>NC_140595.1:682173597-682792704 GCF_964204655.1 Triturus cristatus
GACCTTTTGTTTTACTGCAGTTTCAAAGGTCTGTTTTATTGCAAATTTTGTAATAATTTATTATGCATTCCATCTGGAATTTGTATCCACATCATCTTTGTTTAGTGGTTAATTGTGGAAGGAAGGAGGATATGTTGGGTCTGTATGTCAAGGATCCAATTCTTTTGTCTCTGGCATTGGAGCATTGGGGAATGTGGGCATTCGAGGGAGGACAGTTGCGACCGCCGGAGGCCGTTGCTGGAAGGACAATAAAACATACCTGACAGATGCATGTTGCGTCCTTTCAGGCACTTATGGAATAAACCTCTACTTGCCTAATTCAACTTCTCGTCACTCTGCCATTTGAAATTACCATTTAATGTAAAGCAATACCTCAT
This sequence comes from Triturus cristatus, assembly GCF_964204655.1. NCBI lineage: Eukaryota > Metazoa > Chordata > Amphibia > Caudata > Salamandridae > Triturus > Triturus cristatus. The sequence goes on from NC_140595.1 coordinate 682,173,975, forward strand.
CTAAATTAGAAATCCTGATTTGCTGAATTGGGATTGATGAGCAGAATTGCCAGCAGTGGGTCCTCCACATTGTCAGAGGAGCCTCGACCCACTGCTAGCAGATAAAAGAAAAGAGAAATAAAACGATGATAAACCCTTGTTTATTATTGTTTTATTTTTGTTCTCAGAGCCAAGGCTTGGTGACAGGGGGATGACAGGCAATAGGGGGAGTGTTTTGCACTGTTAGGGGTGCACATTGTGATTTGGTCGGCTGTCTCAGGACAGGCCAAACAGCCTTGCGCACTAAAGCTCTCTCCAACCCGAGCTGCGTTGCCGGGTTGGAGAGGGCAGGTACAGGCTCCACGTCTAACCGGGAGCACAAATTGAGGGCACTTAGGCCAATCCTTACACTGCTCTCAAGCTGCCAACAGCATGAAACCAGCATCAGGATTGGCTGAAGTGGACTCTGGGTGCCCTTGCCTGTAGTGGAGAGGAGCGCGATGCGGCAGGTAAGTGGCTTTTCTGTATTTATCTCATCATCCGTCTCCCCCTTCCACCCCTGTCGCTCACCACTCTATCAAGACACCGTCCGCTACTGAGAATTGCCTAGATTCAGTCCGGTGGCATAACACTAGCTCCGGCGGTGCAGGAGAGCCCGAGCTCCGAGGAGCCCCCTCTGGCACTGTGCACAGGCAGTGGGCCCCTGGCCTGAGTGCTCCTGGCTGGGTCCGGAGTGTGGGGACCCCCTTGCATGTAGTTTGCAGGGGGGGCCCTCAATGGTCTATATGCTGCTGATTCAGGCAGAAAGGTCTGACTTCTAGCAGGGAACATTCTGTTTCAGTAACAGTGTGAAAGTAGAGGGAAAAGGAAATGAATGTGGTAATACGGGAAGAATGCAATTTCTTTGTGCACACCTTCAAATTCATAGTTTTATGTCAAGACAGGAGGATCAGATTATGCAGTCTTTCTTACTGTTTGATTTGACAGCTTTTTACAGTGCTGACACCTGCAATTTTTCATTTTAAACTTTGTTCGACATTTTCTTATATGTTCTAATCTTTCCTTATTAAGGCATTTCCGGGTTGTTTTTTGCTGTTGCTCCTGCAAGACCTCGACGCTCTGCTTTTGTTGACATATCTCCCGGGAGGCGGGGGCTGCTGTGTCAGTGCAAATGCTCACCTCTCTTCTGTGAGTGTGGGCGCTTCCTACACTGGTGCCGCCTTCTGCTCCTTACCTCAGAAGCAGATACGCACCAAGGGTGACTGGTGCTTTAGTAAAAGAGGTCGGTAACAGCAGAAGTAAACTCTGCCTACAGATTTGTGGCCACAATATACCCAATTTCCTCTAAAAACAAGCTTTATTTATTCCAAGAAACTTTATTGCAAATATTCGTGAATTTTTACATTTTGCTCCCAGAAATCTGCTTTTGGGACTCTATCTTGTTTATTTAAACATGACACAGCTGGCAAACAATGAGGAAGCAATGGATGCAGGCAAAATGTTTTTCAAAGATAATTTAAAACAATTGCTAGATACCTCTGTAACATCTGCAGTCAATGCATCCATGGGATTAACAGTCAAAGATATCGGCAATGGATCAGACCAAATCTTGTTGTTGGAAACAAATTTTCATGTTAAAAAAAATCAGTAAATGAAAGTCCTTACTTTCACGTAGTACATTTTCTAACCAAAACACTATATATTAAATCTAAAAAACATTTTTATAATGATAAAGATGGTCCTTCAGATTTAGCAGGGACCTCTGCTTCCAAAATTTCTGTGTCAGAAGTGGATTGGTGGATAATTCATCCCATGTAGGTTTTGGTTCTTACCCCCAAAATATTCCTCATTAGAGAAGATGGAATATAATTGTGAAAGGGAAATAAAACAATCAAACATTTCTACTGAACTATCCGATAACAATGCAGATGTGGTAATGTCTTCCTGAAAACAATTCTGATGATATCTCCCATTCAGTTCTTAACTAAAATCAAAATATTTTCAAAATTCCCAAAGAAAGAAAAGATACTTTTAAACATAAAGAAATGTATGAACTTTCAGGAGAACCTTTTCCACCCTGCGTCCACTATTCCCCATGTGGATGAATATATTCAAGCACAAATTCGCCAACCTTTGGGCAGTGTTGTCAGCAACAATATTTTTCAGAATGTCCTCACCTTTTTATCCCCGTCAAGTCCTAGCTATCCCTGTCATAGATCCTAAACGCCTATCTTTCTTTTCAAAATATAATAAATAACCCAAAAAGGGCATCAATAGAGCCTGGTCATCCTGCCAGTACAAATGCCCAGATACATTGGGCCCTTTGACTGAAATCTTCATGATGGCGGAGCAAGCAAACAAAGGATCTCTAACCATTGATCCTAACGACCTATATGCGGGTACAAAGACAAATTTGCCTTCTTGGCAATGCCAATTTGGCAATTTTAAAGGCACTCCCTAAAGCTCTTTTATTGAAGTGAGACCCCAAATTAGCCAAACTAGCTTCGACATAGGAGATTTCGCCAGGTAATGGTTTACTTTTCAACAGTAATTTTATTAAAGAGATTTCAACATATATGAATGCTCTTTTCTCTGTGTATAAGGTTCAAATTTCTTAAAGAAAGGTTTTCAGATAAAGAGTTTTTTCTGGACCGACAGAAGAGGGGGATTGCTGATTGATTTCAGTCAACAACCCCAGGATCCAAATCTCAAATTACAGAGGTCTACAAGGATTCTATTATCAAAGACCAACCTTCTTCCCTCAAAGGTGCAGAGGTGGCAGAGGCCAGTTCAGGAGTTAAATTAGATCGACCTAAAACAATGGTAAGACTTCAGCATGCCCCTTCCATTTTGGGGGTTGATTAGCCTTGTTTCTTTAGAACTGGCTTCAGATAACGTCAGACCTGTGGGTTCTACAAACCGTCACAGGTTTTCACATAGCAGCCCTATACAAACTTCTTATACACACTCTATGCATCAATTACATTGTTGATATCCCAAGAAATAAAATAACTTTTATCAAAGGGTGTAATCCAAATACCAACCTTCGATCTGACATGGTTTACAAGCAATCTTTTTATTGAAGAAAAAGAACAAAATAATGTGTCCAGTCATAATTCTCTGACAACTCAATTAGTTTGTTCTTTACAGTCATTTAAAAAAGGAGACTATCTCCAGCTTAGAGTTGCAAACAACCTTTCGACTGTATGGCCTGCCTTGCCCTAAAAGGTGCCTTTCTATCGGTTCTCATTTACCACCAGCACCACAAATTCCTCCAATTTCAGTGGTAAGAGACCTGGTACCAGTTCACTGTACTCTGTTATGATCTATCATCAACGCGTTGGTGTTTCACCAAGCTTTTCAAACTTGCTATTACTTATCTCAGGGCATCTGCCTTATAGTTTACGTGGACAATATTCTAATCTTATGCCAAAGAATGTTTTTTTACTTTCTTATTTACAGACCACCATATTCTCTCTGGAAATTGTGAAGTTTATCATCAATCTGACAAAATCTTTACTTTATGCAGTTGAAAGCATAATTTCTAAATTTTCTAGTGTAATCTTCACCCTCCACTCTACAACTTTCAGAAAAAAAATGGAATACTATCAGAAAATAATTGTCTATCCTATTAACTTCATCTCACCTATCACTACATTGTTTAGCGTGAATTGTAGGAATTTTAGAATTCTCAGTACAAGCAATATTTCCAGGTTACCTTCCCTAACACGCTCTCCAAAGATTTAAATAAAACAATCCATTTGAGCAAGGTGTAAGTTACTCTGATTTAATTCCCTTATATCAAGAGACCAGAAATGAAGCAAGCTGGTGCCTAGAACACATTCAGGTTTGGAACGAGAGGTCAAGTTTCAATTCTACACCAGACCTTCTCTTGGAGTGAGGTGCACGTTTGTCATGGTGGGGGCGTCCTGCAGCTGGTTCTCAAATGGTGGTGCATGCCCTCAGGGAGTCTTCAATGTACATAAACCATTTAGAACTACTTGCAGGCTCCTTTGCAATCAAATGCTTCACCAGATGTCATGCACATTCTTCAGTACTTCTAAGAGATGACAACTTGGCCACAGTGAAATATATCAATCATTTCAGGGGAACATGATCACAAATCCTTACAAATCTTGCAAAACATTTCTGGGAATACTGCCTACTGTATCACATAGGTCAATTGAGTATGGAAGCAGACTAGTACACTCACCATTTCATACATTTCACTAATTGAAAATTGCACTTTTCAGTTCTTCATTGTCTCTAGGGACTTTGGGGTCCATTTTCAATAGATCTGTTTGCACTAAGTTGCAACTCAAAATGTCCCCAATTTTACAGTTCCTGACCAGATCCAATGGCTCTAACAGAGAATGCATTCTCCAGCCTTGAAATCAGAGCCTTCCTTATGATTTTATGTAATTTCTAAGGATATCTCTTTGTTACTCCAAAGTAATGAGGGAGCTTTCAATTGATCATAATCCGTCTATTTTGACTGTCTCAGATTTGGCTCCCAGATCTGCTTCTAATTGCTATAACCAGTCCTCTCCTTACCCAATAACCCTTATCTTCTTCAGAACCCTTTGCGTCATTAATACATTCTGATCCTGTCAGGCAATCTCCAACTTATGGTGTGGAAAGTTTCAGGTCATACTGGTCTAACACAGGACTTTTGTCAAACAATCTTGAATTCATCAATAAAGCCTGGGCTCCAAGAGCTACCAAGGAATACAAATCAGCGTTCTGCTCTTGATCTCGTTGGTACATGGAATCAAATTCAGATCGTATATCAGCAAATATCGCTATTATTTGCAACCTCTTAGGCCATTTAACGTCCTCTGGCAAATCTTTTAGGACAATCAATGTACAACAGTGGTAAATCTCATTACATCACCATTACATAGAAGGTAACCACGTTGGGGAACAACCTCTGATATGCAAATGTCTTTGTGGGATAAGGCAAAGTATACCACTGTTAGAATTGGGGGTCTCTAGTTGGCAGGTTTGTACCCTTTCCAAGTAGGGACCCTTCCTTCTAGTCAGGATAAGGGAGTTACACTTCTAAAATAACCCCTGCCCACCCCCTTGGTAGCTTGGCACAAGCAGTCAGGCTTATCACAGAGGTAATGTGTAAAGCATTTGCACATAACACACAGTAACACAGTGTAAACACTACAAAATGACACCACATCAGTATTAGAAAAATAGCCCATATTTATCTGTATAAAACAATAAAAATCCAACATGCAGTAATAAAGGTAGGAATATTGCAAGAATCAACTTAAAATACAGAGCTAGCTAGTCGATAGCTCCATCTAGGGCTATCACGGCATCGTGATCAAACAAGTTCATCAGATCAGGCCGATACGAGAGGTCGGATTCAAAGGTTGTTGCAGGAGTCTTCTGGCTCTTGAAGTCACATTTGTTGAGGCTCTAACTCCATGAGGTTGAAGTCAGGGCTTCTGTTGTCAATGGCGTCGGGGCTGTGATGCGAAGCGGGATGATGTGATGTGTGGTGCTCACAGGTCACCATGCAGGAAGCGGCTTGGTGACAGCATCCGGTGTCGTCGGTGAGACCAGGGCTGCGGGGCGATGCGATGTGCAGTGCCCACAGTTCACAGTGCAGGCTGCGTCATCGCCATTGCTGAAGCACTGTCGTTGGTTGACCCAAGGTTCAAGATGCGAAGCGGGCGATGCTCTGTGCGGTGTCCACAGGTCACTGTACAAGCAGCACCGTCGGTTGACGATGCTGGAGTCAATGGTGCCGACATCGGTGGACGAGGGCTACAGTGTGCAGGGGCAATACTTCGTGTGCCTCATGAGTGGTGTCCACAGGCCGCGGTGCAGGCAGCGGTATCGTAGTCGACGTGGAGCGGCATTGTTGGTGATACAAGGGCGGTGATGTGAAGCGAGGCAATGTGAGGTGCAGAGCCCACAGGTCAGGGTGCACGCAGCGGCGTCAGTGACAGCATCGTGTGGCTGCGTCGGAGAGACCAGGGTTGTGTTCTGAAGAGTGGCGATTCACCAGGCGGTGCCTTCAGGTCACGGAGCCGGCAGTGGTATTGTTGATGGGTAGTGATTTTCTACTGTTGTACCATTAACCACACAGTTCCCATTGCTGTTGGCAGAGTAACTTGAACAAGTCTTTGATGTTCCAGAGACTTCCAACAGGAGGCAAGCTCTATTTCAAGCCCTTGGAGAAACTCAGAAAATAAGTTGCAGAAAGCCATTCTTTTCACTGCCCAAGACAGAAGCAGCAAGCAGCAGGTTAACACAGCAAAGTGGAAGTTCCTCCTGACAGCTTCCCCGGCTCTTATTCTTGGCAGGTTCCTTAGTCCAAAAGAGTTCTAAAATTGTGGGGTCAGTACCCCATTACTTATACCAGTTTTAGTCTTTGAAGTTGGCAAACTTCAAATAAAAGTCTTTCTTACGGTACTAGAACCAGTTCTGACCTCCCTGGTCTAGCCACAATACACGGGGTGGAGACAGCATTGTGAAAGGCAGACACAGCCCTTTTCAGATGTCAGTGACAACTTCTCAAACCACTCTAGCTCAGGAGGACCCATCAGGATCTGCAGGGCACACCTCAGTTCCCTTTTTGTGAGAGTCTGGAGTGAATGCACAAACAGCCTAAAAAAACGCACACTTTCTAATACCAGCATTTTCAAACACCCAATTAAAAAAACATCTTTACTAAAAAGTGTATTGTGAGTTCAGACATACCAAACTCCAACTTTCTATCATCTTTCACTTGGAATCCACACTGGAAAGATGTTTCTAGCCAGATCCCATGTTATCCTATGGAAGATATAGCCTTTCAACAGTGAAAAATGAAATGCACATTATTTCACAACCAGGACATGTAAAACAGCACCACAACATGTCCTACTTTTTATGTGCACTGCAACCTACCCATGGGGCGTCCTTGGGCCTACCTTAGGGGTTACTTATTTGTGATAAAAGGGAAGGGTTGGGCCTGGCAAGTGGGTGCACTTGCCAGGTTAGCATGGCAGTTTAAAACAGCACACACAGACACTACAGTGGCAGGTCTGAGACACATTTCAGAGGCTACTTGTGTGGGTGGCACAATCAGTGTTGCAGTCCCACTAATAGCATTTGTTTTACAGGCCCTGGGCACCACTGTGCCCAATACTAGGGACTTACTAGAAAATCAAATAAGCCAACTCTGCAAATACCAATCAAAAAAAACCAACAGTGGGAGCACTTGCACATTAGCACAGTGCGCAGGGACAACAAGCCAGCAAAAACAAAGTCCAGCATACCATCAAAAACAGGTCAGAAAGCAAAAAGACAGGGGAACACGCCAAAAGATGCCAGGTCCAACAACCATCATTACCCAAGTATTCAGATTTCTGGGACTTACATTTAGCTGTCAATCTGTTCACTTTATGGTCTGTACTCCTTCTTTAACTCTGAAAACTTTCTCTGTAAAGTTAACAATATTATTATAACTGATTTCGCTCAAAAGAGCTTCTGATATGAAATCTTTGGATCTTTTGGCTAGGCGATTTACTCCTGCTGGTGTATTCTTCTCTATATCTCGAAGAAGAAAACTGTTCACCTTTTACTTTCTGGATCACCCAAATCTTTGTTTTTTAAGATGTTTGAAAGAATATGACTCTCAAACAGATCCTCTCAGAGCGTCCCAAGGTCAACTTCTAATTTCCCTCAGTAAGCCATATTCTCTAGTCTCTTTTGCAACATTAGCCAGGTGGGTCAAGTGGGTCATGTCCCAAGCTGAAATAAATATTTCCAAATTCGGAGTTCATTCGACTAGAGAATCTATGATTATAACAGCTTTTTGGTCAGGAGCTAGACTTGAAGACATTTTGAGGGCAGCTAATTGTTCCTCAGTGTCTACATTTAAAGATTTTTTATTGCAAACCAGTTTACCATGTTTCATTTTCTGAGATTAATTTGCTTTGAATAGAAGCCTTCAGTCTTGACTTAAAGTGTTAGTACTGGAAAATCCTTACTTTATTAAAGACACAGAGGCAAATTAACCCATCTCTTTCAATTTACAGTTGATATAATCAACTTGGTGTACCCGCATGCTTGGAACATATTACTGTCTTTTTGTTGTCAGCGCTACTATCAACTTTTCCTCTAAGATCCTGAAGGATGATCAGAAGATACAGAATGGAGTATGGTCCTTTTACTAATCTACATCTGCATTTATAAGTGTGTCTGTCCTACTTTATAAAAGGGTACTCTCAAATTTAACTGCAGGAAAGACCATAGCACTCACCTCTATGTCTTTATTAAAATGAGGAATTTCCTGCATTAACATTTAGAAATTCTGCATGTATAGGTATTCTTAAATCTTCTGCAGGTAGTTTCTCGTGCAAAATAAACACAGACATTAATACATACTGCAAGCAGATCAAGGTGTGCATTTTGTGTGTGAAATACGCAGCAATCCCCTCTTCTATCATTTGGCTGTAGCAGAAGGTACTTTCCAAAGGGAAAATTATTTTCCCTTTGGAGAAAGAACAAAAAAATTGAATTTCTAATCTTACTTTTAAACTGACTATAAACATACACATTCATCATGATGGGACATTTTTCTGATGTGGGGCTAGGGTTTCCAGGCAGATATCAGGCAGATTTCCCCCAAAAGACAAGGTGTTTGCATAACAAAACACATAGGCAATCTGAGACAGGCACAGATGTAAATCTCCTCTCTTAGATGTCATTCTTTGTTTATGAATCAGGCCCAGTGCCAGGAAAGAAAATTAAACAATATGGGCCTACTTCACTAAGATGAATCGATGAACTAGCAGGGTCGGACTGGGGCAGAAAATAGGCCTGGGACACCAAAATAAAAGTGACCCGATAACAAATTGGGTTGGAAAAAAGTGGCCCATATAAAAAAATCAATCAACTCTGAACTTAGACATGCTGTCTGGATGGTCTTTGACGAGTGGGAGACCTAATACATTAGCGCTAGATGCAGGCAACGTGTGTCCGGGGTATCAGGGAAGTGCAGCAGAAAAATTCACTATGTTCCTCTCCTATCGAAAAAAGATTAAAAAAAATAGACACATCTCTGCTCTTCTACCCACAATTTGCAATTTGTGCATCAACATGTCTGTCGATGAGATAATACCATCCACAATGCACGTTCCGCATTCTTTTAATCTTCTGCCCCTGATTCTCTTTTTTCTGGTCCTACTTTTCCACCTTAACTGCCCTCCTCCGCACTTTGGGTCACTGTGTCACCTTATTCTGGATTACAATGTGATTAATAGGCTACACAAGGTGCCTTGTTGCAGGCAGATTAAGCCATAAAAATGTTTGATCACTTTTGAAAACTTGTGAGCCATAGATTGACACAGATCTCTTTAGCAAGTGCATCAACAACCTGATCAATGTACTGGAACCATTATACATACGGGTGCTGGATGTACACAGACTATCAGGCTCCTTAACCACTACACCAGGTACCTTAACCCAATAAGCCATCTTCTCAGTATGCACACTTAGAGAGCAGATACATCTGGTAAGGTACTTTGGTGGTTGCCTTCTGAGGGCAAGTGGGAGGTGGCAGTGGTGAATCTGGTTTTTGGAAACAAAGCCCTTTAGACTTCTAGACATTGCTATTGGACTTCAAAACTGTGGTAACAAGTGGTAAGTAGAAACACAAACAAAGGTAGCAATATATGTGTGTGTGTCTGAGAGAGAGTGTGTGTGTGTCTATACATATTGTTGGAACTGGTACTTTCTGGTTGGTTGAGGCAGTGCCCAAGACAGGCAGAACCTACCACTCCTGTCAAGGTCAGGTGATAACACTCACTGTATAACCTGTGCTCACCCTTGTGTAGCTTGGCACTGAGAAGTCAGGCTCATCACAAAGGCAATGTATAAAGCATTGGCACAGCATTCTCCCACAAAAAATACACTGAGTTTCACAAAAGAGACTTCACACATGTATTTAAATAAAGATTGTATTCAGCACACACATTAATTAACACAACGTGAACTCCATAAATTTCTGGCCATAAATCACATTTGGAAAGATTACTAGCAGTACTAGGCCCAACAGTGTTAAAATTACATCAGTAATATGCACACTTGGCAAAAATCCAATTTTTCCCCAGCATCCTTATGCGGTGTGATTGTCAGAATTGGGCCCACCCTAGCAAATAACACAATTCAAATCCACACATTACAAGGGTGCACCCCAGGTCACAACGATATCAGGAATGTGTACACACAGGAATTTATAATACTTTTCAGCAGCCTTGTGGGACAAGATAGCATAGGTAAAACCAATGTCAAAACTGAATATTCGTTAGGTAATTTAACAAACCAGTAAAAGAACACTGCTGTGTGGTGCAACTGTTAGCAGGCTGTTATAATGCAGCACCCTCTCCCACAGCACCGTAACGTGGTACAAAGATATCAGCGAGTCTGTATGAAGCACACTCACACACACATGCACTTGGCACTGTAACACAGTGCAAACGATATCCGGCTGGTCAATTATTAATATGAATGCAGACCCCGTGGCACAATCCCTCCCACACCTCTCAGCTACCCCCCACAAAACTCTACCCACAGGTTAGAGTCAAAACACCCCACCCCTTACTATACTGATTTAAGGCTGGAGTCACACTTAGTCAGGGGCCCTGGGGAGATGGCTGGAGTAAATATCAGGGTAACCAGGCACTAGTCAACAAATGGGGGGTTGGTCATCACTTGGGAAGTTCACCCACATTATGTGAAGCAGAAACATGCTAAAGGCTGTCCCAGTTCTATCAAGATGTCCCTAAAATCGCCTTCCGGCACCAACCCAGTTCTACGAAGCACAGGGGTTGGCTCATGCAGTCTCTTGACCCGCTTCCGATCAGTCTCAGAAGTGTTCCTTAGACCAGACAATTACCCTCACCTGCCAGGTGCAATACAGGTGATACTACAAGGCAACACAAAGTCTTCCGGGCCGGGTGAGCAGAGGGCGGTTGATGTGCTGCACTGAGGACAAAATGGAACACTCAGTGAATGGGGGTACAGCTGTCCCCGCACCCCACAGGAAGTGATACACAACGTCAGGTGCGCAATGATACTAGTCATACCAGACTATCTGGTCTTAATTAACCAAAGGTTTGGTTCGCCGTATCTCCCTGGAAATGAGGCACAACGTCTGGTGTGAGATGATCCATGTCACACCAGACAATCCAGTCCCAATCAACCCACTCATGTTCAATGTACCTCCCTGGAATGAGGCACAGCTTCGGGGGCACAATGCACCAGATAATCCGGATCAACAAACACATTTGCAGGTTCAGTAGCACCACATGAGGTAGAATGAGGCACTACTACGGATGCACCCTTCTCTGAGGTTTGCAACCTGTGAATTGGACACCTCACACAATGAGCATGTAGTTGGTGTGTTGCAAGAAAGAGATGCGGCATGAACAAACGGGCCACGCTGAGTCCCCTAACCAGGGAATCCACTCACCACCAACAAGACGCTTGTGCGTGCTGAGGCCCCATGAGGCAGGGGACACACTTCTTAGATGCGGGCACAGTTTGGGGGCCCCGCACAGGGCAATCCAGTCTCCAGGCACAATACTTGGTTTCACGCTCACACCAAGCTGCAGTCAGGATCCAGTAGAACAAGTAGGTGAAATACGTAGACAGTGGAGGTCCCTCACAGGAGGTCTTTGATGTCCCTAAGACCGCCATAAAGAACACGGGGCAAGCCAACACTGCCTTGGAGGGCACATTTCAGGGCACCACATAGCAGTAGGTAGTCAGCCCAGGCCAGCCACTATTCATGCAGGGTGCACAGTCCCTTCCAATGGCAGTCTCCTCCTTGTGCACAACAGATTCCTCTGGCAGTGTGCACCATGCAGTTCAGGATGGCTGGTCCCATGTCCCCACCGGTGTATCTATGCACTGCCGAAGTATGACACCAATAGTTATACTGTAGTGTGCCTCTGAAGTCGGGGTGGTTCAGGGGGTTCCCCTCTGAACCACAGATGTCTCCCCTAAATTTCAGTCCTGCCTGCCATGAGGTCTTGGAATACAGATTTTAATCTTTAGTGGGGCCGTGATCTGGCTTCTAGAGGCCAAGTGTCAAAACCTCTCCACCGAATCTATCTAGCCAAGTCCTCAAATGGCAGAGGTCTGTCAATCCAGTTGCATGCCCAATGTTAATGGCTGTCCATGAGGAATGCAGAGATGTGCCCCCCTGTCTCCAGTTTGAACTGGAGTCAAACTAGAAGGCACACAAAAGAGTTTAGCACAGAGAAATGCCCAATTTCAAGAGGTCACAAAACAATGCACCCGGCTCCGTACTACCGTATACTCCTACTACTCATGGTGTAACGAACAGTCAACTCTTTTATCTGTCCGAATGGAATTTGTATTAGACCATTCCTGTTTCTTATTAATTTAAAAATTGATCAAAACAATTTTGTGGACTGAAAAAGAAACACAGACTTATCAAATTCACACATGAACTTACACGTATATACAATTCACATTAGCATACATTTAAAGACAAAAATGGACTTAGACACTGTGAAAAAATTATTGGCAACAGCTTGCAACATGACAAAAACAGCAAATGAATTAATACATTAATCTGATGCAAAACACATTTTTAGGAAAATTTACATCATATACAAAATTTAGTAATAAACATGAAAATATCCAATGTTAAGAACCACATGTGTTATTCCAACTCCAGCGTCAAAAGAGTATCTGAATAGTATATCAATCCTTTATCCAATAATTTCCTTCAACTTCGCGCCGCATTCAGAATTAACTAAATGCCTCCCAAAATGCCAACGCGTTTCAAGACCCAGGCGAAAAGTACTGGGACTATCATCAGGGCTTCATATAAATGGACCAGATATTCTACAAAAAAACAAAATAAATAAATGATGTAAAAACAGCGGCAACCCGAACTGACTCTCTCTCTTGTACATGTAACTAACTTAGTGAGTACCTGTTTTCTAGCGATGGAGCGGCTGCTCCAGCTCGTTTGCTCCAACAGTTTTGGCTTTTCTGCCACTGGACTCATTTATGTTACTGCCTACAAGGCTCCCTTAACACTTTGCCAGTATGAATTTCTGAAATGAAAGAACCAAAGTATTGAATATATCTACTGCTACTCTCGACGTACACCCCCAGAGCGAAGCACCAAAAAGATATGTACCTTTACTGCAGAGTATGGGCAGGACGGAGTTCCTTGAAGACTCTGTATTCTACAAATGAAAAAACGATATTGTCCTCATTTAACAATGTATCCAAACAGGCAAAATGCATGAAGCACTTTAAAACACTATTAACAAGCGGACTTACTTTACTGCATCTTCACCAATTCAAAACTCTGAATGTAATGGACTTTCCTTTTGCTCAAATAGGGGCGTGCTTTCCCTCACGGGTATTATCTATAAGAAGTACAAACGTAAGCGCATTTAAGCATACAGTCATATGTTTTTTAGTATTGTAATTTATAACCAAACAAACACAGGGGCAAAACAGTGACTTACTTTTCACTCTAAAACGAGAAGGAATATTCAACTCTTGCACCATGCTGGTTGTAACTCAACTCTGCATCTCAAACCAGAGCACTTCCTGTTTGGAGAGCTATGAATCATGGGAAAAGGAAATTTGCCCAATCAAAACGCTCTAAAGTCCCTCTTTTTGCAAATGCTCATGAATTGCATTATGGGATTTGTAGTATACACACTACACTCTAGATACTTCAGTCATGCCATTCAATCCGGTGGAAGCACTATCAAATTATAAAATAAGATAAGCTTCCTTTCTCAATAATGCGGCATCAATATCAAAATAGCGTTTGGTTGTTTCAAAGCTAGACAAAGCCGTCCATACGACCGTATGCTTAAATGCGCTTACATTTGTACTTCTTATAGATAATACCCGTGAGGGAAAGCACACCCGTATTTGAGCAAAATTAAAGTCTATTACATTCAGAGTTTTGAATTGGTGAAGATGTGGTAAAGTAAGTCCGCTTGTTAATAGTGTTTTAAAGTGCTTCATGCATTTTGCCTGTTTGGATACATTGTTAAATGAGGACAATATCGTTTTTTCATTTGTAGAATACAGAGTCTTCAAGGAACTCCATCCTGCCCATACTCTGCAGTAAAGGTACATATCTTTTTGGTGCTTCGCTCTGGGGGTGTACGTCGAGAGTAGCAGTAGATATATTCAATACTTTGGTTCTTTCATTTCAGAAATTCATACTGGCAAAGTGTTAAGGGAGCCTTGTAGGCAGTAACATAAACGAGTCCAGTGGCAGAAAAGCCCAAAACTGTTGGAGCAAATTTTTCAAAAAATGTGTTTTGCATCAGATTAATGTATGAATTCATTTGCTGCTTTTGTCATGTTGCAAGCTGTTGCCAATAATTTTTTCACAGTGTCTTAAGTCCATTTTTGTCTTTAAATGTATGTTAATGTGAATTGTATTTACGTGTAAGTTCATGTGTGAGTTTGATACGTCTGTGTTTCTTTTCCAGTTCAAAAAATAGTTTTGATCAATTTTTAAATTAATAAGAAACAGGAATGGTCTAATAAAAATTCCATTCGGACAGATAAAAGGAGTTGACTGTTCGTTACTCCATGAGTAGTAGGAGTATATGGTAGTACGGAGCCGGGTTCATTGTTTTGTGTTCTGAATTTTGAATAGCCCTACCTTGCTCCGGTCCGTTGGGCTTAACCCCTATAGGTTTTTGCAATTTCAAGAGGTGGCATTTCTAAGCTATTAAGGACAAATCCACCTTTACTACAAGGGTGGATTTGACATTGTGAATCCAATGATAGTAAACAACATGAGGCTGCTCCACTGTAAGCCACCACTGCAGCTTAAAGTAATTTCATCCAGAACAGAATCCTCTCCAACTACAGCAACTTCAAGAAACTCTTCAGCATCATGCAAGAATTCACCAAACCCCCCAGCAAAGCCTCTGACGTCCCTTTCTCTTAGAACCTCTGCAACAAACTGGGCTCTTACTTTTATCTCAAGATCAGGACTCTCTACGACAACTTTGACGAGCAGAAACTAGGCACCGACTCTTCTCTCTCAACCGGCAATACCACCCAGTCTACCATCACCGCCTGGGCCCCTGTTACCATAGAAGACACCGCCAAGACCATATGAAGTATACACTCAGGGGCACCCACCGACCCATGACCGTCCCACTTCTTCCACAGAGCCGCGTCCACCATAGCACCCGAACTACGACATACCATCAACTGCTCCTTTAAAATGGGCACATTCCCCGACGTCTGGAAACACGCAAAAATTAAGCCCCTCCTCAAGAAGCCCACCGCTGGTCCGATGGACCTCAAGAACTACCGACCCTTCTCTCACCTCCCCTTCACAGCCAAAGTCACAGAGAAGATCGCCAACAACCAGCTCACAAACTTCATTGAATCCTATGTGATCCTCGACTCTTCCCAATGCGGATTCCACAGCAACCACAACACCAAGACTGCCCTTCTAGCCGCAACGGGCGGCATCCACACCCTCCTTGACCAAGGACACACGGCTGCTCTCATCCTACTAGACCTTTCAGCAGCCTTCAAAACTGTCTCCCACCGCACACTAACCACCAGACTCCACGCCGTTGCATTCAGGGTACCGTCCTTGAATGGATCCACTCCTTCCTCACCGGCTGAACATAAAGAATCAGACTCCCGCCCTTCCTCTCCAAACCCACAGAGATCAGCTGCAGAGCACCGCAAGGATCCTGACTCAGTCCCACACTCTTCAACATCTACTTGGCCCCTCTTGCCACCATCGTCAGAAAACACGGACTCAGCATAGCATCCTACACTGACGACACCCAGCTCATCCTCATCTTCTCCCTCATCAACAATCCCGACACCACTAGACTCAGCTTCCAGGAGGAAATGAAAGACGACACCTCTTGGATGAGCAACAGCTGCCTAAAGCTCAACTCAGAGAAAACGGAAGTCCTCATATCCACCTCCTCCACTTGGGTCAACATCTGGTGGCCCACTGCCCTCGGCAAACCTCGCACACCCACAGACCACGCTCGCAACCGAGGCATCATACTCGACTCCTCCCTCTCCATGAACCGATGGTTCAACGCCGTATCTTCCGAGTGCTTCAACACCCTCCGCATGCCCCGCAAGACCTTGAAATGGATCCCCCCGAATACAGAAAGATCATCACCCACACACTCATAACCAGCAGACTGGACTACAGGAACACCCTCTATGCCGGGAGAAACACATCTCACCTCCTCAAACTCCACAGCCCGAACGCCGCAGCCAGACTCATCCTCGGCATTCCACGACAACACTACATCACCCAGCACCTACGAGAACTACACTACAGCCCCGTTGAAAAGAGAGTGAACTTCAAGCTCCTCACTCACACCTACAATCCCTCCACAACATCGGATCCCAATACCTCAACAAAAGTATCTCCTTCTACACAGAGCCAGAGTGGGGAGCAATCCTTCTCCTACATCGCAGCCAGGTCCTGGAACAAACTCCCCCTCACCATCAGATGAACCCCACACTGGAAGCATTCAGGAAGAGCCTCAAAACCTGGCTCTTCGGATGAGACGGAGCTGTTCAAACCCCCCACCCCCAGCACCTTGAGACCCTCTTGGGTGAGTAGTGCGCTTCACAAATCCCTGATTGATTGATTGAATTTCAGCCATTCCCCCATGTTAACCTATGGGGGTAGCAAACCTCATAGGTAGTGAAAACACACATAGGGGTTCTTCACTGGGCAGAGAACACACATGTGTACCTGTCCTGTCTTTCCCTTATCACTTGCTCCACCCCAAATGGCTCACCTTAGGGGTGCTGTAGTGCTAGTGAAAGGCACCCTCAACATTGGCCAATGATTTAGAAAGATCAACCTGAGCATAAGTGCAAATGCGCACACACAGGCCTGCAATGGCAGGCTTAAACATGTTTGAAAACACCTTGCGGCTACTCCCTGCTGTAAGCTAAAACTGTAGTTTGTCATTCAGGAATTCCCCCATTTTGACCCATGGAAAGAGCAGACCTGCTAGGTAGGGAAAACCCACATGGGGATTATTCACTACCTGGACAGGGTAGTGAAAGGCAGGCACATGTGAGTGCCTGCCTTTCCCCTACCGCTTGCTCCACCCATCAGGGCTTACCCTGGGGGGTGGGGTCCTAGTGGTAGTGAATGGCCCACTCAGCATTGGCTAATGGTTTAGAAATGCCAATCTGAGCATAGGCGCAACTGCGCACACACACACGCCTGCAATTGCAGGCTTGAGACATGTTGGAAAGGCTACTCTACTGGGTGGCACAACCAGTACTGTGGCCCTCTAGTAGCCAGTGCAGTACCTGCCCTGGGTATGTAGAATACCTTTTTACAGGGTACTCACAGGTACAGCACCTAAACCAAACAGGTTAGCCCTACTTCCTAGCATGTGTAGGAAGGGTGCACGCTTTTGCACTGCATTACAGTGGGAACGTGCGTAGAGTCCTAAGGCCACAAAAGGAGAGTCAGCAAAAACCAGGAGGAAAAAAGCAAAATGTTTTAGGGAAATCCCCTAAGAAGGGCCATTCCCAACACATATGTACCCACTTTTATGAAACAAGTGTTGATACGGGGCATGTCACATTTGGGTCGGGCAATTCTTAAACTCCAGATTTTCTTTTCAGAAAAAGTGGCAACCCTAACCCATGAAAATCCGACAGGAAGCTGGACATATGTTGAGAGGTCTGCCACACCACCCTGCAGTCCTTGCAAGTGCTTTGTTTATAACTCCTGCAATGGTTAATCTGGCTGCCGGCTATTTAGAAGGTAGAATCTAGAGCCAGAGCACATGGAGGGATGTCACAGTCCATGCCTTCTTCCTCGCTCGATTCCAAAAATTAAACCAGCTACCCTCTCTCACCTAAATAATTTTAAAAAAATGACACCTCAGCAAATGATGTGGGGATTGGGGGCAGCATTCATACCTGTGTATGTGTGAGTGAAAAAGAGTAAGAGAAGTGCAGAAGAGTAAATTAATGAGAGCCAAAGAATGAGCCAATTGAAGTGAGGAATAAAGGTACAGATCAAAGAAGACTAGGGGAGTTAGACAGCCAAACTAAGACAGAGAAAGTGCTAAAAGAGGTAAAACTTGAAGAGACGGGGCCACAATTTGAAAGTGACAATTCAGTGTGAAATATGCATAAACGCAGGTGACAAAATGGCAAAAGATAAGTAGAGAAAAGTAAGGAGAAAGGTGTAAAATAATTTGGTGATGGAAATTCCCTTCCTAACTACTTCCCAATAGTGGGCCCCCTGTGAGTAGGTCAGAGGTGCCACGCTTGATCTGTGGAATTTCACCATGTTTTTAGCCCTCACCAGCATGAATGTTCACCAGCCACCACTGCCTCTCTTATTACTGAAGATTGCCATATTTTATGAAGATGTGAAAGAAAATATGTTTTTAATTATTTTTCCGGGCCTCTGCAAGCTCAAACAAAATGTATTTCAATGCTATGGTTCTTTTTTGCTATAGTTCTTGAAAATTAATTTATTCTTGATATTACCCAGAGGCATTCATAGCTCTGCTCTTGGCACCTAGACCATCTTTTCGAACAATCTTACTAAGAGCTCTGCTTTAGACACTTCGCAAACTCAATAGAAGCTTTCCATCTTTTCGAACAATCTTACTCAGAGCTCTGCTTTAGACACTTCGCAAACTCAATCGAAGCTTTCCATCTTTTCGAACAATCTTACTAAGAGCTCTGCTTTAGACACTTCGCAGACTCAATCAAATCTTTCTATATTTTCAAACAATCTTACTCAGAGCTCTGCTTTAGACACTTCGCAAACTCAATCGAAGCTTTCCATCTTTTCGAACAATCTTACTCAGAGCTCTGCTTTAGACACTTCGCAAACTCAATCGAAGCTTTCCATCTTTTCGAACAATCTTACTAAGAGCTCTGCTTTAGACACTTCGCAGACTCAATCAAATCTTTCTATATTTTCAAACAATCTTACTCAGAGCTCTGCTTTAGACACTTCGCAAACTCAATCGAAGCTTTCCATCTTTTCGAACAATCTTACTAAGAGCTCTGCTTTAGACACTTCGCAGACTCAATCAAAGCTTTCCATCTTTTCGAACAATCTTACTCAGAGCTCTGCTTCTGATAACACTCATAGTCCCTTTGCTTTGCTTTTGATGAAAGCCAGACTGGCACATAGTTCTGCTTCTGATAATTCACAAACTTACTTCAGACTTTGCGCTTGATACTACCCAGGGAAACTCTGTTCTTCATGAAATGCAGACTGGCTCTGAGACCTTGGCAGCCTGTCCTCTAGCATAAGTTGGTCCTGCTGACGATGAAAGGTGCAGACCGGTCAGTCATCTGACCTGGAAAGAACTGCTGAACACTGCTTATCCTTTACTGACACACCTCCCATTTCCCCACTTACGCTATAAATTCAAGTTTAAGTGAGTTGCTCAAAACATATATTGATTGCTTTATAAAATTATACATGAGACACTTGAGCTCACACAAGTGATCATTTATGATAAAATGGGTGCTACTGTTCAGGTTGTTTGACTACATTTCTTGTTGAATACTGCATTGTTTTTTTAAAACGATATTGCTGTTTTCTTTTTAATAGCTCCTAAAATTCTGCTGAGTTTTATATACACTATGGACCTCATTTAGACTATTGTGTGTGGCCCACCATCCGTCAGGGGGTGGAGGCCATTTCTCATCTACCCTAACTGGTCTACTGCTCTCCATATTTTGAGATCACACCGGCCCTGCAGAGATGTATGTACCAGAGGACTCACTGTCATTGCTGTTTTGGGGAGCCGCTCATCAAACTTTTTTTTTTATATATAAACAAGCTTGAAGGTTTGTTTTTGAAAAACAAAAAGCTGATGAGCCTGATGCCATGGATGTTCTCTCCCAGGGTGTGGAATCAGTTTTCACTTTTTTCAATTTGGGACCTTTAGGTTTTCTCTGGTGGTGTCAGACCATCCACTCTAAATAGGGTGAGTGGTCTGCTGTGGCTGCACCTTTAACTTAATTTTGAATAAAAATCTTTAATTTAAATATATTAAATTAAATAAAAAAATATTCTTCAGAAATATAATGTAAAAAATAAATTCCCATTCAA
Organism: Triturus cristatus; assembly: GCF_964204655.1. Lineage (NCBI taxonomy): Eukaryota > Metazoa > Chordata > Amphibia > Caudata > Salamandridae > Triturus > Triturus cristatus. The sequence goes on from NC_140595.1 coordinate 682,194,100, forward strand.
GTTAAAAAAATGTTTTGTATTATGTATTATTAATTATTAAAAGTGATGAAAACAAATAATTTATAGTAAATTCTTTTCGCTTAGTAAACTTGCATGTGTGAGAATCTCCCCATAGAAAAGATAGGAGAGGCGTAGGTGGTGATTTACACCTGTAGGTTTGTCAAAAGCATTTTGTAGTAATTTAGAAGGTGAATTATAATACTACTTAATGTACTAAAAAATGCAGTTTGCGAATAGGCACCTAAAACATTGACGCATCATGTCTCCGTCTGACCTCCCAAAAAAACAAGTACCACCTTTAACAGTCCCCTCAGGCATCCCTCATCCAAAAGGAACAAAAGAACAGAAATCTGCAGTATTTTCAGTCTGTTTGTACAGTTTTGCTTTATGTACCTTGGTGCCTCACTATAATAATACTCATCCGTGGGTCCCCTTCCTATCTTTGGTATTCCGACAAAATATAGTGTGAAAAATATTGTGATGTCAAAATTATGATGAGACAAAATATAGAAGGTAAGGATCTCATTTTTTAGGTATTTTATATTCCTTTATAAATGTAGTTGTATAGAATACTTTTGTAATAATTTAAATGAGCTTTATTTGTTTTTATGTTATAAGTTGCAATTGTTTTAATCGTAGGCATGTGTCATTATTTGTAAAAGAGAAAGAGTATGCTGTTCCTAGAGGGGACGGGGTGGGAAATGTGACAGGCCACTACAGTAATGACAGTTACAGACAGGTGCTAGATAAAGCAAGATAGTGCGTGCTCGTCCAGGGATAGCTCCAATAAGGAGCAAGGCCCTCACACACCCGAGGGGTGTCATGCTTCATCATAGGGCAGCTCCTTGCTGGGCTGGAGGGGGGCTCTTTGCCGGAGGTCTTCTCTGTTTGCCGTTGTGAAGCTAAATGATGTTTTTGAAAGTTACCTATGTGTAGTGAGTAGAAGTGGGATCGAGTGCGTGTAGTTAAAAATGGCTCCTGGATTCTCCAAAGACAATTTATACGAGGAGTACCTGGGGCATGAATAAAAACAAATTAAAGAGTCATGGACTACTGTTGAATCCTGACTCGAGGGGACGTGACTCTTTACTCCTTTTTGCAAAATCATTACACGCCGCCCCCTCCAAGTAGATGAGGATAAAAAGGTCCTAAAGAAATGCCTAGATCCTTATGGACTGAATAAGGCATGAACCATATTGACCCCCTGCACAACTCACTAATCTAAGAACTGAGGCAGGTTTAATCCTCCCTCCTCAGTCCACGACTCTTTTGTCTGTTTTTATTCATGGCCCAGGTACTCCTCGAATAAATTGTCTTTGGAGAATCCAGGAGCCATTTTTAACCACACGCACACAATCCCACTCCTACTCACTACAATTAGGCACCCTCCAAAAACATAATTTAGCTTCACGACAGCAAACCGAGAAGACCTCTGGCAAAGAGCCCCCTTGCGGGGCAAGTTAGGCATTGCAGCACTGGCCCAACAAGGAGCTGCCCCATAATGAAGCTTGACACCCCTCAGGGTGTGTGAGGGCCCTTGCCCCTTATTGGAGCTATCCCTGGACAAGCAGGCACTATCTTGCTCTATCTAGCACATGTCTGTAACTGTCGTTACAGAGGTGGCCTCTCACAGTTACCACCCCGTCCCCTTTAGGAACAGCATAGCCTTCCTCTTTTACCAGTATCCCGGGGGCCTGTATGCTAGACCTACCAAGCCCCTTGTCCCTTCCTGTGAGACTCATGTGTAATTATTTACCAGTGTTTGTGTTTTTGATATGTGACAAATGTTAAAGTTTTTTTTTGTTTTATGTCAATTTAATCTTTTATGGGTGGTTATTGGGTTTGTAGAGGAATAGGGTGGGGAGTATTTAAAATATTTTTTTCATTGCTTCTATTTATTGTTTTAATGTGTTAAATCTTTAGTTATGTTCATTTATTTTGTTTATTTGACTGAAAATTGTAACAATATGGTAATTTATTTTTTACTTGTTGAAAAGTGAATTGGATGATTGTGTTAATTATTTATTTTTAACACGTTCCCCAATGTTGCACAAATTGGAGTGGGAGTAGGGATTTTTCCTCCACCCCCGTCAAATGTTTTTATCTAAAAAAAAATCAGTTGATTTTTATGTATTTTTTGTTTCATTTGTGAAAAGTCAGTTTAATGTCAATTTTATTTTATTTTATTTATTTTTTGCAGTTCTTAATTTATTTCATAAATCATGTTGTATACATTTGATATTTTTTAATATCTATATTTTATTATTACAATTAATTAATATTAGTGTTTTTATTATTTATGTTCAAATAATAATTGTATGTTTGTAAATATTGTTTATAATTTTATGCAATTAGTTTAAATTATATATTTTATTTCATGTTTGTGAGTTAATGTAATATTATTTTTAAAGTAATATAGTGTATATTAGATACAATTAAATATGCGTACCCAATTTTGATGATAATGTGGTCTTTTATATTTTTGTTGTCGATATTTTTGACTTTACATTCAAAGTATATAAAGTTGATATTTGTGTCGTCAAAATTTTTTGGCTGATATTTTTGTTCACTCTTTTAACTCTTTCCATTCTTATGAATCTAAAAAAATGGACCCAGTCTCCTTAAGCATACCAACATGCTGGGTAACCTGGGAAGTACTGGGATGAGTCTTTCAATTTTATGCCTCCTGAGCTATGTTTCTGACTCTGGTGGCCCTCTTCATCTATCTAGCATGCCATTTCTGGCCCACAAAATTACATTCAAGTATGAAAATGATGACAGTTATTATTGTCATGCATAATTGTTTCCTGTGTCAGGTTCGATAATTTTCATAACATTTCTATAGTCCAAACAAGGAGTCAGTACAAATCACTGACCCATACATCTACTTATCTTTCTATAGGTCTTACTTAACTCCATGATGGACCTTTTCCTACTCATCGGAGGTCTGCTCAGTAAAGCATCCAGTTCCTCTCATCTCTACATGAGTATCCAGGTTACTATAACATATTATCCACTTAGTAAGAGATGTATACTGCACAAACAGCTGCATGTACTGATTAAATGTGTACCGTAATCAAGATGCTAAACATTTGCAACAGAAAGATACAACCTTTTTGGGATTGCCAATGTATTTATTGAAGCGATGCTTAAAGGAAGACTGGATGAAGTGATACTTCACTTTTGGATATATAGAATGCAGAGTGGGGAAAACGTTCATGCCTGATAAAATGGATATCACACATTTCAAAAGAGATTTGTTGGAAAGTCATTTAAAATTAATTAAATTAATTAATTAAAAATCACCACCCCCTTTTGTACCGCTTTGTTCGCCATAAGTTGGCAGGGTGCTCAGACGTGAGTCCCTTGCTCACTTTGCCACTGGATTCAAGCAAGCCTGGCTGAAGATGGCTGAAATGCCAGAAACCGGTCCTAGGAAGCTTGTTTCCGGTCCAGGGAAGGCATGGCTTGGCAGTTCGGGCTGGACTGTTCCCATGAGGCACAGGGTCAGACTGATTTGCATATGGCCATGTCTGAACTGGGGTGGCAGAGTGGGCTAAAGAACGGTGATGGATCAAACCCAGATCTGTTGACTGGGTGTGAGTGTTTGATTGGTTCTGATGCTCTGTCCATCACCACCCCCTTTTGTACCGCTTTGTTCGCCATAAGTTGGCAGGGTATGCTCAGACGTGAGTCCCTTGCTCACTTTGCCACTGGATTCAAGCAAGCCTGGCTGAAGACGGCTGAAATGCCAGAAACCGGTCCTAGGAAGCTTGTTTCCGGTCCAGGGAAGGCATGGCTTGGCAGTTCGGGCTGGACTGTTCCCATGAGGCACAGGATCAGACTGATTTCCATATGGCCATGTCTGAACTGGGGTGGCAGAGTGGGCTAAAGAACGGTGATGGATCAAACCCAGATCTGTTGACTGGGTGTGAGTGTTTGATTGGTTCTGATGCTCCGTCCATCACCACCCCCTTTTGTACTACATCTGAGTAGAGGCATACTACTTTTTGGTAGTATATTTTTTCTTTTGTTTGAAGTTCAGTAACTGTGAGTGTTATGTGTGATAAATGAGAAAGGTGTAATCGCCTAGGTACAATTGGTCTGCCAAAGGAAAAACTTACATTCTCTTTGTTGAATACAGAAGCCTATTTCTTTGGCTTTTAAGGAGTCCCTCTCGATTCCTTTTTCGTTGTTTATCATTTCTGAGAATACATTCGACTATGACTTCCATATGAATAGAAATTAGATAAATTTTATGTACATGTGTTAAAGATGAATGCAGTGGGTGAATAAATATTGTAGCTTGAATATGTTGAGTATGTTGTAAATGTTGAGGAGTGAAGAGTGGATGAACACTGGGAGTTTTTCTGATCAGTTTTTATAACAATAAAATGTTTTTGTAAAAAATTTAAGTTGATCCGTAGATTATGATTGCATTGAAATTATGAAATGTTGCTGTGACATTTGAAAGATGTATTCACTGAGAAATATTAATAATTAAGTGAACGTATAACGTTTTACTTGTTTATAAGCATTTGTTTTTTTTTAAAGTAATTTAACGGTTGGTGATTAGTAATGATCAGACCATGGAAAAGTAAGATTGGCATATCTTTCCCTGTTTGTCCATTATGATGAGATCATAGAGAGTGTCAGGTGATGAGGTATGTGAAGTTTCATAGCCTTTGTGAAGGAATTTGTGGAGAAGAGGTGTATGCACAGATAGTACCCTTTTGTTGAATTAAATGATAAGAATTCCCCTCACCTTTTGATCTTTCTCGCTTATGGGAGGTGAGTGGAGGGCCGACCTCGTTAGGAAGCACTCGCACACTTTAGTTTCAAGAGTGTTGTGATTTATTTGCCAAAGATCGGTTCAAGAATGTCCTTCTTTACTGCACCGGTTCCATGATCGTCGGGAGGGTGGGGTTCTTAGTCAGTGCTCCGATCGGAGTTTCAGGATCTGTCCAGGAGAAAGAAGAAACACAAAACAAGAAAAACCAAGGGTCACTGGACGGCATCTAAGAACCAAATTTGAGGGGAGGGGAGCTTGAGGGGGATCACCGGTTCTGTTGAAGGTGTGGAAACCAAAGAAGAAAGAGTAGCTGTGTCCTCCCGCTAAACTACCCGTTACCTCCTTGTGTTTTGGTGATGTCGCTGCAACCTCTGGCTCACGAGCAGGTGAACGGTCCTCAGCGGGCTCCTTACACGGCGTCTTCTCCTTTCCAGGCGCGTCTCCCCGCTCTTCCGTGTGCCCGCCGCCTGTGCTGATGCCTTCCTCCTTCAACAGACCTGGTCCACCCGATTGGGTCCACGAGGCCGAAGTCACGCCTCTGTGCTCCTCCTCCTGCCGGCTCCAAGGGGAATTAAAGGGACCGACCTCGTCCCGTACCTGGACACGGAGGATATTGGCATGAACAAGGGCCCTCGAGTCCTGTTCCCCAGGCTCCTTCCGACAATGTTATTCAAAAAAGTTCTTTAGCAGTCTATGTTGGTATCAACATGGGTCTATTTCATAATATCATGAGTCCACAAAGGTGATGGTATTGATTTAATAGGTGATGAAACGTGATCCCACAAGTGATGTCATTGTTGATGTAATCTGAAATGCCATTAGTAGCATGGTACCAGGGTATCATCATCAAAATATCCTATAACAGGATTATTGTGCTCCAAATATCAATTACAAAAAATGTAGCCCTACTATAGTTCATTTTTTCATAAATAAAACTTAGAACACTTTATTTCTGTCAGATAATATTTATGCTGACAATATTCTGACACACATCAGCCATCAGTGATGTCTTGTGTGAGGGCATGAGCAAGGCCTGGAAAGGGCACGACTTATGACTGTGTAGCATGTTCTTTTTTAGATTTTGTTTGTGTGTGTAGGTTTTTTGTCAGTGATAAATACCCATTAACAACCGTTAATGTAGGCTCTTCAGGAAACCTGATGTGCGGCTCCCTCTCAGTCTTCACCTCAGTCCAAACTCCTGGAAACTGCCCATGATACATGTTCATTTTGGCCCAGTATCAACATTCCATGATCTCAGCAAAGACTTTCTATAGCTCTGACTGGCACTAGAATGTTCCTGTGGTTAAACCACACACACCCAGAGACTTTTTAAGGCAGGGGCAAAGTGGGCTCTGGCCATGGACCCCAGCATTTCATGGGGCCCCCTTATCAACCCGGCTCTTTTAGCCAAACAGTCCTACCCAGATGACCCTGAAAGATTCTTAAACACAGATTGTTTTAAATATCATTTCATTTAAATCGAATTTTTAATTTGACTTATGTGTAGGAGTATATTGCAGACATTTTACAGAGAAATGTTTGTTTTTCAACACCATGCAACTTCCATAAAAAAGTTCGTTTTAGATCTAAACAGGACCTGACATATGAAAAATAGCAGTCAGTCATAGAAATTTTTCACAGTAATATTAGTGAGTTGCTGCTGTGTTACAATATTGAAAAGACACTTCACTGTCCTTGAATGTTAGATATAAACAAATTTAGAATGTGGATGGGTGTGCCTGTGCACTGTCAGCTACCTGGCCAAAGAGGGCTGAAACTGGATTATAAATTCAAACTTGTTAAAAGCAGTGGCCCCAATATAGGTTTGGCCCAGGGCCCCCCAAATCCTTAAGATGTTCCTGCACACACCATTCACACAAATGGACCCCTGCCTAACTAGCATAGTAATTAAGCATCTGATTTAGAAGCATATTTGGGAACATTTATGAAGAATTTGTGCTGCTTCAAAGTCGCACAAAGCAACTCAAAGTGGACCAAAGTCTTGATCAAGTATTTACTTTCCAGTGCAAAGGTTTATTTTTGCTAAAACGTTGCCCTAACAGTAATGCACATATCACTTTGTGCTGCTTTACAATATTCTCTTTTAAAGAAGCGCTCCAGGAACCCACAGGTGAAGTGCGGACTGCTGGAATGGTGGTGAGGCTCCCAGGATATTGCTTCACCTTCTTAGGGATTGCCCAAAACTCACACGATACTAGAAAGAGGACTTGGCTCGCATTGACATTTATCTTGACACCCAACTACCATGCTTCCCAGCATACATTGTCCTGGGACTCCCCGGTCTGCTGATTCCTGTTGGAGTCAACACATTGCTCTAGCATTGGGAGCAGCACTTCAAGCCCTTCTTTCTCCCTGGAGAATGGAGAAGCGTCCGACACACATAGCATGCCCTCACCGAATGTGGCATATACTGGGAATGGAGTGCCTGGCCCTAGCATTACTCTATCAACTAGACACCTACAGCGAACTCAGGCAACTGTATGTTTTGCTGCTCTCTGCAGGGGTGTAACAATACCCCTGCAGCCATCATAGCGCGGGGGGGGGAGCAAACTCCAGGGGGGCCCCTCCGGCACTGTGCACTAGAGCAAGAGCATCGATTGTACCGGGCATCGGGCATTTCCCTAGGAGGCTGGGAGGGTGGGAGGCTAGTCTTGTTACAGGAGGCTGGCTTTGCAGTAATGCTACAAAAACAGCTCCGTGCAACAAAACCAGATTTCTGGCCATTACAATCACTGCTCACTTCTCCATCCCGTTTCCAGCCTTCCGGGGCCAGCAAACCCCAATGTGGACTCAGCTTTATTTATTTAAAAAAAAAAAAAATCAAAATGAAACCATGTGACCACCCCTCGTGGTGTGTTTGCTCACAGGGCCGTCAATCAGTTGTGGCACACACAACCTCGCTTCGGAGTCCAGGCAGCCACAGCCAGCCAGCAGCCAAACTCGGGCCTATCTAGAATCTGCAACCAACAGCCAGTAGTGGCAACTGACTGACTGCCTTGGCATATTTATTTATCCAGCCTGGCTGCCCATGCTGTCTGCCAGGCCCCTCGATTTCATCCCTCCCAATATGCTCTAATTTTCCCACTTTGCCCAACATGCCGGATAAGCAGTGTTGAGTGAAGATATGAGGAGGTACCCCATGATTAGTTGTCCTTGCCACCTTTTGGGAGGGGGCGCACTGTACTTTTGCATCACCACTGCCGCCCCTCCCTCATGAAGCCCCTACCCATTTGGTACCTCTTTTCTGCTATAACTGTGTTTGTTTAAGACCTTTTATTTTGAATGGGTTGACCCCTGCCACTGCTATAAAGCACACCCCAAAATTGAAAAAACTCACAATGAATATGTGTCTTCCTGTTTGAGGGCTACATGAAGAAAGTGCCGACGCTCAATTGCAGACACATCATTTGTGCTGACAAATGACCGGGTCTTTCGGACTACAGAAGACAGAAAATAGAAGGTTGACAGATCTGAGGGCGTGCAAGGCCCCCTTTTAGATCCATTCCATAGTCCAAACAGAGATCAGCATGAAGGGTGTTCTCAGTTCACCCCTCCCAAACAAGAAGATCCATGGGTGGCACCCTGTTCTAATGCATGGCCTGACACTGGGCACTTTAAAGATGTCATATAGATGCACACAGTCAAACTGAGGGCAAACCTGGCTCTAGTTCGGGCAAGCCACTCAAAGCTCGAACCAGACTCGAGTCTAAAGCCTGGCTCTGGCTTAGCTTGAGCTACAGCTGGAAACTCGAGCCCATATTGAACCAAACTTTCAGGTGGTTTCTACCTACCACCCTGCCTCTGCAACTAGGTCATGGCATTAGGGCCAGAAATGTCGACTTTGGATCTGGGGGACCAGATTTGAATCTCGGCTTCGATTTAATAGCCGGTGAATCTGGGCAACTCACTTAATCTTCCCGTGCCTATAGAAAATGAATGGGACCTTGTCTAACCTAATTGGTGCTGATGTAAAGTGCTCCAATACCGGGGCCATTTCATCCTCTACACAAACTGCATACAAATGCAGAGAGATAAAAACAAAGCTTCAACATAAAAGGGGAAAGACATTTGTTGGCTGATTTAAACGAAGTGAAACAAGAAAACCTGGATTTATCACGGCTTCTCTATTTAAAATGATTGATCTTAGGCAACTATTTTATTTAAAAAATACTCCATTTTCATTATTAACCCTATGAAAGCACTTTCAAAGCTCAGAATACCAGTTGTATGAATACCTATGGTGTCTGATTAAGTAGACAATAGTGTTGGTCTATAATAATATGGGCCACATACAGGGTTTACATGATAACTGCATTGCCATCTTAGTTCACTAATGGTTCATGTTTAACAACTATCACTTTTAATAAATACTTCTCAGTGCAGTGCTATAATGTGCCGTATTAATGTCAAAGCTTCAACATGTTAAAGAAATGCACTCTTACATTTTGGAGAGAGTTTATCTTATTTTATGGGAAGTTTGTTGTATGATTTACCAGGCGCGGTCCATGTAGGTAGGAGCGGGGGATGGGGTGGGGGAGGATTCAACATATGACTACGAGGGAAACTTAAATAAAGAAAAGAAAACCATGGTTTTCTTTTTTTAAATTTGAGTTTCCTTCGTCATCGTATGTCGAATCCTCCCCACCCCACCGCTGCGCCTGTGATTTACCTAGCAACCATTTTGAGAACTTGGCACTTGCACGAGCCCTAAGAGCCAAGCCAGACCATTGATTCGGCTCTCCCTGTTAATTACTTGGCTCGCCCAACTCTTAGTGGCAGGCAGCTTAGTGTGAAGTATGTGCACTCTTGTGCAGTGGTGGGGGGTACTGATTAACCTGATCACTTTAGGGTTCAATGAGTTAAGCCCCTTGCATTTGTCTGTCCAGTTACCACCAATGAGTTTCCTGGCCTCCTTTCTCTCTCTGTGGTCCGTGGTGGGGCATACATGAGCTCACTCTCTCTTGTACAATATTTGTATGGGGAGGCGGGGACTCCCCACGGCAGTATCTCTGAAGCATGCTTTTTTTCCGGTTTTGTAGCTTGTCAAGGGGATGTGATGCATGTTGGTTGGAAGAGGGTTTAACTTGTCCTGCTTCATGTTTTTATTTATACAGTTCTCTGTGTGCTTTTTAGGTCGAGCCTATAGTGGCAGCTCGCATGCACTGCTTGCTTTGCGAGGCATGAAGTATTCAGTATGGCGGGGAAGCTCCGTGGAAGCTCCGCCCACTCTCCACCCATCTTTTTCATTGTCTTAGGTCCTAAATGCTGCTTTCCAATTGGTTTTAGGCTTGTTAGTCCCTCCTCATGACAGCTATGTCGTCATTTGTAACCTTCCATGGTTACTGGCCCCTTTACTTTGAACACTATTTTCTTCCCATGCCTCCCCCCTCCCACAGTCCGTGACTTCTTAGCCCCCCCACACCGCACTCCCATTCGTGCCTTCTCGCCCACCCGCACTCACGTTTCCAATGCAATAGGTCTTGCGTAAATGTGAGTCCTATTGCATTGTAAATGCTTGTTTTCTTTTCAGCTTAGGCTGCTTTGTGTTCTGATACCTGCAGTTCTGCATTTGTAATTGGAAACTAACAGACGTATCAAAATGGGGGAAGCATTGAAAGTCTTGCACCAGACACAAGAGAATTGGACATCTCTGGGGCCATGTTTGGTTTAGCAGTGAGAGCTCTGCTGTCCCTGTCGTTACTGAAAGTTTTGTATACTGAGTGGTGGCAGTGGTGTGCAGAGGATTTTCCAGAGCTGTGTAACCCGAGAGCTTTGTCCCCCACCCACCACCTCAGGAGTTACTTTGAGCAGTGTAGCAACCGATCACTGTGTGTCTCATTACTGGCACAGATCTGTATCACAATGGATTACTCTGCATCCTCACGGGTTATCAGTATAGTGCTTCACACACCTCACAAGACCATGAGGCGCTTCCATGTGGTTAGGTAAAGTTTGTGCATGCATGCACTACTGAGGTTGGTGTAAGTGGAGAAACAATAGTGCAGTGGAAACTGATGGATATTTGTGCTGTCAACCGTTTTCTGTTTGTTTAATTTAACCGAGGGGTAGCTCAGCTTTCACCGACTGCATAACAGGAGGGATAAATTGTTGCTTTAGAACCCAGGGAGAGCTCTGGCTGGCCTACCTACCAGAGAACGATATCCCATTGGATAGCTCTGATCCCTCATGGGTTGGTATGTACGGTGTCGTCTGAGGGGTAGCTGCTGTCTCAGTAATTAACGAGAGCTCTGTAATCTAAAGCTAAGAGGAAGAGATCAACTTTACCCAATCATTCCCATACCAGCTCCCCAGCACACATTATCTCTTTCCATCCTCTGTCTCCTCACTTCATGTCCATTTCTCTCCTTCAGTCTGTCTCATCGCAACTCTCCTGCGCACACACCCTGGCTCAGTGACCTTCTGCCCGGCACCTTCACTCATTCAGTCACACACCACTTCAGTACACCCCCCCCCCTTTCCTAATGGACATTCACGCGACACAGCCACAGTTAATGATTGACTATCCAAAGACAGTAACAGACACATCCAGAATCTAGTGACTCAAAGTGGTATCTTCCGGGAAGAATCAATAAGCAAACAAAACTGCATGACCGTTACTCCCTGTTAGTGTTTCAGAATGTTTAATGTTTGAAGTCTGGTAGTGTTTAGATAAAGTCTGGATTTAAAAAGCACCTTTGTTTGATAAAGTTTGGATTCCAGAATTCCACATTGTTTGAGTATATGGTGCACTGTCTGTAAGGTAATCATTTACTATGCTTTAAAAGCTAATACAATTGAATTTTTTATGAAAAATGTGTTGTGGAATGCATCATTTCTGCCACATTTTCCCTCACTTGCTTCCTATGCACTGCACGGGGGCAGGTCTGACACCATTTGCCAGGGCTGCTTTGGGTTCCGTGTCCAGCCCTGCATGAGAGCTCCTGGCAGGGTCAAAAGAGTGGGGGGCCCCCTCCTCGTATTTTGCAGGGGGACTTCCTCAAGTTTCGTTACGTCACTCTCGCTGCGGAATTCTATGAACTGACATACCCTAGATACCTGTGCCTGCTGCATGTAACAGAGACGGATGCTAAGACACAAGAGATGGGCACTGTGAAACAGGAGTGAGCTACTGGCACACCACATTATTAGGCACGCTACAGCGGAGTGAGTAAAACTGGGAGGGGTACGGCGCTAAGTTTGGAATGTTTGCTTGCGTTATATTTTTTGCCATATAGAACAGAAAGGGCGGGGAGAGCTACGTGCAGCTCCGCTGTCCTATGTAGCGTTGTTATAATACCATTTAAATTTATTTCAAGCATAAAGGAGTGCTCCATTGGTGGATGTGGGCATTCCAATGTTACTACCTAGTTTTTAAAGTTGATGCAGAGCCAGGTGAGCAAAGATAGCAAGGGGAAACATCGTTTACAACGCGGGGATTACATCGCGATGCCATTACATCCCGGTTTTTACAACGCAAGTCTTTACAACGACTTGCGCTAGATGGCGCTCTAGGACAAGGAAAAGTATAATTTACTATCCAACACCTTCCCTACTGTACGTAGACTGGAGTTGGAATAGTAAATTGTACTACTCCTAAGTCCTATTCCTTGTCCTAGAGCGCCATCTAGCGCAAGTCGTTGTAACGACTTGCGTTGTCAAAACCGTGATGTAGTGTACCGCGATGTAAATGTATGCGTTGTAACGTCATACATCCATAGCAAGAGTTGGCTAGGCATTAAAAAATGCCTCCTGAGACAGGCATTGATTAGGAGATATGTTTTACTTTCTCCAAACATTTTACATATTGTATGTGTGCTGCACTATACAGCACTCTTCCAATGTGTGGAATGTATAAAAAATGGCTAGGCATAGGGTTTTGTACTGGAAAACTAAACTGCCAGTACAAGACCTATACATCATGTATACACATTTGCACCATGACAGGTGCATAGCATCGCAAATCATGTGATAACTAAGGGCTTCCAGACGAGGTTTATGAAAAAGATTTGGCAAGATGATAAACACATTTCTTTTTTCGGGTGCATAGTAAATTTATTAAAATCGGGCAAAAGCTCAGAAGATCCAAATTCGTATTGCTTAATAACATGAATAAAATATTCTTCTAAAACTATTGATAAGGCCCTAGCCATCAGAATTTTCAAGTTTACAAATGAATTGATTCAAAAGGATCAAAATGGTTTTACCCAATGCAGCCAATTAGCTGCCAATACAAGTTATGTAATAATTTTCATCAGAGAAAACGTCCCGCTATGATCATTCTTTTAGATACAGCATAAGCTTTTGACCTTGCATCCTGGGAAGGTTTATTTGTGATATTGAGTGTCTTCTGCTATCATTTACGGGTCCCACGGTGAATATATAATTCATACATGGGCGTACACGCTCTTATAGTGATAAAGGCAGAGCTTATAGGTTCTTTAAAATGTAAGAGAGGTACAAGGTAGGGGTGTCCATTGTACCCATTTTTTAAATGTTCTTTTCAGAATGAAATAGCATAAATAGAAAATATCAATGTGAGTTCGCCGATGGAAAACATGTTGAAAAAGTTTAACTCATTGTTGATGACGGGATTTTATTCTTTAAACTTGTAGTAACAAATCTAACCTATGGGCTATCAATTTCTAATATATTTCACCAGGTCAGGGGTTATAAAATCAATCATACATAGACAGATATCTTGTTATTCAACTCATAACCAGACTTCTATCTGAATTTTTTTAGAGAGATGCTAAATAGTAAGCGGGGACTTATTTTCGGAATCCATGTTTCTCAAGAAATAAATGACTTATGCGAATCAAACTATATTCCATTAACCTAAAAAGTCAATGCTAGTTACAGTGCTGGAAATTTTTACCCTTAAGATTTTAGGATGAGTGATATTAATCAAAATGACGACTTTACGTAATGGGATTGTCTGCACAAATTTTGTGTTGTTTTATTTTCTATTGTTATTTCTATTGTTATTGATTCTGTGCACAAGTCTGGTACTATCGAATTATCCAATGTTTTACTGTGATTATACTGGGCGGCTGCCCAGATGGTACCCCGTAAACTCCATAAAATATGTTTTTTTTTTTTAAAAAGGAACAACTTTACCTCTATTTCCTTTTCTCTTCTCCACACCCTTCACTCTGAAGTTCATAGGACAAATTGAATTTCAAAATTGAAACTGTGGTCCCACAGTTCATTTAGGGGAATAAGGCACAGAGGCTTGCATTGTGCACTTTAGGGATCATTACGATGTCATGTGGAAAGCCTCTGCCGACACCGTCTCAAATTCAGGACCGACTGAACACTGTCAGACAGGATTCCTGTTGTTTCCTATGGGAGCTTGTGTTACGCCTGGGAACTGGCTGTAACACAGGCTCCTATGTGGAAATGGGGTGTGTGTGTAAAACCCTGCACCATGTCCCAGGCACCCCAAGGTGCCTTCCACACAGTGCAGGGTTTTTACAGGGGAGTACCTTAGCTACCCCCTTGACCACCAACCGTAGGCTGCGGGGGACAGAGGGCCCTGCCAGGGTTCCCCAAGTCACTTTTTGACAACCTTTCTGCGTCGGAAAGGCCGGCACAGAAAGGCTGTTGGAAACCGACATCGTAATCCTGCTGGCAGAAACGCCGTCCATGGGGGGTTAAGGTGCGGTTCCGACTGACAGGACTACTCTGCATGTCAGTCAGAAGCGAGTAGGAATGAACGGCCGGTTCACGTTCTGACCGCGCACATTGTAATCGGGCGGTCGGACTGTAATCCGACCAAGTCGGTCGGAAGAGCTCCGATGTGGTTGCAGGTGTTTCGACTGTCGGGCGGAAGCTTCCGCCCGACATCGCAATGAGCCCCTTTATATTTATCCAAGTACTATTAGTATTTCTTTTGATACAAAGTGTGAAGCTTTTTATTTAAGATGCTGCTCACAGGCTATATGTAATTTCTACCACACTGCTTGAGCTTGCCCAAAGATAGCTCAGTATTGGGAAAGCATTTTCTCATTTTGCGAGACCGGACCATCAGTTTTGATCCCTCTAGAACCCAAGATTGCACTATTGCGGTATGTGATGCTTATTCCACATATTTCTAGTAGAGAAGTGAGACTAATATCTATCTATGTGTGTAAAAAAAAAACAATATATATATATATACATATATATATATATATATATATATATATATATTCACAGAAAACCCATTGGTTTCAGGGGCGTCATAGTTAGCTGGACTTTTCACTAGTACAAAACCATTGAAATCCCCCTGTTATAGTTAGTTCAGCTAACTATAACTTGTGCACCCGCAATGCACTGCTGATGACGTCACATATTACATCACTCATGACATGGTCAGTGACATCACTGATGACATCTCAAATGACATCACTGATGACATCACTGATGACATCATCCAGTGAATGTGTGTTTTTCTGAAAATTAAATATGTTTTATATATGTATATCTCAAGGTCAATGGAAGAATAAATGGGTATATAAGTGTCTAAATGGATGATTTGTTTTTGAAAAATTGATTGTATAACTGACTGATTAAGTGTATCTTAGTGAATACATGGGTAAGTGAGTAATGTTTAAATATGTAAATATCTGTATCAGTCTCTCACTTTGTGTATAAGTGGCTGCATGTTATTAGTTGGTTCTTTGAGTATCAGTATGAGTGTCTGAGTGTCTGTATGGTTCGGTGGGGGGTATTAGGAAGTGCATAGGTGCATGAATGAGTGACTCACTGTTTGTATGTGTTGAAGAGAGCATGTGTGCAGGACTGTATGGGTGGATGAGTGTGTGCATGGGTGTGTTAGTGAGTGAATGACTGTCTCAATAGTGTCTTTCTGAGTAACTACATATGTTTTAAACTAGTATATGTGACTATTGGTGTATATAAGTGAGTATATGTGCGAGTGAGAGATTGGAAGAGTTCCTGTATGAATAAGTATGTGTTTCTATAAGTGAATGTTTAAAAGATTAAGTATGTGTAAGTTTCTGTAGAAGTAAGTGTGGTGGTGTGTGTATAACTGTATATGCAAGTAAATGGATGTTTGATTCTTTATTAGCATGAGTGACTATGTGTGTGAGTTACTCTATGGATGAGTGGCGTTGTATAAAAGGATGTATAGGTGTATGAGTACATATGATGAGTGAGTACATGTATGAGTGACTGTATAGGACTGTTGGTGAATGAGTGTATGTGTATGTGGATCTTAGAATTACTGAATAGGTTGTTGTAACTGGTACTGGTATGTCCATTGTTTTGAAAAATGTTGTTTATATTTTTGAATGTGTGTATCAAAGGTTATATTAGGGTGAGAGGAGGTCTGCCACTCTATCACAAGGATGATGACATGAGTGATGTCATCAGTGATGTCATTTGAGATGTCATTAGTGATGTCATGAGTGATGTCACTGACCATGTCATGAGTGATGTAATATGTGACGTCATCAGCAGTGCATTGCGGGCGCGCGAGTTATAGTTAGCTGAACTAACTATAACAGGGGAATTTCAATGGTTTTGTATGAGTGAAAAGTCCAGCTAACTATAACGCCCCGGAAACCTATGTTTTTTTCTGTGAATTTCTAAGGTTTTTAAATGCTAATTCCTAACTATAAGGTGCCTGAAACCTATGGTTATTTCAGTGAATTTGAAAGGGTTTTTAAATGATAATTTCTAACTATGCCTACAGAGATAGGACATGTGAAGAAAACAGAAAAAACGCACAGAAAGAAAAAAAAGAAATGCAGAAAGAAGCAACAGAAGTCCTCAAAGACGAAGAAAAGTGCAGGAAGAAGGATAACGTGCAGAAAGAACAACCAGAAGAGCAGAAAGAAGCCTTGTTACAAAATTACCCTGTACCCTCAACTTTTTCAGACGGATACTGGTGGTAACTGAGTCTGACTAACCAGTCCTAGTGCCAGTGCTATGTTAAAAGACACTCAGAATACAGTGAAAACACCTACATACACTAGGGAACACTATGCGTTGGGGTCCCCCTGTGATTAGCATGACCTCCTCTGTAAGCCTCTAGTATATAATAGGGCAGGGGGATTAAAACTACCTCTTAAAATGTGCCACAGGGCGTGTTTGCACACGTCACCTCAGGCCCCGTCCCCTCCCTTCCTCACTGTGTAAACACACCCTGTGGCAGTTTTAAGTTGGGAGATTAAGTCCCCTTGAATCCTGAGGGTCCCGAGGGTCCAACTAGACCACTAGGTACCTCCAGTAAGCGCCACAGAGCTGTGTTGCAGAGAGATGTAAAAAGGGGCACGGTCTAGACCACCTCTCTGCAACGCAGCGCAGTGGTGCTTACTGGAAGCACCTGGTGGGCTAGTTGGCCCCCAGGGTCCCTCAGGATTGAAGGTTAATTATTTCCCCAATTTAAAACGCGCCACAGGGTGTGTTTGCACACGTTAACTCAGGCCCCGTCCCCTCCCTTCCCCACTGTGTAAACGCCCTGTGGCCGTTTTAAATTGGGAGATTAAGTCCCCTTGAATCCTAATGGTCCCCAGGGGCAAAATAGCCCACTAGGTACGTCCAGTAAGCGCCATTGCCGAGAGGTGTAAAAAGGGGCACGGCCTGCACCACCTCTCTGCAACGCAGAGCAGTGGCCCATACTGGAAGCACCTGGTGGGCTGGTTGGCCCCCAGGGTCCCTCAGGATTGAAAGGGAATTATTTCCCCAACTTAAAACGTGCCACAGGGCGTGTTTGCACACGTCACCTCAGGCCCTGTCCCCTCCCTTCACCACTGTGTAAACGCGCCCTGTGGCCGTTCTAAGTTGAGAGATTAAGTCCCCTTGAATCCTAAGGGTCCCTAGGGTCAAACTAGCCCACTAGGTACCTCCAGTAAGCGCCACAGAGCTGCGTAGCAGAGAGGTGTAAAAAGGGGCGTGGCCTCAGAACACCTGTCTGCAACGCAGCTCCCTGGCGCATACTGGAGATACCTGTTGGGCTAGTTGGCCCTCAGGGACCCTCAGTATTGAAGGGGAATTAATTCCCCAACTTACAACTGGCCAGGGGGTGCATTTGCAGAGTGCTGCAAGGAGGAGGCGTGGCCTCCGGCGCGATGCGGGTCTTTTATTTATTTTATTTTTTAAGAAGGAGGGCTGGGTGGCCCCCCCTTCTTTTTCTTATTTATCAGCCCCGGGGACCCCAACCCCTGGGGCATAGCCTTTTTATTTTTTTTAATTCTTTAGGAGGGGGGCTGTGTTACCCCCTCCTCAGGCCACTTATGGCCCCGGGGACCCCATCCCCCGGGGCCGGCCTTTGTTTTTTATTATTTAAAAAATATATACATTTATAGAAACACCTAGGACATGCTGGACAAACCGTATGTACCTATCACCATGACGATTTGCGTGATATTCATTAAAAGGCCACTATGCATACAATGAATCCACATGGAATGTCTTTACACCTCTAGTGAAGCTCTGACATGTCTGACGCCCTACCGTGCCTAATCCCGGCGCCCCCGCCGGTGGGTACTCTCCAAGTAGACACCCTTGTCATTTAATTATACAAACATGGGTAGCTATTGACCGGCACATTTAATACACATGCACACAAAGCCATTCAAAGGGGATTCGACAAAAATTCACATCCACCGCTGGATGTGTAATACTTTTTATTTTACTCTCTGGAAAGGAGACGACCCTCACTTGAGAGTCACAGCGCGCTCCAGGCTGAGCCTAATGCTGTGTTACACCCACCAGTGCCCGCTGAGTGCCGCACACCTCTATGTTGTATTCTACCAGCTAGTGCGTATGCTATGACACTCTCTAGCCCATGTGCACTGTAACACCACCTCGTGAATATGTCATGCCACACTTGCCTTCGCACGGTTTATATTGCCCCATCTAACATGCCTTCTTCGATGCCTATATTATAACGCACAGCGCTATGCCATACATTTTACAATCTGGGATCCATATCTTTGTCACAGTGCATATGCAACGTTACACTCCCCAGCACATATTTTATATCACAACTTTAGAGACTAGTTAGGTTACACAACACTGCCCTGTGCATATTACACTCCAAGGCGCATATCGCATAGCACGTGCTAGTGCCTGTGCTATCTCGCGCTCTCCAATGAATCTGTCATTGCGCACAATGTATTGCATATTATATTTCACGGCCGGGTCATCTTATATCATACTTTTTGGTGCATAGTTTATACCATACACTATATCTAGTTTTCATTTTCAATCGTGCTCTCAGGACTATGTTCTATATAACACTGCGTTCACCTACCCTTTTCACGGGCATTACATTTTGCGATGGGGGTGGAGGGTCAGGGGGTGTTTCTGCCAAGTGAGCCCGGAGTCACACTCACAAACGTCCTCTTCTTCCTGAATAAAAGTGAGATTATGCTGCATACTTGTTCATATTTTAAGTAGTTCGCACACACACATTTTAAAAACAATAAAGTTCCTAATACCAACCTTCTCTGAACAGTTAGCTTGCTGTCCCATCCACCTCCTCCCTATCCTCTGTTGTCTGAATCCATGGACTAGCCTCCTCCCTCCTGCCATGCATGGTCCGATGTGCTGCCACTGCCCTCCATTTAGCATGATGTACCAGTCCACTCCTCCTGCCCTCCATTGCCCAATTCTATGCCCCATCATCGACCTCCTGCTTAGCCTCTGTGCTTAGCTTGCTGCCCCTATTCTCCTTCCCCCTGCCCTCCGATGTCTTTGCGCATGCCCCTGCTCCATCCTTTTTGCCCACCATGTTCCATGGACCTGCCACTCCTATCTACTCTGAGTGTTCTGTTGAGCTGCCACTCCCCTCCCACCTGCCTAGCATTGACAGATGACTGTAACCTGTCCCTGCCACCTCCAACCTGCCTGTTCACATACTATGCCCCTATCCCCTTCCTCCTGTCCTCCATGGTCCATTTTACTGTCACACCCTTCTGCCTTCCCTGGTCTGTTGTGCTGCAACTGCTCCTCCTGCCTGCCCCACGCGGTCTGTTGTGAGGCCCCTTCCCCTGAACTCTCTTGTCTGTGCCCAGGTCCTGACCCTCCCTTCTCTCCTCCATGGTCCTTTGTGCATGCCCCTGCACCGTCCTTCTTGCCCATCATAGCCACTGTGCTGCCACTAACCCTCCCGCTTGCCATGCATGGTCTTCTGTGCTGCCACGGCCCCTCCCACCTTCCCTGTGTGGTCAGCTACCTGACCCTGACCCCCTCCCACCTTCCCTCGATGGTCTGTGTGTATGCCATCATAGTCTCACTATTGCTCTCCATGGTGTGTCTTGTTTCTAGTGCCCATCCTGCCTGACCTCCGTGGTCATCTTGCTGCCTCTGCCCTGCCCCCTTTCTCCCAGCCCTCTGTTTCCATGTGCAGACCCCTATTCCCTCCCTCCTGGCTTGTCTGTTCCATTGTAATGCCCCTGATCTGTCCCTCCTGCCCTTTATGGTCTGTTATGCTGCAGCTTTCTCTCCTGCCTGTCCATTATGGTCAGCTAGCTACCATTGCCTCTCTCCCCTCTGTTCTCTGTTGTCCATGTGCATGGTCCTGTCCCCTCCCAATTGCTTTCTATGGATTGTTGTGCTGCACTCCCATCCTGCATGCCCTGTGTGGTTTATTGTGCTGCTGAAAACCCTGATGCCTGCCCTGTAGGGTCAGTTTGGTGCACCTCTCCATGTCCCTCCTGTCCTCTGTTATCCGAGTCCATGTCCCTATCCCAATTCCTCCTGCCTACCATGATCCAATGTACCATACTTGCGAACATTTTGAACTTGGTAAGAGGGATATTTTGAAAACAAACTGGGGTATTGATTTTCCCCTTTGAGTTACATTGAAAAAGAGGAGATTGTAGACAGGAGACAGATCAAATTAAGCCCATTTGAGCTTAAAAACATTGGACGTTTCCTGGCTGAATCGGGTCTGTTGGCATGTATGGTTGTACTACCACTGCCTCTTCCTTCTGCCACAATGGTCTATTATATTGCCACAGCCTCTCTTGTCAGTCCAGTATTGTTGGTTTGTTGCCCCTGCCCCCCTTTCCAATGCTCTCCATAGTCTGTTGTGCTGCCACTGCCCTTCCTGCTTGCCCAGTGTGGTCAAATTGTTGCCTCTGCACCCTCCTACCTCCCTTTAATTTTCAGAGTCCGTGCCCCTGGCCTTTGCCTCTCAACAGTATCCTAATGAACAACTAGATTGCTAACATTCTATATTTATTACAAAAGTGTGGAACGCCTGACGTCATCTTGATGTAATCAAAACTTCAATACCTAGAGCATTTTCTTTAGGAATTCCATATATGAGAGGGTCTTATTTGCATCAAAATTATGGTTAGTGCTCTAAAAAACTAAAATGAGGACATATTTTCTGAGTTTTCAAATAGCGACAAAGCACTTTTAAATTATTTGTTATCTTTATGTTTTTTTACCTAGTTGACCACTTGATTAAATGTTGCAATTAGGGGAGAGGGTGTCGTGTTACTTCCAGAGCTGCAGACTTTGCAACTGGGGAACCAGGTTGGAGTTTCTGCTTCAGCTCAACATTCTGTGATTCTGGTCAAATCACTTTATCTCCCCATGTCTACAACCAAAATTAATTTGATCTTGTGTGATGTAACCAATGCTCATGTAAAGCACTCCAATACCTGACAAGTCTGCACTATATAAAACTGCAAATACACAACAAATAAGTGTTTTGCACACTTCTGTCATTGGGCTACATGTGGGCTACATCTGGGTGATATTTGTGCTGCATGTGGGCTCTTTTGTCTCTGGTGGCCATCTTGGGAGATTTATTTGTTATGAAGTTTCCTAATTTCCTCATTTACTGCAGTCTCCTCAGTAGGAAATGCTTTCAGTTTTTTACTTTGATTCCATCAAGAAGGTATTCAGATATGTCACACATTTGCCATAAATTCTGAATGTTAGCACTCTAGTTGCTCATTCGATCCCTCTAGTAAAACTACTGCTCACCACGGAAGTCTGCTGCTGGTATTAAAAGTGCATGTTTCAGTCTGCATGTCAAAAAAAATTTATGAAATAGAAGAGGATTTGAGAAGTCACTCAAAATGTGCCCTAATTTTTCTTTCTTCAGCACTAATCATAATTTCTATGGCAAAATGAACCCCCTCATTGTGTTTCTTTTTAAATTAAATGTTTTAAGTGTTAACAGTTTATTCCAATCAAGATGGCTTCAGGTATGCCATACTTTTGTCATAAGTAAGACAGTAAGCGCTCTAGTTGTTCTTAAGAACACTCTGGGACATTCTGTCATTGGGCTATACTTGGGCTATGAAGTTTCCTAATTTCCTCATTTACTGCACTCTCCTCAGTAGGAAATACTTTCAGTTTTTTACTTTGATTCAATCAAGAAGGCATTCAGATGTGTCACACATTTGCCATAAATTCAGAATGGTAGCACTCTAGTTGCTCATTACATCACTGTAGTAAAGCTACTGCTCACCAGGTACATCTGCTGCTGGTATTCAAAGTGCATGTTTCAGTCTGCATGTCAGACTTTTTTTATTAAATAGAAGAGGATTTGAGAAGTCACTCAAAATGTGCCCTAATGTTTCTTTCTGCAGCACTAATCATACTTTCTATGGCAAAATGAACCCCCTCCTTTTGTTCCTTTTTAAATTAAATGTTTTAAGAGTTACCACTTTATTCCAATCAAGATGGCTTCAGGTGTGCAATACGTTTGTCATAAATAGGACTGTTAGCGCTCTAGTTGTTCTTTAGAACACTCTGGGAAGCTGCAGTAGAACACAAAGGAATCA
Source organism: Triturus cristatus (assembly GCF_964204655.1). Taxonomy (NCBI): domain Eukaryota; kingdom Metazoa; phylum Chordata; class Amphibia; order Caudata; family Salamandridae; genus Triturus; species Triturus cristatus. The sequence goes on from NC_140595.1 coordinate 682,216,672, forward strand.
ACTGACAGTCTCTGCCCTTGTTGGATGTACGTGTTTTACTGAGAATGTCAGATTTCATTCTCACATGACTGGTAAAGATAATGTGAATTTACAGAAAATATGCTCTGAGTTTAGCTTATAGATCACCTTCCAAACCTCTGTGGGAAAAGCATGAGAAAATAGTTTTCTCTCAAACATGATTCATGATATCACAGCAGAAGGCTTTTTCACATGGTAAAATCACCTTAGAACACACCACAATTCTTAAAATGAGTATGGTACCATCAACAAATGATTTATAATGTAACTAAAGTCTTAAAACCTTCTATTAACTGCAATGCTTTTTAATGAGGTGCTATCATGTATATTGGTCCCAAGATGGCTGCCAACACTTCTTGGATGAAGTACTGACAGCAAATCAGATCTCACGATGAGATGTGTGGTTAGGCTCCGCCCAGATATATATGTGATTTTGATTTTCTCAGGAACTACTGAATGGATTTACACCATTTAAGCAAAAGGCACGACTCTGAACCAAGGTCTACCTTTCTGCCAAATTTGGTGTAATTCCTTTCAGCAGTTCGGGCTGTAGCTGCGGCTAAAGGTCCTATGGGAAATTGCATAGGGAAAACACGTTTTGGGACCCCCATTTTTTGTCAGCCCCCGCTACACGAATCATCCTGAGACTTTCAGGATAGGTGCGGACCGGAGCTGGGCAAAAGTTTTGAAAATTTCGCGAAGATTCATCAACGGGTGCCAAAGTTATTCCAAATAGAATGTTGCGGATTTCCTATGGAAAATAGGTCCTAACTATAACTACCTACTGGCTACCGCCAGTAGGTAATGTGTGTGTGTTTGTTTGTGTGTGTGTGTGTATATATGTATATACATAGATATATATATATATATATATATTCACTGAAAAAAAGTTTAAGGTACCTTATAGTTCGATGAAAATATCAACTAAAGCCACCTTAACTCGCACCCCCGCCATGCACAGTCTTGTCATCAATGATGTTATTTCAGATGTTGCAGTTGTGTGATCAATGAATTGATCACACAAAATAAATTTGTGTCATAAATTAAGTCATGAGTGATGTAATATGTGGCGAGTGCGTGCATAGCCTTTGCCCATGCGCTGCATGGGGTTTACCGCAGGGCCTCGCCTGCAGTCAAGCCATATGAGCAACCTCTCGTGGGCAGCCGATCCCACGCCGTGCACAGCCTTCTGCCATTTACGGCATACAAGCCGTGGCCCAAACTTTGCTGGTGCGCAACCCTACCCCTCGCTGTGCACAAGCCACGCCTAGGGTGGGTTGGGTGCAGGGTCTTTTTGTTACACCATTTAACAAAAAGAGTGCACTCTGGACCAAGAGCTAACTTTCTGCCCAATTTGGTGTAATTCCATTCAGCAGTTCGGCTGTAGCTGCGTCAACAGTTTCCTATGGAAATTAACATGGAGAAAACGCATTTGGGACGCCCCTCTTTTTCTTGGCCCCTGCTTAACGATTCACCCCAAAAATTTAAACACAGCAGCTGAAGTAAGTGGGCCATTAAATTCACAGATTTTGCAAAGATTTGTCAAACGGCGCCAAAAAAGGGGAAATGGAGAAAAGGGGGGGGGGGGGGGGGCGGTCAAAAAAGTGTTTTTCCAGTGTTCATTTCCATAGGGAAATTTGAACACGTCTACAGCGCAGACTGCTGGACTGAGTTACACCAAACATCGCAGAAATCTACCTAATGGCCCAGAAAGAGTGCTTTTTGTTATTTGGGCTAAATTCATTCAGTAGTTTTAGAAAAGGGAAAATCAAATTTGTATATATAGGGACTCTGATTCTCTGAAGATCCGACAGTCCCTGTGGTCAAATGTGATTGGCTGCCAACACTTCCACCAGAAACTATTGGCAGCCATCTTGGGACTCGGTTTCAGCCAAGTCCCACAAAAAAGATAAAAAAAAAGAAGGGGGCTGTAGGACGCTGGCTATACTATACCGAAATGAGGTATAGTGTGCACAGAGTTCAGTGAAACCTCAAAGGTAGGCAGAGGTAAAAGTAGAGAGCACCTTACTCTCTATTTGTGGTAGTATGGGCGAGCAGTAAGGCTTTATCAGAGGGTAGTTTTAAGCATTTGTTGTACACACTCAATCAGCAAATGATGTCACACACTCAAAGACTGAACTCAGACCAATTTTGTTTGTGTCAAAAATAGTATTAAGTTATTTTATTTCTAGAACCAAGTGAAGCCTGGCACAGATGAGTGAAATAAATGATTTGCAAAATATTATGCAGTTTTTACAAGTGAATGCAAGTTTAAATGTAGTTGTTTGAAATACAGGTAAATCAAGGTATTGCAATTACTGTAAGATTACTTTATAGTTACTTTTTGTTTACTTTTTAGATTTCTTTTAATACTCAGTGTTATATGCCTAGATATCACACTGGGACATTTCCTAGAAAAAAAGGTAAGTAAAAACAGTTTTGCACAATTGTACTTTTTTTAGGTTTCCATACAAATCATCTCCACACTTAGAAACATTTTCAGAGAAAAACAGTCAATAGGCTCCTATGGAGAGAAATGAAGTTAACGGTTACCAGGTAAGTAATTGGTCTTTGGGGTTGAGCTTCTGGGGTAGGAACAATGGTTCCCCCAGGGTCAAGGATGCACTCTTGTCACACTCTCAGCAGCACTAGGGTGGCCGGGTGCAAAGTGCTGAGGCCCAATGTTATCAAATGAGCAGGCCACTGGGTTGTGGGAGCAAAGCTCCTGTTGTTAAGCTCCGGGAAAAGGGGGATCCTGTTTAGCACAAAAAGTGAACCCGCAGCGGCAACTGGGTGCAGGGTGTTGTTTTGGTGCCGGGTGCTCTGTTGGTTTCAATGGGGATTCTCCAGTTTCAACAAACATTTCAGGCTCGAGGACCAAGATCTTCTGGAGGTGACCACCGGTTGGAGAGGTATATTGGGATGCCTGGGGATGCTGGGACACCGTCGTTTGGGCCATCCAAGGCTGTGGGGCTTCGGGTGCAGGGGTGAATTTAGGCTTCGGGTTTCTCTTACCAGCTCTGGTCGCGGTCGGGGGGGATCCTCCAGAAAGAGGTTGCAGCCTTCGCTGGGAGATTCGAGGCAGATCAGAGATCACCAAATCTCGGGTCAGAATCGCCAGGGAGACCTCCTTGTGTTGTTGGGCCACTCAAACTCGGGGAGACGGGTGCAAAGTGGTGCAAAGTGGTGCATACTCGTGGAATTGGTCGGAGCTGGAGTCTGTGGGTGAAGACAAAGTCTTTTCTTTGGAAGGTAGGGCAGGTCCTCGGGGTTCTTAAGGGTTGCTGGCTGCAGGGCACACCGGAGTTTTTCTTCTGCAGGTTAGAGGTGGGAACAGGCCGGTAGGGCTGGGGCCAAGTCAGTGGGTGTACTCTTCTTTTTAGCTTCCGCACAGCTGTTCGGTCCTTCTTCTTCTTTTCTTCTTGGTCATTGCTTGTCTGAGGAGGCAGCGTTCAGGGGTGCCCCTAAATACTAGATTGATTTAGGGGTGTTACAGGTAAGTACAAGGTTGGGACCAATGGGTCCCTTCCTTGGGGTGGGTACACCCCCTATTATGCCACCCTCCAGTGGGAGGGGGCATATGCCTCACTCTGGTTAACTGGGTCCCCCAGCCGCAAGATGGCAGGTACTGAGATTTATGCTTCACCTCACCTCCCCTACCTGAGGGCTGGGGTTGATAAAGGGTGGCACACCTCCCTTCCTCACTTGGTTTTCCCACCGATTCTCCCACCCAAAGTGGGGGTCAGAACCGGTGGGGAACAGTTGCTGGAAGCAGCAAAAGGCCTGGGGAAGCTCACAAAGGCAACAAGCCATTAAAGCTTCCCCTTAGTGGACCCTGCAAATCCCGGGGGAGGAGGCTTGGCACCTCGTCTGAGGATGTGCATTGTTTCAGGCCCAGAGAGCAGCAGGCTCTCGACCCATGGCTCCAGAAATATGTCTGGTGGTGGCAGCTGGGGAGCAGCCACTCAGCCTGGACATTAGTGTTAGGTCATTTTTCAGGGGACATCTCTAAGATGCCCTATGTGTGCATTTTTCATTAAATCCCACACTGACATCAGTGTGGGTTTAATGTGCTGAGAGGTTTGATACCAAACTTCTCAGTTTTCAGTAAAGCCTTTATGATACTGTGGAGTTCGTAATGACAAACTCCCAGCACCATATACTCTTAATGGCATTACTGCACAATGTCTAAGAATTGCCTTAGCCACTGTAGGGGTACAGGGCTCATGCACTTGTACCCTCACCACTGGTATAGTGCACCCAGCTAGAGGGGTGGCTGATCTATGCAAGGGCAGTGGGTTATAGGCATGGCACACAGGGATGTGTGCCATGTCGACTCTTCACTTTGTTCTGCACCAAAGCCTGCAAAGCCAGTGTGTGTGAGTGTAAAGGTACAGGGCCTCCAAGGGTGGCACAATAAGTGACTGCCCTGTGGCCAGAGAGCTCCATTTGGGTTTGGTCTTCAATACAGTTTTAGGGAAAGAACATAGGCCCTGAATACCTGATTGGCGGGAGCCCAAGGCCCACTCAGTCAAAGTACATCAGCAGTTCAGCAAAAAGTGGGGGCAACCATGCAGAAAGAGGGAACTTTCTCGCAGGGGCAAAGTAGTTATACCCTGCCCCCTAGGCCTCTTAGGGGGGTCCCACATGGTAAGAAAAGCATTTAAAAAAAAAAAAAGAATTTGGTGAAAGTCATGCTGGCTCAACAGCTCCCACCGAAATTGTTTTTAAAGCGCAGGCTCTTGCGCTTCTCTACTGTTTAGCCCCCAGGTGGGCCAAGTCCTGGGGACATGAGGGAAGTAAAAGGAGGTGACCCCCTTCTGGGGCTTAATTTTGTCCCAGGGACCACCACCTCCATGGGGAAACATACAGAAAATAAAATAGGTGGCCACGCGGACACATCTGGCTCCGGGGACAACCACCTCCCTGGGGCAGAATTCAAGAGAGGGTCCACGTGGACCCACAGGGTCCACCACCTCCCCAGGGCTTCCTCTTGTTTTTGAGAGGGGCTGCACGGCCCCCTCCCAGGCCGTTTTTGGCTCTGTGGACGACCAACTCCTTGTGGCAGGCCCATCAAAGTATGTAGCCCCCCTATTGAAGCAAAACATGGCCGTGGGGACCACCACCCCCTAGGACCAGCTCCTGCTATGTCTTGGTGTGCCCACCCCCAGGACATGGCTGTTCGCTGTGGCTTGGCGGGAGCTTTGACAGCGTCCTCCAAGCCACAACAAACACTCTGCTTCCAGCAAGCTTGAGCATTTCTCTGCTGTTATTTGGCAGGGAAACAGATGAATGGATTGCTTTCACACACAGGGAGCTGCACTTTCAGCAAAAGCAATGCCGTCTCCCACAGGAGGCATGGAACTGGCAGGGACTGCAGGAGCCTCCAGTCTCCCCCTGTGGTCCCACTGCACATTGGGTACCCTTGGGGTACCTAGGGAAATATGGCCAGGCCCTGGGAGATGGGATCCATGGGGGCCAAAATCAGCCCGGTGAGGGGGGATGTGCACCCCCTTCCCCATTTGGTAATGACTGGGTCACAGGGATTTGCTCCTCATTTGGGATGTCATCAGTGATGTCATGAGTGATGTCACTGACTATGTCATGAGTGATGTAATATGTGAAGTCATTAGCAGTGTGTTGCGGGCGCGCGAGTTATAGTTAGCTCAACTAACTATAACGGGCGAATTTCTCTGGTTTTGTATGAGTCAAATGTCCAAGTAACTATAAAGTCTCTGAAAGCTATGTTTTTTTCAGTGAATTCCTTAGGTTTTTTTAAATGCTAATTTCTAACTATAACGTCCCTGAAACCTATGGTTTTTTCAGTGAATTTCTAAGGTTTTTTAAATGCAAATTTCTAACTATAACGTCTGTAAAACCTATGGTTTTTTCAGTGAATTTCAAAGGTTTTTTAAATATCGATCTACTATTCTGCTATTTGTCATTAGTACTGTTTTTTTTAACTTTTCAACTATATAAAATAAACTGCAAAACAGCTATGTAATGTAATCTATTTCACAAATTACAGTGAGTTTTTAAATAATACAAAATAATTTAACATTCAGAAAACAATTTTTCTCCCTTTTTTTGCTGTCATCAGCTTCTAATTAACTTCACTATTCACAGTGATGTCAGTGTAGTTTCGTCAAACAGCAGGGGGAAAAAATAATCAACTAGATTGTTAAAAAAAAACAAATCCCTAATTCTCGCAAATATAATACAAAATCAACACAAATAACACATCCAATACTATTTCCAATCTTCAAATCTTACCTTTACTTTGTAGTTTCTGTTCACATTTTCCCAATACGCCAAATAATGTATCAAAAATTTCACTTTGAAATCATCCAGTATGAATTCCTTAAGGTATCTTTACACCTTCCCACTATCCCGAATGATGCATCTAAAATCTTTGTTTCAAAAATATCCAGTATGAGTTGGGTAATTCATAAGGCAATCTCAGTTTAATTTCCAAGTGTGTATCGTTGCAGTGACTCCAACCATTATTACACTTTAAATAAGATGTATAATGTCCACTTGTGGTAGTACTTCCAGCGTGGAAAACAATAGCAACTGTTGCAAAAGTTCTTCCAGAAATAGATACTTGACTAGAAACAACATTTTTAATTTTGGTTTCCACTTTTCTTCCATTTGGTCTACAGCGTTGCAGCATTATAATCAAATATTTTCCATATCTTTATAGGCATAATGTAGATAGCATTGTTGATTTACGAGAACAGATCATCTCGTGATCAGCTTCTTTTACTAATTTGGAAAATGGTACCGATTTGCAGTCAGGTATTGTTAAATATAGAAATTGTTCTCTGTAAACTATAGTGCTTGAAGTTAATGAACACTGTTCACATTTATGTTCCCATTTGTAACTGAGTCCAAATAAACTCTCAATCTGAATTCCTTCATCTTCTAGTACTCCAAGCATAACCATCAGAAATTCTTGTGCATCTTGTTGCATATTAGCACTGAACGTTAAAGATCCAGCACATATATCCAACAGTTGGCGAATACCAGAAGCAGAATAGATCTTACTTCTATCAGTTCTAAATTCTTGAAATAAATTACAAAGTGCCGAACATAATCTTTTTTTCTGACTTTCCATAATTTCACCATAAACATCTTCAAGATAAAATATAACGTTTAGAATAACATTACCATAGCAGTTGACACCAGAAGCATTTTCTAATTGGTATCCAACAACATCATCACTTGTTTGTATTTTCTCCTTCTTTACATCAAATCAAATCAAATCAAAGGAAATTTATATAGCGCAAACATATCACTCAGAAGAGTCTCATGGCGCTGCAGACTGCTCAAGAGGGCAAAAGACCAGGCTATGTAGCAAATAGCCAGGTCTTCAGCTGTTTACGAAAACTGCCATGTTCTTTTATAGTACGTAGATGGAAAGGTAGTTTATTCCAAAGAGCCGGTGCAAGAAAGGAAAATGAACGGCCTCCTTGTCTAGCGGTATTTATTCTCAGCGGAGTTAGTAATGCCGTGTCACTAGAACGCAGCTTTCTAGCCGGCTGATACCATTTCAACTTCTTTCGCCAGTATTTTGGGCCAATTCCGTAAATGGACTTATGTGTGAGACACAATACTTTGAAATGGATCCGTTTTTTTATTGGGAGCCAATGGAGAGTGTTCAGACAGGCCGCCGATGGTGATCTGTATGGACGGTCCAGGACCAGTCTCGCAGCAGTGTTCTGTAGAACCTGGAGTTTGTCCAAGAGGTCTTTATTTATGGATAACAATAGGGCATTACCATAATCTATTCTATTTGTAATCAGTCCTTGCGTCAGGGGTTTACGCGCCTCCACGGGGAGCCATCTAAAAACCTTTCTGAGACTGCGCATGACGCCAAAGCAGGTCCCTATAACATGCTTAACATGGTTGCGCATAGATAGGCAGTCATCCATCTGAAAGCCTAGATTTCGGACTGTATTCTTTGGAACAGGACAGATTCTGAGCTCAGAAGGCCACCAGTCCTGTGACCAATAATTACTGGCTTTTCCAAAAAGCACAATCTCTGATTTGGCCCCATTTAGCTGAAGATGGTTTGATCTCATCCAATTATCAATGCAGATGAGACAGTGCTTAAAATGCTTTTTTGTATCACTTGGGTCGGGACCGAAAGTGACCAGGATCTGCGTGTCATCCGCATAGGATATGACATCAAACCCGTATGATCTAATTACTTCGGCCAGAGGGGTCATATAAAGGTTAAAAAGAGTCGGGCTCAGAATTGAACCCTGAGGGACTCCCATTTTCATTGGCTTCGCACTGGAGACAAAGTTTCCCAACTGAACAGCAGTGGTGCGCTCGGATAGATAACTGGTGAACCACCTCAGAGCATTTCCCCTGACACCAACCTCCCATAATCTTTGCTCAAGAATCTTATGGGAGATGGTGTCGAAAGCCGCAGAAAGGTCGAGTAGGACAAGCACAGCAGATTGATGTTTGTCAAGTGTCAGTCTGATGTTATCGGTGACCTCGACCAATGCTGTTTCTGTACTATGTGCTGCCCGAAAACCGGACTGAGAGGGGTCCAGAAGTTCGTGCCTTTCCAGATGGTCCACCAGCTGCCGATTTATAATGGATTCCAGTGCTTTTCCAAAATATGGGAGTAGTGAAATAGGACGATAGTTCAAAAGTATCTTAGGGTCCGCTGTTGGTTTCTTTAAAATTGGTCTGACACTAGCTACCTTCCGAACAGAAGGGAACACCGCGTCAGCTAAGGATTGGTTAAAAAGTGCGATCAGGCTGTCAAGGACAGTGGGTGCAATTAAAGAAAAATATTTTGCAGGGATAGCGTCAGCCGGGGAGCCGGATTTTATTCTCTGCATAGCAGAGATAACAGTTTTATGATCGCATTCAATAAAATTAACTAAAAGGCCCGATGGATTTGATAAAAAACAGGGTCGTTCCGTTTGATGACTATCGTTGGATATAGGGGGAAAAGTCTTTTGGATATTCATAACTTTTTCTTCAAAGAAATTTGACAACGAATCCGCCCAATCTTGAGACACAGGTATGGTAGGTGGGCTAGTGGAGGTTGTGAAATCTTTTAGAATGTGAAAAAGTTCTCTAGAAGAGTTCTCTGCCCTAGCTATTCGGTTCAACAAATAGGATTTTTTTTCCTGTTTTATTTCATTCATGTATAGGTGGTGCAGTTTTTTATAGCTTTCCTCATTTGCAAGGCTTCTGTTTTTCCGCCATAATCTTTTGGCCCTTCTGCATAGGTTTTTAGTCATTTTTAATTGATCAGTGAACCAAGGGGCTGTTTTGGCCTTTGGATTGGCCTTTTTGAAAGGGGCAATTTTATCAAGAGTGGTTAAAATGTCTTTATTCAGATTTAACGGCCTTAGATTGGTGTCGATTTTTACAGCTTTATGATTTGCGTCAAAGTGTTTTTGGAAAAGATGAGGAGAGATCTTACTCCAAGATCTGCGTAGGACAGTTTCGTTTTTCAAATTATTTTTCCCTATTGAGACCATGGGGATGATAAATTTCAATAAGTAATGATCGGTCCATATCAGTGCTTCTGGAGGGTCCATAACAATGTCGGGTATATTAGTAAACAGGAGGTCAAGTGTATGCCCCGCTTGGTGAGTGGAACCATCAACCAGCTGTGCAAGACCTAGAGAGCTCATGTTTGTAATTAGTTTGTCCGTATCAGGGTTTAATAATACCTCTGCATGGTGATTAAAATCACCAATCAGGAGAAAGTGTTCCGAGGCTAACACATGTGGTGCTATAAACTCTAGTATGTGGTTGGAGAAATTGCCTTTAACACCAGGAGGTCGATAAACCAGAGCTGCTCTCCAGATACCTTTTAAGGGACCACTAATGCTAACGGCGCATATTTCCATCTGAGCATCCATTATATTATCCAGAATTGTGATAGCCAAAGTGTCTTTGTGAGCTATTAGTATACCACCCCCTCTTTTTCTTTTCCTGTCAACTCGAATGATTTTATATTGCGAGGGAAAGGCGACATATATGTCAGGGCCAGCATCCGCGTGAAGCCAGGTTTCAGTGATGAAACATATGTCAGGGTTGTTTGAGTCCAATATATCCCATACCTCGGTTGAGTGTTTGGGGATAGAGCGGGCATTTAGGTAGATCGCCTTAAGGAAAGTGTTTTGTTTGTCACAGCAATGAGGACGTTTTGGGGTCCTGCAACGAGAAGGTGTAGAAGAACACCATATGTCCTGAACCTTAGACGGGTCGATTTCCCATGTGCCAGTAAAGCTACCTGCATAGGGATGTAAGTCTTTAATCTCTTGGCTCGTATATTGGATAAAACCCATAATTCTACCAGCGCGCTATGATAACGGACATGGGCACTAGAACAGGATTAGTAAGTGCTAATACAATATGTACAATACAATATACAATATATCATCCAAACTAGCAAAGTACCTGGCTCCTGGCTGCGGTCAGGCGCGGACGGGCGCAGACGGGCTTGCCTTTGGCGCGCCTTCGGCGCGCCACCGGCGCGCCACTGCGCGCGTCCGCGCCCTAGCCGGAACTAAGTAGGGAGGAGGGGGTGCAAGCTAAAACGCTACCTGCAAGTTCCGGTATCACCCGGAAGTGAGTACCAGCCCCATTGACCCTCCGCTCAATCGGCACCAGCCGTGACGGAACGGGGTCAGGGGCAGCTAGGCAGGGCAGAGCAGTAGTTTGCGTAAGTAAAATACAATTTACAGTACAGTTTTTATAGTTTAAAATAAATGTGCAAGGCTAACATACGTCAAAAAACGTGCAAAGTATGCAAATAGGCAATTTTTCTACATTACAATTCTTTCATGAGCAAGTATACACTTTTAAAAAAGGGCGCTTCTGTTTCACAAACTGATACTATGAATAGATACCGCCAGGATTCGCATAAACACCTAGCAGCGGCCTCAAGGCTTGAGCAGCGCTGCGCGCGTCCGCGCCCTAGCCGGAACTAAGTAGGGAGGAGGGGGTGCAAGCTAAAACGCTACCTGCAAGTTCCGGTATCACCCGGAAGTGAGTACCAGCCCCGATGACCCTCCGCTCAATTGGCACCAGCCGTGACGGAACGGGGTCAGGGGCAGCTAGGCAGGGCAGAGCAGTAGTTTGCGTAAGTAAAATACAATTTACAGTACAGTTTTTATAGTTTAAAATAAATGTGCAAGGCTAACATACGTCAAAAAACGTGCAAAGTATGCAAATGTGCAAACAGGCAATTTTTCTACATTAAAATTCTTTCATGAGCAAGTATACACTTTTAAAAAAGGGCGCTTCTGTTTCACAAACTGATACTATGAATAGATACCGCCAGGATTCGCATAGACACCTAGCAGCGGCCTCAAGGCTTGAGCAGCGCTGCGCGCGTCCGCGCCCTAGCCGGAACTAAGTAGGGAGGAGGGGGTGCAAGCTAAAACGCTACCTGCAAGTTCCGGTATCACCCGGAAGTGAGTACCAGCCCCGATGACCCTCCGCTCAATCGGCACCAGCCGTGACGGAATGGGGTCAGGGGCAGCTAGGCAGGGCAGAGCAGTAGTTTGCGTAAGTAAAATACAATTTACAGTACAGTTTTTATAGTTTAAAATAAATGTGCAAGGCTAACATACGTCAAAAAACGTGCAAAGTATGCAAATGTGCAAACAAGCAATTTTTCTACATTAAAATTCTTTCATGAGCAAGTATACACTTTTAAAAAAGGGCGCTTCTGTTTCACAAACTGATACTATGAATAGATACCGCCAGGATTCGCATAAACACCTATCAGCGGCCTCAAGGCTTGAGCAGCGCTACATCTTTTCTTTTCTCTTGATTTTGTTTCTGCTTTTCAACCATAGTTGATTCTTCAACATGTTTGCATTTTGAACACACTACACGTTTCTCATAAACAGGATATTCACCTAAACTTGGAGCATAAAGCCTTCTCAAACGATTATATTATCTTACACAATTAACATCAGCACTAACCTTGTTCTCATCAAAATCAATTAAATACAAACCAGACAACGTTCTAACTCGAGATAATGCAACATATACCATTCCATCTTTAAACAAAGTTCTTCCTACATTTACCAAAGCATTATCTACACTTAAACCTTGATATTTATGAATAGTTATTGCATATGCTAAACAGAAGGGAAACTGTTTTCTACGAACATGCAAGTCTTTTACTAGCAAAAAACGTACAGCACAACGCACAATCTGTTTTACCTCTGTAATCTGATCAAATTTAACTTTCAAGAATTCAATTCCATTTCTATTGTAATATTTCGCAAAATCAACAACTTTCCCCATTGCTCCATTCACTAAACCTTCTTCTACATTCAGATTACGCCTCAAAATTACCCGACAGTTTAAACATACATCTACAGTTTTTTTCTAAGCCAACAGTTTTTGATACAGACTTTTCCAAAGAATCCAATTTAGTCTGTAGTTTTTCTGAAAGAAGAATTGTTATTCCTTGATGCTCGATTTTATCAATAGCTTCAATGTGAACTATTTCTTGATTTTCCAATTTCATAAGCTCTCTATTAAATGTATAACACTCTTCCACTGTGGGCATTAAGCAAACTATAGACTTTTTTCTTTCATTTTCTTGTACATTACTTCTGCTGGTGTGTTTTCATTTGTAAACAAGTTCTTTAGTAGACAACTTTGAAAAGCTTGTTTACCATGTTTGCTTAGAACACCAATTCTTACATCTTTTAGAATATTTGCATAATCTTCATCTCTTGCTTGTCGCATATTCTGAGTGAGTTCTTTATATTGAATATGTAACCACAGATTCACATTTCCAATAGTTCCCAAAGATTTCTTTGTGTCTTGATGTAGAAGAGTTTTAAACACTGGTTCTCCTTTTACAGGGGTTAGTTGTAGCAGATCTCCGAATACAATTAAATGTTTTCCTCCAAAGAGAACGTCGTCCAATGTAATATTCTCCTCGTGTGCTTGTTGCATTGCAATTTCGACTTCATGCATAGCAATCGCTGCTTCATTTTCCAGTATTGGTTGTCCAAGAGGATCTTGACTACATGGACTACATGGACCACTACTTTGACTATCTTGAGAACTTTCGTTAGCTATTTCAGCTGTAATAGTCCTTTTCCTGTTAAACTTCATCATTCAACATTTTTAAATATGTAGGGAAAATTGAACATGCAATGCTATCTTCACATGCATTAAAAGAATCTTCATAGCAGTCAAAGTCTCCAAGTAATTCACTTTCGCTACGCCATGGTTTAAAGAGTTGGAGAAGTGCTAAATTGTAAAATTCTCGCTTATCTGGAGTTTCACAACTGTGTTTCTTGTGGTTTATAAGATTACCCTTTGCATGTTTTACTAAACAATCATGACATCCAACTGCTGCATATTTTCCTTCTTTTAAATTCTGTTTAACATTTCTTTCGAAGCTGTAATGTTGAAGTACTTCATACAGACATAGCTGTTCCAGATGTCGACTCCTTTTCGGATAGTATGTGTCCAACATATTAGTTTTAAGAATGTCTGTACTGTCTGGTTCATTTGCTGCTAAGTATTGAATTTCTTCTAATGATTTCAACACCCTATTCCATGAGCAGGCAAGACCTAAACTTACCCAAATGATTCCTCGTGACTTTGAATATAAACTTGAAGAGCACAAGCGGTCTGAACATTCATAGGATCCAATTTCTCGATGGGAAAGCATTTTCAAAGTAAAGCTGTACAATTTTTTGCTAAGGCTTTTCTCTTGTGCAATTTCTTCCTCCATTTGTTTCATTTCCGTTTTTTCTGATTTTGATATGTACGATATAACATAACGTGCAACAGCAATTGAGTTATCTGCAACGTACTGGATGTCCGTGTTCGTATTCCACATTTTTAAAATGACTGGATTGTAGTCATTGATATAGTTTGACACTTCTGTTCTTTTTAAGTTGTAGGTATTCTTTGGAGATTTCCGAGATATTGTGTGCCTTACAGAAGAAAAAAAAGAATTTACTCTTCCTTTACAAATGACTGGACGTGGAAAACCAAACCGACATTTGGCGTAAAATTTTCTTCTGCAGTACTTTCCACAACGGTGAGTTTGGAAACATAAAACTTGCTGTCTCAAGCTTCTATCTCCTTCTTCTCTTGGAATCTCACATGTCACATACTGTTCGATGAAAGACAATACTGTTTCATCAGAATCAGTTCCGAATTTAGGTGCATCCTTGATCCATAGTAAAATGTAAATGTAAATGTTGTATACTTGTAAAGCGCACAGCTGCCCCAGCAACGGGGCGTCCCGGCGCAGTATACCGCTGGGGAACCCATCCTGGCTTTCCCTGTGAGATGGTCCCTACTGGGCATCTCCAAGGTGAAGACAAGCATCCCCGGCGCTGATGGGGCCGTAAGTGGAGATTAAGGAAGCTATTGCCCAGAGTTGCTGAGTGGGATCCATGGTTAGAGTAGGCACCGAGGCGAGAATTATCGAGTCCGCTGACCTTGGCCCAAGACCCTGCCGCGTCGGGAATCGAACCCTGGTCCCGGGCCGACCTCTGCTTCCAGGTCTGCCGCCTCTAACCAGTGAGCCACACCACTCCACAGTAGCATATGTATATGAGGTGCACCTCTTGGCTTGGTACTCCTTTCTCCAAAAGAAATCGGTAATTTCTCCAAGAGGTGGATCATTTTTATTGCAGAAAAAAGAAATTATAGCTTGAAACCTATGATTAAAATATCTGCACACATTTACAGGATCCAATGAACACAGTTCACCAGGAGTCTTTATTTCAACATTTTTTATATTGGAGTTCACTTCTCTTAGAAACTCAAGCAAATCTTCCCATGCATACTCTGCACAGCTAAGTGTGACAAACCATGTTGGTGTACCTAGGTTCCGTAACATACAATTGAGTTCTCCATGACGACGATACCAATACTCATTTGTTCCACATTGACATGCCATCAAATTGATCAACTGTGCTTCTAAATTTTCTTCTGTTTCTTGAACTTTCTTCACACATTCTTTTGCAGAAAGAAGTGATCGATGAACTCCAGTTTTAAGTATGTGGTTCACTGCATACGACAGAGAAGACAGATCACTTTCAAACAAAAGGTGAAATATGTATGGAATGCACTGCCGAAATCTAGGATCTTCAGAATATAATCTTGTTGACCGATATTCTGAAGCTGGAATCTGTACAGGTCGGTCATCATATTGTCCACATTCTCCAGTAGGAAACAGCTGTGGAAAACAACAAGCTTCCAAGCTTTTCTCCCATACACTCATTGGAGTTCCTTGTGCTTTTTTCATTTGAAAATAACTCAATGCTGCTTCCTATTCTTTTGAATGCAAAGGAGATATTGTGTAATGTTCATAAATCTCTTCAGTCCTTGCCTTGTCCACTTTCTCTATTTGACCACTTGAAATTTCAGATTCATCTTCTAAACGTATTACCTGTTAATCCACATTTACAGTTTTGTAATAAATATTGTTCTCAATAAGATATAAGGTAGCCTTTTCAACTTTATTAACATCCACAAATTCTTGCCATATTTTCTGACTCTTTGTTGGTACACCATTTACTAGAATGACTACTGCCTCATTTTCCTCTTTCTCTCCAGCAACAGTTTCAAAATTGTTCTTAAAATCCAAAGGTTAGTACACCACTCTTCCTTTCAGACCTCGTTGCAAGTCTGTTGGTGGCAGTTTACCTGTTTTAGGCTCCATCCGAATTATAGTTTGCAAAAGTATGAACAGATTGAATTAGAACCGACTCATATGTATTCAATTCTGCCAGTTCCTCCGGAATAGCTACTAATTCTAAGTTATTATGTACTGCTCTAGCAGGCATTTTGTTCTCTTCTAATTTTTTGTAACAATATTTACATATACGTTGATCACTACCTAACTCAAATCGACCTTCCACCAACAAGTAAGTTGCAAATTCTTTCCACTCACCATTGTTCTCATTTTCACTTTTCAAATACAAATCAACATTCCTAGTTTGACTTTTATAATGAGTACGTCGACAACAAACACAAACATAGTTTGGTATTTCAGAGCACACTACATTAAACTTTCCAATTTCTTCATCAAACTGATCAGTGCTAATCACTTTCCCATCTCTTTCAACATCTGTAATTGTCAAACTTTCACTTTCTATGGGCTGCTCTTCTGAACCAAAATATCGTATTTCAATATCATCACACTTTTTTTGAACATCTGATAAAGAACCATGTAAAAGACCTGTATTCAGTTCACTTAAACATAGTGCAGGACTTTTGACATAGTACAGTTCCCTTACAAACTTCCGCATTTCTGAATGGTGTACTGCTAACTTCCTCAAGTGATGAAAAGCACTTTTACACACTTTTCTTGAAACACAAGCCAGAGAATGCCCATGCTTCTCAGTATATTTTCTTACATTACATGGATCTAGTCCTTGTAAAAACTTATTCTTCCGTTTAATATTTTTCTGTGTATATTCACGTAGCAAATTTCGCATTATATCAATAGATTCCTGTTGAATACTACAAATACTGCTACAACCCCACTTATACACAAGAGCTTCTGTACGTTTCCCTTGCATTTCTTCAGTTATTAACTCTTCTGCACTTTTACCAACCATTTCCTCTTTTGGAAGGGGACAACCATCCTGAACTTTGTAGCAACGACCTCCAGTATCAACTGCAAATGGTAAACTATTTTCCTGGAAGTAACTTTTCTCATTAAAAAAAGGGTCACTAGTAGAAGTATGTTTCCAATATCCACTAAAGATTTTGCAAAAGTTGGTCCTGTTCACAAGTCATTTTCTTCTACTTTTCTCTTTCAACACTTTGATTATTTTATCCAACACTTTGATCCTCTTCAAAATCACAATGAATAACTTCTGTTTTAAAGTGAAAGCAGTATCCACTATACTTTCAATACGCTGCTTCTGTTTGAATTGCAGAACTTTCTTTTAATATTTGTAGCATGCTTTCATTAAATTCTGAATCACTCTAGTTCGAAAAAGTCTCTGAAGAATTTCTTGAAATTGTTTTTGTCTCCGGGTAACAGATACTGTTTCTTTATCATGTTTTCTTTTCCTGGTATTTGAAATTGAACTCTACTTCTCCTTACTTGATAATTTCTACTTTTTGCTTTGTGTGATGTTATTTTCATTAAATGTTCATAATATTTTTTTCAGAAATTATCTAGTGTTTTTACCAGAAAAAACTGTTTGAAAATCTTTCCTTTTGTTCCAATTTTTTTTTTCTCTTTCCTATTTTTTCAGTTCTTCTAGGCATTTTCAAATTTCAATCCAAACGAAATAATTTAAAAAAAAAGAAGAAATAGATTCAATTATTTTTTACATCTGTTCAATATGTTAACATAATAACATATAAATACATAAGTTCTACTGACAGCTTCCAGAGGCAGTGCTGCAACGTGATGGAGCAGGGCAGGGGAGCAGTAGAATGACGGGTAGTGCCATAGAACATACAGCAAGTATTTATTTAATTATTTACATACACCTTTACAATTTATATGTAACTGCACTACCTCGTACTTTTCCCCTCTCTGCCGCACCCCACCACCCCACAGCACTCCCTCTGCAACCCACCGCAGACAACTTTATAGATGTATTTTTAAAAATGGTAATCTATGTACTTAGGATGGTATTATCAACCAAAGGGTACACACAACAAGCATTGGCATAGCCAATAGGTCTCGCTTTTGGGACCTTCTAAGTATTTAGTTATGCAGCACAATATCCTTGGTGCAACCACATAAACTGTTGTGTGGCTAAACACTTATAAGGTCCCAAAGGCGAGACCTATTGGTTATGCCAATGCTTGGTGTGGTTGTGTGTGTGGTTGTGTGAGTGGTTGTGTGTGGTTGTGTGTGTGTGTGTGTGTGGTTGTGTGTGTGTGTGGTTGTGTGTGTGTGGTTGTGTGTGTGCATTTGGTTGTGTGTGTGGTTGTGTGTTTGTGTGTGTGTGGTTCTGTGTGTGTGTGATTGTGTGTGTGTGGTTGTGTGGGTGTGGTTGTGGTTGTGGGTGCAGGAGCAGTTGTGGGTGCGGGTGCAGTTGTGGGTGTGTGTGTGGATGTGTGGTTGTGTGTGGTTGTGTGTGTGTGGTTGTGTGTGGTTGTGGTTGTGTGTGTTGTGTGTGTGGTTGTGTGTGTGCAGTTGTGTGTAGTTGTGTGTGTGTGTGTGGTTGTATGTATGGTTGTGGTTGTGTGTATAGTTGTGGTTGTATGCGGTTGTGTGTGTGGTTGTGTGTGTGGTTGTGGTTGTGTGTGTGGTTGTGTGTGGGGTTGTGGGTGTGGGTGTGGATGTGTGGTTGGATGTGGTTGTGTGTGTGGTTGTGGGTGGTTGTGTGTGGTTGTGTGGTTTTGTGTGGGTGTGGTTGTGTGTGTGGTTGTGTGTGTGTGGTTGTGTGTGTGGTTGTGTGTGTGGTTGTGTGTGTGTGTGGCTGTGTGTGTGTGTGGTTGGGTGTGGTTGTGTATATGGTGTGGTTGTGTGTATGGTGTGGTTGCGTGTGTGGTTGTGTGTGTGGTTATGGTTGTGTGTGTGTGTGGTTGTGTGTGTGGTTATGGTCGTGTGTGTGTGTGGTTGTGGTTGTATGTGGTTGTGGTTGTGTGTGGTTGTGGGTGTGGTTGTGTGGGTGTGGTTGTGTGGGTGTGGTTGTGTGTGTGGTTGTGTGGGTGTGGTTGTGTGTGTGGTTGTGTGTGGTTGTGTATGTGTGGTTGTATGTGTGTGTGGTTGTCTGTGTGGTTGTGGTTGTGTGTGGTTGTTTGGGTGTGGTTGTGTGTGGTTGTGTGTGGTTGTGTGTGTGTGGTTGTGTGTGTGGTTGTGTGTGGTTGTGTGTGTGTGGTTGTGTGTGTCGTTGTGTGTGTTGTGGTTGTGGTTGTGTGTTTGGTTGTGGTTGTGTGTGTGTGGTTGTGTGTGTGTGGTTGTGTGTGTGGTAGTGTGTGTGTGCGGTTGTGTGTGTATGGTTGTTTGTGTGGTTGTGTGCATTTGTGTGTGTGGTTGGGTGTGGTTGTGTGTGATTGTGTGTGTGGTTGTGTGTTTGTGGTTGTGTGTGTGTGGTTGTGTGTGTGGTTGTGTGTGTGTGTCTGGTTGTATGTGTAGTTGTGTGTGTGTGGTTGTGGTTGTGTATGTGTGTGGTTGTGTGGTTGTGCGTGTAGTTGTGTGTGTGGTTGTGGTTGTGTGCGTGACAGTAATACTAAAAGCATCTCAAAATAAAGGAACCCAAACATCGAGTTTGTGGAAAGAGAAAGCACATTGTAAGTCAAACGGGTGCAGCAAAGCATTAACAAAGCAATAAAACAAACAAGATCACTTAGCGAAGACTGAGTGCTGATAATGGATACACACAGACCATCATCTTAAGAGTTTGATTGCAGCCAATGTGCACTCAAACCTGCCCCCTACTTGTGAGTTGCACCCCATATTTCATGAGTTGTAACTGCTGCAGCCACCATAGCGCTTTGAGATCTAAAGCGCTACATAGGTCTAATCGATTAACCAGTCGCCAACATGCTGTGCTTTTAAAGAGAATGTGGCAAAAGTTTCCAGCTTCCTCATCATGTCCTCATGAAGGCGCCAACGAAAGGACTCCCTGAATGGTGCAACGGACATGAAGCAGCCGCTGCGATCAAAAATAAACACTGTGAACATTGTCCAGTTTCACAGTAACATTTCCTTAATGTTCTTTAAGTCACAAAACAGTGATACTAAAAGCATCTCAAAATAAAGGAACACAAACATAGAGTTTGTGGAAAGAGAAAGCACATTGTAAGTCAAACGGGCGCAGCAAAGCATTAACACAACAACATGTTCTTTGATGGTTGATGTTCTTTGAACGAGAACATCAAAGGGGCGCCGTGAAAGTGATCGCGGGTGAAAGTGAAAGTGATTGCGGGCGCTTAATGAGCATGACGAGGTTTGCCAGCCTCTGCTCCTAAGCGCGCGCCCTCTCACATGCACTGTAGCTCTAGGCTGGCCATGGTAGCATTTTTTGAGCCCTCACAAAAAGTCTCGCCAGACCAGCGCATGCGCTGGGTCAGGCGAGACCTAAAAATTACCATTATTAGCCTAACAATTTTATCTACAACTTCGCAAACATAACACTTCACCCAAAGCTTTAAGTGGGGGGGGTCTGTGGGGGTCTGAGCACCGGCAGTTTATTTTTGGGGGCATCGAAACGGGTCTCTATGGGGCTCTATTTTCGGGCCTCGCAAAGGTAGTCCGTTGTTTGTTTGTTTTTTATTGGACTGCAGTGAGATAGTGAGGGCATGCACATTGCTCACTACGGAGAAGTGGAGACATCATGCCAGGTGAGTCACATTTTAGGAGAAGGGAAATCCTTGAAAGAGAGCCGTTTTCCCTCAGGATTTCCCTTCTCTTTTTGCAGCACAGGAACAACATCAACATGGCGTGATTAGCAGAGAGACCACCAGGCGCGCAACGCCCATTGCCCCGGACTCCCTGAGACAGCTTCCCAGGCGCACACACAGAGCCGAACCCGAATACTTCACAGGTCTTCAAAAGACCATTTGCTTGTAAATGAGGCTCTGTTCTTTTTCACCCCTTTTTAGAGCCCCAACATCCCCACTCTGCCTATTGCTGAAAGAATTAGCCTCCCCCAAAATTTTGCTCTGGTTGCGCCTCTGGAGAAGACCACAGGCAGCCAACTCCAGCAAGACCCTACTCTCACCTTTCACAGTATCTTGTTTTATTGCTACGAAAACACACGCTTTGCCTGGCTCACTTAGGTCTCACACCCCCTCTTTAAAATGAAGATAGTAGCTTTGGAATTACCTTTATATTCCTATACTGTACTTCACATGGAAATATAGCAGTGCAGGTTCTCACCACCCCAAATTAGCTGTCTGGTATACTCTCTCAACTGTAACAACTACAGGTATTCAGTATCTGTCGGTCACGGCCAGTTTAAAGCAGTGTTCCTATATAGAAATGGACAAAACGTTATGTTTCTAAATTAACATCTTACACTGAAAAGCTGCTTTACATTTCTATCGCTGGATCAACCTTTGTTTAAAACACCACCAGAGAAGGGTGGTGAACTATGGTTCACAAAGAGCAACTCAAAGCTTTCTTGTTCTTTATCAGAAACATCTGCCTGTCAATGCTTATCGCCAGCCTTTTCGGCCCCTGAAGAGGCTGGGTGGATGAGTATACTACGCGGTATTTAGGATCGGGGGTGGAGGGTGCACGGAAATAAGGACGGACAGTTGAATAAAGTGCGAGTGGATGGATGGCCAGATGGATGAATGGATAGCTAGATGTATGTATGTATGGATGTATGAATGGATGGAAGGATGAATGGATGCATGGACCAGTACTTAGGATAGACTGGTGGGCTGATAGATACTTAGGATTGGTTCTGGGACAGATGTATGTATGGATATATGGGCGTGTGCCTGGATCGATGGCACAGTGCTTACCATAGGCAAGTGGGCTGATAGATGCTTGGGATAAGTGTAGGGACAGATGTATGTATGTATGTAGGTAGGAATGTATGGATGAATTGAAAGATGGTTTGATGGCGCAGTGCTTAGGATGGATGGATGCAGGGCTTTAAGTGGACCGGGTCTGAGCACCGGCAGTTATTTTCAGGAGGCCTCCAAATGGGTCTCTATCGGGCTCTATTTTCGGCCCTTGCAAAGGTAGTCACTTTTCTTTTTTTTTTTATTGGACTGCAGTGATAGCATGCACATCGATGTGTGCATGCTCATTTTGCTCACTACTGAGAAGTGGAGACATCATGCTAGGTGAGCCACGTTGTAGGAGGAAGGGAAATCGTTTAAAGTGTGTGTTTTCCGAAGGTAGGATAATTGGAGGGGATTTTCTTAAGCACGCAATGCTAGATATCTTGATTTGGACCGCACCCCTACTTGGATAGCCTACACCCCTTTAAGAGGTTTGCCCCCCCCCTTTTAGAGCACCCCCAGTTTTTTTCCCACTTAAAGCCCTGACTGCACCATAGTAACAAAGAAATGGTCCAAGCTTCCATTTAAATCCACAATGGCACCAAGTTTCATAATTTGCCATCAATGCTGGCAGCCTTCTACCACAGGGCAAGAGTGTCTATCAGCACGAAGATTTATTATCCACAGAAATGTTTTGTGATTTGTGTAGCTGTCTGCTGGAACACTCATCACCAAAAGGTATTAAAACATGCAAATTTGAGAGTAAAACATATACCATAAAGCAGTTCATAAATGGGCCCAGTGCCACTACACCACCCTCATCCCCATCCTTGCTTAACCTTTCGAAATCAAAGAAAGAGCCCCAGCAAACCTGGTAGAGCCACTATAGCAATACAGGGACTTAATTTCAACAAGTGTCTGCCGGAACACTCAGCAATAAAAGGTATTAAAACATGCAAATTTCCGGATAAAACATATGCCATGCCATAGAGCGCTTTATAAATGGACCCAGTGGCACTACATCACTTTTACTAGCTACACATGTGCACGTTACAAATGTCCGTGTTATAATCAGCAACATACCCACCTCTCCCACCCCCACCCCTACCCTTGCTCATCCTTACGAAATCAAACAACGAGCCCCAGCACTCCTGTTAGCGCCACTATAGCCATACATAGACTTAATTTCAACAGGTGTGTTAAAAGGTGACTCCTCTGAATGATGACAGGAGGAGAAGCAGGATTCTTCTTGGTATTTATTTTGTAAGTAACAGGTAATGCAGCTCATCCACTCAACTGCCTCAAGATCATCTCTCAAATATCCACCAAATTCTAACAATGAGTCAGATCAGCTGTAATATTCTAGAATACATGGATGTCATCAAAAGACAGGATGAACAGGGAAAAAGTAAAGTGCAAATAACATTACAACACATCTTCCTCCCTTAGTTAACAAAAAAAACAGAAAATAAAAGGTAGAAGCATGAAAGGTAGAAGCATAAATAGAAATTACACTCAAGTGATATAATCATTCAAATATGCAGGATTACGTATTTCCCTCTCGGATCTCCTCGGAGACTCAACAGTAATTTTGTCACCGACATCAGAGGATTGATTTTTTGAGTGATTAATTTTACCACACACAGCGACTCTGTTTAGATTCCAAACCTTATGATCAGAGGTCCTGACTGCATTACCAAAAACTTTAATAACTTCATAAGGCTTTGAAAATTTGAAGCCAGAAATACCAAAACCAGGTCGCTTAATCCTGACCATGTCGCCAACATTAACCTTAGTAGATTTAACGGCATGTCTCAGGTCATAGTTTTCTTTACTTTTCTGACAAATATGATCTTCCTTGCTCTTCCAAGAACGTAAGTCAAGAGTCACACCTTTGTCAGAAAGAAACTTGTTGACCCATGGTGGTTCAAGGAAAATATCAGGTTGTCTGCCACTGAACAAAATGAAAGGAGATTTGCCAGTAGCAGAATGAGGTGGAAAACGATGTACGCTAACCCTCTTGGAAACCTCCTCCTTCCAATTAAGATTATTCTGTTTTGCTAATGAGATAGTTTCTTTTATCACCCTATTGAACCTCTCAACAGTTCCATTAGACTCAGGGTGATAAAGAGCACACTTCTTGTGAAGAATGCTACAATTGTTAAGAACATTTTCCATTTCCTTAGAAACAAGTTGTACACCGTTATCGGTCAATAAAGACTCAGGTATACCTTCTCTAGAGATTATTTCTTTTGGAAAATCTACAACAGTCCTAGTGTTTATATTTTTTACAAAAGACATTTCTGGCCACCTAGAGTATAGATCCATCACCACAAAAGTATCAGACCCATCTCCATGCACAGGACCCAATATGTCTAGAGCGATGTCCTTCCACGGACCACCAGGACGTGACCTCTTTTCCATCGGTTGTGTCCTGATCCTTAAAGATTTTACACTGAGAGAACACTGTACACATTCCCTAACTAAGCGTTCAATTTGGATATCCATCCCAGGCCACCAGTAAGAAGACCGTAATCTCTCTTTAGTTTTTGAGATACCTAAATGTGCTTCATGAACTAAAGCTAGCAGTTCTTTTCTTAGAGACACAGGAGGAACAAGTCTGTGACCTCTCCACAACATCCCTTCACCATTAGATAGCTGGTCTTTTACGGACCAAAAATCCTTTACCGATAGTCCTCCTTGTTCCTTCCGATGCCACCCATCATGAATTAAATTTAACACTTCTTGAATACACAGATCTTCTAGACAGGCAGCAGACCAGCGATCTTGGGAAATTATTTTATAATCAATCCCAAAAACAAAATCATGAGGTAGACTAAAACTAGGATCATCTTGAGAGTCAGTGTGATTAAGGGGAACCAGTCTCGAGAGCGTATCTGCAACAAGGTTTTCTGGGCCAGGAACATGTTTGACAGAGAAATCGAAACCTTGTAAACCAACAATCCATTTGGAGATTCTCGGTGAAATCGAATCAATACCCTTGTTGGTCAAAACTTCACGTAATGGTTTGTGGTCAGTCCTTACGATAAACGAATACCCCAAATAAATTTTTTGAATTTCTTAATGGCCCAATAGACTGCTAGGGCCTCCCTCTCAATTACAGAATATCTGGATTCTGCACCCTTCAAACTCCTAGAAATTAACATAATGGTATTCTCAGGGTTAGTCCCCCCTTGATACAAAACAGCACCTAACCCCTTAAAGCTGGCGTCAGTGGAAATGACAGAACATTTAGCGGGATCAAAATTACGAAGTTTGGGAGCAGCTTGTAATTTGCATTTTAATTCAACAAATTCTCTATCACACGACTGATCCCAAATAAATTTGACCGCTTTTTAAGCAAATTTCTCATATTATAAGTAGTTTCAGCAAAATTCTTAATAAACTTAATAAACTTATTATAATATTCTGCCATTCCCAGGCAACGCATGAGTTCTTCCTTTGATGAAGGAGGAGTTAAATCCCTGATAGTATTCACCAATTCAGCTTTGGGAACGACACCATCCGCAGTAATAGAATGACCTAAATAGTCAATTCTATCAAGACCAAATTTACACTTTTCACGATTGATTGTGAGATTGTGAGTAGAGAGGCTATCCAAAACTAATCGAACTCTCTTCCCATGTTCTAATTCATCAGGGCCATAGACCAAAATATCATCCTGATAAACGCAGACCCCGGGTATGTTGACTAATACCTTCTCCATAACCCTCTGAAAAACAGACGCAGCAGAGACAAGTCCAAAGGGAAGTCTTACAAATCTAAACGTTCCAAAGGGTGTCACGAAGAAGTTAGATCTCTAGAAGATTGGTCAAGCATAATCTGATGGTACGCGGATGTCAAATCAATGGTGCTGAACACCTTGGCATCACGCACCATGCTCAACAGTTCTCAGATATTAGGCAAAGGATATTTATCTACCAGAACACACTTGTTTAGTTGTCTGAGGTCCACACATAGTCTCAAAGACCCATCCAACTTCCTTGCGGCCACTACCGGAGCCAACCAGGAAGTGCCCTCCACTTCTTCAATAATCCCCTGTGATTTGAGTTTTTCTAATTCTCACAACATCTCGTCCCTGACACTAAAAGGAACATTACGTACTTTGCTAGAGACAGGAATGGAGCCTGGGGCTGATTTTATCTTGTGACAATACCCTTGTAAACACCCAAGACGGTCACCAAAAACAAGGGATTATTCTTCCGTTAGTTGAGTTTGTAAAGAAGAGTGAAGACTTATGGTTTCTACGACCTTCTTCTCTTTGAGTATTATTGGGGGGTTGTTATTAGGATCTAACATGACCCCTAGATCTTTCTGATGCCACCAACTGATGATGCTGTCCCCTTTTTTTGAGACATAAATTTTCCCAGACGTATGACGGCCCTCATACTCAATCAAACCAATGAAATATCCTCTTAGTTCAATAGGGTCTCCCCCATAA
This sequence comes from Triturus cristatus, assembly GCF_964204655.1. Lineage (NCBI taxonomy): Eukaryota > Metazoa > Chordata > Amphibia > Caudata > Salamandridae > Triturus > Triturus cristatus. The sequence continues at coordinate 682,242,569 of NC_140595.1, forward strand.
GCAGTGGGGTAAATATCAGCTTTAAGTAGGTTAAATTCATAACTCAGACTTTCATTAAAGAACCTACTAGAAACAATAGTAATTTTCGCCCCTGAATCAGACAAAACCTTTGTTTTCTTGCCTTCAACAAGAATGTAATCTAAGGGTCCCTCGTTGCCTACTTGAACAACAATCTGACCACACTCAAAGTCATGTTGATCATTAGAACTTTCTTGCCCTATTTCATTAACCCTTTGTTTAGAGGATTTAATTCTGCAGGCTATCACAAAGTGCCCTCTTTTTTTACAGTAGGTACAGACAGAATTTAAAGCAGGACACTTATTGTCGTTAGCCCACTGACCAGCATTATTACATCAATAACACTTGTTATCTTTGTTAAACTGTAGGCGAGATTTCTTTAGCTGTTTTATCTTTGAATTGAGGTTTTGTTTGAAAGTCTTTCAATTTAGAATTAGCAATCGGAGTAGTGTTGGTATTGACAATTGCAACATCCTTATGGAGGTCTTTTTTGATTTCTTTAACACATTCAACAAAATGTTCGATTCTCTTTGCCACGACTAAAACTTCGTCAAGAGTAGGTTCATCCTTTAACCATAACTCATCACGCAGCTTCTCAGAGGCACAACCCAACATGAATTGGTCCCGTATCCTTTCTTCAATAAGAGTATCGAATTTGCAAGTGGAAGCTAATCTCCTTAAATCTGTAACATAGTTTTCAATGCTCTCTCCTTCTTTTTGCATTTGTTTTCCAAAATGGTAGCGTTCAAGTATAGTACTGACTTTGGGTAAGTAATGTAGATCTAACTTATAAATGCAAATTTCAAATTCATTGAGGCTTGCAGCAGTACTATCTGGAACATTAGGAAGATGGTCAAAAACATCTTGACCCTCGGACCCAAGACAGTGCATTAGTAAAGCTGTTTTCCTTTCAACGGTATACCTTCTAATCCATTGTGCTTTGCACGCGTGGGTTCGTATCCCATCCTCGTCGCCAGTGTTAAAAGGTGACTCCTCTGAATGATGACAGGAGGAGAAGCAGGATTCTTCTTGGTATTTATTTTGTAAGTAACAGGTAATACAGCTCATCCACCCAACTGCCTCAAGATCATCTCTCAAATCTCCACCAAATTCTAACAATGAGTGAGAGCAGCTGTAATATTCTAGAATACATGGATGTCATCAAAAGGCAGGATGAACAGGGAAAAACTAAAGTGCAAATAACATTACAACAAGGTGTCTGCTGGAACACTCATCAGGAAAAGGTATTGAAACCTGAAATTTTGCAAGTAAAACATACACCATACCATAAAGTAGTTTATAAATAGTCCCAGTACCACTGCAGCACCTCCACCCCTGCCCTTGCTTAATTTTACGCAATAAAACAAAGGGCACCAGCAAACCTGGAAGCACCACCATAGCCATACAGAGGCTTAATTTCAACAGATGTCTCCCGTAACGCTCATCAGCAAAACGTATTAAAACATGCAAATTTGCGGGTAAAACATATACCATGTCATAGGGTGCTTTATAAATGGTCCAGGTGGTACTGAATCATCTTTAGGAGCTAGACATCTGCACGTTACTAAAGTCTGTGTTTTAATCACCAACATACCCACCTCCCCCACCCCGCCCTTGCTTAACAGTACGAAATCAAACAGAAACCCCCACCATTCCTAGTAGCGCCACTATACCCATACCCATATGGGGTTAATTTTAACAGGTGTCTGCCAGAACGCTTATCTGCAAAAAGTATTCAAACATGCAAATTGGCGGGTAAAACATAAACCATCCCCCAGCATGGTATATAAATGGGCCCAGTGGCACTACACCACCTTTACTAGATAGACATCTGTATGTTACTAAAGTCGTTTAAACACTCTGTAGAGTGTATAGCAGAGGATGGGGAGAGTAAACAAAGTTCTAATTCCCAAAACTTTTGATATACCGTCCCTTTACTGTACGTATATTAAGGACATTAAATGGAATGAAAAAATTGACGAGTGTCTCAAATGGGATAGTGAAGCTCAGCACCGGTAAAACCCGGACCACTTAAACAGCTACGTATATTCACCACAGGGATACAGCCTGACAATTAGTATCACTTATAATCACATGTAGTTTACTAATGTCAAGAAAGTCATACAGAAAATATACCGAACATTTTCATTTCTTTTTTATCTCTCACACATTTATAAAACATCTCTTGTAAAGAAACACTCCCCAACCACTTCTATTTCATAAGAACAGACAATCATTAATACGTTTACCACCATATATTTTAGCATATCTACCTTTTTATTATTCACTAGTCAGAAACTATTAAAACTATTAACTAAACCCAAATGCAAACCAGAAACCATGTTCATATTATATCTCAACCTATGATCAAATGATTCAAACTATGCGTACATATAAAAGGAACGTATCACTTTTACTATCTCCATCTCCTCTCCATGTCATCTCCAATAACTGTAGATGGCCTCACACTACAACCTACCTCTACTTATATTCAAATCTACCTCTCAGTGTCAAAAATGAGACCACCCCTGTCCACATCACATTTCTGGGTTTGGCTTTATAGCTTTTAACTTATTAACACATACATCTCCTAAACCCCCCCCCCTTCCCCACTATTTCCACAAAAAGTATAATTTGCTAACGTGGGACATTTTGTTTATCTCGCCTGAATACATTAGTAAACCCAAATTAACGCTGTACCTCATTTTCAAAACCATACAGTCCTTTAAAGATGACAAACTACACTTCTTCTTTGTGAAAAATTCCTAAACATATATAAAGTACTTATTTAACAACAGGTCAAACTTTATGCATATTTTATAACCAATATAAAACACCACACTTTACTAACAGTATATTATTTTGAAATAAAAAATACTTTCAAACTTAAAAATATCACCTCAAATACTTAATCACTACTACAGAACACATAACACACCTTGTTCATTTCTACCTCACCTTTGTAGTTGGTATGCAGATTTCAAATGTCACACTCACATGCAATTCTTTTTTTGTCACACAGTACATGTAACGGCTATCATCAAGAACAGAACCAATAATGGCACAATTTCTCTGTCGCTCCACATATAAATATATGTAAAGAACAAATCAGAATACTTCATTCCTTCATCAACATTCCAAAACGTATCTCCATTGGTTATTTTTGAATTTTTCATATGAAAAGCTACTGAATTTTCCGCGCCGCATACAGGTCAGAAGTTCAACCTATTTTATCACCACACTTTCTGGAACATTCTGCGACACCTGCAGGTTAAAAGTTCATGATTTTTGTAAACGTAACATTTTATTTTCAGCATATACTCGAACAGTTAACAGCACCTGAGGGTTAAAAGTTCACCATTGTTTTAAGTTCCAAATGTAGCACGTCTGGTTGAGCTGAGCACATTTCATCCTATCGTATGTACTCCATGTTTAGACTGCTCTTTATTAACCAATGACAAACATGCTTTTTCACGCAACTAATATGCACCCTAGTTTTTAGTACCCAATGCTTCTTATCTTCCAATCAATTATCGTTTTCTGTGGGGAAAAAAAAGATTTTTCTCCATCTTTAAACATATCTCTTACTCTACGAAGGAAGTGCATGAGCTACAGACATCTTTCCATACCTTCCAGCCATTCCTTCATAATGCTAGTGTGGATCGTAGGACATAGCTATGTTTTCTGGTGCAAGAGGTATGCAGAACAGAGACTTATTGGCTTAGACCTAGGTTTGCAAAATGTGGAAATTAAATGGTTTGCACAGAGAGGATTGGAATGGCACCAATTGTTGCCTTTGGTTAAAACCTGTTTGCATCTCCAACACCCTGACCTCGTGATTGTGCATTGTGATGCAAACGACCTAGGCACATTGACTGGGGTAGGTTTAGAAATGCTAATGAGGGACACCTTTTGACAACTGATGTTGCTTTTGCCTCAAGCTGTATTTGTATATTCCAATATGTGCCAAAGACAGAAGTGGAAATGGTCAAACCAATTTTGTCCTCAGATTGAAAAATCTAGGAAGAATGTCAACAAAGCTGTGTCTGCATACCTCAGAGACCATAGAATGGGGTCGATCTACAGCAAGGACATACGTTTTGATATGGCTGATATCTACAGAAGTGATAAAGTACACTTCACAGATCAGGGAAATTGAGTTTTTCTGAATAACCTGATGCTGTGCATCCGCACTAATATGTAGCTCCAACTAATAAACACAAGGGCTCTTTTTAGAGCTGCCTTATAACTGACAACTTATGCCTGCTATTTTAGGGCCAGGTAACGGCAACTCCCGGACCCTCGCCAAAATGTATTCTCCACACAGCTGTGGCGCAGTGGCCAGGCCATCTGACTTTGGAGCACAGAGCTCTCGCTTTGATCACCAGCTCAAGCGACAGTTCAGGTTAGCACCATGTGACTCTGAGCAATAGCTCACTTAATTTCCACGCCGGCCCCCAGCGCCTGCAGACCCGTACGAGTGAGTAGTTTGCACTTTACAAATACCGGATTGATTCGAAACGGCACAATTGAACTTCACACTCCCTCTGTAGCACCCCTCAATCACTCTACAGACGTCACACTGTTTAAAACAAAAGTTCCTCCTAGTAAGTATGCACACATGCTGACACTACTTGGACAGGTGTGCCGCAGCGGCCCGAAAACATGAGTTCAGAGCACAGGGCTCACAGTTTAATCCCCTGCTCCGGCAGCATTTCAGCTCAGCACCATGTGACTCTGAGCAATAGCTGGCTTAATAGCTCACATAATTTCCACGCCGGCCTCCAGGGCCTTCAGACCCATAGGGGTGAGTAGTTTGCGCTTTACAAATACCGTATTGATTTACCTTCGCACTCCCTGTACAACACCACCTAAGCACCATATACAAGTTACCGTGTTCCAAACAAAATTCCTCCTTCTACGTATACAATATTGCTGACACTACTTGCACAGGTGTGGCACAGCACCCAGAGCACATGACTTCACAGCATAGGACACACAGTTTGTGCTCACGGTTTCATCCCCGAGTTCAGCAGCAGCTCAATTTAGCAGCATGACACTCTAGGCAATATCTCACTTAATTTCTGTACCCCGCACTTTCAGACCGGTAGGGGTCAGTAGTTCAGCGGCTTTATCTCCGAGTCCAGCAGAAGCACAGCTTACGCCCCCAGCGCCATCAGACCCGTAGGAGTGAGTAGTTTGCACAAATACCGAATTGATGTGATACGTGCAAATTTACCTTTGCACTCCCTGTATAACACCCCCTAAGCACCATACACAAGTTACAATGCTCAAAACAAACGTTCCTCCGAGTAGCTATAACTACATGCTGACACTACTTGGACAGATGTGGCACAGCGGCCAGAGGACATGACTTCACAGCATATGACACACACTTTGGACTCACACTTTCATCCCCGAGTCCAGCAGTAGCTCTGCTTAGCAGCATGAGACTCTAGACAATACCTCACATATTTTCCGTACCCCAGCACTTTCAGACCAGTAGAGGTCAGTAGTTCGTCCTAGTAGGTATAAACATATGCTGACACTACTTCCACAGGTGTGGTGCAGCGGCCAGGGCACATGACTTCAGTCACAGCATAAGACACACAGTTTGGGCTCACGCTTAAATCCCGAGTCCCACAGCAGCTCACCTTAGCAGCATCTAACTCTAGGTAATACCTCACTTAATTTTCCTAGTCCAGCACTTTCAGACCGGTAGGTATGAGTAGTTCGCTTCGCACCCCCTGTATAGCACACCCTAAACACCCCACAGACCTTATAGGGCTCCTACCCTCCTCTTTCCTACTTTTTTTGCCCTTTTTTCCCCTTACTCGCTTCAACAGAATCACAGAATGGCTGCCAACACTTCCTAGTTGCAACCGCTCGCAGCCACTAAGCAGCAAGCTCGTGCTCGTAACGCCTCAGCCAATCAGATGGCAGAATTCCCGAATATCGATATCTGTAAATTTTGATATTTCTCCAAAACGACAGAACAGATTTACACCAAATAAACAAAAGCGTGCTGTCTAGACCAAGACCCTTCTCCCTGCCAAATTTGGGGTAATTACGTTCACCCGTTCGACCTGTAGCCTTGTCTAAAGTTTCCTATGGAAATTGCATGGAGAAAATGCGGTTTGGGACCCCCTTTTTTCTTGGCTCCCCCTTGACGAATCACCCCCAAACTTTCAACATAGGAGCTGATATGAACACAGAATTAGTTTGGAAAATTTCATGAAGACTCATCAAACGACGCCAAAGTTATAAGTAAAACAAAAAATGCACTTCCAATGGAAACTTGGTCCTAACTATAACTACCTACTGGCGACTGCCAGTAGGTAATATATATATATATATGTATATGTGTGTGTATATATATATATATTCACTGAAAAAACCATAGGTTTCACACATGTTATAGTTAGCGGAAATTTTACTGATAAAAAACCAGTGAAATTCCCCCGTTATAGTTAGCGCAGGCAACTATAACTCACGCGACTGCAATCCTCTGCTGATGCTAATACTGTATTTAGACACTTATTTGCCCATGTCTTCTTCCATACATTTTTAGCTATACATATATTACAAATATTTTTTTTTCATAAAGACACATATGTCATCAGCAGAAGATTGCAGTCGCGTGAGTTATAGTTGCCTGCGCTAACTATAACGGGGGAATTTCACTGGTTTTTTATCAGTAAAATTTCCGCTAACTATAACATGTGTGAAACCTATGGTTTTTTCAGTGAATTTGCAAGGTTTTTTAAATGCTAATTCCTAACTATAACGTGTGTGAAACCTATGGTTTTTTCAGTGAATTAGTACGGTTTTTTAAATGCTAAGTTTTTTTCCCTTATAATGAGCCCTGTACATTTGGTGGCCTTCGGCCACCAAAAGCACAGGGGGTGGGGTAAGTGTGGATAGTGTTTTTTGCCCTTAACATAAGCCCTGTACATTTGGTGGCCTTCGGCCACCAAAAGCACAGGGGGTGGGGTAAGTGTGGATAGTGTTTTTTTTATTTTTATTTTTTTACCGTACGCTTACGGTAAGCGTACGGTAAGCGTACCCCGCGAATTTGCCGAAAAAAAAATAAAACCGTTTTTGCACTTGGGGGATGTTTGGGGACTCCCTCAACATGACTATGTGGGAGGGAGTTGTCAAAACAGCCCCTTTACATGTTTTTGGGCTTGATATTTTAAAAATCACTCTCAGTGCGAGAGACAAAATGGCGGCCGCCGCTTCCTGGTTTCGGCCGATTCGAATGTTTACTAAGATCTAAGAGCCAATCAGAATCGCGCTCGCGCACGCCACCGTACGCTTACCGTAAGCGTACGGTAAGCGTACCGTAAGCTGGCTCAGATATATATATTGATTTAAAGGCTATTTTCTCAGAATCTACTGAACAGATTTACACCAAACCTACAAAAGGCACTTCCTTGACCTAGGGACTACCTCTCTGCCGAATTTTGAGTAATTCTGTTCAGCCGTTCGGGCTGTAGCTCGTTCTAAAGGTCCTATGGAAAAATGCATGGGAAAAACGCGTTTTGGGACCCCCCTTTTATCTCAGCCCCCGCTTGACGGATCCCCCCGAGACTTTCAGGGTAGGAGCGGAGCGTAGCGCCCCACCTATTTTGAAAAATTTGCGAGGATTCGTCGACCGGCGCCAAAGTTATTCAAAATAGAATGTTGAGGTTTTCCTATGGAAACGTGGTCCTAACTATAACTACCTACTGGCTATCGCCAGTAGGTAATATATATATATATATATATATATATATATATATATATATATATATATATCTATACAAACCAAAATTTCTGACGTTCCAGAAAAAAGCAAGGACACCTTGAAAGTTGCAGTGTAGAGGTTTTCCCTATACTGCAACTTTCAAGCTTTTTTCTGGAACGTCAGAAATTTTGGTTTGCATGATGCTGGGTTTCTGGTAGCCTGAGCGAGGATCGCCCTGCATGACAGCCTCTTCTTGCACCGGATTCTTTTTTAATATATATATATATATATAAATAAAAATTGCTGTGCAACTCACCTGATTTGGAGTGCGGACTTGCTTGCAGGGCAGGGTTTTGGTAATATATATATATATATATATAAACATTGGTTTGAATACCCGCCCCTGTAATCATGTGGGAGTGTCTCTACCAATCGGAGTGAGGCGCTTTAAAAAGTGAACAGTGAATCATTATTCAATGGAAGGCATCTGAGGAAGGCTATTAGGCTGAAATGCATCATGCCGATCGTTTTTGCACTGCAATAAAAGGAGGAACTTTCACTTACCTGTGTGGGCTGACATCCTTTCAAGAAGGGGAAGGACGTTCTGGTTTTGGTGTTAGGAGCTAGCCACAAGCTCTTTTAAGCCCCAGTCCATAAGAGTTCGGTGGTCAGTGGCAAACGTGTGGAAAATCTCAAGGCGCTTGGGAAACGCCGAACCGCCACACACCGCAGGGAGTTGAAAAGCCAGGAACTGCTGGGCCATGACTGCGTGGCTACGTTCATGCTCACTGCAGCGATGGATGTCTGGGCTCGCTGTGGTGACTTGCGGCTGGATAAAGGAATGAAAGTTTCGTTCTTTTCACTACAAGATCCAGGTTTCAGTGGTGTAGCTGCGGACACCGCCCACTGGGGCAAGTACTTACGCAAGTGGTGCTGCAGCTGTGGAGGTTCGGACATTGGTTTGAATACCCGCCCCTGTAATCATGTGGGAGTGTCTCTACCAATCGGAGTGAGGCGCTTTAAAAAGTGAACAGTGAATCATTATTCAATGGAAGGCATCTGAGGAAGGCTATTAGGCTGAAATGCATCATGCCGATCGTTTTTGCACTGCAATAAAAGGAGGAACTTTCACTTACCTGTGTGGGCTGACATCCTTTCAAGAAGGGGAAGGACGTTCTGGTTTTGGTGTTAGGAGCTAGCCACAAGCTCTTTTAAGCCCCAGTCCATAAGAGTTCGGCGGTCAGTGGCAAACGTGTGGAAAATCTCAAGGCGCTTGGGAAACGCCGAACCGCCACACACCGCAGGGAGTTGAAAAGCCAGGAACTGCTGGGCCATGACTGCGTGGCTACGTTCATGCTCACTGCAGCGATGGATGTCTGGGCTCGCTGTGGTGACTTGCGGCTGGATAAAGGAATGAAAGTTTCGTTCTTTTCACTACAAGATCCAGGTTTCAGTGGTGTAGCTGCGGACACCGCCCACTGGGGCAAGTACTTACGCAAGTGGTGCTGCAGCTGTGGAGGTTCGGACATTGGTTTGAATACCCGCCCCTGTAATCATGTGGGAGTGTCTCTACCAATCGGAGTGAGGCGCTTTAAAAAGTGAACAGTGAATCATTATTCAATGGAAGGCATCTGAGGAAGGCTATTAGGCTGAAATGCATCATGCCGATCGTTTTTGCACTGCAATAAAAGGAGGAACTTTCACTTACCTGTGTGGGCTGACATCCTTTCAAGAAGGGGAAGGACGTTCTGGTTTTGGTGTTAGGAGCTAGCCACAAGCTCTTTTAAGCCCCAGTCCATAAGAGTTCGGCGGTCAGTGGCAAACGTGTGGAAAATCTCAAGGCGCTTGGGAAACGCCGAACCGCCACACACCGCAGGGAGTTGAAAAGCCAGGAACTGCTGGGCCATGACTGCGTGGCTACGTTCATGCTCACTGCAGCGATGGATGTCTGGGCTCGCTGTGGTGACTTGCGGCTGGATAAAGGAATGAAAGTTTTGTTCTTTTCACTACAAGATCCAGGTTTCAGTGGTGTAGCTGCGGACACCGCCCACTGGGGCAAGTACTTACGCAAGTGGTGCTGCAGCTGTGGAGGTTCGGACATTGGTTTGAATACCCGCCCCTGTAATCATGTGGGAGTGTCTCTACCAATCGGAGTGAGGCGCTTTAAAAAGTGAACAGTGAATCATTATTCAATGGAAGGCATCTGAGGAAGGCTATTAGGCTGAAATGCATCATGCCGATCGTTTTTGCACTGCAATAAAAGGAGGAACTTTCACTTACCTGTGTGGGCTGACATCCTTTCAAGAAGGGGAAGGACGTTCTGGTTTTGGTGTTAGGAGCTAGCCACAAGCTCTTTTAAGCCCCAGACCATAAGAGTTCGGCGGTCAGTGGCAAACGTGTGGAAAATCTCAAGGCGCTTGGGAAACGCCGAACCGCCACACACCGCAGGGAGTTGAAAAGCCAGGAACTGCTGGGCCATGACTGCGTGGCTACGTTCATGCTCACTGCAGCGATGGATGTCTGGGCTCGCTGTGGTGACTTGCGGCTGGATAAAGGAATGAAAGTTTCGTTCTTTTCACTACAAGATCCAGGTTTCAGTGGTGTAGCTGCGGACACCGCCCACTGGGGCAAGTACTTACGCAAGTGGTGCTGCAGCTGTGGAGGTTCGGACATTGGTTTGAATACCCGCCCCTGTAATCATGTGGGAGTGTCTCTACCAATCGGAGTGAGGCGCTTTAAAAAGTGAACAGTGAATCATTATTCAATGGAAGGCATCTGAGGAAGGCTATTAGGCTGAAATGCATCATGCCGATCGTTTTTGCACTGCAATAAAAGGAGGAACTTTCACTTACCTGTGTGGGCTGACATCCTTTCAAGAAGGGGAAGGACGTTCTGGTTTTGGTGTTAGGAGCTAGCCACAAGCTCTTTTAAGCCCCAGTCCATAAGAGTTCCGCGGTCAGTGGCAAACGTGTGGAAAATGTCAAGGCGCTTGGGAAACGCCGAACCGCCACACACCGCAGGGAGTTGAAAAGCCAGGAACTGCTGGGCCATGACTGCGTGGCTACGTTCATGCTCACTGCAGCGATGGATGTCTGGGCTCGCTGTGGTGACTTGCGGCTGGATAAAGGAATGAAAGTTTCGTTCTTTTCACTACAAGATCCAGGTTTCAGTGGTGTAGCTGCGGACACCGCCCACTGGGGCAAGTACTTACGCAAGTGGTGCTGCAGCTGTGGAGGTTCGGACATTGGTTTGAATACCCGCCCCTGTAATCATGTGGGAGTGTCTCTACCAATCGGAGTGAGGCGCTTTAAAAAGTGAACAGTGAATCATTATTCAATGGAAGGCATCTGAGGAAGGCTATTAGGCTGAAATGCATCATGCCGATCGTTTTTGCACTGCAATAAAAGGAGGAACTTTCACTTACCTGTGTGGGCTGACATCCTTTCAAGAAGGGGAAGGACGTTCTGGTTTTGGTGTTAGGAGCTAGCCACAAGCTCTTTTAAGCCCCAGTCCATAAGAGTTCGGCAGTCAGTGGCAAACGTGTGGAAAATCTCAAGGCGCTTGGGAAACGCCGAACTGCCACACACCGCAGGGAGTTGAAAAGCCAGGAACTGCTGGGCCATGACTGCGTGGCTACGTTCATGCTCACTGCAGCGATGGATGTCTGGGCTCGCTGTGGTGACTTGCGGCTGGATAAAGGAATGAAAGTTTCGTTCTTTTCACTACAAGATCCAGGTTTCAGTGGTGTAGCTGCGGACACCGCCCACTGGGGCAAGTACTTACGCAAGTGGTGCTGCAGCTGTGGAGGTTCGGACATTGGTTTGAATACCCGCCCCTGTAATCATGTGGGAGTGTCTCTACCAATCAGAGTGAGGCGCTTTAAAAAGTGAACAGTGAATCATTATTCAATGGAAGGCATCTGAGGAAGGCTATTAGGCTGAAATGCATCATGCCGATCGTTTTTGCACTGCAATAAAAGGAGGAACTTTCACTTACCTGTGTGGGCTGACATCCTTTCAAGAAGTGGAAGGACGTTCTGGTTTTGGTGTTAGGAGCTAGCCACAAGCTCTTTTAAGCCCCAGTCCATAAGAGTTCGGCGGTCAGTGGCAAACGTGTGGAAAATCTCAAGGCGCTTGGGAAACGCCGAACCGCCACACACCGCAGGGAGTTGAAAAGCCAGGAACTGCTGGGCCATGACTGCGTGGCTACGTTCATGCTCACTGCAGCGATGGATGTCTGGGCTCGCTGTGGTGACTTGCGGCTGGATAAAGGAATGAAAGTTTTGTTCTTTTCACTACAAGATCCAGGTTTCAGTGGTGTAGCTGCGGACACCGCCCACTGGGGCAAGTACTTACGCAAGTGGTGCTGCAGCTGTGGAGGTTCGGACATTGGTTTGAATACCCGCCCCTGTAATCATGTGGCAGTGTCTCTACCAATCGGAGTGAGGCGCTTTAAAAAGTGAACAGTGAATCATTATTGAATGGAAGGCATCTGAGGAAGGCTATTAGGCTGAAATGCATCATGCCGATCGTTTTTGCACTGCAATAAAAGGAGGAACTTTCACTTACCTGTGTGGGCTGACATCCTTTCAAGAAGGGGAAGGACGTTCTGGTTTTGATATATATATATATATATATATATATACATATCTGACCTGAACTATTTTGAAAAAATATGAGTGCTGAACATGATGAGACTCTGGTGAAATGTTTGCACTCAGCCGTGGATAAGTGGGCTGCATTGACTGCTGTTACTAGCTGTTTTGTTTTCTTTGCTATAAGGTTCTTGAAGCAATAGTGAATTTAACTCTGCTCTACGGACGTTATTGCACATTAAATGATTGAAATGCAATGGATTGAGCTTACCACATTGAGCTCGGATATGTAACTGTGCACTTTAATATTTTTATTTCAAATGATGATATTGTGAGGGGATAGCCAGCGTGCAGTAAAAGACTTTTGGTAATTTAGACCCAATAATAATAATAATTAATGCCCAATAAGAATCTTCTTCATGAAGCTATTTGACGATCTTGAGTGTCTCGCAACCGTTATTTATAATGGACTATTATGAATGCGTTTTGTTGCTTGAAGCTATCCCCTAGCAGTGCACATCACAAAATGGTGGCTATTAAGTCGGTACTACAAGTATAATTAATGCATTAATTTTTAAAGAAAAGTAGTGCGTTTAAATGAAAAATTATGAACACTGATAGGCAATACATGATTTCTGGGTCATTTTTTTATGTTTATGCCAAACAAGTGTATATATACTATTTTCAAAATGGCGCTCTCTAGGTGATCAAGGCTATTGTATAGCCGAAAACCGTCCTGTCCGCAGGGGCTTGATTTAATAAACTGAAGTGGACTACTTCTGCCCTAGAGTGCCGTTTCTTTCACAAATATGGAAAGACTTTTGTGGTATTTTATAAGCGCTAGCAGTAGCACACCGACATAACCGCAATCTGTTGATATACTGTAATATATATAATTTCAGATTGGCTTGGGTGGTATTTTACCAATTCAAAGCTGTAATACTGTGCCTGGAGTGGTAAAAGGCTTTGGGCATTTTACAACTCGGCATGGATAGTACTGTACTAATCCTATGCTTAAAGACTTTGCTGTGGAAATGGAAAAAGACTCTTTCTCTTTCTATCTCGACGTGGATGGCATTGTGCTAATCCTACGCTTAAAAACTTTGATAGAAAAGCAGATATAAGAGGTAAGCAAATTTAGAGTGTCGCTGGTTTTGAGAGTGCTCTATACTGGAGCTGCTTTCCACCTAAACTTGAGAACTACCCAGAGGTCTCTGCTTCTTTTATTTGCATAATGTATGCATCACTCTATGCCTGGAAGGGTATTCTTTTGACTTATACTGGGTGCTCCCATGTGTCTGGATAAAGCTATACCTCTCTGAAGAGCTCTAATTAGAGCATAACACGTGTCAGGGGTTGCTTTTATTCATTTCAGGTTGGCTTGGATGGTATTTTACCAATCCAAAACTGTAATACTGTGCCTGGAGTGGTAAAAGTGTTTGGCCATTTTACAGCTCAGCATGGATAGCACTGTGCTAATCCTATGCTTAAAGACTTTGCAGTGGAAATTGTAAAAGACTTTGTCCCTTTCTATCTCTGCATGGATGGCACTGTGCTAAGCCTACGCTTGAAGACTTTGATAGAAAAGCAGGCATTAGAGGTGAGCAAATTTAGAGAGTCGCTGGTGTTGAGAGTGCTCTATACTGGAGCTGCTTTCCACCTAAACTTGAGAACTACACAGAGTTCTCTGCTTCTTTCTCTTTCCTTTTTAGGTCTTGCCTAGCGCAGCACGCATGCGTTGCCCTGGGAGAGGGCCTCTTGGAATCGCTTCAGACTTCCAAGTGACTTCTCCGTGTGGGTCTGCCTCCTCCCACACATCCTATTAGCCTTTGCATGTGGCTTTCAATAATTGAAAGCACGCAAATGGCCAAAGAGGGGTGCATGTCCCATCTTCCCTCACAACTTTCACTCCCATGGCCTAGGGGTCTCGGGAGCGAGCAGCGGCGCGCATTGTGCCAGCTGCATTCCTCCCTGATCGTTATCTTGTCTTTCGCGGTTGCACTTTTTTTTTTCACGGTGTGTGTGCGCAAGAAAAGTTTTAAAGCACAACGCTGCTAATTATAAGTAAGGCTCCAGGTTTTCCGTTTTTACATATAAATACAGACGGAAAAATATTATTCATCCATCTGTATTTATAAATAGAAGCGGAAAAATACAACCAAATTGTATTCTCGGATTCCGAGAATTGCTTGGCAATCCGTGCTCCAGCCAGGCTTGCCTGCCACAACCCTCATTCTATTTGCCGTGTATGGCTGCCCACATTAGCACCTGCTGGGCCATTAATCTCTGGTAGGTGCTGACATCTCCGGAGCTCCAGCGCTGAGCCTGCACCCCAGTGAGTTTTAGGTCACAGGTTAATGAAAGGGTGGGGCTGGACTTGTATTTCTCTGTTTGCACTACTACAGGTGTTAAAATTTGAGGAGGCGTGGGTGTTGTTAGTAGCGCGAATACTCGGAGCTAATGTAAGACCGGCAGTAATGTGTGACCCAAAGAGGTCAGATAGACCGGCAGGATAAACACATTAAGAAAATTATGTTGCATTCACTTTCAGGCCTTAAATTGAAACTTTCCTCCGTGAATTGGTGCAGCATGAAGAAAGAACATTCCTGAAAGACAGAGACAGCCGGGGCATATCTGTAAGCCCCTTTTCAAGTTGAATTGTTTTTTTTTTCTCCTTGGTGTGAGGAAGAACTGTGGCTGCAGCTACACTGTGTGGGATTACAGCATTAAAGTAAATTGTTCAAATGCTACGGGGCAGTACAAAGTAAAATAAGGAAAGTGCTACACGCCCAATGTCTTCAAAGCGGAGACTGTTTAACTTATGGAAAAAGGGTTTTGCATTAGCGAAGAACTTAGTTTAAAAAATGTGAATCAAAAGCTGCCAGCTCACGTGGGTGTTGTTGGATATTTTAGGCTTCATGCTTCAGGATTGTGAGGGAAATAGAGCCTGGCAGGACTTATGCAAGGGCCTTTATTTTTTTCTGAATTGAGAGCTTGATGCCGTCTTTGGCCAGGTCACTGAAAGTGCACAGGTGCACTTGTCTAAATTCTAAATGTGTTTACATTTAATAACAAGCATTGGCATAGCCAATAGGTCTCGCCTTTGGGACCTTATAGGTGTTTAGCCAGAGCTATTGGCAAAGTAAAATACCTGACCTTTAGGGCCATATACAAGACGGCTTGTATGACTCATAAGTCCCTACACACATCCACGCCACGGTACCCTGCTGACAAACGTAAGATATCTGGGGGCACTAGACCATTGAGAAATGCTGAAGCACCGCTGCTACCGACCTTTAAAAGGAACGACTCACGGTTCAATACTTCTCAAGAAGCGCAACCAGAATAGGGAACTCCTTACCGCTGAACCTTTGCACCACCTGAAAGTGCTTTTCCTTCAAGGGTATTTTAGCTAAAGTCTCCTTCCTAGGTTTCACCTTTCTGGTTTACTCTCCACACCAGTCGGTTCTTTGAGATTCACTGCACTTAATCCATTTCATTAGACTTCATCTTGGCACTAGTCGAAATACTGTTACTCACATGTCATGACTACTGCAACATACACTGTACTCCAATGTGTATGGCTTTTTTAATGTACTTACATCTTGGGGCAATGTAATTTTGTGCCCAAAGTAATGCCTGGCTCTTACACTCTACGGTAGTAACATCTTTGTATTATGTAAATTTGTACAGTATGTACTAATCCATTTCTATTATGAGCACTCTGGCCCCTTTGGGTAATGTCCATCCTATAAAAAAAAGGATAAATAAAAATCCGGGGCACATCACTCCCTTTCCACCTGCATCAGTTTAAACTTAGTCGGGCAGTTGACCTTCTGTGTGATCTTGGTTAAACCAGTGTTTGAGATTATCCTCCACTCTGTCAATATCACTCTGTGTGATCCTGGGCTGGCCTCTTTTGCTCCTCTGTTTTAAGAAGAGCCAAAAAGAGTTGAGTAAACGGCGATTGAGAGCTGCTCTGTGGGACTTGTGGTGGGGCGTGTTATCAGCTGCAGAGACCAACTCTGACACCAAACACAAACCTTTTCAGGTGTAAACATGTCTAAAACTTAGGAGAAATCTATGCTACTCAAGGGAGGACCAGAGGTAAAACGTGTTAGTCTGTTTAAATAGTCACACGTTCACCTGCAGTTCCAAACCTTCGAACAGAGCTGCGCTGGGCGAAAATAAAATAACATGGTATGAAATAAAATGTACTGTAATTAAATGCTCTGCTTTCCTTCGCTTTCGACGGGTAGAGTAGAAGGTTTAGGGACCTTAGGAAGTTGGTTCATATAAGTGCAAGAGGTTTTGTGCTTTGGTTGAGTGTTGTCCGTTGACCAATGTACCATGTGACCCCCACACCCCCCCAAATCCCCTAACACACCACTGGTTTGTGGTACTGAGATTACACTGAACAGACGAGGGAAGTGGTCAAAAATGGGACTATTAAAATGTTTATTTTACACCAAGACAGTCACACACGATTCATGCCAACAAACACGCACCACTACACGCCTCCAGTGCCGAAGTAAAAAGCAAGGTAACTTGTTTCTTAAACACTCCGCTGAAATACTACAATTAAAAGCCAGCAATGACAGGGGGAAAATGTCCAGGGGAGAAAGTGGCCGCATCGGCCTTAACCAAAAGTTGCATCCAGAGTTTCTGGTGCCTGCAGCGCACATAAACTAAGTCACCAGACCTCAAGAGAAGCTGACACGGCACAACCGCTTTGCACTGGTAAAACACACACACACAACAACAAAAAAAGTGGCACCCGTCTGTGAAGCAGGTGCCATGCAACAAAAGAAAGACACCACTTACAGCCCCCATTCCCCGGGATAAAAATAAGCTTAATTACTTAAGTATTTAACAGTAAGACTTGCAAACGCAGAGGGCAGAACACCCCTTGTCACCGACCCGCCCCTCCATAGTGTTCCAATCTATCTGAACTCCGGGCGGCTAGCGCTGCTGCTGTAGTCACAGTTGTGGCTCGTGTCTACCGAGACCGCAATGGGAACAAGCATTTGGTTACGAGGCCGGGACACTAAAAAGATTAAGTAGTCCCAAAACAAAAGCGATACTGACCTACAGGGTAACTGAACTGTAGTTTGTCGGTGCTGCTTCCTGCAAAAACGGAAGTGACCTATCAGATCGCCAAAACATTCACCCCCAGTCACAGATCTGGGTTTAATCCATCGTTATTTTGCTCACCACGCCACCCCAGTTCAGACATGGCCATATGCAAATCAGTCTTGACGCTGTGCCTCATGGGAACAGTCCAGCCCGAACTGCCAAGCCATGTCTTCCCTGGACCGGAATCAAGCATCCTAGGACCGGTTTCGGGGTTTCACCCCTCTTCATTGCCAGAGTGAACCAATGGCAAGCAGCAGGAGAGATTACCCTCCATATTCTGTTTACTACAGGTCTTGCAACAGCGCATGCGCTGTCTAAGCTCGACCTAAAAATGTCTAGTGACAGTGTTTTCAATATTGTAATACAGCATCAGACCACTAATATTACTGCAAGTAATCACTGTGACACCACTCCCATTTCTCATATGTGAGTTCCTGTTTTGATCTAACAGAGAAGTTTTTGGGTGGATGTTGCATGAAACATATTTGGCGCATATATAGCTAAACCTATAACAACCATTTGCACTGTCTATTTAAATTACTGTGGAAAAATACTAGCTGCAACGTCTTTTTTTGCTTTCGACAAAAATAAATACAGATAAAATGACTTAAAAATAAATATGGACAAATACAGACGGAAATGTTAAAAAAATAAATACCATAAAACCGGGAGCCCTAATTATAAGTGATGTTGCTGATCCATGCGTGATTGGCTTGCATTGTAGCGCCGCACAAGGCGCGCGCGTGCCCGTCTCAACCTTGTCATGGTAATTATGCCTCCTTTACAATTCGTATTCCCTTTATTTGACGTAAGGGACCGGGAGTCTAATTTTAAAACCTTTGCCTTTTATTTTTATTGTTTTTTTTAAATGGATACCTTTTCAAAATTGTTTTTTAATAACCCCTTTCAGTACCTGTGCGAGTTCAAGAGTTTAGCACGCGTGCCCAGGAAATTGCATGGGTGAAATGCTGCGCATGCGGAGGTGGGAGTATGTTTCGGAGGAGCGTGGCGCAGGCACAGTAGGTACCTTACCATGTGTGTGGTTGTCACTCAATGTGCGAGTCATCTGCCCCGGCCGCCCAACATGGGAAATATAAACCAACCGTAAGTAGGGCTAGCAGTCGACTCCACTTCTGCATTTTAGTTTGCAACCTATTGCATTCTGGGACTTGTAGTCCAGGTTTTCTTCAGTTGATCCAGTTGAACTAAACAACTGAAAATAATTTTTAAAAGACCCAAGTCCAGGTATACATGGAATTCTGAGGGTCATGGAGTAATCGGCTGCCTTTGGCCACAAGGCTGGTGAACATTTTTAACTCGTCGACAGCCAGATTCTACTGGGCAATCATGCCTTGCATGAGATGGTTGATGGGTTTTATTCTGGGCCATTG
The DNA here is from genome assembly GCF_964204655.1 of Triturus cristatus. Classification (NCBI taxonomy): domain Eukaryota; kingdom Metazoa; phylum Chordata; class Amphibia; order Caudata; family Salamandridae; genus Triturus; species Triturus cristatus. The sequence goes on from NC_140595.1 coordinate 682,261,437, forward strand.
GATTGGGAACCTCAGGGAGTACAGCCCCTACCCCCCCAGACACTGTCAACCAAATGCCAGAAGCATGGTGGGTGGGCGTTGCAGTGGTACAGTTAGGAGGGCAACCATAGGGTGTCCTATGTGCCTGGAAGACCAGCTCAGCGTATTCGTCGTTTGGAGGTGTGTAGTTTTAGTGCATCAGACTGCAGCAGGGTGCACCGGAAGCATGTCCTCAAGGGTGTCTGTTCCTGTCCTGACCCCCCCCTTCCCCGGGGTCACTACAGACACTGTCTCCAGTGCTGAACGTTTCACCCACAAGTAATTGATTTCAGGTGTGTTGATCTAATCAGTTCAATGGAAGCACACAAGCCTCCAACACCCAGAATGCATTGGTCTCTCTCACAGTCAGGGATGCAAAGAGTGCTGTGGAGGCTAGAGGGAGGGGAATTCACTCTCTCTTTACTTGCCCCCTCGGCCCCGCAGCTGCTGTGAATGATGCACCCACCGTGTCCCTTTAACTGTGTCTTTTGTTTTTCTTGTGCCTAATAGGTGGTGTTTTCTATTATAGGAGTGGTTTCCTCTTTGGAAGTAGAAGGGGGCGGGGTTACTATTGCTTCCCTTTTTAATGCTTTTGTTGAACTTTACTTCTCACAGCTTGACACGCGAAGGACTTGCTTGAACAATTTTGCCCCTAACGTGGGGGCATTGGGGGGGCTGGCCGTTCTTGGGGACAGATGACAGGGATGGTCCATGCTTGTGACCCCTTTGTGCCCTACATGAGCCCCTGTGGCTAAAAGTATGATCGGGTCGTGATGTCAAGTGAAGATTACCCGGATCAACCGTCAAATAGGGGTGTTGACTCAGCCTTTCATGTTTAGGAGCCGATAGTCATTGAGCTGGGCAAGTAACCTTACATTTCATGGCCTCTTATTAGACGAACCCAGGGAGCAAAATAATAAGTGCTTGTCTCGTGCATGTATACTGTGACGAGCAGTTATGGGTTTATTGTAAAGCCAGGACGCCCCCCAAGAGCTACCTAGATTGACGCCACCCCTTGGCCTCCATTTGCAGACGGCTTTTGGCAACGTATTTAAAACAAGCATTTGCAATGCAATAGGTCTCGCATTTACTCGAGTTTGAGCTATTGACATTGCAAATAACAATGCCTTTTATTTTTGTATTTGTTTTTAAAACATAGATAAAAGGAATTGTCATTTACAATGCCACTAGCTTAAACTTGTGTAAATGCGAGACCTGTTGCATTCAAAATGCTTGTTTTTATTGCATATATATATATATATATATATATATATATATATATATATATATATAGAGAGAGAGAGAGAGAGAGAGAGAGAGAGAGAGAGAGAGAGAGAGAGAGAGAGAGAGAGAGAGAGAGAGATCTATATCAGCACAATATTGAAATACTTAGTTTTTCAGAATAGCTAAATATATTAAGAGTAAGAGCGAAGGAAAGTCTATTAGCGAATAGGTACAGAGGTGTGAGCAGGGTGCTAGACAGCCTGTTTTGTGCATCGGCACAGGGGCAGAGGGCAGCAGCAGCCCATTTTCAGGAAGTCTGGCTCCACGCTGCTTTTTTCCACTTACACAATGCAAACTATTTTTCTTCATTGGTCTCACCAACATATTGCAGATTTCCCAGCTGGTGTATTACTGTCACGCAGTGGCCTACACCCAGGCGCGCAACGCCCATTGGGCTTAACGGGCTTCACCCCCCCCCCCCCCCCCACCCCTCCGTCGTCGTCTTCAGCTGGGCTGCCAAGGTTCAGATGACGGATTTACATGCACTAACATAATTGAAGTATGCAAACCGTTCTTCGTCTGTTTCATTTGTATTAAGGCTCCAAGGGTAGCGTTTTTATTATCGGAAACTTTCACTTCCCAGAATTTCATTTTATTGATCACTTCTGAGAGGCCCCCAGGAGCCAGCCAGCCTCTGAAGGTTTCAGCAACCCTCCCTTTCGTTTTCTTTGAGACAGGGTGCCACCGAGGTGATATCCTTGTCTGTAGGCAAGGATTTCACCTAAGCACGGTTGATGTGCTGTGAAGCATGGGGTGGGAGTGTGAAGATGTGCTCAGCAGGGGGATATGGCACCAGCAGTAATTCCTTTACAAAGGAAAAGCGTCACCTGCACTAGTCATCCCTTCCCCCTGTAGTGCACATCTTCCCACACCCTGCCATGGGTGGCTGGTTTTCAAGGGCTAAAGGGCGGTGCCCCTCCCCTTTTGTGGCCTTTCTATTGAACCAGTTATTCAAATACATTTTAAAAATAAACCGTTTTGTTGAGACTTACTCCCAGTGAAATTCCTGCACTTTCACAGGTGCCTTTGCCACTGTGCCTTTGTGAGCATGTGGCTGGCGCTGTATACAGCAGGGCTGACAGGGCTTGCCCATGCACAGCCCTTATGTCTTCTCAGAACTTCACTCAGCTGCTATTACTTGACCCGTTCTTATCTCCTCACATGTCGGTTGTGATCAGCAAGCCTTACTGACCATACCCCATTCTATTTAAGAAGCATGCTACTGGAAGTCTGCACATACCTTATAGTCACATTTTATTAGGAGTATGTGACATTCTCTCAGCTCTCCCATCCCCCCCTACATCTCTAAGTGGTGGTGTTGGTTTCAGTAATTTATCATGGCTAGTGATGTTTGTTTTATTTCTTCTGCAGATTAATGATTACATGTGATATATCATATTAAACACATATTAAACAATCTGCAGGTTAAATAATACAAACATTAAAAAGGCTCTATGTATAGCTTTTAATCACTGAAATTGCTGGATACTGGACGGTGAGGCTGTGTGCGTTTGTGTGAATGGATGAGACAATGATTGCAGGAGTTGACTTAGATGTTGAGTAAATGTGGGTGGCTGGGTATACGAGTTGGGAGAATGACAGTGGATAGTGTAATGTGGATGAGTGAATGGGTAGGTGACAGAAGGTAGTGGTTGACTGAATTGTTGATTGCAGGTGGATGAGTAGTGAATGAAGTGGGTAGTGAGGTTCAATTGTACAGTGCAATTCTATGTTTCTATTTGAGCCCACCACGATTTTCAATCACCAGCTGCCATTGCTCCCTGCCCCAAGAGTTGTGTTATGAGACATTGGGTTTCGTGACTGACCTTTCAAGTGAGGCCCTGTCTGCCCTGGGCATTTTGGACACAGCATTTCGAGGAACACCTCAACCGAATTTTTGTCAGGAGCCGTCATTACTTGTATCCAGTCTGTGTCTTTGGAGCGTCGTTAGATTTGGTGCTCGTCATTTTGATGTTGGGCGGACAAAAGGATGAGGACTGAGCTGGGAATCAAGCTTGTGATGTGGAGGCTACACACAAGATTGATGCAGCACACGCTCAACCCGCAGAGCTGCACGAGGGGAGGAGACACATTACGATGGTACTTTGAGGTTAGAGAACTGTGTCAAGAGCCCCGCACGGGCGTCCTGTGGGTACTGTATGGGCATTCTTTGTGTGACCGTCTCAAGTAAGTCTCAGGTTTCCACGCATGACTTAACACAGTGAATGGGGGCCGCAAATGAGTGCTTCCCATTGCCTCCTATGGCTCCTTCATTGGTTGGAAGTGGTTGTTGGGGGGGAGAGGGGCTATGAATGTGCATAAACACGGCTATAGCACCTAGTAGGTTTAGGCACTGGTGACAGTGCTCGTGCTGCCAATGAAAGTGGCACATTGAGGTAGAGAGCATGGAGGCACCTACAGTTGGTGCCTGGAGTGGCTCTGTTGCCAGAAGCAGGCAACAGTGGCCCAACTTTTAATAGGAAGGCTTTAGCAGCTATGTGTAAAGCAACTCTTTAATGTATTGCCCAACAAGTCCTTTCTTTGTTTAATCAGTTGTTATCATTTTTAACAAATCTTGCCACTGAAGGGCCTTACTTGGTTGGAAATAACATGTTAGGCCCTGGTACCCCACAATGCTTGCGCATCAATAGATGTAGGTGTTTAGATTCAGTTTCTGCACTCCTGGGTGGGCTGTACGTTCACACGGTGAAGTGAGAGCAGAGATCCTGCGTTGAGGATGATGGCTGTGAAGTAGTGCGACACCTGGTGTGTCCTGACCGTACACCATGAGTGTGATGGAGCTGATTGTCAGGGGCACGTGCTAGGTCCCAGTTGAGCTGAGTGGGCTTGGGGCAGTGATGCTACGGGTACCTGCCTCTGTGTCTGCTTAGTGGTCCTGACATTGGTGCCATGGAAGGGCGGTACTTGCAAGTGATGCTGTTGCGAAGCAGATCGTGGTCTCACTTCCAGCAAGGGGCCTTGAGGCAGTGGTGCCCCAGGCATGTCCTTGCAAGAGATGCTCATGTGAAGCAGAACAAGCCCCCCATATCTCCTGAGTGGCCACGGCCAGTGGTGCCAATGGTGGGTGGGCTTCCTGCCTGTGATGTATGTCGATTGAAGCATATGAAGCCCATGTCTAATACATAAAGTTATTTCCAATACATAAAGTCAAAGGGTAGGTTGGTCTTTCTAAAGTAGTAGATGATCGCTGAATATGTCTACCACAACCTAAGTTTGGATTGGTAGTATGTTTATTGCAGACAGGTTCCTTAGTTTATTTGTGGATTTTTAGTTTATTTTCAAATTTTTCTTCGATTCATCATCTATCTCAAGGAAGAACGATAAAACTTGCCAATCTTAAACATTCACTGTTTTGTAATTCATTTGTTAAACAATCATAATGCACACTTTAAGATGCCTCTTGCAAGTAACTGGTAATTCTTTGTAAGAATTTCCTCCATCTGAAGCCAGGCCCCAATGTGTTAAGCTGATTTATAACACCAGGCCTGTTCCCAGGCCATTTGGCTAGCCTAAGATAACTACTTTTTCTTAGTTTCATTTAATTATTCATTTACTATGCAAATGGACTTGTGTTTGGTCTAATTTTGTTATTTTCTTCAGTCTTTAGTATTATTTGCCCATTTGTTAAACATGGATGTTTACTCTCTGGGAGCCTCTTGGCGTGATAGCTATGAAACAGATAACAGATTCAGCTTGATGGAAGGCATTATAGTGTGAAAATACAGATTTTTAGTTTTTTCCGTTATTTCAGGTGGGATAGTGGTCTGCAGTCTGTAATGGTATGGAATGATCTAACACCTAACACAAACACACAAGTACAAAAACACTTGAAAGTCTAAGAGTATGAAATGCAACTTTATTCTACATATATTACCTTCCCTATGCATATATATATATATATATATATATATATATATATATATATATATATATATATATATATATATATATACATATATATATATATATCCAATGCACTACCCTGTTTCTCACTGTATACCGCTCTCAATATATCCTCTACCTCAACTCTCTGCCTCATCTCAAACCTCACTCTACTACTTACTCTAATGGACTACCCTATTTCTAACCCTATACCGCTCTCAATATATCCTCTACCTCAACTCTGTGCCTCATCTCAAACCTCACTCGACTACTCTCTCAAATGCACTACCCTACTTCTAACCATATACCTCTATCAATATATCCTCTACCTCCACTCTTTCATTCATCCTAAACCCCATACTCTTCATTCCTCTACCCCTCTTTGCATCATCTCATACTTCATTTACTATTAAGATCTCCCAAACAAGCATTTCCCCCTCCACCTCCCCTTTACTCATCCTAAACCCCCTCCTAATGGTATGAACCCCTTAAAAAATTCTAGACCCTTCCTTCATCTATCCCTCCACTATTCATTTTCAATACAAATAACAGACTAGCATCTCTACCACTCAAATAATTTCATATTTCCCTATACTAAATCCTGACTAATCCTATTTGGGTTCCGGAGTAGCGGGCACAGCCAAAAAGCACTTCAGTACCTCATCAGGAGTAGCAAGTGCTATATAAATGCAAAACCTTCCCTTTTCCATCCGTCCACTATCTTTTTCCATCCAACTAACAGACTAAAATATACATCGCTCAAATTAATTTCGTATTTCACTTTACTAATTCACCACTAATCCTCTTTGGGTTCCAGAGTAGCGTGCTACTGACCGAAAAAGCGTTTTGACGCCTCGTCAGGGGTAGTATGCACAATATAAATGCAATTACAATGGGATCCGCACCAGCTAATGAGGTGAAGATTGGAACTTTGTGACAGGGATATAATTACCAAGTTCTGTGTTTTTCGCAGTATGCATTACCTGGCATTTGACTTGTCTTTTGCAGAACAGCAAATGTAACATGATATTATCAAAACGTAAAGGCTTTTTTATTTCTCATTCACCCTATGAATTTCAGCATTGTTATTTGCACAGCACCCCACCCACCCCTACTTCAACTGCCTATACATTAAAGCACCATGCTTTGAAGGCTTTACTGCCAATAAATTAATGTTTGTTAGGGCTATAGTTTGTAACAACACTGCAAATGGGCAGATTGCAAAATCTGAAATTCCTTCTGTGTCTTTGGGGGTTGGACAAGTACATGACATATGTGTCCAGAGTCCCCTTTTTGGTGTGAATTATAACTTTGACCAATCTAGGTTTTCCAAAGAGTAGCATATTGTTCTGGGCTCTTTTGAACCAGTTCCATTTACATTATATCGTTGTGTGACAATATAATGCATTTGAGTGACACTATATTTCTAGATGAACAAATCCCTTATGTCTGTTATTATATAAATGGTTGAAATTACCCTCTGTTCTCCAATTCATTTCTCATAAAACTAATTGTTGTCCAGTTTCGAATGCAGAATTTGCCACTTATTTTTCTTAGCTTGGCCTGAGCATTACCCGATCCAGATTGTCTGCCATTGTAGCCCTACCCCCATTGATTAACATGTTAGCCATGCCCCTTCCTTTGCCATGTTAGCCCCCCCAAAGTTAAGGCCTAGTTGCGCCCCCCCTACACCCACAGAGATACTGCACAGTAGTATACAGCTGCTCTGACAACAGGAGTCCTCCACTGTCGCCCCCTTCTTCTTCTGGACTGGGCAGCCTCTCTTCCAGTAACAGAGTGGGTTCCCTTATGCCCAGTGTTGATGCTCAACTTCCAGAAGGCCCTTAATTCTGCGACATACTGGTGCTTCTGACCCGAGCCGACTTCATGGTTCCACTTCCACCATCAGTGTCATAGCTTCTAAGGCCTCCCATCCCCTGTTATGCCTATCATATTGATTTCTCTTCATCTTGGGCCTCAATTATTTTGCAAACAAGTAAAAGCCAGAGGGTCAGGTCGGCTCTGCGAACTCTCCCCAAGTAGTACTTGATCTTGCAAAGACCCTAGAACTACCAAGCTCTGTAGGTGCTGATTACGAGTCTGGCAGTCCATGGACTGCCAGACTCGCCGTGCCTGTGGTCCGACTGCCGGATCATGACTTTCTGTGTTGTTCCGGTGGTGGACTTCCAGTTGTGACTGGGAACCGCCGTTCCCTGGTGGTGACACTGCGAAGGGGCAATGCAATATGCTGGAGCTGTACTGGCACAGTTCCCCCGAGCATATTTCGAGTACCTCCACTGTCAGACTTTTCATGGCGATGAGCCTGGGATAAATTGGGCCCTACAGGTCCCCATGCCCCACTCTGCCATGGGGATGCATTCAGGGGGGCCCAACATGTGCCCTCCTGTCTGCTTGCACCCCCAATTCCAACACGCCATAGACTTCACAGTCCATGCCATGCTGGAACATTTTTGCCATTCCCATTGCAGTGCCCTTTTTAGGTCTCGGCTGCGAAGGCTGCGCTTGCGCAGTCTAGCTCCGAGATTTAATGACTTGGAGAAGAGGGGCTTGAACCCGCCCCTCTTCTCCCCTGTTCTCCATTGGCTGGCCTCTTGAATGCTGGCCAGCCATTGGAGAAGAGGTCAGTCATTCAGATTAGGCCCCGTCCTTTTCGGATCGGGGGGCGTGTTTTTTGCAAGAAGTCTCAAGGAGGAGATAACAGCAAAACACGCCCCCGAATCCGAAAAGGACGCTGCGTTTCTCCGAGGCATTTCTGCTCTGCCTCAGAGAAAGGCGGTGCTGTGTAGAGCTTTGCAGTGTTTCAAAGGTGGGTAATACCCATTATTTAACTATGTTCATTGCTTGGTTTTACTCGCTCGGAAGTATCACTCACGGTGACACACATTTCGCATCAGGATGCCCCCTTACTCGCACAGAAATCACTGAAACTGCCCACATAAACAGTCTGTAAACATAGCCGCCTCGGAGAAAGGCGGTGCTGTGTAGAGCTTAGCAGTGTTTCAAAGGTGGGTTATACCCATTATTTAACTATGTTCATTGCTTGGTTTTACTCGCTCGGAAGTATCTCTCACGGTGTCACACATTTCGCAGCAGGATGCCCCCTTACTCGCACAGAAATCTGTGAAACTGCCCACATAAACAGTCTGTAAACATAGCCGCCGGCTCTCTTGCCAAAGCGCTTTGCATTGTGGAACCTGAAGTTCATATGTATTCACTATTCAAAGCATGGTTAAAAACGCCAGCATGCTATAAAGCCAAGACTAGTTAAAAGTGACACAAATTGCACCACTTGGCAACAATAGATAAGGCAGAAGATGCGTGCATAGTAAATACAACTTCTTTGATAACAATGGACGCATAAAGATGTCTGGTATAAAATGAAGCAGAAACAGGTCGTGGCTAAGATGTCCTCACTCACCATGCTGCTGCTGGGGGAGGGAAAGAGCAATCTGAAGAAACGGAAAGCAATGACTGCCGAGCACGAGAAACAGACAAACGAAGTGAGAAGCAGCCAGAGTGAATCATAAACAAGGGCGGCCGGAAGAGCTGGATCAGTCTGCTGCACACGGAGACAGTGGACCCGGAATAAAGACGAGTGGAGAGGTATTCAAGGCGAGGATCACACACTCCATCTTAGCATGGTTCGTTCCTATTACTCCATCTTAGCATGGTTCCTGTCCCCCTCTTTCTTGAAGCTGCTTTAAAGAATTGGATACGTTTATCTATTTATATCTGTTGAATACCTGGAAAATATGTGAGTACAAGGAAGCAAACCTTAGACGACGTAGAACCGAAGATGCTATTTTAAATGTTCCTTTTTGTGCTGTTGTTTTTCTTCTGACCTCAAACGTAGCGACCTGTGTTTTACGTGCGGCATCTTTGCGAGATGTCTTACACTTGGCTCGCTGTTGGTGTGCTGGGAGATGCACCAGGAACGGCTTGGATGTCCACTGCCAGGGACCGGGCTGTGCTATGACAGCTCGAGGGGGGGCCTCGAGTGGTTCCGGAGCGCAAGTAACATGAGCAATGCCAATAGCTCTAACTTTAGCAATGCCGAGACCATTGCATTGTAAATGCTTGTTCAGGGCATGCCGTGGGAACGGCAAAAGGACTGTCCGCCTGCACCAGTTCAACTCGTAATCAGACGGGCTGTTTTTGCACAGCTTTAGCGGTACTGTGCCGGCTCAAAGCTGGCGCAGCACCACCAAGCTCTGTAGACCACTCCTGTCCAGGGAGAAGTAACGCTAATTGGAAACTCAGAACATACCAACGGTCCATAAGCTAGCAGGCTCCGCCCTATCACCTTTATATGTGTACAGTGCTATTGCGTCAAAGAAGACAGCCTAGTTGCCCACAAACTGCCAGGGTTTGAAAGCTCTCATTATGTTCTCATTATGCACACTTCCCTTCAGCTCAGGTCCATATTTACTCGATGTGCACTTACCAGCTGTTAATGCCCACGACTAAAGGCAATACTGCTTAAATTAGATTCTGTATGATACAGATTGTCGCAAAATCATTTCGCGCTTTGCGGGCAAATGGTCTTAAATCACAGCGAGAGGTCATAAAACAGAGGGGCTTTCTGAAATCCGCAGTGCTGCAACTGACAAACGCATTGCCACTGAATGGTCCCTTTAAATAGACGGTCTGTTCAAAGCACTTTCAGGTCTCTAATGCCCGCTCTTGTGATAGCAAGCTTGCGCTGTGCGCGAGCTCTGCCAACTGGTTAGCCGGTGAGGCGTGACGACAGCGGGATGAAACGAAGAAGGGTTACCGTCCACAGTCCTACATTTCACGCATTTCACATTTTATTTATATATTGGGTTACTGATTCCCAAATTGTATCAAACAACGAAGAGATATATATAGTCTGCAGAGATGTACAATGCAGCGCCCTGAACAGCTGCCGCATCACCGTTACCTTATTCAGCAAATCTCCCTGGCTTGACAGATACCAGAGCACGGTTATGCGCTGTCATTCATCCCGGTTTCCATGGCAGCCGGTAAGCCAACTGCACACAATACACCGAGGTGGAGCCGTGGTCCCCTTGGCAACATTGACGTCATGACTTTGCGGCTGGGAGCACTGGTAACCTCAAGTATTTTTTTTTTTTTCACGTGCATAAATATAGAGCCGTGGCGGCCTAATGGAGCCGAACTGTGGTGTTTATCAGTCGGGCACCCCGGCGAGGCACTCGGGCGGTTCCTAATGGACGCACGTTGAGATCTGTCGTATCTTGAGCACATCCATCAGCAGTGGTCTTGTCCCATTTCCTGTTTTTTTGCGTCGATTTGATGACTACGTAGGTAAACACGTGTTTTGGTGTTCCAAATGGCCATGAGGTGTTAACAAAATGATTTTACACAAACTACTATTTGTTTAAATCAAATCAAATCCAATCAGGAGAGTTTATATCGCGCACATATCACTCAGCGTGAGTCTCATGGCGCTTGCAGACTGCTCAAGCATACAGCAACCCCCATTTAGGAATAGCTTAATCCGCATTAAAATAATTTTTTCTCAATTTCATCTTATTGTTTGAAGTTCATCCGTGAAAGGGAAAAATATTGAATCTTAATGATGTTTCCTGATCGTTTTACCTGTCATGAAAATACCGGCTTGGGTGGTGAAATACTGGCCAGGTGCCCCCCCCCCCACCCCCTCCCCCAATGGATGTGGGGAGCTATAATAGGAAGTTGGGGTGAGCCTGGGCATTAATGGAGGGGTGTGGAGGGCAGAGAGGGATCTCCTTGGGGTTGGTCTGAAGGAGGTTTGGAGCTGTGCACAGGGAGGGCCTCGGAAAGTGAATGCAGCCGGTGACAGAGGTAAGTCATATGAGGGTCTAGGGTACACAGGCGCAGTCGGGAAGGCCACAGCAAAAGTGGAAGCAAGGTGGATTGTGGTAGTTTAATGCAAAAAGACGGCCCATCATTTGGCGATGGTCTTGACACACACGGGAAGTGCAGGACTGGAAGACTAAAGAGAAGAATGGCCAGAAGCTTGTGACCGGGGAGGTTCCGCTGTGTTGGGTCATCAACCGGCTGTGTTTGCAGCTGTTGCTTGGGCAGGATCCTTGGTGAGGTCTGGGGCAGTGTACACTGAGGTGGTTGGAGGTGTGGAGGATGGCTCAGCAGCAAGTGAATTCTCCACGGAGAGAGGTGGCCTTCGAGGGAATGGACAAAGGTCTCTCTACTAGATGAGGGGATTTGAGCGGCAAAGTGCCATTGGGCCCACCAGATGTAAACCAGCTGGAGGGCCCCTGGGCTACAGTGTGGCGGAAGGACAGTATAGCAAGTCTGAGTTAAGACACATTGCAGGGTTAAATGAGGGGTTTAGGGGTTGGTGGGATTCCTGGGAATTTTCGGTCTTTTGTATGGCAAGCTCGAATATGAGGGGAGAAGTTAGTGTTGCAAGGTGTGTAGTGCTTTGTTGAGAGCCCATGTACCGCGCATGGCTCACTAGTGATCTTCAATACTCGGGGGGTATAACAAAAAGTCGAGCTGAGAGCAGAAAGGTAAACAGAGGACAGGAGAGCAGTGGCAGGATGGAATATGAAAGGTAGTCAACAGAGGAGGGTGTTGGATCAAGATTTTAAGGTTTGCAAGGGCACTTTGTGGGAATAGATGTTGCAAGATAAAAAAAGTGTACACATTTTTACATTAAATCCATAAACGAGGCAGGGGAGATGGGGTGGGGACGGCCCAGAGAGAATCTGAGGGGCAACTTATAGGTCAGATATAGGAGGTAGTAAGCAGTATTTAGGAGAAGCAACCATTCCCATTGCTAAACTATGGTTAAGGTTTATGTGAAGACACGAAGCTGAAAGTAGACTGTGCAGAGTTGAATATATGGGCAATGGGGGGCCAGAAAAGGGTACTGATGTGAACTGGCATTGCATTGGCCTCAGTACAGACTATTCTATGGGGATACAGTCATGGGCATTGGAACTGTAGGGGACAGAGGCATTTACACCAACACAAACACTTTGGAATTGGTGGATGTATTGGACAATACCCTCCTTTCCCCCAAATTTGGAAGTGTAAACTGATGAATGAACAGTGACGGACAGAGCATGTCTCTCTGAAGACAGGCTGCACATCGCCCAACTCCTCCATAGAGCCCTGTACCCTGAGGAGTCCTTTGGGGGCTCTGTGACCTCTCTTTGATAATTATTTAATTGATGATGCTAGATGTTGAACCTCTCCTAAAATGTTAATGTTTGTCATAGCAGGCAAGCCAGCAGAGTAAGGGAAGGCAGGAGATGCTATTTTATGTCTATGTTATTTCTGGCTTGGTTGACTTGAGAACACATTAGGAAAGGGTCAACACCTCAGTGACCGCAATGAATAACTAGCAAAAATGTAGTGGCCTTATTTATAGATAATTTTCAAGAAAAGACCATGGGCCAGATGTGCGACTTGCAATTTGTGACTCGCAAAATGGAATGTACAACAGTGTCACAGACACTGTATTCTAGTCCCAATGCGGTCACAAATGACCTGCCTCATTAATATTCATGAGACAGGTTGCAATTTGCGACCCCATTGAGAATGGCCAGCACTCACACGGATGGTGGCCTGCTGGGGTCAGTCTGTGACTGCTTTTTTAATAAAGCAGTTGTTTTCAATTAAATGCAGCCCGTTACCTTAAAGGAAAACAGGATGCATTTACAAAATAAAAATGAAATGTTTCTGTTTCATTTTCTAAGAGTAGGACAGTGGTCCTTGGGACTACTGCCTGCTCCTAAAGAAATATTTTTGCCCGCAGTCACAAAGGGGAAGAGGTCCCCTAGGGACCCCTTCCATTTTGTGAGTGGTTTACCATCTTTTTGAAGTGGGTTGTAGACTGCGAGTGTTTTGCAACCGCAATTGCGGTTGCAAAACATTTGTTCATAGAAGTGTGCCTCGCTATTAGGAAGGGACACCTTTGGCATGCCCCTTCCTAATAGTGAGTTGCAAACCCTATTTTGCGAGTCGTTAATAGGCTACCGACTCATAAAATAGGGTTTGTACATTGCACAGACCTATTTTGCGGTCACAAACGGGCCGATTACCCGTTTTCAGCTGCAAACAACAGTCGTACATCTGGTCCTATGTCTTATTCAATTTGCTTACTGCCCCAACTCGTTTCGCCTAAATGGTTTCCTTATTAAATACTGCGCACAATGTATTCACCCACAGGTTAAAAGAGGGCATTTCTGGGGATCGCCAGTTTGCTGCAATAATGGGTCGAGCTGTGTTTTCAATAGTGCAGTGTACTTAAAACAAGCACAAAGCAGGAGGGGTGTTATCTTCCTGTTTAACATTAGAAGTCCTCTCCAAATGTTAGTGATGCAGCCAGAGCCAGGGCGCTCATGATCCAGCAGAAGGGCCATTCTGGCTGGTAGAGGAACTGGCAGGTGTCCAGCGGGCCCACGTCCCTCCACGTCACTATGCAGGTGAGCAACGCCCATTGGGAGGTGAAGGCGTGGCCATCACTGTCCTCCCCTGTTATGTTCCCCACAGGGTACCAAAACCGGCCCTGGCAAAGTGCTCGGCCTCCCCCTCCTCTCCCTCGCGGGGGGGTTGGGGGTGCCGCAGAGCTCTTTGCCCGGGCCGTTTTCGGCCGATTTTGTTACAGGGCCGATTTTGCAGCTATGCTGCAAAACCGGCCCTGTAACAAAAACAGCCCCCAGGGGCCCAAAACCGGCTCCCACCCGTGCGGCTGTAGTAAGGCGAACTCCATATTCAATAAAAATGCATATTCATACCCTTTATACATTCTAAACGCTTGATGCAGACACAGAAATAAACAATGCACTTACATATATTACAGCGGCGCACCGGGGGATTGCCCGGTGCCCGCTACGGCCAGTCCGGCCCTGGTTCCCCAGGCTGGGCTTGCTGGCCTGACCTTCACCCACTTCAATTTTTTTCCTCTCATCCTCACAGGGACATATACAGCCACAGACAGCCTCAGTGTGTTTTCATTGTTTTCTGCCATCGCTGATGCCTTCCTGTCTCAGGTGGTACAAATCGATGTTAACATTGTATAGCATGATTTTTTTCAGCTCCATAATAAAAAGGCATGCCTTGAGCTATTAAAGGCAGAGATGTAAGAGTTAGCAGAGGTCAAAGCCGCCATTATCCCAACCGCACTCATCAGTAAATAAACAGCTGGGCACCAAGCAACAGTGCCTGGGAAAGTGCCCATCACAGGGCAGTTAATAGAGGTCAGAAGAATTTTGCCACCAAAGATAAAGTCTATAGAATGAGCCAATGGATTGAAATATAGCCTACACCTTAATAGTGGTGTGTTTTATTTCCTTGAAGCCAGTGTTATTCTGCAACAATGTTTCAATGTAAAGGCCATAAAACAAAACAATGCATTCAGGTGTCAATTAAAAGACATAATATTCCATCGACCATTCAGCTTAATGCGCATTATATGCAACTGGATACAGGTAGTTATATTTGCCATTGCATAACCTGCACAGATTTTAAATTCCATCAGTGATGTCTTAAGGTGCCATCATTCTGAGATTGATGAAATGGGTACCACTGTGTTACTGATAGAACATTTCATTTACAGTGATGCAACATTGGAGCAGTAGAACAGTTGATTTGCATATGCATTTGTGTTTAATAAGGCGCTTCCTGTCTGATGTAGCAAGATAGCCAAAAAACATTGGACTGGAAAGTGGCCCTGTGTAATTAACAGTGACTGAGCTTAATTCAAGCATTCCACCCATCACTTGTTTACTATTGTGTGACGCCCTAAGAGCGACAGGCATGTCCTGACAAGTTCCCTTGCTCACTATACCATTATATCAAGCTGCACCCTACTGATGAGGTGCAAATAGTCCAAAACCAGTCTGTTAGAGCCTGTTCTACTGTTCAGAGGGGAACCGGTCTGGCAGTTTGGTCCAGACTCTTCCTACTGGAGCAGGATCAAGGCTGGTTTGCATATAACTGGTTTATGTGTGAGGTGACACGGTGGACAAAAGAATGATGGACTGGGGTGCGGCCCAGGGTAATTACTAGTGGCCGAGATTAATTCAAGCATTCCACCCATCACTTAATTACTATTTATAGTGAGTTGCCATGACTTGTTTCGGTCTGAAGTATCATGGTGGGCAAAAAAAGGGTCAGGAATGCGGCCCAGATTAATTACTGTTGATTGAGATTATTATGCAAGCATTCCATCCTTCACTTTTAAGCTTTCTTCAAGATTTGCTGTGGCAAGCGCTGCATAGAATACAACATTATATGCATGCTAAAGTAAAACAAGCGTTCCAGGGACTTTGTTGGAGGTTGCATCCTGGCCTGCCTGCTGGATATGAGACTACTGTGACATCCCAGCTTTTAATATGTCCTGGAATCTAATTCACTCCTCCCACTTTGGCGGATCAGAGAGTACTTACCATTTGCTATTACTTGGGTATTTTAGCTCCTACCTTTTTACTTCCCTGATTCCTGGAAACTTCAGGCCCTGATTGTCTTTACTGCCTTGATTGTACTTTCTGGCAGTCTTTCTTCATTTTCATCTGTTGCAATTCCTCACCCTTCCTCATGCCTGCCATTTTGTGAGGATGGCAGCATGGCTCCTTGTGATTGATTACTGTCAAATGATTAATTTGAATTGACAAAGAATTGGTTAATCATATTCATTGAATGCTTTCCTATCGGTTTATACATATTTTCTCATCTATTTTTCTTTATCTCTACTTGTTATTCATCAGTTTAGCAAAAATCACTAATGTCAGGGCTGCCTGCAATTGCTTTGATTAGCTATTTGGATAAAAAAGGACTATAGTAAGTACACTAAAAGAAAGAGGGTCTGATTCACAAAGGTAAATTTACAAAAGTAGATTTACTTACGTGCAAATCTACTGTTGCACTTAAGTGTGAATCTAACCATTTAAAAAAACATCCATAGTGACCTTTTTATTTAATATATATTGATTTTTGTTCAGTTATGCATACAATTAATTTATTTTTCCACACATGTAAACATTTAATTAATTTAATCATAATGTTTTTTAAACAATCAACTCTGTGTATATAAATATGTATGAATATTTTTATTTATTTAATATAATTTCCCATGGGGTGTTATTTTAAGTCCCTGCCTCCATTATTTTCTGTGGGCGGGTGTACCTGTGAGTAACCATGTGTGGTGCTTCACTTACTACAAGGCTGGGGTACATTTACTGCTGTTTTTTCAGCTTTAGTTCTGTTATTAAATTCAGAAGTCTTATGTGTGAATAGCAGTGTGCTAACTCCTTTGTGAGTGAGTGTTTGTAGTGATCTATCCTTCCCTAAACTCTTTCCAATTTGTAGTATTTCCAATTTTCGAGCTATTTTCACTGTCCCTCCAACATTTACTGCTAAAATGCAGATCTCCACCTGCAGCTTAGTGAATATCATGTTGTAGTACATGAGGGGTACTACTGTAATACCTCTTCACATACTACAAAATGCAGTTTGAGAATAGGTCCTTAAATAAGTAAATATGTGCGTAAAAGAAAGAGTGAAAGAGAGAGAGAGGAATGAGAATTTGATAGAAAGGAAAGCAAGAACAGCAGAAAGAAAAGAGGCAAATGGAAAAAGAAATCGAAGGAGAGGTTGAGAAGGTCTAGGTAAAAACATCTCAAGGCCTCACTAAGAATCTGTTTGTATTCTTTGAGGGCCAGCAGTGGATGACAAATGGTGGGTTTGCAGCAGGTTGAGGGTGCCATTTGGAAGGTGGAGTCCCAGTGCAAGGGCGTCCAATGGACTGAACTCTAGAAGAGGGTCTATGAGTTCGGACAGAGTGGACTTTTACGACAGGGGAAGGTGCCTGAGGGCCAGTGAGGGTTGAATACCAGATGAATGTTTTTGATGGTTGATTTTTTTGGTCCAGTGTCCAAGGGCTGGCGAGTGCCTCTCAGAATGGGCTGAGAGTCTCGGAGGGTGACTGTGGATTATTGTATGGTTTGCTGAATTATAGCTGGGGATCTTTTAGCGTGAAGTCCAGAAGGGGGTCTGTGAGAGTTGAGCAACTCATCTCTCTTAATAGCTGGCTGATGGTCTCCTAAGGACAAGAAGAAAAAAACCTGAATGATAGATGATTTCCGAGGGATGACTGAGGTGTCAGCAGGAGTCCACTGATCCAACACTTGAGCTAGAGTCTACCCCCACTGGCCCTTCTGCAGAAATTGTTGGTGACCTCGGAGCAAACTTCCGCACTTATTCTATCTCTAGACACACACAGTCAGGGCCAGGGTACCCCATAGCAGACTCCCACCGGCCTGCTAACTGTGAGGAGGACCCTAAGCTCAACTGCCTGCTACCCAGGCATCGATGTAACTGTTCTGTTTGTGAAAAAAAGCAGAAACAAATGCTCTGTAAGATGTGCTGGTTTTGTGTGCGTGAGAGAAGGTTGCAATGCTGCTACTACTTAAGAAATAGCATTTCATGTATGAAGGGTGGGTGGCTGAGCTACCACAGAGTATCTACAATGTGTGTTCTGCTATCTTTGATTTTAGTATACACTGTGTACCCTTTAACATCTAATGTGGAACATCAAAAGTATTCAATTTGAATTGTTAACCAGTTTAGCAGGTTTTGTCGGGGTGGGAGGGTGACCACAGTTCCTTCTACTCTTAAAACTTCTTTATGGCATTGGCTTGGCATAAAGAAGTTTTAAGATCACTATTTTAAAAGGTGTATGCCTGGACACTTTAAACACATTCTAAATCACATGCTGTAGGAAAGTAGGATCTACTTCTATGGTTACCCCTACTTGTTGCCTAGTGCTAAGCTGTATTTGGCTAGTCTGACTTGGATCCTGCTAATCAGGACCCCAGTCTATCTGCTTTCTCCCTAAAGTGTTATGTTCAGTACTTAGGTACACCCGAGATAGGATAGTGGGGTACCCTTAGAAGTCCCTAGTATATGGTACCCATGTACCCAGGGCATAGGTACCCCAGAGGTCCCCCTTGGGTTGAAGCATGCATTATGCCACCCATGGGAGGCCATTTAAAATGGAACTACAGGTCTGCCATTACGGCCTGTGTAAGCTGGTGCTTGCACCACTTTACTAAATATATAGGTTTCCTATATCTAGTGCCACTGCACTTAAAACCTATAAGTCAACCCTCTAGCAGGCCTTTGCAATCCTGAAGGCAGGGTGCTTTGTTCTAAGTGAGAGGGTGCTCCTGCATGAGCAGGACACCCCTGCAGCCTACAGAGTCCATTCTCCCGGGTTTTCAGTGAATTAGCCATATACTATATATAGGGGCACCGCATAATTGCGCAATAACCATCTCGAAACTGGCTGCAATGAATGCTATCCTGTTTGGTATCAAACGTGTTGGAATCATCCCCTCAAGCCATAAACAGTGTTGGGGGTATGATTCCAAGCACTGGAAGAGCCTTCCGCTAGGCTCTCAGTGTTCCCGGTACCAGCCTTCTTGACCCAGACAGCACAAAATGGTTGCTGTCAACAAGAGACACGATCCTCCCCTCCTGCTACTGAGCCAAGCTCAAGCAGGGGAAGGCAGAACAGTAGGCATTCTGTCACAGGGGGATGTGACCAACTCCCAGACAGGATTTAGTGTATTAGTGCTGGGTGGGTGCACGCACTTGCCAGAGCCACTCAGTCTGCATGAGGGGCACATTTGGTGCCCCATGCATGGTCCTGCTCAAACCAGTCCTGGGAGCCATTGGCTCCCGCTCTGGCACGAAACTGGACAAAGGACATGGGAGTAACCTCCCCCCTGTCCAGACCCTCCCCTGGGAGGGTCCCCTGAATCGTCCCAACCCTTTCCCTAGGGTTCTTAAGGGCTTACCTGGGTGTAGGTCCCTATATTCCTCGTGGGACTAGATTCAGATCAGACATAATTTCTCCTTCTACCGTCTGGGCACTCTGGACTTCACTGGACTTCGTTTGGGCTTGACTTCATCTCCCTTCCAGTCTGCTGCAACATCTGTGCCTGTGCACCATACAGAACATTCCAAAGCCTGTGTGCATCAAAGACACCTGAAGGAATCCCCCTTGGAGTGAAGGAGTCGCTCCCCTGCATTCGCAGGCACCACAACTAAGTTCACCGGTCTGCTTATCCTGAGCTCCTCCAGACTCTGTAGGGTCTGCAATGCAGGTGGTGGTTTTCCACAGCTCCCGAGGGCTACTCTGCCCTCTCACTAAGTTTGAGGCCGGTATTCCTTGTGGGGTTTGCAATAACCTAACCCCTGTGCACCACGTCAACTTGCAGTTGCAAAGGCCAGTTGGCTGCTAAGGCCTCTTAAATCACCATAAGGGTTGTCTTGATTGGTGCAAGGCTTCCACTTACATTAGTGTACACCATATACCAGGCCAGCTTCTCACACATGCTTTTGGAGCAGCATTTCCACAGAGACAGACATCAGGTCTGGACTGGCCTTCTATTCTACTGGGCATTTTCCCAGTTGGGCTGGAGCCCTTTTAGGCTGCTTTTGAAAGCGGAGGGCTGGCCCTAGTGCCTCTTTCATTTCTGCATCTCCATGAGATTAATTGCAGCAGGCATGGGGAGGCTTCAAGAGACAGGTAGAAAGGGAGCCAAAGGTCGAAAGAGAAGAGAGAGAGGAGACAACGAAAGAGAATGGATGGATGGTTGGATGGAAAGAGAGAGACAGCACACAGAGACAAATGGAGCAGGGCTTTTTTGATTTGAGTAATTTGCTAAGGCTGCTATTGTCCTGGTAGCTATCCCACCAGCAGGCTTCATAACCCACGAGCTCCACCAACCAAATAGCCACACAGCTCTGTATGGACTATTGATAGGGGTTTACCCTGACAACACTAGGTTGTCAGGGTGAACCTCAAAGTCACTAAATTAACCTCAGCTCAACCCCCTGGTAGTTATGGAATAGAGCAGACAGGCTTAACTTAGGTTAGATAGAGTGTGAAGTATTTATGCACTACCAAAAAAGTAATAAAGACAAAACACCAAACAATTAAACTCACAAACTGAATTCCAATAAAGGGAACTGGAGATATGAGTTTTTCAAGTTTTGAGTAAAAATAGCACCGAAAAGCACTAAGAGCTAATGTTAATCTCTGGGAGCATTACACCGGTGCCTAGGTGCGATATCAGTCCGACCGCAAAGAAACATGGGTGGAATACACCAAGCAGGTTCGTCCTGGTAAACTATTTTACTTTCTGACTTAGTCTTTTTTATGAAGCTCAAAATCCTTAAGCGGGGCTAGCTTGAAACTGTATTCAAGGAAAGTGCACCAAAATCATACACGTTTGAGGCAAGATCCCCCTGATGGCCCTGGAGGTCTTAAACATTCAAACATTTTTAAAGTCCCAACTTTTCAGGGTTTCTAAAGCGGCTTCTCTAGGTCACTTCTAAGGCTGACAGCACCTCAGGGACAGCAGTTAGGAATCAACCTTTGCTTCAGCAGAGGGCCCCAGCAATGACTAATCTAGTTCCAGTTGGTATTGTCACTGGGTCACTTCTGGAAAAAGGCCTCTTGCAGCTTGGTGAGTTCCTGTAGCCACACAGGAGATCATACAACTGACCCATGGAGCCCACTTCTTTTGTCCTGGATACGGGAGGGAGCAGGTCCAGTCCTTCAGGGCCGCTTTCAGGTTACAACAAGCAGTGTCCAGTACTTTTGAAATCTTCTGCAGGTCTAAAATGTGTTCTGGTTCGGGCCCCTTGGGATGCCATATTTATAACTGGCATTAGCCACTGGGTGGAGGTGACTCCTGGACACTTTCTAAGCAATAGGGTAAAAGTTTACAGGGGAAATCTTACCCACTTTTTCATCAATGCATATGTCTTTACTGCAAATAACCCCACAGTGCACATTACTCTTAAATTTCATGATGGAGAAACACCCTAATCCCTTGTACATAGCTCATGTGGCCATGCACAGGTGTGGTCAGGGAAATGAGCAGTCCCCTGCCCTATTCCCACTTCAGACCAGTTCTGGGTGCAGCTTCCCGCCCACTTCATTTGGCCCCACTGGCCTTCTCTGGGTCTCACCTTACATTCCTCTTTACAGGTTAATAGAGTTAAACTCACCCATGCCATTGTTCCTGCTCTGGGAGCAGTTTTCACTCCTCATTAAAGCCAAGTACTAGCTGGGCAGCTGCTGGAGAGCTAATGTAAATTAGCTTACGAGAGCTTCAGGCAGAGAAAAGGTAACTTTCTAAAAGTTATGTTTCCTAAATAGTTATTAAAAATCTAACTTTACCAATTGACTGGACAATTAATAAATATGAAAAATTGTTTTTGAATGACTTTTTTATTTTTTCCTGCAAAAGTTACAGATTAAAGATTATAATCTGCACTCATTCCTGCCAGTGATAATAGCTTTTGAGGCATAGATATTTGAGAAACATGCCTTTAATTTCTACATGTCCCACTTTAAAATACAAGACATGAGTGACAGGGTGCACCTAGGACTCATTTATTAGCATTCAAAAGCAGGGGTTCCTGCCTGTCAAAGGGTTATTTTTACATACATGTACAGCAGGTTTTATGTTGTGTATTGTGCGGCACTATGGATAATCATACATTCTGTTCAGTTTCTGTTTTTTTCGTATTCTGTTGGCTCCAAAATCTTTCCAAACATAAGTTGCATTTCAGGATATGGAAGTGGCCAAGCATATGAATAGCATGAATACATAATGAGAGATTGAACTCGGGGCTACTGTGCATTATCATTGAATATAGTTTAACATTCTACATGTTATAATGCCTGGGCATGAGGCATTTTTCCACATGACATCAAGAGAGATGTCTCTTGTAATAGGCTGCATCCTGCAAATTACATAAACCTACGGTGTGCCGACACATGAACTATGAACATTATAATACCTAAAGAAATGTGCTTGAACTGCATCATTTCCCACCAATTTTCCAAAACGTCCTTGGGAAGAATGCCCACATAACTTGTAAAGTGTTTTTTGAAGCCCTAATAGGTTGAGATCAGTGGAAATGCCCCAGTGCATTTTCAAATGCACTATTTGCCACTGATTGTTCCTGAAATCAAACTTGAAATTCCACATCCTACTCAGTCTATTTGCTCATTTTGTATTGAAGTATAGCCTTTACCATTCATTTGTCTAAAATTCCTTGAGGGAGAACCCTTAACCCCCCCCCAACCCACAATAGAGATTATTAAATTGAGGTCAATGGTATTGGTCCAATATACTTTAAAATCCACCACTGGCCACATATTGTCCGGAAAAAAGCTCCCTATATTATACAGCATAACACAACAGAAGGTGAGCCCCAATGGTAATTTTGACCTAGATACTAAAGATGTCTCCGCCTCATCTTACGAAGTGTTAGCCACCTACCACCCCAAAATGTTACTCTAGTTGCACCCTTGAATAGGGTATTGAGTGGTTTCTGCTATTATCCCAGCAGTATCGCTCATGATTTAAACGCTCGCTGCTGAGAAGTGACTTGCGGATTATTAATTTGAATCCAGGCAATACTGTCTCCGCCTTCTATCCTTCCTAGAATGCGAGATCGACCACCATTAACTTGGGTAATAGAAATTCCTCCTCCTCCTTTTCTTCCTTCTTCTCCCTCCTCTCCATCCTCCTAAATTTTATATTTTGAAAGTTTTATATAGCGCAAACTTGATCACCGAGGGTATCAGAGCGCCTTACAGATTATGCATCATAAGGTAAAAAGGCATACAGACAGAATAACCAAAACGACAAAATCCAAAGTCAAAATTATCCAGCAATCTCGTGAGGCACAGCAAAACGCATCATAAACAAAAGAGGGAGGAAAAAGGTCGCAGTCTAGAATTGTCCTACCAACTCATGAATAGGGTGGCTGGGAAACAGACAAAGGTAATGAACCCAGAATCAAAGGAAGGTGCCAGGCTAAGGCAGAAATGTCTTCATCAGTGGCCCTTTGACTTCTTTTTTGAAGAAGACAGTAGACGTGTTCACCCTGACTTCAGGGGGAAGGGAGTTCCAGGTCCTCAGAGCAATCCCTGAGAAGGCCCGGTTACAGGTCTTTTTTTTCTATTTGTGAGGTTTAAGCAAAAGAGAGCTGACGCTTCTGGAGGCTCTAGAACCACAGGAGAGTTCCAGTTTCTGCGCAAGGTACAACAGCGTCTTGAAGTGGATGGCTTTGTGAGCCATGCATGTAATGTTAACTGTATCTGAGCTTCGTATGGCAGCCAATTCAGTTCCCGCAAGTCCGGGGAGATGTGGTGATATTTATTTGAGCTAGTTAAGAGCCTCGCAGCTGTGGGTAGCCCTAAGAGGAGCCGTCCTAACTCTGGGCAGGCCACCAAGTGTTGCACTACCATAGTCCAGCTTTGAGATCACTAATGCTTGAACTGCAACCTTTAGGTCATGAGCAGGGAGGAAAGGTTTAAACTTCCCAAGTGAGCTGAGTTGGAAGTTCGCTCCTTTGGTGAGGGAACTGATGTTCAGGCTTTTGTCTAGAATGATGCCCAGAGCTGATGCCGAATCTACAAGGTGCAGTCTGCAGTTAAGGGCCGTCAGCTGATTCAACCATTGCTCCATGACGAGGGATTGGTTGTGGGGTGAGATCAATAGGAATTCCGTTTTAAGAGCATTTTGCTTCAAGTGATTGCATGACAGCCATCTTTGGGTTTCCAGCAGGACTGAATTGAGGGACTGGATGTCTTCGGGGGAGGCAATCTTCAGGTATAGTTGGGTATCATCCGCATACATATGATAACAAATGCTGGATGATTTTAAGATTTCTGTCTGAGGCTCCATACACAGGTTAAAGAACGTGGGGGACAATGATGACCCTTGTGACAGCCCCAAGGTGACTGGTGCAGGGTGGTACAAGGATTGGTTCACCTTGAAGCTTTGGGATCTGTTATGAAGGAAGTACGATAACCAGCTTAAAACCGGCCCAGACACCCCCATCCTGTGCTCTAGGAGGTCAATTAGGTGATCATGTTTGACATTACAAATGCTGACGAAAGGTCCAGCAGGATCAGTAAACATGACTCATTGTGATCCAGCATTCTAAGTGCATCATCCACGATGTGCGTTAACGCCGACTCTGTACTATGACCTGGACGGAAACCAGATTGGCATTGATCCAGGGGTTGGAAATGGTCAATATGATGGCAAAGTTGGGCAAGCACACATTTCTCTAAGAGTTTTGCCAAGGTGGGGATGTTAGTGATTGGGCGAAAGTTAAGAAGGTCCGTGGGATCCGCATTTGATTTCTTTAGGATCGGGGTAACTTGACCTGTTTTAAGGCAATCCGGAGTAGCCCCTTGCATAAGAGAAGCATTGACGATTGTTGTCCAAAGAGTTAGTAAGGCAGATCTCACTTCCGGGCACAAGTTAGATTGCAGGGGGTCATTGTAATGATTGGAGGGTTTCAAGGTCGCGAGCATTTTGTGTATGGTGTATTCATCCACGGTTTGGAACAGATTCCAGGATGCATTGTTTTTGAGGCGGCACGGCTGTGAGAGTTCAGTGATATTCGACTCTGAGGGGCAAAGGGTGATCAGCGGCCCGCTCGAAATTAGACCATGGGCCGAACGTAGTTCAGATTCGATCTTAATAGTCTTCTCCGTGAAGAAAACAGCGAATTCTTCACAGTTCGGCAATGTTCCTTGACCCGGGGCCGATAGGTTAGGATTATTATTAGATTGGGACTTGATGATTTCGAACAGTTTATTCAGACAGCTTTTTGCTTGGCCTAGTTGAGTTCTGAAGAAGGTAGCCTTCGAGAATCTGATGCGTTTGTTGTATGTGCTTTGCAAGGATCTCAGGTGACAAAGATGTTCAAGGGAGAGATATGATCGCCACTTCCTTTCTGCAAGCCATAAATTCCTTTTTTCGGCATTAAGACTATCCTTGAACCATGGTTTGGAGAGCTGAGCCGACACTCTTTTAAGCTGAAGTGGTGCCACTGAGTCAAGTACATTAAGCATTGCATGGTTATAGTGGGCCGTCAGGTCATGGACATCATACATGTTCAAAGGGGGGGGCAAGATGTTATCACAGATCTCCGTCAGGTCTTGCGAGTTGATGTTCCGTAAACATCTTTTAAACTGTTTTCGGTTTTTATGTTGGGATCTGTTTGCTCTTACCGATTCAAGTATGATAGGAATTTCACTTACATTACTATCAAAATCTATACTTGCAAGGATGACTTGTGATGTCCTCCTTTATCATCCCTCTAGAATAGTGTAACCCTTGACCTTTGAAGTCTCACCTTCCATTGATTCAGCCTGTATGCTCCGCTTATCAGTTGGGCTGGTGCCATGGGTGACTCACTTGCTACGGGTACAGTCAGGAAGTTCTGAGGCTGCGCACCCCACCCTTTAATGGGGAATAACTCCTGCTAGCTACTAACACTGCACACCTACGGATGCGTACATGCAAAATTGTAATCAAAGGGGGTCATGTTGTGCTCCAGGTCAATCAGTTGTCCTCATAACTGAATCAGTGGAGTAGACAGTGGGTCATGGACCAATATGCAGGGAATGAAATGGTGTCCCTGGCCGCTGTTTGAACTCTGAAATACAGCAATGATCAGAGTTCATTGGGCCCCTCAGGACTCTGGCACTGGCGCCACTGCACCTGATGCACCAGTGGAAGCCGACTCTATCACTAGTAAGAGTACTTTATAAAAGGAACATAAATTGACCTTTAAAAAAAAAAAGATGTATTCTTTGAATGAACTCTGTCAATCAAATATGTCTACCGTTTCAGGGCCACTTTTTAGATTGTGATCTGTTGCATAGCTCAAGCTGAATCCCACAATAAGCCCGCTGTCTACAGCTCGGCTGGCTACCAATAAGTCTGTAGGACCTAGTGTATTCCTTCTTAATATGTTTTACTGCAAATTTCAATGACATGCGTGCTAATTAATGTAATGATAAAATTGCTTGTGAATTTTATGCATATTGGTGGATGTGCGGCCCTTTTATGATTTAAATCAAATCAAATAAAAGTAATTTTTCACTCAGTGGAAGCTACGCCTCTGAACTGAATAAGCAAAAGACACACAATTGATGGACGGAATGCAGAACAAATCAAAACATTCACCCCCAGTCAAGAGATCCGGGTTAAATCCATCATTCTTTTGCTCACCATACCACCCCAGTTTAGACATGGCCATATACAAATCAGATTTGACCCTGTGGCTCATGGCAACAGTCCAGCCTGAACTGCCAAGCCAGGTCCTCCCTGGACCGGAAACAAGCATCCTAGGACCGGTTTCTGGGTTTCACCCCTCTTCAGCCAGAACAGCTTGATTCCAGCGGCACAGTGAGCCCAGGACCCACGTCTGGGCATACCCGGCGCACTTAGGGTGAGACAGCAAAAGACACAATTGATGGACGGAATGCAGAACAAATCAAAACATTCACCCCCAGTCAAGAGATCTGGGTTAAATCCATTATTCTTTTGCTCACCATGCCACCCCAGTTTAGACCTGGCCATATGCAAATCAGTCTCGTCTGAACTGAATAAAGCAGAGTTTACAGAGAAGTGGACGTGGAGGTGCTGACGCTCTTATTGTGCTCAGGTCCAAGCATCCCTGAGGGGAATATACAGCTATTTGAATACATATTTATTTTCACTGTCAGCCATTGCTGCATTCTTCGAAGCCAATGCATTGTGGATGGCCCTAAAACCGACCTGCTTAAAATCCCTTGGTAGGAAGCAATACAACTCAAGCACACGGCAGCACCTATCGATGAGCAGATGACATCGTCCTTTTCAAGTGGATGTGCACAGCACTTGAATCAAATTCACCACCATCGCCTGTGATTCTGGTGCTGCTCTGCAACGAATGTGTGGTACCTAGTCCGGGGAGGTGCGTACCAAAGCATGTCTGATCAGTGCCACGTCACACCACGCAATCATCAAATATGTTGTGAATAGAAACATCTTTAATGAAGTCTTAGCTGCATGAATCCGGCCTTTACAGCCCCTGCAATACAGCCCTGAGCAGGGATTAATGGCCCTGCCTGGACGCACTCTTCCATCGTCGGTGCTGCCCGATGTAACCCAGGTAGGGTGGCCACCTGAGTCCATGTCATAACGGGCATTGTTTCCAGTCCTGTGCTTTAACTATGCAACGAAATGCATTCTGGGTTTTGTAGTCTTAGATTGCTTCAATGGAAGTGATTAGCCAAGCACACCTGATACCACTGATTAGCCTAACACTCCGGATACCAATGATTTGTGTCTCCAATAGAACGAGGTGATCACCTTAAACCCCGGCGTCCCCGTTGCTTGGTGGCTCTGTCTTCCTCACTGGAAGGTTACAAAATACCGGTTCTTCCTCAGTCCAGATGCGCTGCACCTAAAGCCACCTTCACAGTTGCTACACCCTCCGATGCTGCACAAAAGACCAACAGACACACCTGAATAACAGGCGGGCGGGGGGAGGGACTCGACCAGCAAGGCAGTTTGCTTTGTGCTTGGGTAGCAGTGAAGGGAGGTTATCGCTTTTAGGCTTTTTTTTCAGGACAACGTACCCCGTGCATTGAGGTTTATTCTGTGTGGTTTGTTCTCTGTTGATGTGCTCTTTGGTAATGCTTTCTGAGCTGTGGTTGTTGCTGCGCCTCAGTACGGTAATTGGCGGGGCTTGTCTTTTTTTTTTAATTCAATCGTAATGGGTACACCGCTCTAGATGTAGCCTTCTTAAAGAGAACGCCTCTACGTTTTCATTCTCCCCTCAAATAATCTGCAGCCCCAATAATTCTCTGGCTTCACACATAAGCTAGTTCGAAATTTTTAGCTGGGTTCTGGCCATGGTCCCAATATAAGTCAGAATGCGAGGTAGATTTTATAGTGAAGAAACAGCCAAATGTAATTTCTCCTATTTAAATCAATGCAGAGTTTTTAATTTTTTGCTTTCGCATTGTTACAATGCAAATTGTAAGAAGGCGTAGCCTACTTGAACATAGACAGAGTTGGGAACGCAGGCGATTGGTCAGGTGTCTTCTTTGTTTACATATTGAACATTGAGGATCAGTTCCAGTGGGTGCCCTTGTTTTTGAAGAGTTTGCTGCCACTTACCTCAAATAAACTGAAGTACACCTCTACATGGTAATACCTTCACCTCTAGAATCTATACTCAAATCGCTCTACCAGGCCATCCAGCAAACACTAAGGGGCATATTAACAAGCCAGGCGATAAAATTATCGCCGCTTTAGCGGCAGGAAACTGCCGATAAAGCGGCGATAATGGGCTTGATAATATGCTCTATGGAATTCCAATTGAAACCCATGTTAAATGTGAAGGTCTCTAACATGGGCTTCAATTGGAATTCCAAAGAGCATATTATCAAGCACATTATCGCCGTTTTAGCGGCAATTTTCAGCCGCTAAAGCGGCGATAATTTTATCGCCTGGCTTGTTAATATGCCCCATAGTCACCTAAACCTACCTGTGATGAACACACCATATCGATGGTATTTCTTCTCTACTCATACTATGATATCCCATATGGTCAACAATGCATCTGTCCCTCTGTAATCAAGTCCAGGTGAAACACTGGTTCTTCCTGTACCTACAAACCCATCCAGGGCAAATCAAGGCCTGAACCAAGAGAGCATTCAAGCTTAAGCCTAATGATAAAGGTAGAAAAGCATTTTAATATGGCCAGGGCCACAAAAGCTGGAAATGTCCTGAGTATCTCTGGGCCTCTGGCTGGGACTGTGCACATTTCCCCCCCCCCAAAAACAACCGATAATAATTCATTGTTTCGAAAAAGCGATGTTTCTCCCAATATTGCGATTATGGGATGTTGTTCCCAGCCTGCAATTTGACAGAAGATTTCAAATAAACAGTGCCAATCATTACCAGATCGGAGTATGCTTCAAGGATGCAGCTGGCCACACTGTGACACATTTTGGAAGCTAGCCATCAGCTTCCTAATACACAGCCGTACTGAGGTTTGCACAGTGGCATGTGGTAAAGTGCCCTGATGGCCATGGTACCATCTCCTGTGTTAGACCCTACGGCTGCAGTGACTTAATCATCTTTATTACAATCTGAAAATCATCCCTCAATACTATCAGTGCAACCGTGTGTGCCCTGTCCAACTCATCAGTGTCCTGTACCTCACAGAGCATCTTTGTCTGTACAACGCCACAGGTTTTACCTACCACCCTGCTCCTCTTCCTGCCTGTCCCATCATCCGACCAGCTGTGCTTATCCCTAATTTATGACGTGTCTGACTTCTCATCAGTAAGGGATGATTTGTTACATGTTCTAACTCCTGTGGGTTTTACAGAAGTGAGAGCCACGTTGTCCTTCCCGAGTAGTGTAGTTGGAACCCTTCAAATCCCAATGGCACCTCAGGGTTTAACTCTTTCACCACCCTTCGCACCTCATCAGATTCATATTTGGGGCGGGTGGAAGGTCAAGCAGTAGAAATTAGAATAAGCATTAGGTTTCGCATATGTGATTAAAAATAAGCTGTTTGTGCAGACGAAACTTAAAAACAAAGATATTCGACTTGATATCTTAGTTCTCAGTTCAGTACCTGAGCAACATTAAAGCTGAAGAGAAAACGTATGCAAGAGCAATTTGTATATGTAATTAAAAAAATAACCACTAGGTGACAGTGTTGTCCAGTTCTACCAATATGGGGAGAAAGTGATGTGTGATCTTCACATGGGCTCATGCAGGCACACTAATATAACTGCCCAAAACAAAGTCAAAATCGAATTTACCAACTTAAGCCCACATAGATTGTACAGTGAGATCAGGTGAATACTCCTCGGCGGCGTCGCAATGAAAATATGCGGAATGTAACACAACTGTTTCAATTTGTGCAGCCAGGGAAAGTAAACAAAAAAAAGTTCCACAAAACAGCGGATGGACACAGTAATTCGACAACAGGAACAGATAAGATCCCCCTTTTAAGATATTTTA
This sequence comes from Triturus cristatus, assembly GCF_964204655.1. NCBI lineage: Eukaryota > Metazoa > Chordata > Amphibia > Caudata > Salamandridae > Triturus > Triturus cristatus. The sequence continues at coordinate 682,291,544 of NC_140595.1, forward strand.
AATGCAAGAGATTTCACAACACCGCCAGCACTGTGCAGGCAAAACCTAACAAGCATTTACAATGCAATGGTCTCGGCAATATTATAGGTAGAGCTTTTGGTATTGCTCATAATTTTTTTATCATTTTTGTATCCCTAAATAAATGGCATTGTCATTTCTATTGGCATTAGCTTTTTTTTTGCATATGTGATACCTATTGCATTAGCAGAGAGAGAGTGAGATAGTGAGATGGAGAAAGAGAGTGAGGTATTGAAATAGAGAGTGAGGTAGTGAGAGAGAGTGAGGTAGATAGAGAGTGAGGTAGTGAGATAGAGAGTGAGGTAGATAGAGAGTGAGGTAGTGAGGGAGAGGGATGTTGTGAGGTAGTGATATATAAGCATAGAGTGATGTTGTGATGTAGTGAGATAGAGAGAGAGGTACATGCACCAGAGTGAGACAGAAATAGATAACACTCTGTCACGGCAGCGCTCTGAAGAAGTCACGAGCGAGAGAATACGCCTTCAGGCGTTTTACTTCAGCGACCAGCAAATGAATGAGCAAAGCTGCTCCATACTGGAAAGCACATACACACCCAGAGAAACGGAAATAGTCTCACTCGCCCATAGTTTGCGTGAAGTGAAGAAAGTTGAATATTTACCGCTTACATATTTTGTTCTGCGCACCTTATTAAATAAAAGGGAAGGGTAGGTTTAAAGCATCCTAGCTGAACATTCCGGTTACCTGCAAAGCAGCTGTGAGATCCCTCGAGGCTAGAACGGCCGACCTTAAAGCAAGGGGCGCGAGATTCAAACCCCACCCACGCCTCACCTTTCTGTGATTCCGGGCAAAAGACTTAATCGTGAATCTAAAAATGAAAGCAATGTGGTTCCTTTTGTAGAGCGTCCTTGTAACCTTGTGCCAGGTTCATACTATGAAAAGTAGACAGGAGCCGTATTTGCAAAAGGGCACATATTGCTTTGAGACTGTTGCCCTGATTGATCGACAAGAAAATACGATGTTTCCAACAATAGGGTGACCAGATTTTCAGAACCAAAACCGGGAAGGCCATAGACATAGAAGAGGGACTACATCCTACCACTAGCTATCGACGATAAATACTATATACTACGCCCCCCACCACAGAAGTACTAAACTGCCACATCGCGCCCCACAAGCCTTTAATAAAGTAAAGATGTAAAAATACTGGAGAGTTCAGCGTTTCAAAGTTTGTGCACTTTAATTTCAACAGGGTTTGACCTGCCCAGGAGAGAGATTGAAGAACTCAAGTAACTTCATGTCCCACATGAGCAGTGCCATCGGCCCGATTTTCTTCTCATTCTGGAACATCCTTCAAACCGAGGGAGCCGAGATGGGAAAAGGAAGAACAATGTATGGGCTCTGCACCGCAATATCGTGGGTGAGAACAGAGCAGTAGGAGAGGACTGACGGTACTGATGCAAAATATGCAGAGACAAACGTGGCAGGCATTGGAGCTTGCACCAAACTTTTTATCTGCACGGACACTTGCTATACTTCTTCATGCAAACAACAAGAGGAGCACTCCCTAAACAATGCTGCTCTATTCCTTTCAGCATTACCGCCGTTCACTATACAAAAGTCTGGGTAAACTGCCTGAACTGTGCAAGTTGTTACTGTACGTCTCAGAATTACAAAGAAGAAATAAAAACAAAACACGATGCAATAGGCAACTGTTTACTGGTATTTCTCTCCCTGTGAATGCTCTTAAAGCAGAGCAATGCAGCGAAAGAAACACGCATCTGTCAGCGCGGAAACTATCAGCTGCTGCCCATCAGACGCGTGCAAAAAGTAGAAGGGGGGCAACGGCTTACCAATCGGCTGCTGTGCGTTCTCATCTATCAGCCTGTACCGCGGCCGCCTCTCAGTGTTGCAATAGAGCTCAGCCAGAGCTCCGGCAGAGACTGAGCATGCCTAGTGCAGGCAGCCGCCTGCACAAGGAACTGCGAGTGGTGAGCTACCCACCTCCGCCAGCGTCTAGAAAGTTGGAGCTGCCTGGAAGCAGCGACGTACCAGTACTTCACATTGAAGGGCGAGCCACGCACAACAAAAGAAATGCGCACGCCCGCCATTGTTAAAGATGCAAAATAAAACATAGAATGTTGGCTTGCACACTAAGCAACGAAAACCAAGTAAAAACACAACTCCAATGACACGAACAATGTAACTCCAACTATATGAACAATGTGTCAGGGAAGTGTGATCGGGGCAGGGGGAGACGACAGGCAGGGGGAGAGGACAAGCACACCACTGCCTTTCTCCGAGGCGAAGCAGAAATGCCTCGGAGAAACGCAGCGGCGGTTTCAGATTCGGGGGCGTGTTTTTCTTTTCTCTCCTCTTGCCATTGGCTGGAGGAGAGAAAAACACGCCTAAAAAGGGCGTGGCTAAAAAGTGGAAAGAACAGCACGGAACACGCCCCTGAATCTGAAAAAGACGGAGCCTATTTGGAGGGACGGCTCTCTCCTCCAATGGCTGGCCTCCGTTTAGGAAGCCAGCCAATGGAGGAGAAGCAAAAAGAGAGGCGGGCTAAATAGCCACTCTAAGAAACATAAGATCTCCGGACTTCCGGTTCTGCCTTCGGTAGACCGGACGGTCCCTCGACCTAAAAAGGAAACAATGTTCTTAAGGCTCTCTTAACGTTCCTATCTCTCCCTTCGAGACCCCTCAGATCAAGGGTTGTGAGAGCAGTTTCAGGGTGGCAAAATGTGAACCACGGGTAGGAGCAGCTTCTCTAGGTGGCTCCCTATCCACACCTAAGCAGGTAGTAAGTCTTGTGGATCTGGCAGGTGCACGCCAAACAAATGGTAAACCTCTTGATTTTGCCAATGTTTGCTTGCTTAGCAGCACTGGAGAGTGAGTGCCTGTGAGAAGTTGGCCTGGCATATGCTGGTCACTAGTTATAGTGGCCACCTTGCACCAGTCCAATTCGACTCTTGGTAGATAGGTTTAAAGACAACCTTTTAAAGAAAGCTATCCTAGTGGTAGCTGTGGAGAGCAGCCTTCAGGCTAAGTCTCTGAGGAATGTAAAGCAGCTTGTTTTACCTTATAATCTCTTGAATTACCAAATGAAAAGACACCACACAGGTATATATATCAAATATATATGTATTTATTTCTAAATATACTCTACTAATCTCTTTATGAGATTAGAGCCAGGTAAACATTCAAAAGATCAACAGTTCTCAATAAATTTAGGCACAAATATGGCTGTAGCCCTAGGGGCGTACCAGACCATATACTAAAATAGTGGTTTAACAAACTTGACTTGCAATATGAAGAGGCCTAGGGCCTTGGGAATCGCTGGGGCTTCACTTCTGCAGTGTTAGCAGGTAAGTAATCAGCCCACAGGAGACGCGTGCAGTGTCTAAACACACACGCGGGTTTCAATGCGTTTCAATGGCAAATGTCGCAGTTTGTATTTTACAGTTCTAGGGCACTTCGGAGTGGACAACAAGCAAACAACTTACAGGGTAAGTACTTCGAGAGCCAAAGCACACTTGGGCACCGTAATGCAAGAGTTACCTCACCCAGGGAAGCCGGGTGCATACGTGTCCTTTGGTGTCGGGTGGCGATGCTGTTTTCAATGGAGATCGCTGTAGACTTGCTGCTTGTGTCGTCGAGAGAAGTGTCCGCTGGAATCCGACGATGGATTGGAGTTGCAGAAGACCTAGAAATTGAGGGGACAGAGTTCAAAGTCACTTGCCAGTGACCGGTGGCCAGCAAGAGGGATGACCACAGCTGTCGCGTCTCTTCAGGTCGCTGATGTCATTTTGTCTCTTCGCTCACGAGGACCAGGAGAGATTGATGAAGACCAGTAGCTGGATTCGGAGGGTCCCACGACATCTGCAGCTGTTGACGGTGTCGGCACTCAGTTTGGAGCCAACAAGCCTTGGCAACTGCATGTCTCGTGTGGATGGAAGATTGTCGATGGAGCAGACCAGCAAGGTCTGATGGACTTACCCAGCAAGGGTAAGTGACGGCAGGCCCAGAGCAACTAGGCGAGCCCTTGAAGGTGATGTGGAAGTCTTCTGAAGAGTAACTAGCCAACGGGCAAGCAACTGCAAAGACGCCTTTGCAGGAAAAGTTCACCAACAGCCCACGGTCACTTGGGACGAGGTAGGCTGCTAATCTTCGGTACTAGACCTGCACAGGACTTGGACAACAAGTGGTCCAAAGCACAACTTCGTTGGACGTAGTTTAGGGCTTGCACTCGAAATTAGTACACGGTTCCCTGGTATTGCTGTTCCTCGTCACTCGTGGGGTCCAGATGCCACAGCTTCGCTGGGGACTCAAAATGGCCGTCGCGAGGTCAGGAAATCTGCTTCAGGGGACGAAGGAACTTCGGGCTTCAGTAGTTTTGGTGCCTGCCAAGCAGGGGAGTCACTCCTTGACTCCAAGGGAGATCCTTCGGTCTTCTAGAGATAGTAGAAAGTTGAAGGGCCAGGATTCTTCTTCGTAGAGCGTCGTCCAGGTGTAATCTAAATTGCATAGGCAATGTGTGGTATCTTATAGTGAAAAGATGGGAGGGACTAGCTCTATGACCACTCCTCTAGGAGGGTCAGGGTAGTGGGTGGTTACACCCACTTCCCTTTGTCCAGTTTCATGCCAGAGCAGGGGCAGGTAGCCCCTGAACCGGTTTGAGCTGGCATATGCACAGAGGAGCCTACTGCTCCCCCAGTGCAGGACTTCAAAGCACTCTAAGAGTGCACCCACCCAGCTCCAATACACTAAATCCTGTCTGGGAGGTGGTGACACCCCCCTGTGACAGGAAACCCTTTGTTGAGCTCCCTCCACTGCGAGTTCCGGTCAGCAGCAGGAGGGCAGCCCGGTGTCTGTGCTGGTGGCATCCATTTTGTGATGCCAGGGCTCTAGATGATTTCTACCGTGTAGTACAGTGTGTACATGTCGTCCCCTCTAGAAGGGTGGGATCCTACTCCCACACCAGTTACTGGTGTGGGGGTAGGATTCCAAGTTGTTTGACACCAAACACGACATGTTTTGATGCAGTCATTCCAAAGTTAGCATTTACCGCGAGGTTATAATGCACTTAAGAGTATATGGTTTAACCGCATCCACAAACAGCAGCAGAGAATAGACTCTGCCAGCTGCAGAGGGGTCCTGCTCAGGCAGAAGCACCCCCTCACATAGTAAACCAAGCACCCTGCCCTCAGGATTGTTAGGGCCTGCTAGAGGGGTGATTGATAGGTTTATATGTGTGAGTATAGTGAGATATAGGAACCTATACCTCAGTGAGGAGTGCTAACACTACCTCACACAGGCTGCCGTAGCAGGCCTGTGGTGTCAGATTGTGGATTCTTCCCAGGGGTGGCATAATACATGCTGCAGCCTCTGGTAGGCCTGTGAAGTACCAATGCCCTAGGTACCTAAGATGCCATATACTAGGGGCTCATAAGGCACCACAGTATCCAATCACTAGTGCATCTAATATGCACACCAATCATTTAAGGGAGTAAGCAGATAGGCTGGGGTCCCGGATAGCAGGATCCCAGCCAGACTAGTCAAAAACCATTCAAATACCAGGAAAAAAATGGGGGCAACCATATTGTCAGATTCCACCTTCCTACAGTGCCGACAAAAACATCTGAAAAATTAATGTTACAGAAAAAAGGGTTCTTTTCGTTTTTGTATCATCTGTTTGCCAAAAGGAGATGGGTATACCCAAATCACCAATAGAAAAACTATTATTTGTAATCCCAAACTTATTGGGTTCACATCCGATAATCCCCTCAACCTCACATGAAGATACAACCTTCTCTTAGGATAAGGAGAACTGGCAGGTGTCTCTCCCTCCGCCCTTACTGAGTTTGGCATCAGTGGAAAGAGTGTTTAAAATCAGACAAAGGTGTAAGAGAATCTCTCACTCACAGGTGGTATATATAGAGCCCCACTCTGTGCCTCTGCTTTATAACAATCGTATTGATGATAAATAGGTGAAGAGCTATTATGCAAATTAGAGCAAAGGTCCAGTATGCCTCAATCATATGTCCTCATTCATCTCTACTCAACTAGTTTTACCTAAGTTAGTTTTAACCATCCTTTCAATGGTATGACTGAGTATGTATTAACTAATATGCTAACATGCCAAGCCAAGAATGCCTCCACGAATATCTTATGGTGCCTTCAGGCTTGAAGTCGGAACTCTAAGGTTCAGCACTCCCTCCATCAATTGGTCTGTGTGCTGACCCCACCCCACCCCACCCCTTTACCAATACCTTATATACTTCTCCTAGGCATGGTATTCAGTGGAGAGTGGAGGGGTCATGCTCGGCGTCCATACCACTACTAGGCCTGGGCATGAAATTTCACTCTGCTTGTGGCGTGTGCAGAGTTTATCCCACTCCTCGTAGCGTGCGAGGTTAAAAAAAACTCCGCTCCGCAGAGCAGAGTATTTCCTTGCTCGCCAATGTTAAGTTGGCGAGCAAGGAAAATCTTACTCCAGACCAACTCCTGGCGAGATTTCTCAACACGGCGGTAACAGTTCACCCTAACGTTCAAGTTGAGAACCATCCATTCGCATTGAGAAATTGAGAAAGCTGCCACTCGAGTGGCAGAAAGAATCAGCGCTGTCCTGCGCTGGGCATTGTGGCAGATGTTTGTCACGCGCTGGAAAATCAGAGCGAACGGCGTGGCCTAATGCACTCCGCTGCTTGCAGAACTCCGTGTAGCGCAGCGCAGTTTTTTGGTCACTTCGCAGAGTTGCGTGTAGCGGAACTCTGCGAACTCCGCCCAGGCCTAATGACTACACAGAACACTTGAACAATGTTGTTCAAAAAGTGTTTGCGGAAACTTACTGCTACTTTCCTCCCTTCTTTCTACAGAAAAAAACAAACATGATCACCTTCCACACAGGTACCTGTTCACCTGCCACATTTCATACAATGTGTACGCACAGATTGGAAATATTCCTTCTTGTTCCTGTTTGCATAAATTAGAAAAACATGGCAATCCAAGCACACATGGGTTAGCTGCAAAAACTAAAAATAAATACAATGACATGTTTACCTGCTTTTTGTTCTTTAAGCCTTGCTCCTGCACCTCGCACACAAAGCATCTGAATGTAAAGGCGAACTGCTCAGGCCTGTATTGCATAGACGATGAAAAACAGATGAAAGAGTCCCACAGACGCCAGGTGAGATTAAAATACTGCTCTGGGCTTATGCAAAAAGGCGACTGAAAATGTCTCAAATCAAAGGCTAAAGGGTCCAGAGAAAAAGGAAACCAATGGTTGAAGGAGGCTGACCCAGAGCCATTTCCCATATGTGGTAATTATGTCAAACCTCAAATTAAATTTAAAAAAAACTAGATGGAAACACATGATTATTTAAAAACAAACCCTAACAAGGATTTTGTAACACATGTTCTCATTATGTGCCTGCACCAGACTGAGACATGGAAGGCTGAAAGGGTTTTCGCCTGTGTCTTCGGCCCTTGTGGGCTGGCCTGAGCTGCCAGAGCACAGCAGGTTTCCTGGTATCACTGTTTACAGGAGAGATAGTGCACGCAGGTACCAGGAAATAAAGGACATGCACAGCCGTGTGCACCACTAACCACTGCTGATATGGTTAGCAAATAACTCATGAGCCTTCCGCATTGAATGTCTTTATTATGTGGCAGTAGCATCTGTGAGAGGCAAGTTGTACATAAACAAGATCACAGAATGGGAGGCAGACTGGGTGGTTAACCTATACCAAAGTGAGTGATTGTGGTAAGGTGCAAAGGTGCTGTTGTGTGACATCATGATGTCAGGAAAGGCTAGTAGTGTTTACTCTTTGCCTTTGAATTGAAGGAATGAAGCATATGGCTGTTTTAATCTCATGGAGTGTGGGACAAACCTGGATATCCTGTGGTAAAGAGTTCCACCAGAGAGGTCCTAGAAGGTGAAAAGACCAGAACATGGATGCAGACCATGGTGTCCCGGGTGGCCCCAGTTCCTGAAGAGTAGATTACAACTGGTGGTGTAACTGGTAAATTTGTTAGAAAGGTGGGAAGGGATGTGTAATCGGATACTTTGAATACAATTTTCTGTGGATTGTGTGTCCCACAGTGATGCTAGACCCTTCATCCTAAATGCTAGATTTTTTTATACCATGTCATTATTGACTCTATATAACTCTATATAACCAATAATGATGGTGTAGAAACAATTGATATAACATGTAAACAAAGAAAAAACTTTAGTCTACTCAAACATGGTTCTCTGTATCCACTGACAACATTTGAGACCAAAGAATGTATTTCTAATGTTTGTGTCACAATTGACCACTGTACTATAGTCTGATATTAAGACTGACTAGTCATCATTTACTCTTACAACAAATGGCTTTACATTTCAATTCTATCCTTCAATTTGACTGTTGAAGCTAGGGGCTGTAGTGGAGTGGGCGGAAAGAGCTATGTTGCACGGAAACCAGTGGCCTACCAAATGATAGTCAAGAAATTACAATGACCCCGCAGTCCCGCTTTTTGTTATCCTTTTGCTGCACCCAGCTTTAGCATTGCATGGATGTGTGTTGTGTGGTGAGTATGGGTCATGTGGCACGCTTCATCCCTTTCTAATTCTGATCAAACCGGGCCAGCAGGGTCAACATAGCGAAGAGACAGGTGTTTCTTCACTATGATGACCCTGTTGGCCCGGTTTCTATCAGAATATCGTTCATGATACCAGACATAGAGCCTCATTTACAATATGTTGACGCACAACAGTTCAGCAAACCTTCCTTTTGCTTTGCCATGCATCAAAAGGAAAGAGCAGGAATGTGATCTTGTCCTTTTTCCCTGTGCTGGCGCACAATGCAGGCACCCTTGAGCCATGGTGCAATAGTGTCTGCGTTGTAGGTCGATTGTTTTTGTGCAGGAAGACACACCTTCCTGCACAAAAACAATCACAAGAGTTGTTTTCCTCTTTCTATGTGGGCTGCAGAATGCAGCACACATGGAAAAAGGAAAAACAAAGTGTAATAAGTGTAGTTCTCCCTGTTGCGCCTCCTCTGGGGAGGCATAGGAAACGGACATATTCCCAGGTTTATGAAACCTTGTAAATCTGGGAATGAATCGGGTTCCATGGATTTTGCACGGAAGCACCCATGGGACACCCCTTTCATGCAGAGTAATTTGTGAAAGGAGGCCATATTTACAAGGCCATGAAAAGCCATGCAGCGTGACTTTACGTGGCCTTGTAAATATGGGCAGGCACACTGCGCTGCTAGTGCGTCAAAAAAAGTGACACCCCAGCAGCACAAGGAGCTTGTAAATAAGCCCCATAGCCTTTTAGTTGCTGGGATGGCTGAGGACATGGTCAAAGATGGTATTGTACACTCATTGATTGTGTGACATTGATGCCACTGCATGTTGCTCTGTTGTCATTCTGCGGCACTGCATGGCTGCTCACTTCAGGATCTGCGTCACCGGCTGGCTGGAGGGCTGATTTGAACTTCTGGGCCCGAATTATGCATTGGGTGCACTGCTTCAGTGTGACCTGAGGCGCACCCTCAACTCAGTATGCCTTGTTGTCGGCGCATTAGTGAAAGACAGGGCTGTGGTTTTGAACATCTGCTCTGTCTTTCATTGGAGGTGCACTAGACTCTTTTTTTATGTATCCACCTGCAGGGAGATGCAGGGAGGTCCCTCGCCCTGTAATCTTATCCCTAGGAGTTACCCATCAAGGTTGTGGGTTCCACAAGTTATTGTGACTTCGGCAGAGCCGCCCTACTCTGGAAGGGTCTCCATGGGCACAAGTGAAGCGACTCAACCTGGCACAGTTCAATCATATCTTCCTTCGAGCAGGACAGATGGCTTGCAGGGAGTGTGGGGTGATTCAGCAGCACAGTATGCTTAAGTCATGATTGATCTTGGACCCTTTGCCCTCTCTGAAAGACCGCCGGCTTCTGGTGTTGTTGATACCTCTGGACTGTTGTGCTTAGGTTTGTCTAGTTCTGCCCTCATCATTAGCTTGGCAAGAGTGGAGTCTGTTTGTTTTGTCCTTAAGAGGGAAGTCTGTGAGATCTTTCTACCACCATGTTGCCATTAAGTGCCATCCCTGGTTGCCACAGTATGAGGTGGTAAATTACTGGCATGCTGCAGCTATGGGTAATTTGTGCTCAGTCATTTTGTAAAGCATTGTTCCTCGCCGCAGGTGCTTTCCGACCCTCTTAGTCCAATGTAGAAGTTACTTTTCTTGGGCCTGTCTCAGTTAAACCATTCACAGTCTGCTTTCAGCTGGAGATTAAAATGCACCTCTATGGCTGCATATGTGCCATCTCAGTCATTTTCCCATACTGTAGTGGGGAGGCATTGACTCATTTAAATAGTTCAGCTCTTTAGTAATGTAGGAACAGTGATCGTTTTGTCTCATCAGTCTCCCTGGTAACCCTAAAGTAGTTATTACTCAGCCCATCCATGTGCCCCTTCTCCAAGCCACCTTGGCAGGAACTTGCTGAAGGGAGGTAGGGGATTGGCCTCTTTGCCAATGTCCTGGACTGGGGGCCCTGGATTAATGGCGCCTTCATCCTGCAAGACTGTTCATGCGGAAGTGGCACTGGGTTGGTATTTCCATTCGGATCATTGCCACCCATCTGAGGTAACTCAGCAGTGTGGCACTTTTAGTACTGGAGATTGCTGGGGGATGTACCTTTTGAACTTGTGTTGAGTAGTCACAACCTGATGATGCCTTCTTGTGTGGATGACTTATGGTAAAGGCGAGGGCAGGGCTCACCAGAGTTGCTGCTGTCTCCGAGCTCACATACAAGCAAGTACTTCAGGTTGCTTGCAGCGACATGCTCGTTGATAATAGTCCCACTCTGTCCCAGGGTGAGATGTTCCCAGTGCAGATGTTCAGTTCTGTGTTAGATGTGTTTGTCTCTGAACGGGAATGTGTGAGCAATCACATATCAGGGGATTTGCTGATTACGGCCCCATATGCCCTCCAGATGGCTTAATACTCAGAGCCTGATTCACAAAGGTGAACTTACACTTTTGTGTAAGTTTATTGTTTACAATCTTTTTTAGGTATCCACAAAATAAAAGTTTAATTTTACTAATAGTAATTTTACGACTGGGAGGCTCAGCGTTATATCAAAGGGTTGGGGGCGATTCGCCCCGGGCATAACAAGTTTTGGGGGGTAGCAAGTGCTGTGAATACGAGGGTGTGTGCGGGTCCTCCTTGTCACCAGTGTGACAGAGGTGGTGTGGAAAGACTGCCCACATGCATGTGAGTGGCAAGACAAGATGCAGTGGTTCCCCTGTCATGACTGAGCCCAAGTACTGTGGATATGGTTGCGTAGTTGCCTGCAGCGTGATGTGTATGTGCCCAGTGGCACACTACTGGGTCTCAAGATTGAAAGTTAAACCAGTGCTTAATTTGAGCCGGTGGTTTCCGGTGCTCAGTACCAGTACATAATTGACAACACCTACACTTACGATAGTCTGCCACATAGTAGGATTGTTTGTCTAACTTGCAGATGAGCACAACAGTTGTTTATTATTACAATACACATTAGAAATTGCTAATTCTTGTGTCCAAGCTATTACCATAGCTTTGGGGGCCTTGAATATTCTTAATTGTCACACTTGTAGAAGTGTGATGGTTCGTACTTCTGTTGGTACTGTCATTGGCAGCATGGCAGGAGCAATGAGTGGTGCAAGCTGTAGCAGCCTGCTGATGAGCACCCTGGCACTTATTATTTTACCATTTAAGCACCGAAAACTCAGGGCTTGTATTTGCCCTTCCAACAAGAAGATAACCTGGTATACAAGCGATATAGATATGAATTAGAAGTCCAAACAAAGGATAGGGAAATATAGAAATCCAGGAGTGCTACCAAGCACAGCCACAAGAGGGAGAAGAAACTCTATTGATTGAAGTCTGCATCTACTCTGTGCATCCATGACACCATAAAGATGGGGGTTGGTGCTATTAAAACTTCAATTTTCCTTTCAGGGCCAACCCTAATATATCAAGCTATTGCATTGAACCTTTCTTCCTGCTATCACTGCTGCCGCCCACGAGGATGTGACCACCATAAAAAGCTCAGCTTCCACTCCCGGGACGGACCAACACCTTTACTCACAGAGCATCTTCGGCAAGACCACCTTTCCCCACTAGTCCTACCACCAAGGCAAGGAGAGCTCTCTTAATGTGCTTAGAACCATGAAGATAGCAGTTTCACTGGTCCAAGTACTTGTTAAGGACTACGGGGCATATTAACAAGGGCTTTATCTCCACTTTTTTGGCTTTAAAAGCCAAAGAAGCGGAGATAAAAAATATCGCCCTATCAACAACAGCAAAATCGCATGTTAGCACCCTTTTTCACTACGCTTCCCTTTGCATCTCTAATGAGATGCAAAGTGGGCGTTCCAGAGCAAAATAATAGGAGAAATGTCGCTAAGCGACATTTCTCCTATTATCAAGCTTCACGCTAACCCTGCTCGAGACAAAAAAAGCAGCGCTAACCATGGTTAACGCTGCTTTTTTACGTCTGCTAATTTTCAGACTTAGCCATGTAATCCAATGGGAGGTGGATTACATGGCTAAGCCCACCATGGGCTATCAACAAGGATATGCCTATCCTTGTAGTTTTATCGCTGCATTACCAGCGATAACCTCCCAAAATGCCGCTATCGCTGGATTTTTTTATCGCCTAGGCGGTTAGCGTTGTTAATAACGTGATAACCAGGCGATATTATCCAGCGATAGCAGGCGTTAAAAATGTTTTACGCTGGCGGGGGCGTGGCTAGCAGCCGACTGAGATGGCGGCCGCTTGAGCGAGCTCCGAGCCCTGCATTTAAAATTGTTCTATCCTGCGCCATCCAGAAAAGCCTAACTGCCCAGAAAGTGGCCCGGGGACCCCACACTGTACCTGATTGACATCCTTCCTCGGTTGGAGCTACGAGACCAGACCCAGATCCCCCGGCGAAATACCCGAGGCGACGGAGCTTGAGGTCCGGGGAAGCGGCTGTGATCGCGGAGCGGTGAGCGGCAGCGGAGCAGCGCAGCTTTGATCCTGAGGCGATTGCTGGACGCCGCGGGTGCAGCGGAGCTCGGGCCGGGGGGGCGCGAGGCTGCCCGGTCGCCAGCGGAGCTGTGTGAGAAGCGCTGGGAGGCCCGGATCTCTACTTGAGCCCCTGGCTCCGGGGCCTATACGGTGGACCTGCTCGGGGGTGTGGCCTGCGCCGCTGGTGCCTCCGGTGCCCGCCGACACAGAAGCTGGTGTGGAATGGTGAGGAGTTCCCTGCGACCGACCGGGCGGCAGCTGATGCAGAGGCGGAGATGCTGAGCGGCCTGAGACCGCGACCGGGGCCTGCTCTGCTGGGCCTCCCCAGGCGCTGCGGGCGCTCCGCTGTCCCCTCGCTCCCTGGGAGATCGGCGGGGGGGGCATGGCAATGATTCGGAGCCCCATGACGTGAACAGTTGACTGTCGCTGCAGACGGGGATGGGTTGCCGTCTGCTTCACAAATTGCACCGTGACTTGTGGATGCCAGGGCCTGACGGCGTAGGCTTGCCGTTTTAGCGGAAGGAAGACCGCAGCGGAGAGAGTGGTGTGGGCAGTGACGGTGACGTGCGGCCTGCGATCTCCAGTACAGCGCCTGACGAGAGAATCTGCGGGTAAGGACTACCTGGATTGGCCCTGGGTGGCAGTGATATCGTTGGGCGAGGCTGGACTGTGTGGCCCTAACTCTGGAGGTGGTGGCGGGGACTGGAACCTCGGCCTTCCTTGCCACATTGCTGATTTCTGCTGCGACGCTGTCGGCCTGGGACGGGTGGCGACATTTGGGTCGTGCCAGAACTGGCGCGTTGTGGGGGCGATCGACGACCGGCCAGAAGACCTGGGCAATCGGCCTGGGGGTGAGGTGAGGGCTCAGAGGTCGGTCGACTTTGGAGCGTGGTGGTCTATACGCGGCCTACCCGGGACGCCCACTCGCGGGTGAAACGTCGAGGGGTCGGCTGGTTGCCCGCGGGTCAGGGGCGGGCGAACAAGCCACGAAACGCCGACAGGCTATTTGAGGTAACGACACACGCAGTTGAAGGCGACGACCACGCGCGAGGTGGTGCTGATCTCAGAGCAAGGGGAGGCCAGCAAAAATGGCGACGGGAGGAAAAGGGACTAAAACACATGTACAAAAGCAATTGGCTAAGTTCGCCAGATCGGGCACAGGCGAAGCGGCTGGGTCTTCACCGGCGGAGGGGGAATTGTCGCCATCCGGCTCCGAGAAGGGACCTGAGCCGACACTGCATGATGTTATGGCGGCCATCAATGGAACGCGAGCCTCATTGGATTCGGCGACAATGGAGGTCTCCTTGATCAGAGCGGACCTCCGGAAAATGGACGAAAAGGTCCAAGAACTAAAGACAGCGACCGGTGCTTTACAAGTTGACACATCCGAACTGCAGGCACAAATGGTTGATATGCAGCAAAAGCAAGATCGAATGGCGCGGCAGCTTGATGAGTACGAAGGGCGCGCGCGTCGCAATAACGTGCGCATCCTTGGGATCCCGGAGCGGGAGGAAGGGCCGGCTACGGACCTATATGTGGAAGAACTTATCACTCAAAAGCTCAAGCCTAAAGCTTTGTCCAAGTATTTTTCAATCGAGAGGGCACATAGAGTGCCCGGGGGACGGCCTAGACCCGGGGCCCCTCCGCGACCGATTATTGCCAAAGTATTCAACTACAGGGACAGAGACAGCATAATGCAGGCGGCGAGGGCTGGGCCTCCACTGAAAGTTGGGAATAGTGAAGTGGCCTTCTTTCCAGACTTTACTGCAAAGGTACAAGCCCAAAGACGCAGCTTCCAAGCAGTGAAGCAGGAACTACGGGGGCGAGAAATCAAATACGCCATGAGTTTTCCGGCGAAATTGAGGGTGGAATCGGGTGAGTCCACCTGGTTCTTCGAGTCCCCGGAGGAGGCATGGGACTGGATGGAGGGTAAGACCGGAGTTGGCATCCAGAGGCCACGACATAATGGCGGACCGCGTCGGCGGGCTGGGGGTCGTCCGACGCCGCCGTTGCCCGGGGCCCCTGAGGTTGGAGGCCAATCGGAGAACCCACACTAACTACTCCAGATGAGACATGAGGGCGGAGGCGTCCGGCCGCGCCTGCTGGTGAGATTGTGGAAGATGAACGTTGGGACTGCACCTGCCCCGGGACACAAGCGGGAGATATCGATGCTGGGGGTGGGGGCCGGGGCCCTAAGACGGGGTGACGAACTAGAGACTGAATGGATAATCTTAATGGATGGCAAACCATGACCATTGTGATATGTTTATGCGGGGCTGAAGCTGCTGACCCCGCAAACATTTTTCGCAGTCTTGGGGGGGGGGTGAGAGGCACTCTGCCGTATTGGGGAGTGGGTAGTTTTAAATCCACGGGCAGGGGGGCAGGGAGGGGGGAGGGTAGGGCTGGGCGCGAACCGGGAGGGGGTTTGAGAATGGGGAGTTTTCTTATTTTGTTAAGCGGAAAGTTTATGATCACAGACAGCCATGACCATCCGGAAAGAGGAAGGACTACACGCAGAGCTATACCAGCACTGAGCCACCAGATATCTTCTAGATTGTGCACACTATTGTTAAATTGTCACACATGGATATACTACCTTTGCGATGACTGGGGGGGATAGAGAGGTGACACTTTCCGTCCTTACCTGGAACGTCAATGGGATGGGGGATAAAATAAAGCGAGGGGTGGCACAACAGTATCTCAAACGCCAATCTCCAGACGTAGTGCTCCTACAAGAGACACATCTAGTAGGGAACAAAAGCAAGGCTCTCACGCGCTGGGGCTATAAACTTCTGGTGCATGCGGACTACACCACAGGGTCCCGAGGGACAGCTATACTAGTCAAGAAAAACTTAGCTCTGATTACACACCGGATCTGGTCTGACCCTCAGGGTAGATTTGCTGTCTTAGAGGCCCAATGGGAAGGGAAAGCCTTAATTATTGTGTCGGTATACCTACCACCTGCATTGGGTAAAGTTGCTCTAGCAGATCTGGGCAATATATTAATGGACCTCCCCGCAGGTACCCTGATTCTGGGAGGCGACTACAACCTCACTATTGACGATACTGCCGACAGACATCCGCAGAGGCCAGGGGTTACACCGAATAGGCTCATGCGCGACTTCATGACTGCGATGGGCCTCGTAGATGTTGGACGCGAGACACCCCTGACAGTGCCGCGGTTCACTTACTATTCAAACGCACATAAGAGTTCATCCCGCATTGACTACTTCCTGACATACGCGACCACAACAGGAGGTTTTTCGCAACCTCGGGTCCTCCCGAGAGGGATCTCTGACCACTCCCCGGTGTGGGTCGAATATACCCATTGGGAACGACAACCCCGAACTATGATCGTGATCGACCCGTGGTTGTTAAAGATACCTGATATCAAAGAAGACCTCTGTAATAGCACCAAACACTATTTTGAAGAAAATCTGGGCTCGGTGGATTCGGCACTTACTCTCTGGGAGGCATTTGAGGTGGTACTGAAGGGGCGGGCCTTAGCAATGAAGACCGGTGATCTGCGTCACAAACGCGGAACGCTTCTCCAGTTAGAAGATGAGCTTTCAACATTGGAAGCTGAACATGCCACTAACCCCGCAGATGATACTCTACATCGCCTCGCACTCAAGCGGGAGGAGTACAAACTTAAGGCGAGGGAGCATATGGTGACTAAACATCTAAATATGCAGCATAGATTATATGAAATGGGAGACAAGACGGGCAGGATGCTAGCATGGTTAGAGAAGAGGGATCACGGGGATAGGTGGGTCCAGAGACTAGCTCTGCCAAATGGAGAGATGATTACACACCCCAAAGACATAGCAGAAGCGTTTGTGGACTACTTCGAGAAAGTCTACTCCCCATCCACCACATACACTGCAGAAGACTCCCGTCAGCTCCTTGCTGATAGCGCCCTGCCCACCCTTTCCGAAGACGATAGACAATCCCTAGATGGTGACCTCTCGGATGAGGAAATCCAGAAAGCCATCGCCCATATTCGCTCAGGCAAGGCGATCGGACCTAACGGCACCCCTATTGAGTTCCTTAAGGTGACGAGCTCCCAGATAGCCCCGCATCTCCAGGTCATGTATAACGAAAGCTGAGCAGCGGGCAGACTCCCGCCTGACCAACATTTGGCAACTATAGTTGTGATTCGCAAACCCGGAAAGCCCGGGGACAAATGCGAGTCCTATAGACCTATTTCCCTGATCAGTGTAGAAGCCAAAATTCTGGCGAAGGTACTGGCCACCAGGTTGGTTGCAGTCATTTCTTCTCTAGTACACCCGGACCAATCTGGCTTCATGCCAGGGAGGAATACGGCACTAAATATTCGTCGGCTTCAGAACGTTCTAGCCCGCCAAAGCTTCTTGGAGGAGGATGCGGCGATCTTATCGTTAGATGCCTCCAAGGCTTTCGACTCCATAGAATGGCCTTATCTATTTGAGGTACTGGAGAGATTTGGGTTCGGTCCTAAGTTTTTAAAGTGGGTTCGATTACTCTATGAAGACATATGGGGTCAAATACGGGTTAACAATCATATATCCAGGGCCTTCCGGCTCCGGAGAGGGACCCGGCAGGGCTGCCCGCTCTCGCCGCTCATATTCTCTCTCATGCTCGAGCCACTGGCGACATGGATTCGGTGTGACATCATGGTAAGAGGGTTGCAATGGGCGCCAGACCTGGTGGATAAAATATCACTCTACGCGGATGATATCCTGCTCTATCTTGCCTCCCCCTATCAGTCCATCCGGGTGGTATTAGACATATTTACCAATTTCGGGAAGTACTCCGGGTACGCCATCAATTGGACCAAATCCATATTATATATGCTCCACGGGAGGGTCCCTCCCCTCCCGGCTGATTGTCAGTTGGAGGTGGCAGAAGATGGTTTTCGATACCTGGGAATATATGCTACGGCGAGCCCGGCTTTGTTTCACAACTACAACCTGGCCCCCCCACTGGCCCGGCTGAAGTCTGACGTCGAGCATTGGCGGTCCCTGCCGCTCTCCCTGGCGGGCCGTGCTGCCCTCTTCAAAATGCTTGCTCTCCCGCGTTTCCTATACATCCTTCAAAACTGCCCCAATAAAGTTCCAGATGCCTATTTCACGGCGGTAGAGGGAGAGATCCGTACTTTATTATGGAACGGTGGAGCCCCCAGGATATCGATGAGGAAGCTTACCAAAGGGTGGTACGATGGCGGTATAGCCCTGCCGGACCTAAAATTATATTACTGGGCCTCGCAGCTGGTAGTGGTAAATCATTGGATATACCGACCCCCCCACGACCCGGCGTTCACATTAGATAACTACCAAACGGGACGTGCAGGATATCTGGGAGCGCTCTTCTCCAAAGGGAGGAAACCGGCATTTATGGGCCCAATGGCCCATACAGTCAGCATTTGGCGCCGAGTGAACTCTCAACTGGGATGGGCGAATACCCTCACTAAGGCGGCACCATTATGGCAAGCCCAGGAACTCGGTACCCTTTGTTTCCAGCCAGGGTTCAACAAATGGGACATGATTGGCATCTCAAAGGTCGGTGACCTGATACGAAACGGTGCCATCCTCAGTTTTGAGGAACTTCAGGGAACCTACCATCTGGCGCAAAGTGAGCTATATCGCTACCTTCAGGTCCGCCATGCCCTCCAGACGGCGTTTACTGACTTGCAGAATATTCCAGACGTTTCGCCCCTCGAAGACAGACTCTTAGATGGCCAACTGCACTCGAAGGCCATCTCCCTGACGTACAAAAAGCTTTGCAACAACCTCCCTGATACATTCGAGAGGCTCCGAGAGAAGTGGCAACAGGACATAGGACCCCTTGAGGAAGAGGACTGGAGGGAAGCACTGATGTCTCCTAGACGGGTGGCGATTACCCTTAGACACCGACTTATCCAGCTACGGATTCTCCATAGGTCCTATATGACAGGGGTGCTAGAATAGGTAACTATGAGAATAATGATTTTGCTATTGATTGACTTTCATTTGAACTAATTTTAGATAAAATATCATTTATGAATTACTGTGTTGGTGGTTATTTCTTGTTGTTTATTGAGTACTCTAATGTGGTTATCGTTGTTTAAATCATAACTCAGGACAGTAACAAACTGATCGAAGTGGCCTTACTGTAGATACAGGGGGCCATATGTAGGTAGGGACCCATTTACCACTTCATAAATACCGAATTTTACCGATTCGGTATTTATGAAGTGGTAAATGATATGTAGGTAATGAGTCGGTAATATTTACCGATTCGGTAAAAGTCGGTAATTACCGAATCGGTATTTACCGATTCGGTAATGAGGCATACCTTCCCATTGATGGGAAGGTATGCCTCATTACCGAATCGGTAAATACCGATTTGGTAATTAGGGGAACACATGCAAGGGTGGCAGGGTGTCACATTGACACCCTGTTGCACCCCTGATTCGGCCACGTGTGCACATGTGGCACACATACATGCCCTAAGGGCATGTATGTCTGCCACATTGCACACTTCTAAGCGCTTCAAAATGCGTAAACACATCCATTAATTATTTACCACCAACTATTAGTTGGTGGTAAATACCGACTCCTAAAAACACCCACACACTCCCCCTACATCTCATTTTTGTATTCGGAATTTACCGAATCGGTAAAATTACCGATTCGGTAATTTTACCGATTCGGTAAATTACCGAATAGAAAAATGAGCCCCCTACATACCAAAAGCCAAAATACCGGTCGGTAACGCTATAATTACCGAAAATCAGCCGTTACCGACCGGTATTTGGCTACCTACATGAGGCCCTGGGTGTTTTAGGAGTTTTCTCTCTCCATGTTTAGTGCTGATAGAGTAATCGAGCGTATGTTAGTGAAATGGGCCCAAGTGTGTGATGAGTGCATGTGCGTGTATCTGTGAAATTACTCTATCCGTGGAAGTAGGGAGAATTTGTATGCCCTGATCTGCAGCAATTTCCTGGTAGCAGAGGATGGTTAAAACAGTGTTAATCCCCACTAATACCCTTATGTGTATGTAATTATCTTGCCCTTTTGCAACACAATAAAGCATTAGTACACGTTATTTCAAAAGCTTTTCGTGCTTTAAACAAATAGCACTTAGCAACATTCATTTAATTAAACCTGCACATTATTATTAAGCAACATATCTGCATTCCCACGTGTAGTTTCTCTTGTTAGTCATATTGGTTAGTCAAAATTTCTCACAAAACCAATAATTATCGATTATAGATTAATAATTTTAGTTATGACGTATAGACAAAACCGGAGCTTAAAACTCGATAAATTTTCAACAGAAAACCCTGCTCCAGCACTAGCACGACTAGGGGCCAAGGACGATTCACTCTGTAGCAGGGGATGTCAGCAGGAGGCCACGTTCTATCATATGGTCTGGGAATGCCCTGCACTCAGATCACTGTGGGAGGGGGCAGCGACTAAGCTTCATACCGCGCTGGGGAAAACATTGACCCTCACGCCTCAGTTAGGCCTACTTAATATATGGGAAGCCACAGACCTCACCGAGATCGAGCAGCAGATGGTAATGTTGGGCTTCACTTTGATCAAGCGAGAGATAGCACGCCACTGGGGGGCTGCTGAGGCACCATCCATACGAGTGTGGGTACAGGAGCTCGACAGATGCATGATAGTTGAAAAAGAAGTGTTCATCATTAGAGGGTGCGCCAGAAAGTGGGAAAAGAAATGGAAGGCGTGGAATAGCTATAGAGGGTCCCTATGCACATCCCCGTTGGTGGACCTGACGTTAAGGCAGAAGGCACTTAGAAAAGTGTTAACATTGTGAATGTAATCTTACATATGTTATTCATTTTGGTGTGCTATGGTGCTGCGGACACAAATGTGAATCTATCTGTGTGCTTGACAAAATCTAATAAAATATTATTATAAAAATAAAAAAAATAAAGAATGTTTTACGCTAAGCGACCATAGCGATAATTTTCCCCGTTCTTTGGTAATATGCCCCCACATCTTCCTGAAAGTATTACCCATCGGTACACCAAGGATACCTTCCCATCATGAGAAAACGAGATTTATCATTGACTGATGCTTTCTATTTTCATTCATTATAGCAAATTTACAGCAGAGATTGTGGAATACTGTCTGCCCATCCCTGAATGAAGCCAGTAGCAAGAATAATACCTTTTCTCCATTTGCAAGACAGTCCGCCATAGGCCTTCCCTTCATCATGCAGGTCTTCGAGGAGGAGGAACCTGCATGACAAGTACCAACCAGGGGTAACCCCAAGGGGTGTAAAATCAGTGTGGTGTGTGCGACCTCCTGCACACAAATAAGTGCCTTCTGCCTGTATCCCTGCACCTCAGGGCGCATCCACCACACTTACCCCCCTAACCACCGATACCCGCTCCAGTGGCGTAGCAAGGTCAGGTGGTACCCGGTGCGGAAGATTTCGTGTCACCCCCCCGCCCTAGAGTACAAACTGCAAAGACAGACTTCGGTGGAAAGAAACACCCCCTCCCCCTCCTTATCCATACGCTCTCCACCATTTTGTCACCCCACCTCAGTGATGACACCCGGGGCAGCCCGCACCTACTGCACCCCCCTTCCTACGCCGCTGACTCGCTCAGTGAGAGAAATGGACGGGATATGGGATACACAGGCAGGTGGGTAATAGGGTGGGAGCCACAGGAAGGTGGGAAATAGGGTGGGGGCAAATTAATGGCATCTTTCAGACATTGCTGACCACGCTGCCTGTCTACGGCTATCATTCCAGTCCTCATCCAGTATATCTTACCATGTATTTATTGTTCATCTGCTCCTTCAACTAGACCTGCAGTGATGGGTTGTGTCTGTATCAGCTGCAGGTATCAGTGACTCCATCACTCTTCTGCCGCAGTGAGCTAACAACATATAATCAGAGTGAAAGCGCTAGACAGTTCTTTGCTGTATTGCTAATGTGTCTTCGCTTTTTGCTTGTTGATGTTTTTCCTGATTCCTTGATTTACTGTCTGTGTAATACTAGCCCCATTCCTTTTATGACACCTTGCGGTATTTGAAAGATGTAACAAACAAGTATTGGTAAAGTCAATAGGCCTTTGGGCCTGTAACTTTGCCATTATTTTTTAGCCATGCTGCACAACATCCACCACTGGTGTGCCGCATGGCAAAAGAAAAGAAAAAAAGCGTTTGGCGCGGCTGCCTGCGTCATTTTGTGCATGCACCATTTGCAGAATTATTATTGCTATTTTACGGAAAAGCTGTGAAACAACTCATCTGAGTCAGTATGAGCAAAGTTATGAAATAAGTATGAGCAGATTTATGAAAGAACTGCTCCTGGCAGAAACCTATTTTATTGAATGCCCATGCAGCGTAATATGAAAGATGCTTTACAGTAAGACTACATAATAACTATTCATCTGTATGTTAAGCATGTGTACAATTATGAATGGATGTTACAGACTAGAGAGTAACTTATGTCATTAACTATCTACAGCCACCAGTGTGGAAAACCTGTTAATTGCATCACCCACTGCCCCTGCCAGTGGTGCCAAATGCCATCCTTCCTTCGCCGTCAGGTATGACCATGTGGCCTATTTCAGGTCAAACAATATTTTTAACTATATATTGAATTGATCTGACCCTGCAGGATTTTACGGTCTGGTTTGCCAAATTTTGCTGCCTCAAAATAAAAAAATTGCAGCCCAAAAAAGAAATATGTGTGGTATTTTTGCGACAGACACTTAATGCGCCTGTCGCAAAAATCCTGTGGTCCAGATTTGGGGTCAGCAAACCAGCCCGCCACGGGTGTGGCAGAGCTAGAAGACAAATGTTTGGTGTTTAAAATGTAAAGCTGCACTCAGTGGCGGCTGCAGCCACTAAACCTGGTTGGGGCAGCGCAGGGGTGGGGGATGGGGGAACAGTGAGTAAATAATAATAAGTAAAAAAAAAAAAGAACTTACCTGACACTCCCGGATGCCTCCTCAATGCTTCTCTGCTCCAGCCACCTCAGTGCTCCTCTGCTGCCCTCCCCACCCAATCCAGATGTTGCTCTCATGCATGAGAGAAGCACTGGGATTGGTCTGAGGAGGCTGAAATGCCGATCAGATTGAGACATGGAGCCTGTGCCTTTTCTCCCACCCGGCTGTGTAAGACAGCTGGGTTGGAGAAATGTAGGTGCACATGTCAGTTTGGCTGTCCTGAAACGACCGGCTAAACTGAAATGCACAGTGGCGTAGCAAGGTGGGGTGGGGGGTTGTCAGCCCCGGGCAGCTCCTCCCTGCGGCCATTGCGGGACAGAAAAGTCAGGAATTGCCATCAGCCCGCCTTGCATTCGGCCACCACAGGCAGCAAACACACAGGACGCCACGGGAAGCATAAGGCCTAGCTAGACCACTGGACATGCACAATTGCAGTGCACCTACCACTCCTTCTCCCTGGGCATGGCTGCTGCTGATGCAGAGCTTGGCCCCGCCTCTCCCTAGACTCTCCTCCACCATAACAGAGGAGCCGCCCCTGCCATCATGCTTCCCAGCATCAAAAACATGGTGATGGAGGAGAAGGTTCTTTAGCCTTCCCTGCCCTCCTCCCACCTTAATGTAGGTGGGAGGAGGCCAGAGGGGGCTAAAGTATCAGTCCCCCCCAGCACAATGTATTTAACGATAATTGTGCATGACGGGTGCCAGGGAGTGGAGGTTGTTATCAAGAGGTGGGGGTGAGAGTAGGTAAGTGCTGTGGTGGGCAAGGGGGTGTGCAGGGGCCAAAGCCTGCCAAAAGAGACCAGGACGTTAACATACCTGTATAGTCCAGGTCTTCTGTCGTTATTTTTTTTTGCTCCTGGCTGTGGAAATAAGAGGAAGTGTAAACAAAGGTTTTAATTAAGATTTTGCGGGGGCTTTTGTAAAATTTGTTTTTTGCAAATCAGAAAATCTTGGAGAGTCTGATTGATAAACGCTCTGCTGAAGTGCTGTGCTAAAACAAATTGTCAGACAGTGACACCTTTTGGTGGGCACTCACAAGAGGAATTATGAGGCCGATTACGATGGCGGGTGGACTGAGTCCGCCCGACATCGTAGCGGTGCCTGGGACCGCCCGCCTGTATGGCAGTGGCACGCATGTAGCATTACGATGCGACTGCCACTGTGGCAGTCACATCTTGCATCTTTATCATTGCGGCGGGTGCTGCTGGCTGCAGCACTCGCCGCAATGTTAAAAATGTATGTAGTGCAGGGAAATACCCTATGCACCACCACCTCCCCCACACACAAGGGGGACCTGCAACGGGCCGTCGAAACCAATCCCCACCAGCCTTTCCATGGTGGTTCCACCGCCATGCAAAGCCTGGCTGAAGCCAGCGTTGTAATTTGGCGGGCGGTGCCTGCTAGACTCCGCCACCATTTTACAGATGCAGACCGCTTCGCCAGGCAATCAGAACGATTGCCTGTGGCGGATCCGTGGCCGCCGGTCTTTGCGCCCACCACGGTTGCGGTTCGATTTCCCCCCACCATCCTAATTTGGCGGGCGGGGAATCGTCGTCCGATAGCGGAGGGCCAGCCACCGCACGGCTGGCGGTGGCAGGTCTTCCGCCATCGTAATCGACCCCTAAGTGCTGGTACTGAGCAATGGATACCACATGCACAAATTAAGCACTGGACGGACCTACAGATAGAGAGAAAGGCATTAAGGAGAGGCAAGGGAATGCGCACTTTTTACAGTGAGCGGAAATATGCTTGTTTTTTTCTGGGCAGAGGTATGGAATCAAAGAGGGAGGGGCATAAGACAGTATTCCTTCTCAGTTAATTAAGTTCTACTAATATTATAGAGGTCACTCGCTCTGAAGGGCTTGCTCCTGCATGTGTCTGCAAACCATGTGTCTTAAACTCGTGCTCAGCAGTGAGCAATGTTTGCTTGAAGGTTCAATTCTGCAAGTTAATATGTCATCTGGTGGGAAAACAAAATCTTTCCTGGTACCCTAGGAAAGTGGCTACTGCTAATCAACAGAAGTCCCCCGCAGGGCATCAAACGGCCTATTAGTATAACTCTTTGATTTGTGCAGAGAGATCCGTATCCAGTTTCTATTAACAGCCCCTTGTGATACCTGCAGGGCTGTGTTTATAATGTGTCCGGTCGGACTAGGCATCTGCAAGGAGGGCTCGGCTGGGATCAGCATCTCAGAGGGCTGGGCATCCTTCCAGCCTGCATTCTAAATGTAACTTCTACACGGTGTGGTCGAATTGCAGCAGAGGGCACCTGATAGTGAAAGGGGATTGAATGAAAGAAAGCCCCCTTTCTCATGAAACAAAAGAGGTACGGCAGTCACTTAAACATTGAGCTAGATGACGGGCTCTGGCTCAGCTCGAGGTCCTCTTGGAACCTCGAGCCCAAAACGAGCCGAGTTTTCAAGTGGCTTCTGCATGCTACCCTCGCTCTACCCTCGTGCACAAAGTCAAAACAAGAATTAACATTTTAGGACAAAAAAGAACAAAACGATATGCATGGAGTTGCTGATTTGCACAAAGTGAAACCAGAAAACCTGGGCTTAAGCTCAGCGTCCGTACTAAACCAAAATGTGTGACTTTCGGCAAATATTTTGTTTCACCCAATCCCCTTTTTTCTTCATTACCTTTCAAGGATTGGCTGCGGCTCCTCCACAATGGCGGAGGAGCCTCGCCCCACTGGCTCAGAGCCAGCAACGGAAAACATTTTTTTATAATCGTTTTATTTTTCGGTAACTGCCTGATCCAAGTGTGTACAGGAAGGGGCGGGGCTTGCTATGGCAGGGAGGATGAGTGGAGTGCACTTATAAGTGTGCATGTCAGTTTGGTTAGCTGTCTTAGGCCGGCCAAACAGACATGCTCAGTTAGGTTTCTCCAACCCAGCTGTGGAACACCGCCAGGAGGAAGAACGCTCAGACTCCCTGTGCCTGAGCGGGCATTAAACAAGCCGGCTCAGGCCAATCCCCGCGCTGCTCTCATGCTTGGTAATAACATTGTAGCACCGTAGGATTGGATGTGGAGTCTGTGGTGGTGTCCCAGGGACTGCTGGGAGCAGGAGAGCAGAGGAGCACTTTGGCACAAGGCGGCCGGCAGCATCACGCAAGTCTTTGTTTTAATTATTAATTCCAGCCCCCGCTGCCTTTGCTGCCTCACCGCCCAGCCACTTTTCATTGGCTGCAGCCGCCACTGCAAGAAACCTATAATGTGACCTATTAATCATAGTTGTGGCATGTTGAAGAAATGTTTTTTTTTTTTTTTTAAGAGACTTTATCATGTTTTGTTGCACGATTTACATGGTAAACACTTCCAGGGCTTAGCTTGTGCATGGGTTCTTAGAGCCAAGCCAGACCCTTGGCTCTGCTCTCCCCGTTAATTTGACGGCTCACCCAGCTCTATATTATAAAAACAAATGTTATCGGCTATAAACTGTCAACCACTGTAACAAAAGAATCCCTGTCCAGTACCCTGCTACCTATGCGATGTCAAAAAAGAATTATGGTTTGAAAAATGCTCTCTGCCACTCAAAAATCACTGCCAGAGGCAGCAGTTGATATGTTTAGTAATGTGTATCTTTTTGTCTCTGGAGATTGGAAGGTTACTTTAGAGGGGCTTCTGTATCTATCATACCTTCCACAGGGCTGCAGAGCTACAGAAATATTAATACAAGCATTGGCAAAGCCAATAGATTTTGCCTATGTGAAATCTATCAGCTTTGTCAATATTTTTTTTGCATGTTGCACAGTAGCACCAGCTGTTGTGCAGCATGCCTTAAAGTTAAAACAAAAAAGCTATAACGCGGCCAGCAATGACTGCATCCTAGCATGCTTTTTTCCTTTAAGTCAATTTGCACAGCAGTCCGTGCTGCTGTGCAATATGTCTTAAAACACCGTGGGGTGTTTGGGGAGGCAAGCAACATGAAGGAGGAGGGTGGGGAACAAAGAGAATGGACAGCGAGAGGAGGGTGGGGATGGTAAACAGAAGGGACAGCGGGAAGAGGGCAGGGGGTTGGTAAACAGAAGGGACAGTGAGAGGAGGGTGGTAAACAAGGGACAGCGGGAGGAGGGCAGGGGGGAGGTAAACAGAAGGGACAGTGGGAGGAGGGTGGGGATGGCAAACAGAAGGGACAGCGGGAGGAGGCCAGGAGGTGGTAAAGAGAAGGGACAGCAAGAGGAGGGTTGGGAAACAGAAAGGTCAGCAGGAGGAAGGTGGGTAAGAGAAACACAATGGACAGCAGGATGAGGGTGGGTGGTGGGGAAACACAACGGACAGCGAGAGGAGGGTAGGGGTGATAGAGTGAGGGACTGCAGACACGTGACTCTATAAGAGTGCATGTACAAAACTGAAATAAGAGTACCCGTAGAGGCCTTCAGCCAGCGGAAGGACACTGGCCACAGACAGGAAGCTGTACTTGGCCCATGCTCCATGGCAGGGATAGACGCAAAGCCCCAGGAGAAGGCTAGAGCTGAGAAGAAGGCACTGACCAACTAGAAGCAAGGAAATGAGTGACATGGTAGCCAACCACTGGTAAGTAATGGGAAGCTCCAAGACAAGATTATTATTATTTTTTGTTTACAAGAGATTTCACAAGCACAGCACAAGCGCTGTGTAGCAAAACCTAAAAAGACTCACACAGCATCACAGACCAGAGATGTCCTGTCACTCCTGCACTGACATGCTACTTCATTGCATTATGCTAATTTGATAGAACATGTGTCATTAGCTACAGAGCAGAAGAGATGGATTGGTAGATTAGATTAATAAGAAAATGTTTAGCAACATTTTAACAGGAAAGCTGGAGGGGAGGACTTCAAGGAACTGGAAAGAACCTCATCTACCTGGCAAGAAATAAACAGAGCAGTGGGACAGGTTCGGGCTGGGATTGAAAATGGGCCAGGGCCCCAAAATAAAAGTGCCACCCATTAGTGAATTAGATAGCTAAAAAAATGGCTCATGTTTGCATATTGGGGCAGTTTTGAACTTGTAAAGACACACTGTATAAGTGATTTGCAAGGTATGGAGGACTGCATCAATTGGAGCTTGCTGCACGCAATGTACTTAGGAATATAGGAATATTGCTAAAAAAATAAAGGAACTTGGGCAGCACAACTATTTTTGAGCGCCATGCGGTCGGCTAGTGAGAGTGGCAGTCGTATCCATCTATCTACCTGCTGTTCTAGCTGCGTTTGTGCTCTGCCATAGTTTTCAGGGATAACTGTCTCAGGATCGTGGTGCACCCACACCCCCAGGTACTTAACAGGTTCTGTCGCCCATATCAGTGGAAATTCAAGATCGTGAGGAGTAGTTGTCGCAGTTAGTGGTACTACCACCAACTTGGACCAGTTTATTGTGAGCCCCGAGAAGCGCCCGAATCGTATATATTCTCTTAGAATTAGCGCCATGAAGGTGTGTGTTTCTCTGATGAAGAGCAGCATATCGTCCGCATAAAGTGAGATGCTAACTGGGTGATGCACAAAGCATAGCGCAGCTTTTCTATGATGTTGCCTAATAACACATGCCAGTGGCTCCAGCATTACTGCAAAGAGAAGCGGCGATAGGGGGCTGCCCTGCCTAGTCCCCCTGGTTATCTGTATAGCGTCCATGGTGGTGCCCTCGACCTGCACGTGGGCAGTGGGGTTGGTGTATAGTAACAGTATCCAGGTGTTGAAGAGCGGTGGAAATCCCATGCGTTGGAGAATGTAAAAAAGATATCCCCATTCAATGGAATCGAAGGCTTTGGCTGTGTCAAGCATCACAGCCGCTGCCTTTAAGTCCGGGTCAAGTATATGATACATGGCAAAGAGTGTTCTTAAATTATGTGAGGTGGACCTATCAGGTATAAATCCCGATTGGTCCGGCAGGACCAGGTTAGGCATTCGGGGTTTAAGTCTGGCAGCCAAGATAGTCGCCAGGATCTTCATGTCCGTGTTTATAAGCAATATCGGGTGGTATGAATCACAGCTCTGTGGTGGCTTGTCTTTTTTAAGCAGGGTGATGATTAGAGCGTCCTGAAGCGTTGGGGGGAGCGTGTCCATCTCATGTGCTTCTGCAAACATTTCAAGCAGCTGACGAGTCAACTCCTCAGCAAATGATTTATAGAACTCGCAGGTGAGTCAGTCCGGGCCAGGCGCTTTTTGTTAGGGAGGTTCTTGATCGCTGTACGGATATCTTCTGCAGTTATCGGTTCGCACAGTTATTCTCGTTGGCCGTCGGAGAACCATGCAAGACCAATGTCCGACAGATAGTCGTCTATGTTTGCAGTATGTGCACTGGTCCGCGACGTGTATATCTCTTCGTAGGTTTGTTTAAACTGCGAGGCAATATCTTGTGTGGTGAAGTGATCTACGCCGGATGAGTCATTGATTTTAGTGATGGTATGCCTGTCTTCCCTAGCTTTTATCCTGCTCGCCAGGTTGTGGCCTGGCCTGCCTCCCTCCATGTATGCCCGGGCAATGTGTCTTCATGGCATATATCTGATTTCGTCATTTGCAAGGTCATTATACTTCAGTATTGATTCTTTGATTTGTGCAAGGAGTAGAGTGTTAGGGGAGCTTGCAAGTTCCTTTTCTAATCGAATTAAGGTATTTTCAGTTATGGTCAGCTGACCGTGAATGTCCCTCAGTATTCCTGCAGTCGTGCTAATACAAATACCGCGGATCGTGGCTTTGTAGGCCTCACAGAGGGTTACTGCGCTATCCATCGACCCTTTGTCCTGCCCAAAGTATTGGACAATGGCTTCGTCAATGGTGTGCGTATAGAGCTTGTCTAGCAGCGCCTTTGAGCTAAACCACCACGTGTACTGCCGACTAACTGTTTGAGGAATGTGGAGTGTGAGCATGACCGGGTTGTGGTCAGACAGTGTCCTCGGTAGCCCCCCTACATCAGAGACCCATGTTGTCGCCGACTCGCTCATTATCCAGTAGTCTAGTCGCGACCAGCTACCATATGTTGTAGAAACATGTGTCCCCCTCCAACATGTCTGCGTACCGCAGGCGCCATACATCTGTCAAACATGGCTCCACCATCCCGTCGTTAATGACCCTGGCTGCTTTAGGTGAATGCCCGACCATGCCACTTGACTTCACCTTGCCTGGGTCTAGGTGAGTATTGAGGTCTCCCTCTGATATTATTGTGGCTGTTGGGTAGTCCCTCAATATGGATACTATCTTTTCGTACAACTCAGGGGTGTCCGTGTTGGGACCATAGACATTTACCAGGGTGACGAGCTCCCCCACCATTTTACCATGAGTTATGGCATAGCGGCCTTGGTCTGTGCAGCTTTTAATCACAGTGAATGGCAGTTTTTTTTTGACAAGCATGAGAACCCCCCAGCATATGAGGAGTAGGATGAGGCCAGTCGATACCCAGCCCATTCTGATCCAATGTGTGTCTCATTCTGGTGTGTTAGATGTTTCTTGGATGAGGGCAATTTTTACCTCGTGGCGATCCAATTATGCAAGCACCTGGCGTATTTTCTTGGGTGAGTTAAGCCTGCGCACGTTCCATGTCAAGCAAACTATCTTTTCGCTATCTGTGTGAGGCTGTGAGAAGGTCAATTTGTGCATACAGCTCCAATGCTTTAGTATAGCTCTGCTCTGTCTGTAGTTGGTTATGTGAGTAACTTGCTGCTACTTAAACAA
Source organism: Triturus cristatus (assembly GCF_964204655.1). NCBI lineage: Eukaryota > Metazoa > Chordata > Amphibia > Caudata > Salamandridae > Triturus > Triturus cristatus. Next base: position 682,322,176 of record NC_140595.1, read on the forward strand.
ACCCCGCAGTTTCCCCCCACTTCAGCAGCCCCAACATGCCAAAGCCATCCCAAACCACCCAGAACAAAACCCAGAAGTGAAACTGAGCTGCACCCAGTTGTGGGAAACACCCGTCGGGGAGCGCTGGAGTGCAGGTAGCCTCCCAGGTGAAGAGGGAGGTGGATGGAAAATGCAATAGTGAGAGCAGAGTTACCCCCCCCACTTATGAGCAACAGTAAGAAAGTAGATAAGTCATGACATGCACAATATAATAACAGGAGTCGTATTTGCGTGGCCAGAGTTCAGGTCTTCATGGCAAGGACCGGGGGACATGAGTAAGATATAGACTGTGTCCGGTGTGCACAGCAGGACACTGTCAGACTCCAACACTCGGCATCTGTAATAGGCTCGATAGGGACAGTTTCTCACACCGTAGCAGCATGCAAAGAGACATCACTGCCATCATCCGCAGGGCTGGTAGATGTTCGATTTTTCGATTTCATAGTCTTTGCATTGTTCATCGCGGACTGTGCCGTGGTGAAAATCTTCGACTTGCCATTTAGGTCAATGCAGAGTCGCGCTGGGTACAGCATCGTGTAGGGGACCTTTTCCGCCATGAGGATCCACTTTGCTGGTTGATACTCCTTTCTCGCGGCTTGCACTGCTGCAGTGAAGTCTGGATAGAAAGCTAGAGAGTTCCCTTCATGGATTGCGTTCCCTTGTTCTCTGGCTAAACATAAGACAGTGTCACAGTCTCTATAGTTGAGTAGCCGCGCGATTATGGGGGTGCGGTGGAGCACCCAGTGGAGGGCTGGTCGACAGAGCGGTGTGCGCGCTCCACTTTAAGCATGTGGGGGAAACAATTGGTCGGCACCAAAAATTGTCCGGAGAAAATTCTCAATGTATGGTTCAAGCTGGCCGGTGTTGGTGGACTCTGGAAGGCCGTGATCCGTAGGTTGTTCCGTCTTGATCTGGCCTCCAAGTCTTCATTTTTGGCCTGTATTACGGCCAGTACCTTCTCCATTGCTAGTGTTTTGGTGGTCATTTGTTGCAGGGCATCCTCAGCATCTGATATGCATGTTTCCGCTTCCCCCAGGCGGAGTGCGGGTTTGTCCAGTTTGGTGGACATGTGATCCGTTCTTAAATTCAAGCTATCTATCTTGCCCTCAATGGTTTGTAGACTAGACTGCACCGCCATCAGTGTTTTTTCAATTGCGAACAGACTGTCCGTGGGGGCGTCGATTTCTGAGTCAGGGGTGGCCCGCTGTTGTGATTTGTTGGACCTTCAGACTCAAATGTGAGATGAGGCTGGCCGCGTTTAGTTTTGCCCATTTTGTGTCCTTCACTCACACTGAGTGCATGTAGATGATGGAAGCGCATGCCCCAGTCAATTTGAGATTTGCGTGTATCTGAGTTTACCACGCACTGGCTGTCAGGGAGAGCCGTTTTCTGACTGAACAGGTGTTAGGCTGCCTCGGGGTGGGCACTGAGTTGGCTCCAGGGAGCTAGGGTCTCCTCACGGCCCGGCGGGGCAGGAGAGAAGGCGGACCTCACTTTGAGCACAGAGCCCCTGTACACTGTTCGATTTAATTGGTCAGCGGATTTCAGCCAGGCTAAAGGCTGGATGCATCTCCCTCACTTGCTGGATGCGTGCCGCGCTGATGTAGGGGCCGTACTGTGGCGAGGAGGTTTGCGTGCGTCCACCTCCGCTAAAGGGCTTGTCTCTTGTGGGCTTGATGCTGCGGGTGAGCGGGGAAGGCCAGTGTGCTTCTTCAGCCAGCCAGCATAGCTCATGTCACTCCTGAAGATCGTGCCGCAGTTGTAATAATAGCCGCGGCTAGGGGGCTCGCCTTCTTTGATGTGTCGGCCCTACCTGCGGCCTGGGTTTAAGGGTTAGTGTACAGCGTGGGGGGTCTGTGGCCAAAGTGCAGGCTCTGGCAGTAAGAGCAGGCCGCGATGCTCCCCCCAGCAGCCAGACGCACCGCTAGTGTGCAACACGACGCCCCGGTTACCTCAGGGGCAGTGGGGCCTCCGCGGGCGCGTCCCAGTGTTCCTGGACGGTCAGTCTTACCGTGACAATCCTCCGATGTGGGGCGGCCCCAATCCGGAGGCGTTGGGGCCGCGTCGGGAGGGCAGCGGCGACCACCTCTGTTGCCCCTTGTTCTTTCAGCCACCAGTCGTCAGATTTCTAGGGTGGGTGGCGGGTGGTGATACGAGCCCTCGCAGTCCACCGCCAATGTCAGCCGCAGTGCGTCCCCGTCTCCCGGGTATCGTCACTCGGCTGGATCGTCAGGCCTCCATTTTGTGATCTAGGGCCCAGGTTGGGCTCCACTGTTTTTTACAGCAATCAGGGGTGTTGTCAGCAGCTGCACTAATCTTTAACAGCCTCGAAGGTTTCATGTACTCGCCCCGCTGTTTATACTTATTTTTTGGTGCAGGGGATGCAGGATTGTTGACGGATGGGTTTCCGTCCGGCGGAGGTGCACTAAAGCGCAGCCATGTCACTGTGCGCCTTCTAGCGCCCCCCACTCTTGGGTGATTCTTTCTGAAATGTTAACTTACAGAAAAAGACTTCTGAAGGGAGAAGTCAAAGCAAATGCTAATCCTGGACAGCAACAGCTCTAGAACTATCACTGGTCAAACACATCATTGACTGATGGTTAGAGAAGGGGTGTAGCTGCCTTTTCTAGGATATCCCCAAACAAGGTGGCTCTTGCGTTTGTGACTTTGGGCAAATCTGGTAAGAGATCAAGCAAATCCTGCATTAACTCAAGTGTGATTGCTGAAAATGGTTTCTTGTGTGTAGGACTGGACACAGTTTAGCTCAGCTCCACCCAGGTACACAATGTTTTAGGCCACCGATCCAGGTACACTCTCATGTGGGGCACCACAGGGCTCGGCACTGTCACCCCTCCTTTTTAACGCATACCTTCAGCCCCTGATGGCTGCATTAAACCAGATGGAGTGCTGGATCTATAACTATGCCGACAACAGCCAAATTATCATCCAGATTGACAGCTCGCCGACTGCCCATTCAAGGATGCAAAATATTCTAAAATTCACTGTCAACTGGATGACGGCCAATTCCCTTAAAATCAATCCAGATAAGACTGAGGTACTGGCTGTCACTACAGACTCTAATCCCTGGAACGATCTCTTTTGGCCACAAGAACTTGGCCCCTATCCGGAATCGGCCTTGGCCGTGAAAAGCCTGGCCATCAAAATTGATGCCAAGCTCTCCATGATACAACAGGTGTCGGCAGTAGTGGGTATATGTGTTGGCCTGCTGAGACAGCTGCGGAAACTGGCCCTCTTCTCATCTTTTCCACACTTAGACTGGCAGTCTCAGCTATGATACTGTTGCGTCTGGATTACGGTAATTCCCTGTATATTGGCCTCCCGCGACAACTGTTGGCCAGACTACAGGTTACTATGAATGATGCCGCCAGACTAATCTTGCGATACCAAAGGGGATGATGGACGGAGCGTTTGAGCAAATCAAACACTCGCCTCCAGTCAACTGATCTGGGTTTAATCCATCATCATTCTTTAGCTCACTCCACCACCCCAGTTCAGACATGGTCATATGCAAATCTGTCTGACCCTGTGCCTCATGGGAACAGTCCAGCCCGAATTGCCAAGCCATGTCTTCCCTGGACCGGATAGAAGCATCCTGGGACCGATTTCGGGATCATAACCCTCATCAGCCAGGCTATCTTGAATCCAGTGGCAAAATGAGCAAGGGACACACGTCTGTTAAGTGTAATATGGTAACCAGGTGTTAGTCTATAGGAGAGACAACCTTAAAACAGTGAAAAAACGACTTTAGGAGTTCTTCACTGTCTGGATATGTAAAACTTAAAATACACATGTCCTACGTTTTAAATGCGATGCCCCCTGCCCTATGAGCCTTTTATGGCCTACCTTAGGGGTGACTCATAAGCATTAAAAATGAAGGTTTATGCCATGTCAAAATGTCAGTTTGAAACTGTTCCCCAGGCTGCAGTGGCAGACATGTTTTAGATTGCTAACCAAGTGGGTGGCAGGGTGTGCACTTTAAAAACAATAATTATTTCCCATGTCAGACCACAAAAAGATTTATTCAAAGATAATTTCCTGCGTTCAGCATGCCCCTGTGAAGTGAAAGATGAATAATTAGAAATATCCAAGGAACAGCCCTTTAAAAGGAAAGAATCAGTGAGTCGACCAAACGTGCTGTTCTTTTGTTGTGCTGGACAGAAAAGAAGGCCTGCAGAGCAAACAGTATTGACTGGGAGTGTATTCTTAGCCAGACTGTTTAAACGAAAAGATATCTGTGTCAAATATTGACACGGGATGTTCCCCAGTCTATCAAAAGCTGAATGGAAAAAGTGTTCTCTTGTAAGTAGGTAGCACCAAGGCAAATATGTGTATCCAAAATCTATTCCTGGCTTAAAGACAACATCTCTAAAGCTCCAGAGACAAAGCATTGCTGTTGAATGGGAGGAGGCGAGGTGGAGTTGTGCAACTTCCATTTGTCTAGCATCCAAACACTAAAAAGCCAAAAAAGATGACTATTATTCATCCAAAACATGGCTCTCTTGGGGTCTCATAAATCTGCAGAGGCATCTCGGGAATGAAGAATGACTGAAACTGCAGAACTAACTCTATATGGAGAAGGGTTGGGAAGTCTAAATCTAGCTGTATACACATTCAAATAAACACACAGCCCCATCCTTGTTACACGTCACCTCCAAAAGGAGATTGTTGCGGTGGCGAGTCATGCCAAGCCGCAAAGAGATCAAAGCGACACCGGTATGGTTTAGTGATGTCTTGCAATGCAAACTCCTGAGGTTTTTGAAGAAAGTATTAAAGAAATCCAGAGGAATAACCACTGGTGACTTTTCTCTGCCATATTATCTCTGTTTGTGGAACTTTCCATCAGGGGATTCCCCTGCAAATGTAGCTTTCTTGTCCTAGGAATGAGCTGATTTTCAGGTACCATACAACTCTAAATTAGGCCCAAAGTTTGACAATTGATGCGCCATATAGCCAAGGCCTGGTGTGTCAATGAACCAAATGAACCTGGGATTTGTTAGGAAATGACAAATGTGGTGCTCCACACCAGATAAATAAGGTCATGGGATCGACGGGGGGGGGGGGGGGGTAGGTGGGTAGGTTCTGTGAGCTATCAGATATAGCAGACAGGCCTTTTGTGGCTAGGGGGGTCGGCTGTGCCTGGGGATCATGTTCTCATCCAGCCTTGGGGGGGGGGGGGTCTACGGGACAAAAGTTTAAGGCCCTTGATAATACGCATTAGGTGACAGGCAACTCTTCTGTTGTTTGGCTTCTGTGCTTCCGATCAGTTCAATCACCGCTTCACGTCCTGAGAATCTTTTTGTTGCTGTCTTCTCCTATGGTTCCTCGGGTTAGTATATTGTTGTGGCTGGGGTTTTAGCTGGTTCTCCGTTTGTTCCTCCTCTGCAAGTCCTTGTTCCTCTAGGCTGCACTCTAAATTTCCCCCTTCCTTCCACTACTTCCTGTTTCTTCATTTAAGAACACTTCTGTCTCCGGCTGCTCTTCTCCACGTACCATTCTCTGGCTTAAGCCTACTGCTGCCTCTTGCTGGTGATTCCGGGAGTGGGCGTAGTTCGCGAAGTAGCACTTCGCGAAGCTACGCAAAGTGCAGTTCGCACTACGCGAGCTTTGCGTAGCACTTCGCGAACTGCGTAGTAACATGTTCGCACTGTGCAAGATGTTGTTTTCAATGATTGCACAGTGCGGACAAGCAACCGGCACTGTGCAATCATTGAAAATGCCATCTTGCACAGTGTGAGCTGTAGTTTTCTGCTGCTCGAGGAGATTTTTACTCGAGCGGCAGCTTTCTCAACGCGAACTGGTAGTTTCTCATCGCGAGCGGTCGCGAGCATATGCGACCCCTCGCAATGAGAAACCTGACCTCCTCGCGTTGGGAATCTCGCCGGGAGGTTTATTTTCCTTGTTCGCGATCGCCAACTTGATGTTGCTGATCGCGAACAAGGAAAAAGTCTCGCCGGGATGTCATTTTGCTTGCTCGCGGTCGCCAACTTGACGTTGAGAACCGCGAGCAAGCAAAAAATGACCGCAGCACTACGCAAGACTACGCTACGCGTGTTCGCACTGTGCTACGTGCAATTCGCGTAATGCGAAGTAGCGCAAACTTCGCGAGCGTAGCGTAGTGCTTTGCCCAGGCCTACTTGTAATTGAAGGCGTTATTGCCATATTCTGCATCTGATGGTTATTCAGCAAACCTACCTTTATTTCCCAGTCATGTTTACACCATTTTCTTGTGACTGAAGTGAATCCTGTCCTGCTGGAGTCCCTTACCACTGCCAGATGCTGAGCATGTACCTCTGTGTGTTCCCTTGTTTGTGTTCTAGTTCCCCTGGGGACCTTGCTCTGTAGCCCGTAGTAATTCCAGTGATAGAGAAAAGTCGCCAGAGTGTAGGGCAGGTTAGCATCAAACTCTATTTCTGATGGATCCTGACATATTTGCACATTCAGATCCTTCTAGGCAGTCGAATGACCTGTCCACAGATTTAAACTCCAACAGTTGGCGGGGAAGCATTCAAAGTAATTGGGGCTCCTTAGTAACTTCCTCCCCGTCTATTACAACTCACTGGAGACCATCATAAGTGTCACAACTGGCTGCTGATTTATCACTTTATTAGCGCATGCAACACCAACTGGGGAAGGTCTTGACCAAATCAAAGTAGGCTTGGCTCAACCATGTTTCATTACTAGCCCACCGAGAAGTTGTGCAAGAAGTTCTATTGAGGGGCAACAGCCAGCACCGGAGCCACTATAGATAATGTTAAACATGTGAGATAGCACATTCCCCAGTGAAAACTTTCTGTTCATCTACTTTTTATGTTATTTCAGTATTTAATTTATACCACGTTTTTAGGTCTCGCCTGGCGAACGCAGCGCGAAGCGCTGTCGCCAGCGAGATCTATTGTTACTGACTTGCCTCGGAAGTGGGACAGGAGATGGGCACGCGCATGGTCTCGGCGGATTTGAGTTGGTGTACGCGCTTTCAGCCACGCGGCGTGCACATCTCCTGTCTCTCTTCCCTCAGCAAGTCAGTATCCAGTTTCACTTTCTTCCTCATTAGTGTCTGTGAACGCTCATACATAGGCCCCAGCATTCAGTGACTCACATCAGCGTTTGCTTAGTTGACTGTTTGCGCCACGTTAATTTGCCTCTTGCGTTGCTACATGATTAGCATAGCTCCAACTCTTAGCAAAACATTAGCTGCCGTCTCACTGCAGCCATAGTTTTCTTAAAATCCGTAACGTGATTAAATAACAAATGAGTTTTTTTTCTCTCTTTGCTAAGTTTGTCTTTTTTTTCCCCTTTCAGCCTTATAGGAACTTCATAGCAAAACATTGGCAGCCATCTAACTGCCGCTATAGTTTTCTTAAAATACGGTAGGGGATTAAATAACAAATTACTTGGTTTTGAACGCTCATAGATAGGCCCCAGCATTCAGTGAAATACGGTAGGGGTTTAAATAACAAATTACTTGTTTTTGAACGTTCATACATAGGCCCCAGCATTCAGTGACTCACATCAGCGTTTCCTTAGGTGACTGTTCGCGCAACGTTAATTGGCCTCTTGCGTTGCTACATGCTTAGCATAGCTCCCACTGTTAGCAAAACATTGTCCTTTATACACTGTGCACAGAGTATTGGCCTTCTTTATGAAATGCACCAGCGTTTTTTTTTTGTTAAAAGCAGTCTGCTGATATCGCCACATTAATTGTCTGCTTGCGGCCTACACGATTAGCATAGCTCCAACTTGTAGCGAAACCTTTAGCAGCCGTGTAACTGGCGCCATAGTTTTTTTAAAGAACGGAAAAGGACTAAATGAAAAATTACTTATTTTTATCTCATTGTTAAGTTTTGCTTTTTATCCCCTTTCAGGCTTAGACGAACTGTTTTTGTGATATGCGTTGGATTTCCGATGGGCTTTGCTGTATTAAACATTCATTGGCTGTTTAATTTATTAATTATGTTATCGTAGACAATCAGGATACAAGCTCATGTTCATACGGAAACATGAACTTCTATAGCAATTCTGTGCGCTATATTAAACGCCATTATTACCGCTGTAAGAGCAGTTGTCTACTGATCTAAATATAATAAGTTTTAGCATACCTTCAAATATGCTCAATAGTATTCTGCTTAATATATACTCAATAGTATTTGGCTTACCATCTAATATTGTTGCCTGGTCCTTTGTGCTATAAAGGAGAGACACTACTAGACGCTTTTGCTGTTTTTGGGGCATGACGGCCTTTACACACTGTGCACAGAGTATTGGCTTTGTTTATAAAACGCACCAGCGTTTTTTTGTTAAAAGCAGTCTATCCATATTAGTGGTACTGCACACAAACATATACTCCATTTCATGTTCGCAGTCGTATCTCATATTGTCATCTAATTCTTTGTGGCATCAAAGAATAAATACTACTATAATCCTTTACTGCATATTGGGGTTTGGCAGCGTTTGATATTGTCCTTTTTTATGAAATAGAACCAAGTTTTAATTAAAAAGAATACGTCTATATAAGTAATGCTACAAACAAACTAATACTTTAGCTGGGGTTCACATTCGTCGTGTTTTTATCGTTCTTGCATACCTTATACAGTTTCCTTTACTAGATGCATTTATTTGGAATATGCGCTTTTGATGTTACATCGTGTAAGAACTCGTTCTCCACATTTACAATGCCCACATGTTGTTTGTAGCACCTGCCTATCTTCACACCATCGCCATGCGTCTGCTTGGCTGACTCTTCGCGCCACGTTAATTAGCTCTCTCTGTTCCTGCACGATTAGCATAGCTCTGACTTGTAGCAAAACCTTTGGCAGCCGTCAAACTGGCGCCATAGTTTTCGTAAAATCTGTAAGGGGATTAAATAACAAATGACTTTTTTTTCTCTCTTTGCTAAGTTTTGCTTTTTTTTCCCTTTCAGCCTTATAGCAACTTCGAAGCAAAACATTGGCAGCCGTCTAACTGCCATTATAGTTTTCTTAAAATCCATAAGGGGATTAAATAACAAATGACTTTTTGGGCTCTCTTTGCTAAGTTTGACTTTTGTTTTTTCCTTTCAGCCTTATAGCAACTTCGTAGCAAAACATTGGCAGCCGTCTAACTGCGGCTATAGTTTTTTTAAAATACGGTACGGGATTAAATAACAAATTACTTGTTTTTGAACGCTCATACATAGGCCCCAGCATTCAGTGACTCACATCAGCGTTTGCTTAGGTGACTGTTCGCGCCACGTTAGTTGGCCTCTTGCGTTGCTACATGATTAGCATAGCTCCAACTGTTAGCAAAACATTGTCCTTTATACACTGTGCACAGAGTATTGGCCTTCTTTATGAAATGCACCAGCCTTTTTTTTTTGTTAAAAGCAGTCTGCTGATATCGCCACATTAATTGTCTGCTTGCGGCCTACACGATTAACATAGCTCTAACTTGTAGCAAAACCTTTAGCAGCCGTCTAACTGGCGCCATAGTTTTTTTAAAGAACGGAAAAGGACTAAATGAAAAATTACTTATTTTTATCTCATTGTTAAGTTTTGCTTTTTTTCCTCTTTCAGCCTTATACGAACTGCTTTTGTGATATGCGTTGGATTTCCGATGGGCTTTGCTGTATTAAACATTCATTGGCTGTTTAATTTATTCATTATGTTATCGTAGACAATCAGGATACAAGCTCATGTTCATACGGAAACATGAACTTTTATAGCGATTCTGTGCGCTATCTTAAACGCCATTATTACCGCTGTAAGAGCAGTTGTCTACTGATCTAAATATAATAAGTTTTAGCATACCTTCAAATATGCTCAATAGTATTCTGCTTAATATATACTCAATAGTATTTGGCTTACCATTTAATATTGTTGCCTGGTCCTTTGTGCTACGAAAGGAGAGACACTTGACGCTTTTGCTGTTTTTGGGGCATGACGGCCTTTACACACTGTGCACAGAGTATTGGCTTTGTTTATAAAACGCACCAGCGTTTTTTGTTAAAAGCAGTCTATCCATATTAGTGGTACTGCACACAAACATATACTCCACTTCATGTTCGCAGTCGTATCTCATATTGTCATCTAATTCTTTGTGGCATCAAAGAATAAATACTACTATAATCTTTTACTGCATATTGGGGTTTGGCAGCGTTTGATATTGTCCTTTTTTATAAAATAGAACCCAGTTTTAATTGAAAAGAATACGTCTATATAAGTAATGCTACAAACAAACTAATACTTTAGCTGGTGTTCACATTCGTCGTGTTTTTATCGTTCTTGCATACCTTATACAGTTTCCTTTACTAGATGCATTTATTTGGAATATGCGCTTTTGATGTTACATCGTGTAAGAACTCGTTCTCCACATTTACAATGCCCACATGTTGTTTGTAGCACCTGCCTATCTTCACACCATCGCCATGCGTCTGCTTGGCTGACTCTTCGCGCCACGTTAATTAGCTCTCTCTGTTCCTGCACGATTAGCATAGCTCTGACTTGTAGCAAAACCTTTGGCAGTTGTCAAACTGGCGCCATAGTTTTCGTAAAATCTGTAAGGGGATTAAATAACAAATGACTTTTTTTTCTCTCTTTGCTAAGTTTGGCTTTTTTTTCCCTTTCAGCATTATAGGAACTTCGTAGCAAAACATTGGCAGCCGTCTAACTGCCGCCATAGTTTTCTTAAAATCCATAAGGAGATTAAATAACAAATGACTTTTTTGGCTCTCTTTGCTAAGTTTGGCTTTTTTTTCCCTTTCAGCCTTATAGCAACTTCGTAGCAAAACATTGGCAGCCGTCTAACTGCCGCTATAGTTTTCTTAAAATACGGTACGGGATTAAATAACAAATTACTTGTTTTTGAACGCTCATACATAGGCCCCAGCATTCAGTGACTCACATCAGCGTTTGCTTAGGTGACTGTTCGCGCCACGTTAGTTGGCCTCTTGCGTTGCTACATTATTAGCATAGCTCCAACTGTTAGCAAAACATTGCCCTTTATACACTGTGCACAGAGTATTGGCCTTCTTTATGAAATGCACCAGCGTTTTTTTTTTGTTAAAAGCAGTCTGCTGATATCGCCACATTAATTGTCTGCTTGCGGCCTACACGATTAGCATAGCTCCAACTTGTAGCGAAACCTTTAGCAGCCGTCTAACTGGCGCCATAGTTTTTTTAAAGAACGGAACAGGACTAAATGAAAAATTACTTATTTTTATCTCATTGTTAAGTTTTGCTTTTTTTCCCCTTTCAGCCTTATACGAACTGCTTTTGTGATATGCGTTGGATTTCTGATGGGCTTTGCTGTATTAAACATTCATTGGCTGTTTAATTTATTCATTATGTTATCGTAGACAATCAGGATACAAGCTCATGTTCATACGTAAACATGAACTTCTATAGCGATTCTGTTCGCTATATTAAACGCCATTATTACCGCTGTAAGAGCAGTTGTCTACTGATCTAAATATAATAAGTTTTAGCATACCTTCAAATATGCTCAATAGTATTCTGCTTAATATATACTCAATAGTATTTGGCTTACCATCTAATATTGTTGCCTGGTCCTTTGTGCTACAAAAGGAGAGACACTTGACGCTTTTGCTGTTTTTGGGGCATGACGGCCTTTACACACTGTGCACAGAGTATTGGCTTTGTTTATAAAACGCACCAGCGTTTTTTGTTAAAAGCAGTCTATCCATATTAGTGGTAATGCACACAAACATATACTCCACTTCATGTTCACAGTCGTATCTCATATTGTCATCTAATTCTTTGTGGCATCAAAGAATAAATACTACTATAATCTTTTACTGCATATTGGGGTTTGGCAGCGTTTGATATTGTCCTTTTTTATAAAATAGAACCCAGTTTTAATTGAAAAGAATACGTCTATATAAGTAATGCTACAAACAAACTAATACTTTAGCTGGTGTTCACATTCGTCGTGTTTTTATCGTTCTTGCATACCTTATACAGTTTCCTTTACTAGATGCATTTATTTGGAATATGCGCTTTTGATGTTACATCGTGTATGAACTCGTTCTCCACATTTACAATGCCTACATGTTGTTTGTAGCACCTGCCTATCTTCACACCATCGCCATGCGTCTGCTTGGCTGACTCTTCGCGCCACGTTAATTAGCTCTCTCTGTTCCTGCACGATTAGCATAGCTCTGACTTGTAGCAAAACCTTTGGCAGCCGTCAAACTGGCGCCATAGTTTTCGTAAAATCTGTAAGGGGATTAAATAACAAATGACTTTTTTTGCTCTCTTTGCTAAGTTTGGCTTTTTTTTCCCTTTCAGTCTTATAGGAACTTCGTAGCAAAACATTGGCAGCCGTCTAACTGCCGCTATAGTTTTCTTAAAATACGGTACAGGATTAAATAACAAATTACTTCTTTTCGAACGGTCATACATAGGCCCCAGCATTCAGTGACTCACATCAGCGTTTGCTTAGGTGACTGTTCGCGCCACGTTAGTTGGCCTCTTGCGTTGCTACATGATTAGCATAGCTCCAACTGTTAGCAAAACATTGTCCTTTATACACTGTGCACAGAGTATTGGCCTTCTTTATAAAATGCACCAGCGTTTTGGTTAAAAGCAGTCTGCTGATATCGCCACATTAATTGGCTGCTTGCGGCCTACATGATTAGCATAGCTCCAACTTATAGCAAAACCTTTGGCAGCCGTCTAACTGGCGCCATAGTTTTCTTAAGGAACAGCACGGCATTAAATGTCAAATTATTTGTTATTATCTCATTGCTAAGTTTCGCTCTTTCTTCCCCTTTAAGCCGTATACGAACTGCTTTTGTGATATGCGTTGGATGTTCGATGTACTTTGCTGAGTAAACAATCATTGGCCATCTAATTTTATTCATGTTATCGTAGACAATCAGCATACAAGTTCATGTTCCTACGAAAACATGAACTGCTATAGTGAATCTGTGCGCTATTTTCAACACCATTATCATGCTTGTAAGAGCAGTTGTCTACTGATCAAAGTATAATAATTTTTAGCATACCTTATAATATGCTCAATAGTATTCTGCTTAATATATGCTCAATAGTATTTTGCTTTACATTTAATATTGTTCTCTGGTCTTTCGTACTACGAAAGGGGGAACACTACTATACACTTTTGCTGTTTTTGGGGCATAACGTCCTTTATACACTGTGCACAGAGTATTGGCCTACTTTATAAAATGCAACAGCGTTTTTGTTAAAAGCAGTCTGCTGATATCGCCACATTAATTGGCTGCTTGCGGCCTACACGATTAGCATAGCTCCAACTTGTAGCGAAACCTTTAGCAGCCGTCTAACTGGCGCCATAGTTTTTTTAAAGAACGGAAAAGGACTAAATGAAAAATTACTTATTTTTAACTCATTGTTAATTATTGCTTTTTTTCCCCTTTCAGCCTTATACGAACTGCTTTTGTGATATGCGTTGGATTTCCGTATTAAACATTCATTGGCTGTTTAATTTATTCATTATGTTATCGTAGACAATCAGGATACAAGCTCATGTTCATACGGAAACATGAACTTCTATAGCGATTCTGTGCGCTATATTAAACGCCATTATTACCGCTGTAAGAGCAGTTGTCTACTGATCTAAATATAATAAGTTTTAGCATACCTTCAAATATGCTCAATAGTATTCTGCTTAATATATACTCAATAGTATTTGGCTTACCATCTAATATTGTTGCCTGGTCCTTTGTGCTATAAAGGAGAGACACTACTAGACGCTTTTGCTGTTTTTGGGGCATGACGGTCTTTATACACTGTGCACAGAGTATTCACCTTATTTATAAAATGCATCAGCGTTTATATTAAAAGCAGCCTGCCCATATTAGTGGTATTGCATACAAACATATAGTTCTCCTGATGTTCTCAGTTGTATCTTATATTGTTGTCTAATCCTTCCAACATTAAGAAGAAATACTACTATAATCCTTTACTGCATATAAAAATTTGTCAACGTTTACATACTATGCACATGATATTGTTTTTTTTATAAAATACACCCAAGTGTTAATTTATAAGAATACCTCTATATAAGTGGAACTGCACACAAACTTATAATTTAGCTGGTGTTCACATTCGTCATATTTTTATCGTACTTGCATACTTTATGAATAGACATTACTACTAGATGCATTTAGCTGAAATGTGCGCTTTGATGTTACACCGTATGCAAAAAGGCGTTCTCCGCATTTACAATGCCCACATGTTGTTTGTAGCACCTGCCTATCTTCACACCATCGCTATACATTTCCTTTACTGTGTCTTCCCCCATTTTATGACTTTTCTTCATGGCAATGTGCTTTTCAAGGTCTATTTAAACGTGATACACCAACCATTCTACAGAATGCTGAAGCTGTGGTGCCCATTGTACGAGCTATATCTTTATCTACATACTGCTGTTATTGTGGTAAGTTTTACTGAGGTTTTATATTATTTATTTACCTGTTCATAATTATTGTACAATCTAAAATAGTTACTTATTGCACAATCTTTTTTCATAAGTGCATATGTATTATTAAGCTTATAATTTTCTTTACGTTAGTTTTATAATATTAATTATTTACATGTTATGCTACTTTAGTAAAATACTGCGTTATTGCACATATATTACCTACTTATAAGTACCATATAACTACTCGCATCTTAACATGCATACAGAGACATCGTTTGTTGGGAGCCTTACTCAACTAGCTTCTTGTACAATTTGTTACGATTACACAGCATTTGCTACAAGTGCGACTTACATACGGATACTGTACGCAGCATTGTATTATTATGCACCTTGTTTTAAAAGTCTTATTATGTGTGTAGCATATCTTAAAGCATTCTGTTAAGATGTTTTTTTAACATACATTATTTACCCAACATTATAGAAAACATATCTATAACCTTTTGCTTTGCACGTAGTACAAACGCATGTGTTTAATGCGCTTTGCCCGTTCGGCTGCCATGTATTATGCTACTTAATAATTAGTGTTGCCATGTATTTACATGTACCTGTATATTTACAACTATCTTTTTTGGATTGCAGGGTAAAAAGCTCATTGTGCCATATCGTCATTTGGATTTTTAGCTGCCTTAAAAATAATCCTTGGCTATAGTACTTCAACGAACATACGTGTGAGTAAATAATAACCTTTGTATAGTATACACTGCAATTCAAATGCAATTATGCTCTTAGTAAAATCAACTTTAGTAATTGCCCAATTTAACAGTTACTAACGTCGCTTAAGCAATTGCACTTTTAATGCTCATATAAAGCGTATTAGCGATTGCGTATTATTTCATTGGTAAACTGCTTTTAATAGAAAAATATTTTTACGTGCTTCGGGTTTGCCGCTAACACAGGTAATGTTTGCTTGTATATAAAGTACATATACCAAACACTTTCAGGTTAATACCTATGTTTCTATTTCTTTACAAACTCACCACAATGTACTTGCCTGTATTTATATGCCGTTTTATATATGTAGTTTACACGTACTTTGTTTACCTTGTGTGCGTGATATCTTAACCTAATATATTAATAACGAATAATTTACTTGTTGTGGTTGATTTTTAATTATTTGCCTGGTTGCGAAACAGTAATACACGTAATTTTGTATTACAATTCTCGCTGTTATGTTATGCACATGCTGTGGTCTATATTACGTTAAAAAGCATCTGTTACTGTTGCACTCAAAAAATACATTTTCCAAACAGAGTACCTCAAATACATTGGATCTTATAAGCAAGCTGCATTTTATTGAGTCAATTTCCCCTATTTTTTTGGCTCTCCACTTTCATTTACCCCTTTGGTTTTCCTATATCTTTTTCTCCATCTATATTATAACGTGCATTAGTTGCTAATTAGTATATTAAAGTATCCACATGTAACTTCCTTTTACTGCTACGTGTATCTATACTCCGTTTTACTAGTTCGCATTATTTTAGATTATTACAACAAAAGCATATATAATTAGAACTATCCATGATGGTGCAATTCTTAACATGCTGCATACCTACTACTTGGCATTTTCCACATTGCTGATTATACAACGGTCTATTTAACTGCTATTTTCGATTACATTTGCTACTGTCTTCACCAAACCACCAAGCTGCAATTTCCACTACTTTCTAACATTTTCGCAATAAAATCAATTGTCAGTTCGTACTTGTACTCTCCTACCAACACTAATATATAAATATAGTCTTTCCAATCCTGTGAAGTAGCTCTTACTCTATCTGCAGTACATAAACACTGCACTACCAACGCGGTTCCTACGCTATACCTTTTGTCCTACTACAACATTCAATATCTTTACTTTGGCTTACCTACAACTATTTCTTTATGCTAAGACTGCACACTCCTCTCAACGTAATAATCTTCTAAGGTACTTACAGTTAGCAGCATTTAAAATAAGCTGAGTTCAAGTTTTCATGTACACATACAGCTAACGTTCGCATTATGCCTGTATATCACATCGAAAGCAAAATGCTCTCAGCAGCAATAATACATGCACGAACACACTAGCGAGGTTGTATCACGTGATATTTTTTTTCCCGTCTAGCATACGTTCAGTAGACGAATAGTTATAAGATAAATGCTCCTTCTTATTAAAAATAGTCTACAAATAAAAATATATTTTACATTATTGCTTTTACGATGTTGCTCTTTAGGCAACGCACTAATTATATGCATTTTTAAACATATAATGTAAACACGTGTATATATGTTTAAAGTCTTTCCTTAAAAGCGAAAAAAACATAACAACAAAACCATTAAACAAGCATTTAAAATGCAATAGTCTCGGCATTGATAAAGTTAGACTTATTGCCATTGCTCATGAAATTATTTTTGCTAATGTTTTTTGTTTTTAATGCATTTAAAAATACGTCATTGTCACTGTGCAGCAGACGTAGCACAAAAGGCATAACCTTACAGACACGCAGGGGTCTTGTCTTTTAGAGGGCAACCTTAACGCTGGCCACGCTTCTAATCGAGTGGATCCCGTTCGTAGCAGGACGATCTCGCGCTCTTGTCCCCTTCGCCTCCATCCCTCAAGCACTTCACTCCTATCGCACTATCTATCGGTAATAGGAACAGAAGCAGTATTAATAGTCTCAATTTGTGTTCCCTTTGGCATTAAATATTTATACGATCGATCGCTTGGTTTAGGGTTTTATAGATGTCTTAACACATCTTAAGGCAGGAGTCTTCAGTGGGTTATTTAGATAGCTAACTTCTAAGCCTTTGTGTGCAGTTTATTCACTTCTCCGCACAAAATTCGTGTCCAGGACGCAACGCTAATAGATATTCATTAAAAATACTCTTTTAATACTCGCTAAAGTATTATTAAAACCCATTAGCATAAGAAGTGCTGCCTTCTTACCTCCACCGACGAATTGTCTTTGTATAGCTTGAACCTTAGAACGGTAGAGGCGAGAGCTGGGCGGAGCTACGAATTCGTTCCTAACACTTATTAAGAGCTAGTAAATGTACAGTGCCATACAAAATTATATTACAAAAATCAACGCCCTTTATTTAACTTGCTTTCTTGTACAAAGTAGTGTGTGAAACCATTTTTAAAAGTTTCGCTTAAAAATGAGCATGCTAGCCGAGATGTGCATCGTGTATTACAGCAATAATATAAGAGTTCTGTAAATTAGACAATCATTGAACAGAGCCAGTGAGAGGAAACAGCTTCCTGTGGCCAGGCATGCATTTTTTTACTCACCCATTAGTTCGTAATCACTATATATAAGTGTCCACATGTAACTTCCTTTTACTGCTACGTATATCTATAATCCGTTTTACTAGTTCGTCTTCTAATATATTATAACAACAAAACCATATACAATTAAAACTATCTATTATAGTGCGATTCCTAACATGCTGCACACCTACTCCCCGGCATTTCCCACATTGCTGATTATACATCTGTCTATCTTACTGCTATTTTCGATTACATTTGCTACTGTCCTCACCGCATCTCACTAAACTGCAATCTCCACTACTTTTGCAACATTTTTGGCGAAACTCCATTTTTACTCGTATTTACCCATTTGCGCTCTCCTACTAACACTAATATTTAAATATAGTCTATACTCCCCTGCAACCTAGCACTTACTCTATCTGCAATACATAAACACTACACTACCAACGCGGTTACTACGCCATACCTTTTCTCTTCTTACAACATTCAATCCTTTTACTTTAGCATTCTTACAACTATTTGGTCATGCTAGGATTCTACGCTCCTCTTAATGTAATAATCTTTTAAGGTACTTACAGTTAGCAGCATTTAAAATAGCCTCGCTACGAGTTTCCGTGTGCCCATCCAGCTAACGTTTCCATTGTGCCTGTGTATAAACGAAAGCAAAATGCTCCCAGCAGCAATGTGCACGAGCACGCTAGCAAGGTCGTATCACGTGATATTTTTTTTTCCCAACTAGCATACGTTCAGCATGACGAACAGTTTTAAGATAAATGTTAGTTGTTATTAAAAATACTCTATAAATAAAGATATATTTTATATATTGCTTTTACGATGTTGCTCTTTCAGCAACGCACTAATTATATGCATATTTGAACACATATTGTAAACACGTGTATACTTGTTTAAAGTCTTTACTTAAAAGTGAAAAACCATAACACAAAAGCATTAAACAAGCTTTTACAATGCAAAAATCTCGGCATTGGTAAACTTACAGCTATTACCTTGCTCATAACATTATTTTTGCTTATGTTTTTTTTTAAAATTCATTTACAAAAACGTCATTGTCACCGTGCAGCAGACGTATCACAAACAGCATGACATTACTGACACGGTCGGGTCCTGTATTCTATAAAAGCAACCTGTAAGCCAACCACGCTTATAATCGAGTGGGTCCCATTTGTGGCAGGAATGATCTTGCGCTGTTGTTGTCCTAGCCCCCACCCCTCAAGCACTTCACCCATCGCACTATCTATCGGTAATAGAAACAGAAGCAATGTTAATAATTTACAATTTGTGGTATTTGTAACTTAAAAATATATAGCGATCGATCGCTCACTTCAGGATATTACATGCGGCTTAACACATATCAAGGCAAGAGTCCTCAGTGGGTTATTTAGATAGCTAACTTCTAAGCCTTTGTATGCGATTTCTGCAGTTTATCGACCCATCCGCCCACAATTCGTGTCCGGGACGCAGGGCTAATAGATTTTTATAAAACATACTCTTTTAATACTCGCTAAAATATTATTAAAAGGCCATTAGCATAAGAGGTGCTCCCTTCTATTATAAACTTACGCTCTGTCTCTGTGTAGCTTGTATCTTAAAGGGGTATAAACGAAGGCTACGCGGAAGTACAAATCCCTTCCCAACAGGTATTTATAGCTACTGAATGTACAGTGCCACACAAAATTATATGACAGATTCAAATGCTCTTTATTTAACTTGCCTTCTTATAGAAAAGTAGTGTGTGAAAGCATTTTTCAAAGTTTAACTTCAAAATAAGCACGCTAGCTGAAATATACATCATGTACCACAGCAATAAGAATGAAAGTTTTGTGAAGCTAGACAACCATTAAACACAGCTAGTAAATAGAAACTGCTTCCTATCGCTAAACATGCATTTTTCAACCCATCTATACATACACACACACATGCAATCATCCATACGTACATTAATCCATTCGTTTGTTGATGCATTTTGCCTGTTCATCCATACAACAAACATTATTTTATCCACACAGGCATCCATTCAGTCATCATCAATTTCAATATGAGCAATCATACATTCATGCATCCAATTACCAATCAACGCACTCACCCACCTACCCATCCATCCAATCAGTTCATTCTGCCGAAAATACATTTATTCATACATCCTTTTCCTTTCCATTTCTTAACTGTATACAAATATATAATGTATACCATGTATATTAACCATACCATACCTCCTAGAGGCACTGTTATATCATAGGAAAAACACAGTTGCCTCACATGGGTACATTACACTAGAACCTGGAGGTGCAGAGAACAAAAGATTCTCTCACCTGGCCTTGTGTTTTT
Organism: Triturus cristatus; assembly: GCF_964204655.1. Classification (NCBI taxonomy): domain Eukaryota; kingdom Metazoa; phylum Chordata; class Amphibia; order Caudata; family Salamandridae; genus Triturus; species Triturus cristatus. The sequence continues at coordinate 682,342,280 of NC_140595.1, forward strand.
ATACTGAATTAAACATCCTAAAGGTTTCTTTTTAATATGCAAGTCGCTTTATTGCTAAAGTTATTATCAATTATAGAAAACAACTGCCCAATATTAAATTGTTTTGTAAACTTTAAGTATTAAGTACAGTGCAGTGCAAGTAAATTGATACATGTTGAAAAAATGACATAATCATGGGCCATCCTTTACAGACACTCTCCATCCAATGCAGTTGAAGAGGCCATCACTAGAAAAATAATAACATTCCAAGAGTGTGTGTAGTGTGTGTTACCCACGTACAAAAACACACACACAGCTACAAATGCGTCATTACACACATATGCATAAAGAAACATACAGTCATATACATACATACAATGACATACAGACACAAAGCATATGTCAACTTGCATACACACAAAAATACACACAAATAAATATGCACAAACATAGTCACAACCACATATACATACAGAGAATATACACACACACATAGAGACACTCAAACATGCATATATTTATAAAGGTAAACATACACAATTAACAGTCATTAAAAAATAACTTAGTATATGGTAAGCTATCTGCAATACAAAATCTAACTCTGCCACAACCAGAAAAGGTATTGAATAAGGCAACGTAATTATTAGACAGGACTCAGCTGTTTGTGTATACCCCATTCAGGTAAACAAATATAAGTTTCAATTAGTTCCCCTTGTTTGCTTCCATCCTGATATGAATTACAGATGCAGGGAAATCTATCAAAACATAAGCCTAACGTGCATTAACTCTAGCACATAATAACTGTTTTTATTTAAATAACAACAACGCGGTGGGAGGTAGCGCTCTCTACAAACTAATACAAGCTGTAGCCAAAGACAAGACATACTTGCACACACTGCAATTTTAAATAGCATAAAAGTAACACAACATAAAGTTTGTACTAATTGTTTTTCTATCCTCCTTTTGAAAAATTATGTAGCTTTAAAATAGATATCTATAAAACACTCATGCCAGTCACTTACCCAAGGTGAAGGCGTCTTTAAAAACTGGGCGCCTGACCTAAGTCCACATAGAAGAAAAAACAAACCAGTCTAAACCAGCACTAATGTTAGGGCGCTAAACAAGCCATCTGGATCAAGCAGAGGTGGCACTAGTATCGTATTATCAGGCTTTAAGTAAGAAAATTTTAATATAAAATACAGCAAGTCATAATTGCTGCTTATTTATTTTATGCAAATAACATCTATTAACAAAGCCAATAGTCCTGCCTTGTTATACATATAATATTACTTACATCATATATCTGGATGCGGTAACACAAAACAAAAAAATATATATTATGCACTACTATACTACAAACATATTTAAAGTTTATGTATAATTAAGCTACAACTTAAAATTACTTAGTTATACCCCTTTAAAAGAAGTCCCTCTTTGTTTTTAACTGACTTATAGCTATAACTAAATATAAAAAAATCTTGCTAATCAAATAAGCATGGTGTCATTTAAAATTAATGTACCATATGCCAAGAAAAAAACCCAAAGCATCAAATCTTACAGCATTGTTGCATAGTCACTGATTAATATATACTAGTCCTTTACAGTAGTAAGCAACATCTCATATTTGTTGACTGACAGTTCTATTATAATCTAATATTTTAACTTGCATAAACACAGAAACAGAAAAGCCACAATTCTTCATTACTGCAGGGCACTTCATGATCAAATTTCATTTAAATGACATATTAGGCTTGCCTTTATAATACCTATTAACTAGCCTACTAATATTCTTTGAATTAAACTCACACACTTGCATGGTTATCTACTTTAATTGCTAAACTAACATGCTACTCCTGGAAAAGATTTTCTAATATTCTATCAAAGCCAGGCGCTATATATATTGCCGCTCCTTTGTTTCTCAGCTATCCTTTACAATACAAATAACTTTCTTGCATGATCACCCCTCAAATTAATACATATTGTTTTATACTAATTCACCTCTATGCATTTTTACTGCTAAAATAATATATTGTTTGCAAAAAAAATAGTTTACTCACGTTAGGGATAGTAAGCACTATAGAAATGCAACATTCAATTATTATATTTGCTTACAGATCCATACTATGTGCCTGCAAAAATAGGCAACATCTAATATGTTACAGCTACAACTGCTGTTACAATTATTTATTTAACTTGCAGAAGAAAAACAACAGAGAAGCAACAATTCCTATTGAAGGGCACTTCATCATTAATTAGCAGATGGATACCTTAATAAGGCTTTGCCTTTTGCAAACTTTCTCACCTGCCTCACTATTATCTTTCCCAATAAAACTAACAAAGTCCAAAATTCCTATTAAAGGGCACTTCATCATCAAGTAACTGGTACATACCTTAATAAGGCTTTGCCTTTTACAAACTTTCTCATCTGCCTTCCTATTGTCCTTAGTAATAAAACTAACAAACTTACATGCTCACCGCTGACATAAACTATTTTCCTATACTATTCACTACTAATCTTATGATTTCTAAAGTAACATGCTACTTTTAATAAAAGATTTCCTAATGCCTTAACAAGATGCCCAGCCTACATGAATTGTCGCTCTTGTATTTGACAGCTATCCTTTCCCAGCAAAAAAAAACTAACTTGCATATTTATCCTACAAATTAATTTCATATTTACCCATACTAATTCATCTCTAACCATTATTATTTAAGAAAACACACCCATACACTATGGCTACATAAATAAGCATGTTTTATATACTACAGCTGAAACTTGTTATTATTATCAGATTCTAATTTACGAAAAACAAAACACAGTTCTTACTAAACAGCAGTTTATAATGAAGTACCAGGTAAAAATTAATTAGGCATAGCCTTTTATAAACTATCTCACTTGCCACTTTACTATCCTTTCCAATTAAACAAACACACTTGCATGCTTACATTTCACATTGCTGATTTTCGGATACTACTTGATTAGTAATCTTATTACATTTGTGTAGTAGTCCCACTTCTACAAAGAAAATTTAACACATTTTTGAGATATGAAGCACTATATAGTTGCCACCTCTGTATTTTCCAGTTATCCTTTTCAACCAAAATAACTGCTTGTTATATCCATTCTTCGTTTCATTACATATTATTTTCTAATAAATCTCTATTGTTTTTATAAAAAATCATCCCTAAGCATTTTTAAATACAAGAACACTTAAATACTTGCTGAATGATATCTTAATGTTACATCATGGGTAGTAAGCACTATATAAATGCAAGTACAATCACCATATTTTTTTACAGCCCTATAGCAGTATGCCAAATAAGTATACTGTAGTGTTAGCGCCTAAACCTATACTCCTTCCCATACCTCTACAATTCTAAAATCCTTGAACAATATACTCGCATACTCAAATTTTACTTTAGTTACAACCACAAAAAACTCATTACAAGTTATAACTATAATTCAACATTTCTAAATTAATAATTACTTCTAAGACAGATCACTTTAAAAAGTTAATAATAAACAATTTTATTGCAATCTAACATTTTTTATTGCCTATCTAAGCAAATATCTTGTTATCTTTTGTAAACAAAAATATTACTTCAAAAAGTTATGAATATAATATCTAACAATAATATCAAGATATTTTTTTTACAAAAAACTTCTACTGCCTTATAAATGCTACAATGTGTAAAAAAATACTTTGCAAGCAATTTAAAATAGCTAATACTATAATGTAGTAAACATTTATAAATTAAAGCAAATTTTAAAAATATTTATTTCTTTTTATTTGCAGATACCTAAAAAAGAAAAGAAAAACCTATTGACAAGGTAAGATATTTATTACAATCTATCAATGTCAATATATACAAATAGTTTATACATACCAGTATAATATACCTCCTTCAAATTATCTAATTAGATCTAATTTTTATTAAGTAAACTGATATAAAAGTATTCATATAATTTTAAAAAAATACAAATATAAATATACATATAAAGTTGCATATCTATACAATTCAATATTTTAAAAAACAATTATAAGCAGTAATACTTTAAAAACCACATCTGTATAAAGAAATATAAATGCATAACATAGTACAAGCCAATTACCACCAAGGAAATGAAAAGTTTGCAATGACTTCTAGAGGTAAACAATGTTTGCCAAATAGTACATTTGCTATTCTTTACAATTATGACAAACCAGCAAATATATGGGATGTTGATGATTTGCATTATATAATGGATCTTGGAGATGCTTTATATACAGAAATGCACTCCATTAACAAAGAAGATCTTATGCATCCTGATGATCTACCTAAATATATACAACATATGGATAATGTGTATTCTATAAAGCTTTATCAACCATATTATGGTAACATATTTAAACGTTTTGATTCATTATATCCAGATATACAAGCTGCATTAGCTATATCATTAACACATTCTGGAGTCCTGCTTTGCATGGATATATATGTTATTTCTATAATAAAAAATGAAGATAAGTATTTCATTTTTGATTCACATAGCCGAGATAGCAATGGAATGCCACATGAACTTGGAACATGCATAGTCCTCCAAAAAAAAACCTTTGAAGAAGTAATAAAGTACATTAACAATTTAGCATCTTGCATAAAATTATATAATGCAGAAGATGTTCAATTTGAATTAACACCAATTGATATAAATACAATACAGAAAAAGTCCTTTAGCAGAGCTCAACGCATAAACAAACAAAATACACCAAATCAAACTCCTAAATTATTTATACATAATACTGGCTTATGCACAAAACTTTATAACCCTGCAAAATCTTTTTTTAATCTTTATTGTACAAAATTCGCTGTCATTATTAAATACACCACATACAATTACTACACCAAAAAAAAACATTAAAAAAAGACATAATCCAAACACTATTATTTGTAAACCACTTAAAAAAACTAAAAAAAGTACAGCATTAGAAAATGATATATCACAATATAACATGACACATAACACACCAGATACAAATATGCTTGAAAAAAATAAACCATTAGACACAAATATACAAAAGATACCATTAGATTTTAGTCATACTTCCACAAACAAAAACACACAACAAACTACAACAATAGATACTCTAAACACAACAGAAACACTTACTAATGTAATACATCATACAAATACAAACCCCCCAAAAACCAAACACACTAATACTAAACACCAACACCTCAAAAAGCAAACAGTTACTATAAACAAACAAAATATAGGTACCATAGACGAAACCAGCAAAGTGCAAATAGAAGCATATTTCAAAATAGAACATAACCAGGATAAACAATATTTAATAAACAACACATATAATTGCAATAATATATTTGCTATTATATATAATCACCACAAAAGTGCCTCCAAGTGGATTCCAGAAGATCTATATAATATAATGGATCTAGGCAATACATTGTATATAGAATTGATAAACTTTTATAGCAAAACAGACATACAGTTAGAAGATATACCTACTTACATAAACTACATTAATACAATATATACAATTAAAGTTAGGAAACCATATTTATATAGTATATCTATAGATAACACATTACAGCCAGCCATCAAAACAGCATTGCAGAATGCATTAGCTATATATAATTCCATAATAATATGCTTACATACAAATATAATTTCTATTGGTAAAACTAACAACATATATTATACATTTTACTCACATACAACAAACATTAAAAAAAGTTTACATATAAACTGTAAAAGTATAGCTATAACATTAAATACCATTGATAATATTACACAACATATAATTGAACTTGTAAATAATGTAATGCCCTACAATGCACCATTAATATTATTGACAATAACACCAATTACTGTAAACACAATCAAACAAGAATCCTTTAAAAAAGCACAAAAAAGAATTATTTTAAAACAGAATGAAAATAGTCACAAAAAAATGTATATACATTATACACAACAATTGTCCAACTCAACAAAAACTATTTTATCTACAAGTATACAAACAAACACTATTAAAATACAGATCGACAGTAATATTCAAAAAACAAATAACATTGACAATAGTACACCAATAGTCACCAAGAAACTAGTTGATACTACTAACATCTCTTCGCAGGGAAACCAATGTCAAAATGAACTTTTGATAGAAAACATTACTCAGAATTGTACAAATAACATTAGCACACAAAGAACATTACAAACGTTTTTAATTGATAACTTTCATAGTGAAATACATTATGGACCAGAATATGTTTGTACTATTTGCAACCAAATGTGGCATAAACAAACAATAAAAGAAACACATAATATTGATAAACAAAATACCTTTATATTATGTAACATTAGTAAACATAAAACAAACTATATATGCACTACATGTTACAAATATATTAGCAAGGAAAAAATACCACCATGTTCTGTGTATAATGGAATGAGTTTTCCAGATATACCACCTGAACTATATTTACATAACTTAGAAGAAAGGTTAGTATCACCAAGAATACCCTTTTTGCAAATTAGGACATTGCCACGTGGTTTCCAGAAATCATTATCAGGTGCAGTTGTTAATGTTCCATCTGATGTTATGACAACTGTTACCATTTTACCTAGACAAATACATGATAATATGACAATTCCAATTAAATTAAAGCGGAGATTAAGCTATAAATCATATACACATTTTGAAAATGTAAGACCAAATGTTGTAAAAAATGCAGCTATATGGCTAGCATGCAATAGCAATTTATTCAAAGAATATGGAGTAACAGTCAATACAGATTGGGAATATGCCCCACAAGAAACAAACATAGATATTAACACTTCCGAAGCAAATAATACATCAAGTAGTACAGATAACGTACCAGTCGGCAACTTAGATACATTATTAACAAATGAAACAGTCCCTATCGATAATATAAATATCTTAAGTTTAGCCCCTGCAGAACATAATACACCACGTGGGTTATACGAAGATAAAGATTCTGAATATCTAGCATTTCCAACAATATTTGGTGGTAAACGTAGACCATCTAACAAAGAAAGACATATACCAGTACATTACAGTACAATATGTCAATGGGAATTAAGAAGCTGCGACAAAAGAGTAGCTAATTGTATAACAAATATATTTTTTAAGCTAAAAAAATTACATATAAAGCAAATTCAAGACAAAATATTTATATCACTAAAGAAACATTTTAATGATGGTAAAGTTATAACAGTTAAAGATATAAAAGACAACTTACAAGGCATACTGCAATATAATGAAGGATACAAAATACTAAAAACTATACGAAGTTCGCCTCCATATTGGGAAAATTGCAAAAAAGATTTATTTGCAATGATAAGGCAATTGGGAATACCAACATTCTTTCTCACTTTATCAGCGGCAGAAACAAAATGGTATCATTTAATTAATATACTGCTGCGTATTAACAATAAAAATGAGTGCAGTAAAGAACAATTTGAGAGCATGTCATGGGAAACAAAATGCACATTAATACAACAAAACCCAATAACATGTGCACGACACTTTGACTATCAAGTTAGGAAATTGTTTAATTGTATATTACTACACAAAAGTAATCCTATAGGAAAAATTTCTGATTACTTTTATAGAATAGAATTTCAACAAAGAGGATCACCACATATACATGCATTGTTATGGATTAATAATGCTCCGCAGTATAACAAAGCAAAAAATGAGGAAGTTATAAATTTTATTGACAGTCACATAACATGTAGTAAGACAGTAGACACATGTATAAAACCATTACTACCATTACAAAAACATGGACATACTAAAAATTGTCGCATAAAACACAAGAGAACATGTAAATATCAGTACCCTAAATATCCTATGGCATATACTGTTATACTAGAACCAATTGAATTAGACAAGACAGATAGTATACTAAAGCAGCACATAGACTTAATACATACAACAATGAATTCAGAATGCTTTAATACTTATTCATTTGAAGAATTTTTACAACATATGCACTTGACCGAAAACCAATATATAAAATGCATACAAACAATTATAGATAAAAAAACTATACTTTTAAAAAGAACACCAGCTGAATGCTTTATCAATAACTATAATAATATAATATTACAAGCATGGCAAGCTAACATTGACATACAGTATGTTTTAGATGCTTATGCTTGTGCTGTCTATATCGTGTCATATATTAGTAAATCACAGCGAGGGTTAAGCAAAATAATTGCACAAGCTGCAAAAGAAGTATACCATAATCCAAGCATCAAAGAACAATTAAAGCACATAAGTAACACATTTTTAAATTGTACTGAAATTAGTGCACAAGAAGCAGCTTATCTCATTTTGCAAATTCCATTAAGAAAAAGTTCAAGAGCATTTGTATTTATTAATACAAATATGCCAGATAAAAGAACATACCTAATGAAAGACATACAGACAATAAACTCATTGCCAGATACGTCAAGTAAGATACAATTTGACAATATAATTGTTAAATACAGCAAACGTCCAAAAACATTAGAACAATGTACATTAGCTGACTATGCATCAAAGTACAATAAAAGAGCAAAGAAAACAAAAGAAACACTACAAAACAATCATGATAATTTTCTTCTAGAAACTAACTTTTACAGTTCAGATGATGAAGAAATTGAGATAGATAACTTACTTCAGGAAAAAACCAACATGTTATATATCAAGCGTAAACAACAAAAAATAATTCGCTACTGTAGATTTAGTAAACTAAATGACTCTGAAAATTATTACAGGGAATTATTAATGCTTTATTATCCATGGAGAATAGAAAGTGAAATAATTATACCAAAACACACATACTTAGAAAGATACTTACAAGTACAAAAGCAAGTTGATGAAAATTATTTTCAGTATAATAAACAAACTGAAATAGCAAACAATTTTAATGCAGCAACAAATAATGACCTTATTGTTACACCTCCATTATCACCTATAGCAGCAGTATCAATAGATGATATACAAAATAACACACAAGAATATCAAGAACAAATACAATATGACATATCATTTGATTTAGGAATTAGAAGCACTGCAGAAGAAGAAATCTTCGTAAATAATATATTACCAGAAAACGAATACAATCTTATCATGCAAGATTTAACACTTGAACAACTTAACTTTATATATCACCACTTAAATTTGATTAAAACTCAAACCACACCCTGTTATACTTTTTGTACAGGTGGTGCAGGAGTAGGTAAAAGTTTTCTAATAACTGCACTCTATCAAACTTTATTACGATACTACAATACTAAAGCAGGGGAAAATCCTGATAATATATATATATTACTCACAGCACCAACAGGAAAAGCAGCACATAATATAAATGGAAAAACATTACATAGTACATTTAAAATACCAGTATCCCAAACATTAACATATAAACAATTAACACATGAAAACAGAAGCATGCTACAAACACAACTCATGCATATAAAAGTGCTTATAATAGATGAAATATCAATGGTAGGTGCAAATATGTTCAATTTTATACACAACAGATTGCAAGAAATAAAAGCATCTAACCAACCATTTGGTGGCATATCAATACTAGCAATAGGAGATTTCTATCAATTAAAACCTGTTTTTGACACATACATATTTGACAATTCAAGACATTTATATGGACCATTAAGTACAAACTTATGGCAAACACATTTTAAATTATATGAACTCACAAAAATAATGAGACAGTTAAATGACTTGCCATTTGCACTAATGCTTAATAGACTAAGAATAGGTGAGCATACACAAACTGATATAGCAAATATAAAATTAAGAGAAATTGTACCTCACCCAAGTATTATACAAACTATACCATATATAATGTCTACAAATAAAGAAGTCAATGAAATAAATAATAACGTTCTAATGCAACATATAAAGCACAATGCAGTATATACAACATTAGCAATAGATACAGTTGCAGCAGACTTAAGCCAAGAAGTAAAGCAAACAATATTAAAACAATTACCAACAGACTCAACAAAAACAATGGGCTTACCACACATATTGCATATTGCAATAAAATTACGCTATGATTTAACATCTAATATTAATGTAAATGATGGCTTAACCAATGGTGCAACAGGTATAGTTGAATATGTAGATAGTAATAATGGCATACCAATTGTAGTATGGATACAATTTGATCATAGCAAAGTAGGCAAATATACAAGACAACAAAACAAACACCTATATCATATTCACATTTCAGATAATTGGACACCTATTGTACCAATATCAAGACATTTCCAATTCACAAAAAAATTCATCACAATAATACGCAAACAATTTCCATTACGCCAATCTTCTGCACGCACTATACATCGAACACAAGGTGAAACAATAGAACCATTATATATACATTTTAATAATTCAAAAATACATCATTTACATTATGTAGCTATTAGCAGGGCAAAATCTTTAAAAAACATATATATTAAAAACTTTGATCACACTAAAATATTAATACACCCAAAAGTGCATGCCGAAATGTTACGCTTAAAAACATATATGTTATTGGAAATATCAATACCACAAATTAACAAATATCATGACTACTTTACAATTGTAGTACATAACATACGTTCATTACCAAAAAATTTCAAAGCAATGCTAGCTGACACTAATATATTGAGTGCTGAAATATTATGCTTAACCGAAATAAATAATACACAAACCACAAATCCAAATATATTTAAAATTGACCATTATCATATGATGTTATTTGACAAACATTATAGCAAGCATACAAACCATGGAATTGCAATATATTACAACAAACACCACATATTGCAACCAACATTTACAACTGAGCACGAAATTGACATTTTAAAATTCACAAAATGTATTAATAACACACAATACCTTATAGTAATTATATACAAACCACCAAAATTCACAATACAAACCTTATTAGACATCTTAACAACCATATTAAATGCCTTTCCCAACTATAAATATATAATAATGGGTGATTTTAATATAGATTTAAAAAAAGCAACACACAGTACCAATTTGTTATTAAATTATATGATGGAAAATTATAACTGCATTCAAAAAATAAGCACAGTCACAACAGACTATAATTCTTTATTGGATCATATATATACAAACACAGACATCCCATATTATGGAACATTAGAATCATATTACAGTGATCACAAACCAATATGGATAGCTATTTGACAAAAATGTATTCCATGCAAGTATATTAGCAAATATTGTTTAAGCCAAACTTTATTACATCATTATTTACTGCTGCATTTTATTTTACAGATGATTTCCATACAAGAATTAAAAGACATGAAACAAGAAGATGCAAAGCCATACCAAAAGGCAATACGTGTCAACATTATTCAATGTTCAGCAAAAACCTATTATCGCAATGCCAAACAAGAAAACAAAGTATTGTATTATATGGCTCTGGCAGATCAAACTGGATCTATTAAAGCTACATGTTACAATGAAGATTATTATACTCAAACCAAAGAGCAAAATGGAATGCTAATTCGCAATTATCTGATCAAAAATGCTATATTACTAATAACCAAACAAACGAAATTATCAAGAATGCCGCCAATTACAATATCACCAGCTATTATTCAAGAAGCTGAATATATTTTGCAGCCACCAGCTCCACCACTGTCTCCTATAAAGACAGTTAGAGAAGCAAATGAAAAAACACTATTAAGTGTGTCCGGGACAATATCTGAGGTAAGTTAAAATATATCACTTTTAAATGAAATTTGTCATTGTTTGTTTTCCCATAGAAACATAAAACACAATACTACTAAAAAATGCTTCTTAATATAACTATTGTACCTAACTAATGTATAAGTGTTACTAGAAGTGGTTACAAATATTAATGCTTTTAACTATACTTGTAAATGCAATAAAATAATTTGCATGTAACATTACATACAAACATATTCTGCAACCATGAAGGAAACCTTTGTTAGTAAGTAAAATAAAATGTAAAACGTTCGTTTGAAGATAATTTCCCATTAATGCATATCAAATGAATTTACGAAGATACCCAATTTTTATATATAATATATTTATTAATAAAAAAATGAATTTCCTCTTCTATGTCTCTCTCTTTCTCTCTCTCTTTCTATCTCTCTATAAAAAATTTTTTTTTCTATATATATATATATATATTGTTTATTTCAATGGCTATATATTCACAAAAGCATTCAACAGTAGAAAAAAAAAATCTTCATTGTTCATGGCGTTTTAGCAGTAACAGGTAATATGTCATAGTTCATCATTGCCAACACGTTTCTAAGCTGTCTGCTTATTCTTCATAAGCAATGGAGAGGCAGACTTGCAAAGTTACTAACAGCTCCATGATTCAGCTGTCCTTTAGTAGTAGTTGATTCAAATGTGCGCCATAATTAGTTCTTGCACACTCACAATGTATGTCAGCATGTAATTTTGTCTTGCTATATTTTTCGCCAATAATCTGCTCCACAGTGCCAGTAATTTATCCAGTATTAAATTATTCATATCAACCTTTTAGATATTACATTTTATAGAAAACAAATATGATAAATGTAGTATTTTGCACAATTAATATACATAAATATATTTCTTTGCCCAAACGATATCTTGAAGCATACTTTAAAGGTGAGTAAAATAATAATATTATTATATTATGTTTAAATAAACATTAACAGCAACTATATGACATAAATGTATTTTTTGCAAAAAATGTATAAATATATAGACAAAAAAAAACACCCTAATAACGCTATTAAGGTAAGTACAATAAATCAACAGTTATAAATAGACACCAATGTATATTAAACAGAATTACTAAAAATATATAAAGATACTTTCTTTTGCAATTCATGTATAAAGTATATCTACTATCTCTGTCTATGCTAATATAGCAATATTTATATGCACCTCTAAACAACTATAATAAAATAATTAATATATATTAATCTTCTATGCATGTGTATATATATATGTATATTTTTGTATATATATATATATGCACACAAACATATCTATATAATGCATTAAAAATAAACTATTCCTATATAGTTCATATCAACTTTATCTATGAAACAACATAACAGGTAAGCTACTACTAACAAATAATTATTCAGCTAAGCAGCCTCCAAGACATTAATAAAAGGTAAGTAAAACTAACAGAATAAATTTGCAGCAAATATATATAACAACTTATCATCTAAACTGCAATAGCTATAAATCAATATTATTTTTTAACATAAATTTTATATATAAATACTTTAGACATGTTTATCTGAATTGTATAGAAAAAAACATGTTTTTCATTTGAAAAAACCTTACATATACAGAAACATAACAGGTAAGTAATAATTTCCATATCTGCAATAAATACAATAATATATACAAAAACAATTAGTGCAGCTACAACTTTAAAACATCATTTGAAGGTAAGTACAATATAACATAAAATAATATGCTATTGCAACATACATATGAATGCAAATAATGCATAGCATTTACTTATTATGTAAGCACATATCGAAAATGCATATCAAAGTACTACATTTAAAAACTATAAGAACTTATATTGATATTGCATTAACTTCTTGTCATATGTCATAAAATGTACATATATTATTATGTATTGTAATCATTTTTTCATTGTAAATTGAATAACTGTCTGACAATAACTAACATACTCATAAAACTACTTGCCAAAAATACTTTAAGAGTATGTGATAATAATGATATATCCTACATGTACATTTAAAGCAACATAATATTGTATAAATATATAAGACATTTTTACTAATATAACAGTAACCAAAGCATATTTTATATTACAGGAAGAAGCAACAAAAAAAATATTCATCGGAGGACAGGAAACAAAACTAAAAAGCATAACTATAACTGATGCAACCGACTCAGTAAAAATCACTCTGTGGAGAGAAGCAACAGACTTCCCTATAGAAATTGGAAAATATGTAAAAATAACACATCTAACAGTACATCAATACAATGGAGAGAAAATCTTGAATACAACTCGACATACCCAAATCCAAGTAAGTCTACATTTATATAATAATTTTCTTAAAAAACCTGTAAGCAGTGCCATGTAATCAGTGCCATTACTAAAACGATTTCTCTTTAGGGAATACAACCACCAAAAGAAAATATAACTGTTACACTATATGGACTGGAAAAAACGTTTCAAGAAATAAGTACTATGACAGTGCAAGTTGAAGGAACAGAACATTTCCAATCAATGGATATACATAACACTACTATCATGGATTTCTTGGATATAACTGCAGATACTGAAGACTTTGGAGATGCATTAATGCCACACCTGCCAATAACCCTTAATGTACTATTCTCTAATGGATGTATCACACAAATAATAAAGGAAATTTAATGTACAATTTAAACAACTATGTATCAACAACCTATGCATACAAATGTATATCTAAAAGAATTTGATTGTGTATTCCAAATTTTACAAAGTAATACTAAATACTATTTTGTACAATACGTGATCGAACTATGGTATCTTATTATATAGACCACTAATGTAGCCAACTGCAAATACTATATAGCAATGTGTACTAATACTTAATTGTTTGTTGACATTTTATATAACAAAAATACTTGTATTGCAAAGTACTTTCTAAATATTTTTTAACTATGGTACATTATTAATATATATATTAAAAAAGCAAATTTGCCTTATAAAACAATGTATATACATAGCTATCAACATTACACTGTGTATTAAAAAAATAAATATGTGTAATATTTACCTTATTATTAAAATGTTTTCGTAACACCTACTATTCAACAAAAACTGATTAAAATGCAAAAAAAATAATTAAAAATGTTTACTGTTTTTACACATACTTTGCATAATATTTTTTTAAAAGGGCTTAAATTACAATGTGTATTAATATAACCAAATAATTATTAATGTTATAACAGAAAATGCATGTTTACCAAATAAATTTAAAAACCTATATTCTTAAGATATGCATTATTAAAACAAAAAATTAGCTGCGCAGCTCACACTGATGCATGCCTCACACTGCTGCACGCCTCACACTACTGCACGCCACATACTGCTACACGCCACACACTGCTACACGCCACACTGCTGCATGCCACTGCACAAAACACACTACTGCATGCCACACACTGCTGCACACCTCACACTACAGCACACCACACAATGATGCACACTCTGCAGCATTACACACTGCTGCACGCCTCACAATGCTGCACCCTTAACTGCTGCACGCCACACACTGCTGCACGCCACACACTGCTGCACACCTCACACTGCTACACGCATCACACTGCTACACGCCTCACACTGCTGCACAACGCACACTGCTGCACATCGCACAATGCTACACAAAACGCTACTGCACAACACACACTACTGCACACCGCAGCCTGATGCACGTCACACACTGCTGCACACTGCTGAAATACTCATTGCTGCATGCTGCACACTACACACTGCTGCACGCCACACACTGCTGCACGCCACACACTACTACACACCACACAATGTTGCACATCACACACTGCTACACTCCATACACTGCTTTTATGCAAGTTTATGCTACTGACATTGTAAATGACAATGCCTATTTACAATGCCAATAGCTCAAACTCTATCATTGCGAGACCTATTGCATTGCAAATGCTTGTTCTTTATTGCCAAGATCCTGATGAAGTTGTAGAAACAAACAAAACCTTACCAAGCATTTGAATATAATTGTCAATGCCTTTCTAAACTCAGAGTAGGGATTGAACATATTTCCAAAGCAGCCAGTTCCATACCATGGGGCCTGAATGGGGAACCTCTCTCCTTAGTGCAGGTGCCTAGACCAAGATCCTCCTTTCTCCCTATCCTTGGTAGTGTGGATAGAGAACCGCCTCTCTCTTTCACCAGGAGACCTGGAAAAACAATCACCTCTCTCCTTAGCCTGGTCACCGGGAGACAGAGAATCTCCCTCTGCTTAGCTTGGGTTGCTTGGATGAATAACCTCCTCTCTCCTTAGCCAGGGTGCCTAGACCGAGCTCCCTTAGCCTTGGTGGTGTGGATGTAGAACCTCCTCACTTCTAGCCTGGAGACATGGATAGAGAACCACATCTCTCCTTAGCACAGGTACCACTCTCTTCCTAGCCTAGGTGCTCTGGAAGGAGAGCCTCCTCTCTCCTTAGCCAGGGCTCCTAGACTGAGATCCTCCTTTCTTCTTAGCCTTGGTGGCATGGATGGAGAAACTTCTCATTCCTAACCTGGAGTCTTTGATGAAGAACCACATCTCTCCTTATCCCAGCTACCTGGAGGCAGCAAATCTTTCTCTTCCTAGTCTAGATGCTCTGGAAGGAGAGCCTCCTCTCTTCTTAGCCAGGGTGGCTAGACTGAGATCTTCCGTTTCTCCTTAATCTTGGTGGTGTGGCTAGAGAACCTCCTCACTCCAAGCCTGGATGGAGAACCACATCTCCCCTTAGCCCAGGTACCTGGAGACAGAGAACATCCCTCTCCCTACCCTAAAAGGCATGGATGAAGAACCTGCTCTCTGTAGCCTGGAGGTCTGGACAGGGAATCTCTTCTCTCCTTAGCATGAGGACTGGATGGAGAACCTCCCTCTCTCTAGCCTGGGTGCCTAGACAAAGAAACTTCTCTGTCTGTAGCCACAGGTCTGGACGGAGAACCTCCTCTCTTCTGAGCATGGGGCTTGAATGGAAAACCAAGTTTCTACATAGCCGTGGGGGTCTGGACGGAGAACCCCTTTCTCCAAAGCAAAACATAAGCCCAGAGCTCCTGGGGGCTGCTAGTGGGGACTCATCTAGCTTTGCAGTTCACACCTGGCTACTGCCTACTCTGAGGTAACACCAAGCATTGGGTCTTGCTTGCGCATAAAAAAAAATGCCAAAAATCTCGCAAAATAAGTGATGGAATCAGAAAGGAATATCAGAGAAAAGATGCCTCTGTGTCTCGGTCATTGAGCATGTGAGAGGAGAGTAAAATATCTTAGTCAAAGAGCAAGGGTAGGGAATGAGAAAGGATGGAGGAGGGTAGAAGGATGCTACATACACACAAGTGAGAAATAGACGGAGAAGTGTGGTAATGAGGGGAATGAGACAGTTGAAAGAGAGAGACAAGAGATCATTGGAAAAGACAGGTGACAAAGAGGCTGATGAGGGAGAAGAAGGGAGAAATATGGAGAGGTTTGAGAATGAGAGTAAAGATGTAAATGGAGACCTGTGTGAGAGAAAGGAGCAGATCGTTGTCAGCAGTAGTGTGACAAAAACATAGGGGGCATCTCCGCAAGCATAATAAGGTTGCCCCGAACAAGCTCGAGATTTAGGCTGGTAACTATTTGTCAGGTGAAACAGAAGGTACAGACTCAGATGTCACACATCAGAGCTATCTCTCAGGATACAACAATGTAAATATCTGAGCCCTTTGGCAGCATGGATATACCATAGGTTACACTGCTTCTTATACATGACTGCTTAAACATCTCTTTGGTCAATAAGTGAATTATCCATGATCTATCCAAAAATCATGAAGGTGCGGGAACACTATATTTTTGAAGCTCAGCCTTAAAAGCATCTTTCTGCTCCCCACAGCCTCCTCCAAGTTCTTATATGGACGACGAATCAGTGAGTTTCAATAGTCATATTTCATTTGTGTGGTTTTTATTAATTTTATTACGTGAACATCTGGTTTATCCCTAATGGGGTACCTACCTGGGTCAACGTTCCTTGTCTGATTGTTGGTAGAAGACCTTGTTCTGAACCAAGTGACAGGGCAGGTTAACACGCGAGATTCCCCAGTGGCAGGGAGGATGTTTGATACATTCGGCCAAGAACGGTTCTGCATATGGGACCTCCTTGTCCTTTCCAAAATGGGAGATAAGTGGGTGGCCCTAATAATAAGAAATCTTTTGAAACCATCTTAGAAGAGTTTGAGCTCTATCAATCCCTTATATTGCAGATATCCCCAGCTGTGTCATGTCCTGGACTACTACTGGGCAATTCTGAGAGGCACTTCTAGAATTTACCACCCCAGAGCAAAAATAGCAACAGACTTGTTAGCAGGCTGGAGATTCTGCACATCTATCGCTTGCTGGTAATTGTATGACCAGGGCAGGTTTACTGCCCTGCGATCCTCCTGGGAATGGGAGAAGGGTTGTTAGAGGATGAGAAAGGCTAAAATGGCACCAAGTGAGCTAGCAGTCCCCTCACATCTACACCTTGTTCAGAAATCTTCACAGATGCTACATCTCCAAGCAATATTATGGCAAATGGATTGGAATCACACCTTGCCATGGCCAGGATGCAGAGCAGAGAGAGGTTGCTTCCTCCACAGACTTAAAACTGCCTGGTGAGCCAGTAATACTGGAAAGAGTTTGGAAACACCCTCCTAGGGTGCTGGGGTGCCCGATTGACCTCGTCCCAAAATAAGGCCTAATGGGTCTTATGGAGATGAGAGGGCTCCAAAGGAGAGCAATCCCTTTTAGGTGTGATATGTCTCTATCTAAAAAAGACATTGCTTGCCAGTGGAGGTCAGACAAGGCCCGCCTCTCGATGAGTGGTTGAGGGGGATGGATCCCTGAGCCTTTACTGATAATCTGATATCCCAAGAGGGAGGATGCCCAGCCAAACACCTAAGATATCAGGACCTTGGTGGGACTAGCTGGGGCTTGATGTACCATGACATCGACCTAGTACCCTTCTCATTGTTTGAACTGCCTATTTGATTTGTTATAAAATCAATACAAATAATCTATTAAACAAACGTTCCCTCCAGCTCTTTGCCTGTGATTGCATTGACTGTTCTGCGACCAAAACCGAGAAATAGTTTGGAAGAAAGCTGCTCTTTACAAGTGGCAAATATTAAAGTAAACTCAAAGTAATAAATTAAAAATATAAATGACATATTTTGCTGGTGGACTCGTCAACTTTACGCATACAATCTGAAAAGCTCTAGTTTTTACTGATCCTGCTCTTGCATGTAATTCTGCTCCCAGCTCTATCCACTGGCAACTTGGTGCATGCATGTCCGAAGGAACCAATAAGACACACTTTGAAATAATTCCAAAATATGAAAAAGCAAATATATAATATATACGTATATATATTTTCACTGAAAAAACCATAGGTTTCAGGGGCGTTATAGTTAGCTGGACTTGTCACTCATACAAAACCATTGAAATTCCCCCGTTATAGTTAGTTCAGCTAACTATAACTCGCACGCCCGCAATGCACTGCTGATGACGTCACATATTACATAACTCATGACATGGTCAGTAACATCACTGATGACATCTCAAATGACATCACTGATGACATCATCCAGTGAATGTGTGTTTTTCTGAAAATTACATATGTTTTATATATGTATATCTCAAGGTCGATGGAAGAATGAATGGGTATATAAGTGTCTAAATGGATGAATTGTTCTTGAAAAATTGATTGTATA
The DNA here is from genome assembly GCF_964204655.1 of Triturus cristatus. NCBI lineage: Eukaryota > Metazoa > Chordata > Amphibia > Caudata > Salamandridae > Triturus > Triturus cristatus. Next base: position 682,361,798 of record NC_140595.1, read on the forward strand.
ACTGACTGATTAAGTGCATCTTAGTGAATACATGGCTTAGTGAGTAATGTTTAAATATGTAAATATCTGTAGCAGTCTCTCACTTTGTGTATAAGTGGATGCATGGGTTGGTGAGTAGCTACATGAGTGTCTATATACGTTATTAGTTGTTTTTTAGAGTATGAATGAGTGACTCACTGTTTGTATGTGTTGAAGACAGCATATGCGCAGGACTGTATGGGTGGATGAGTGTGTAATTAGGTGTGTTAGTGAGTGAATGACTGTCTCAATAGTGTCTTTATGAGTAACTACCTATGTTTTAAACTAGTATATGTGACTATTGGTGTATATAAGTGAGTATATGTGAGAGTGAGAGATTGAAAGAGTTCCTCTATGAATAAGTATGTGTTTCTATACGTGATTGTTTAAAAGACTAAGTATGTGTAATTTTCTGTAGAAGTAAGTGTGGTGGTGTGTGTATAACTGTATATGCAAGTAAATGGATGTTTGATTCTTTATTAGCATGAGTGACTATGTGTGTGAGTAACTCTATGGATGAGTGGCGTTGTGTAACAGGATGTATAGGTGTATGAGTACATATGATGAGTGAGTACATGTATGAGTGACTGTATAGGACTGTTGGTGAATGAGTGGATGTGTAAGTTGATCTTAAAATTACTCAATAGGTTGCTGTAACTGGTATTGGTATGTCCATTGTTTTGAAAATTTTAGTTTCTATTTTTGAATGTGTGTATCAAAGGTTATATTAGGGGGAGAGGAGGTCTGCCACTCTATCACAAGGATGATGTAATCAGTGATGTCATCAGTGATGTCATCTGAGATGTCATTTGAGATGTCATCAGTGATGTCATGAGTGATGTCACTGACCATGTCATGAGTGATGTACTATGTGACGTCATCAGCAGTGCATTGCGGGCACGCGAGTTATAGTTAGCTGAACTAACTATAACGGGGGAATTTCAATGGTTTTGTACGAGTGAAAAGTCCAGCTAACTATAACGCCCCTGAAACCTATGGTTTTTTCAGTGAATTTCTAAGGTTTTTTTAAATGCTAATTCCTAACTATAACGTGCCTGAAACATATGTTTTTTTCAGTGAATTTCAAAGGTTTTTTAAATGCTAATTTCTAACTATGCCTACAGAGATAGGACATGTGAAGAAATAAGAAAAAACGCACAGAAAGAAAAAAAAGAAATGCAGAAAGAAGCAACAGAAGTCCTCAAAGACTAAGAAAAGTGCAGGAAGAAGGATAACGTGCAGAAAGAACAAACAGAAGAGCAGAAAGAAGCCTTGTTGCAAAATCATCCTGTACCCTCAACTTTTTCAGACGGATACTGGTGGTAACTGAGTCTGACTAACCAGTCCTAGAGCCAGTGCTATGTTAAAAGACACTCAGAATACAGTGAAAACACCTACATACACTAGGGAACACTATGCGTTGGGGTCCCCCTGTGATTAGCATGACCTCCTCTGTAAGCCCCTAGTATATAATAGGGCAGGGGATTAAAACTACCTCTTAAAATGCGCCACAGGGCGTGTTTGCACACGTCACCTCAGGCCCCGTCCCCTCCCTTCCCCACTGTGTAAACACGCCCTGTGGCTGTTTTAAGTTGGGAGATTAAGTCCCCTTGAATCCTGAGGGTCCCTAGGGTCCAACTAGACCACTAGGTACCTCCAGTAAGCGCCACAGAGCTGCGTTGCACAGAGATGTAAAAAGGGGCACGGCCTAGATCACCTCTCTGCAACGCAGCGCAGTGGCGCTTACTGGAAGCACCTGGTGGGCTAGTTGGCCCCCAGGGTCCCTCAGGATTGAAGGTGAATTATTTCCCCAACTTAAAACGCGCCACAGGGCGTGTTTGCACACGTTAACTCAGGCCCATCCCCTCCCTTCACCACTGTGTAAACACGCTCTGTGGCCGTTTTTAGTTGGGAGATTAAGTTAATTTGAATCCTGAGGGTCCTTAGGGTCCAACTAGCCCACTAGGTACCTCCAGTAAGTGCCACAGAGCTGCGTTGCAGAGAGGTGTAAAAAGTGGCACGGCCTGGACCACCTCTCTGCAACGCAGCTCAGTGGCGCTTACTGGAAGCACCTGGTGGGCTAGTTAGCCCCCAGGGGCCCTCAGGATTGAAGGGGAATTATTTCCCCAACTTAAAACGCGCCCATAGGGCGTGTTTGCACACGTCACCTCAGGCCCCGTCCCCTCCCTTTTCCACTGTGTAACTACGCCCTGTGGCCGTTTTAGGTTGGGAGATTAAGTTCCGTTGAATCCTGAGGGTCCCTAGGGGCAAAATAGCCCACTAGGTACGTCCAGTAAGCGCCATTCCAGAGAGGTGTAAAAAGGGGCACGGCCTGCACCACCTCTCTGCAACGCAGAGCACTGGCGCTTACTGGAAGCACCTGGTGGGCTAGTTGGCCCTCAGGATTGAAAGGGAATTATTTCCCCAACTTAAAACGCGTCACAGGGCGTGTTTGCACACGTCACCTCAGGCCCCGTCCCCTCCCTTCACCGCTGTGTAAACGCGCCCTGTGGCCGTTCTAAGTTGAGAGAGTAAGTCCCCTTGAATCCTAAGGGTCCCTAGGGTCAAACTAGCCCACTAGGTACCTCCAGTAAGCGCCACTGAGCTGCGTTGTATAGAGGTGTAAAAAGGGCCGTGGCCTCAGAACACCTGTCTGCAACGCAGCTCCCTGGCGCATACTGGAGATACCTGTTGGGCTAGTTGGCCTTCAGGGACCCTCAGTATTGAAGGGGAATTAATTCCCCAACTTACAACTGGCCAGGGGGCGCGTTTGCAGAGTGCTGCAAGGAGGGAACATGGCCTCCGGCGCGATGCCGGTCTTTTATTTATTTTATTTTTTTAAGAAGGAGGGCTGTGTGGCCCCCCTTCTTTTTCTAATTTATTGGCCCTGGGGACCCCATCCCCCAGGGCCTGCACCCTAATTTTTTTTGTTGAAAAAAATTAATTTGGAAGGGGACGCGTGGCCCCCCTCCCAAGACCTTAATCGGCCCCGGGGACCCCAACCCCTGGGTCAGGGCCTTTATTATTTTTTATTCTTTAGGAGGGGGGCTGCGTTGCCCCCCTCCTCAGAACACTTATGGCCCCGGGGACCCCATCCCCCGGGGCCGGCCTTTGCTTTTTATTATTTAAAAAAAATATATATTTATAGAAACACCTAGGACATGCTAGACAAACCGTATGTACCTATCACCATGACGATTTGCGTTATATTCATTAAAAGGCGACTATGCAATGAATCCACGTGGAATGTATTTACACCGCTAGTGAAGCTCTGACGTGTCTGACGCCCTACCGTGCCTAATCCCGGTGCCCCCGCCGGTGGGTACTCTCCAAGTAGACACCCTTGTCGTTTATTTATACAAACATGGGTAGCTATTGACGGGCACATTTAATACACACGCACACCAAGTCATTCAAAGGGGATTCGACAAAAATTCGACCAAACTATGCAAGAAAACCCCCTCATGGTTAATAAAACACACATCCACCACCGGATGTGTAATACTTTTTATTTTACTCTCTGGAAAGGAGACGAACCTCACTTGAGAGTCACAGCGTGCTCCTGGCTGAGCCCAATGCTGTGTTACACCCACCAGTGCCCGCCGAGTGCCACACACCTCTGTGTTGTATTCCACCAGCTAGTGCGTATGCTATGACACTCTCTAGCCCATATGCACTGTAACACCACCCCGTGAATATGTCATGCCACACTTGCCTTCGCACGGGTTATATTGCCACATCTAACGTGCCTTCCTAGATTCCTATGTTATAACGCACAGCGCTATGCCATACATATTGCAATCTGGGATCCATATCTTTGTCACAGTGCATATGCAACGTTACACTCCCCAGCACATATGTTATATTACAACTTTAGAGACTAGTTAGGTTACACAACACTGCCCTGTGCATATTACACTCCAAGGCGCATATCGCATAGCACGCGCTAGTGCCTGTGCTATCTCGCGCTCTCCAATGAATCTGTCATTGCGCACAATGTATTGCATATTATATTTCACGCCTTGGTTCATCTTATATCACACTTTGTGGTGCATAGTTTATAACATATACTATATCTAGTTTTCATTTTCAATCATGCTCTCAGGACTATGTTCTATATAACACTGCGTCCACCTACCCTTTTCACGGGCATTACATTTTGCGATGGGGGGTGGAGGGTCAGAGGGTGTTTCTGCCAAGTGAGCCCGGAGTCACAGTCACAAACGTCCTCTTCTTCCTAAATAAAAGTGAGATTATGCTGCATACTTGTTCGTATTTTAAGTAGTTCGCACAGACACACGTTTTAAAAACAATAAAGTTCCTAATACCCACCTTCTCTGAACAGTTAGCTTGCTGCCCCATCCACCTCCTCCCTATCCTCTGTTGTCTGAATCCATGGACTAGCCTCCTCCCTCCTGCAATGCATGGTCTGATGTGCTGCCACTGCCCTCCATTTAGCATGATGTATCAGTCCACTCCTGCTGCCCTCCATTGCCCAATTCTATGGCCCATCATTGACCTCCTGCTTAGCCTCTGTGCTTAGGTTGCTGCCCCTATTCACCTTCCCCCTGCCCTCCGATATCTTTGTGCATGCCCCAGCTCCATCCTTTTTGCCCACCATGTTCCATGGACCTGACACTCCTATCTACTCTGAGTGTTCTATTGAGCTGCCACTCCCCTCCCACCTGCCTAGCATTGTCAGATGACTGTACCCTGTCCCTGCCACCTCCACCCTGCCTGTCCACATGCCATGCCCCTATCCCATTCCTCCTGTCCTCCATGGTCCATTTTACTGCCACACCCTTCTGCCCTCCCTGGTCTGTTGTGCTTCAACTGCTCCTCCTGCCTGCCCCGCGCGGTCTGTTGTGAGGCCCCTTCCCCTGAACGCTCTTGTCTGTCCCCAGGTCCTGACCCTCCCTTCTATCCTCCATGGTCCTTTGTGCATGGCCCCTGCACCCTCCTTCTTGCCCATCATAGCCATTGTGCTGCCACTAACCCTCCCGCTTGCCATGCATGGTCTTCTGTGCTGCCATGGCCCCTCCCACCTTCCCTGTGTGGACAGCTAGCTGCCCCTGACCCCCTCCCACCTTCCCTCCATGGTCTGTGTGTATGCCATCATAGTCTCACAAGTGCTCTCCATGGTGTGTCTTGTTTCTAGTGCCCATCCTGCCTGACCTCCATGGTCATCTTGCTGCTCCTGCCCTGCCCCCTTGCCCCCAGTCCTCTGTTTCCATGTGCAGACCCCTATTCCCTCCCTCCTGGCTTGTCTGTTCCATTGTAATGCCCCTGATCCGTCCCTCCTGCCCTTTATGGTCTGTTATGCTGCAGCTTTCTCTCCTGTCTGTCCATTATGGTCAGCTAGCTACCATTGCCTCTTTCCCCTCTGTTGTCCATGTGCATGGTCCTGTCCCCTCCCTATTGCTTTCTATGGATTATTGTGCTGCACTCCCGTCCCGCATGCCCCGTGTGGTGTATTGTGCTGCTGCAAAACCTGATGCCTGCCCTGTAGGGTCAGTTTGGTGCACCTCTCCATGTCCCTCCTGTCCTCTGTTATCAGAGTCCATGTCCCTACCCCAATTCCTCCTGCCTACCATGATCCAATGTACCATACTTGCGAACATTTTGAACTTGATAAGAGGGAGATTTTGAAAGAAAACTTGGGTATTGATTTTCCCCTTTGAGTTACATTGAAAAAGAGGCGATTGTAGACAGGAGACAGATCAAATAAAGCCCATTTGAGCTTAAAAACATTGGACGTTTCCTGGCTGAAACGGGTCTGTTGGCATGTATGGTTGTACTACCACTGCCTCTTCCTTCTGCCCACAATGGTCTATTATATTGCCACAGCCTCTCTTGCCAGTCCTGTATTGTTGGTTTGTTGCCCCTGCCCCCCTTTCCACTGCCCTCCATAGTCTGTTGTGCTGCCGCTGCCCTTCCTGCCTGCCCAGTGTGGTCAAATTGTTGCCTCTGCACTCTCCTACCTGCCTTCAATTTTCAGAGTTCGTGCCCCTGGCCTCAGCATCGCAACAGTATCCCAATGAACAACTAGATTGCTAACATTCTATATTTATTACAAAAGTGTGGAACGCTTGACGTCATCTTGATGTAATCAAAACTGTAATACCTAGAGCATTTCCTTTAGAAATTACATATATGAGAGGGTCTTATTTGCATCAAAATTATGGTTAGTGCTCTAATAAACTAAAATGAGGACATATCTTCAGAGTTTTCAAATAGTGACAAAGAACTTTTAAATTATTTGTAATCTTTATGTTTTTTTATCCAGTTGACCACTTGATTAAATGTTGCACTTAGGGGAGAGGATGTGGTGTTACTTACAGAGCTGCAGACTTTGCAACTGGGGAACCAGGTTGGTGTTTCTGCTTCAGCTCAACATTCTGTGATTCTGGTCAAATCACTTAATCTCCCCATGTCTACAACCAAAATGAATTTGATCTTGTGTGATGTAACCGATGCTCATGTAAAGCACTCCAATACCTGACAAGTCTGCACTATATAAAACTGCAAATACACAAAAAATAAGTGTTTTGCACACTTCTGTCATTGGGCTACATGTGGGCTACATCTGGGTGATATTTGTGCTGCATGTGGGCTCTTTTGTCTCTGGTGGCCATCTTGAGTGATTTATTTGTTATGAAGTTTCCTAATTTCCTCATTTACTGCAGTCTCCTCAGTAGGAAATACTTTCAGTTTTTTACTTTGATTCCATCAAGAAGGCATTCAGATGTGTCACACATTTGCCATAAATTCTGAATGTTAGCACTCTAGTTGCTCATTAGATCACTGTAGTAAAGCTACTGCTCACCAGGGAAGTCTGCTGCTGGTATTCAAAGTGCATGTTTCAGTCTGCATGTCAGAATGTTTTTATGAAATAGATGAGGATTTGAGAAGTCAAAATGTGCCCTCATTTTTCTTTCTGCAGCACGAATCATAATTTCTATGGCAAAATGAATCCCCTCATTTTGTTCCTTTGTAAATTAAATGTTTTAAGTGTTACCACTTTATTCCAATCAAGATGGCTTCAGGTGTGCCATACTTTTGTCATAAGTAAGACTGTTAGCGCTCTCGTTGTTCGTTAGAACACTCTGGGACATTCTGTCATTGGGCTATACTTGGGCCACATCTGGGTGATATTTGTGCTACATTTGGGCTCTTTTGTCGGGTGGCCATTTTGGGAGACTTATTTGTTATGAAGTTTCCTAATTTCCTCATTTACTACAGTCTCCTCAGTAGGAAATACTTTCAGTTTTTTACTTTGATTCCATCAAGAAGGCATTCAGATGTGTCACACATTTGCCATAAATTCTGAATGTTAGCACTCTAGTTGCTCATTAGATCACTGTAGTAAAGCTACTGCTCACCAGGGAAGTCTGCTGCTGGTATTGAAAGTGCATGTTTCAGTCTGCATGTCAGAATTTTTTAATGAAATAGAAGAGGATTTGAGAAGTCACTCAAAATGTGCCCTAATTTTTCTTTCTGCAGCACGAATCATACTTTCTATGGCAAAATGAACCCCCTCATTTTGTTCCTTTTTAAATTAAATGTTTTAAGAGTTACCACTTTATTCCAATCAAGATGGCTTCAGGTGTGCAATACGTTTGTCATAAGTAGGACTGTTAGCGCTCTAGTTGTTCTTTAGAACACTCTGGGAAGCTGCAGTAGAACACAAAGGAATCAACTGACAGTCTCTGCCCTTGTTGGATGTACATGTTTTACTGAGAATATCAGACTTCATTCTCACATGACTGAGAAAGATAATGTGAATTTACAGAAAATATGCTCTCAGTTAAGCTTACCTTCCAAACCTCTGTGGGAAAAGCATGAGAAAATAGTTTTCTCTCAAACATGATTCATGATATCACAGCAGAAGGCTTTTTCACATGGTAAAATCACCTTAGAACACACCACAATTCATAAAATGAGTATGGTACCATCAACAAATGATTTATAATGTCACTAAAGTCTTAAAACCTTCTATTAACTGCAATGCTTTTTAATGAGGTGCTATCATGTATATTGGTCCCAAGATGGATGCCAACACTTCTTGGATGAAGTACTGACAGCCAATCAGATCTCACGATGAGATGTGTGGTTAGGCTCCGCCCAGATATATCTATCTTTTTAACTCTAATTTTCTCAGGAACTACTGAATGGATTTACACCATTTAAGCAAAAGGCACGAGTCTGAACTGAGGACTACCTCTTTGCCAAATTTGGTGTAATTCCGTTCAGCAGTTCGGGCTGTAGCTGCGTCAACAGGTCCTATGGGAAAATGCATGGGGAAAACACATTTTGGGACCCCCCTTTTTTCTCGGCCCCCGCTTGGCGAATCACCGTGAAATTTTCAGGATAGGAGCGGACAGGAGCTGGCCAAAAGTTTGGAAAATTTCGCGAAGATTCGTCAATCGGCGCCAACGTTATTCCAAATAGAATGTTGCGGATTTCCTATGGAAAATAGGTCCTAACTATAGCTACCTACTGGCGACTGCCAGTAGGTAATATATATATATTATATATATATATATATATATATATATACATACAATCCAGAAATTTTTCCTAATCTTGGTGCTCATACATCGCTCAGAGAGATGCCCATTTCCCGTGGACAGCAGTGATGGGTGGCTATATCTGTGCATGATCAATCAAGATTGCTTCAGTATTACTCTGGGCAGCCCTTTTTCCAAATCAGTAAGGGGCATATTTATGAGCCCCTTTGCATTGTTCTTGCACCTCCCAACATGGTGAAAGAGAGACGCAAATGCAAAATTAGATTTATGAAGTTAGGCAAGGCCACCTTGCATGGCCCTGAGTGGCTTCATAAATCTCGAGTCATGTAATGCAGCACAAATTGCTGTGTTGAATTACTCTGCACCTGGGAGGTGTTTCCATGGGTGTTGCATGGGATTTCCCATGCAACATCCATAGATTTTGACACATTCCCAGATTTAGAAGAACAGGTCAACCAATGTGCCAACGAGATATGCCTCCCCAGGAGAGGTGTAGCAAGGAGAAATCTCTTTATTTCTCTTTGTTTTTTCGACTCTCTATGTGTGTTGCATTCGGCAGCACACATAGAAAGAGGAAAAATCCTCAGGATTCTTTTTGTGCAGGAAGGTGTCCCTTCCTGCACAAAAATAATCCTGCATGCAATGTTGGCATTCTTGCACCACGGTGCAAGGGGGTCTGCGTTGGCGCTAGGCAGCCCAATGTGCGCTAGTGCAGAGGAACGGTGAGTAATGTGCCATATCGTCTTAATTACGACACACTCCTGCCCTTTCTCAGTGACGCAGTGCAGCAAGGTGACCTACTGAGCTGTGCCATTTTTTCATGAATACTTCCCCAAATGACTCAAAGTTAAAGACTGCAACCGTTTAATTCTCGTGGGCCACCACAAATTTAACCAAAAGTGAATTCCCTGCTTTTAACATGCACCTGTGACCTGAAAGGTGATTGACTCGATAGATCATAGACACTGCTCTTTAAAAGGAAGGACTCACTGAGTCCACCAGAAGGGTGTTGTTTTGATGTACCCGACTGTCAGTGTTACACCCTTGAATGTCCTGCAAACAAGACACTTCCGGTAACAAAATAAAAGAGGGCGGCTATAGCAAACACTATTGACTTTAAACGTGTATTCTTAGCCACTCTTCTCAGGTAAAAATGATATCTGAGCCAAATATTGACACAGCGTGTTTCCCAGTGTATTCAAAGCTGACTGGAAAAAGTGTAATGTAGGTAGCTCCACCACAAATAAACGAATGGAAACTTCTATTTTTAGTTCATTGAAAAGCTGTGGGCAAACAGCACTACTGTTGAATAGGGGAGGCGGCTGAATTGTGCAAGGTGCACCTGTGAGGCATCAAAATTCCTGAAAAACCAACAAAATATAAATATTCTTGATTCAAAACATGGACTCTATCACTACTTGAAAAGCAAAATGATCCCAGTGTATAGGTGCAATCTGCAACTCTGAACCAAGGGTTCTATCCACAAAGACATGGTGGCGTATGTAAATTAGGGCCATATGTAGGTAAAACGTGTTTTGCGATTCTCTAATTGCAATTTTTAGGGAATCGCAATTAGAGAAATGCAAAACGGAATGTAGGTAGGATTAGCAAAATATTTTGCGAATCCCACCTATTCCTTATTTGCGAATCCCAAATTGAGATTCGCAAATAAGGAATACCTTCCCATTCATTCCTATGGGCTAGAAGGCCCATAGGAATGAATAGGAAGACATTCTCAATTTGCGATTCTCAATTAGAGAATCGCAAATTGAGAATGCAATTTCAAGGTTGCAAGGGTGTCAATAGGACACCCTTTTGCACCCCTGAAATAAACATGTGTGCACATGTGGCGCACATACATGCGCTAAGGGCATGTATGTGCGCCACATGGCACTTTGAAAAATGCAAAAAAGTGCATTTTTCAAAGAAATCGCAAATTACCACCAACTTGAGGTTGGTGGTAATATGCAATTCCTTAAGCCAAAATCGCACAACTTGGGTGCTTCCTACATTGCATTTAAGGAATCGCAATTTGGGATTCCTTAAATGCATTAGCAAAATGAGGAATCGCAAATCTTGCGATTCCTTATTTTGCGTGTGGGTTTTTGTGTGCAAAATAGCACACTGCCCAAATTGCGATCGCAAACGCCGAAATTCGGCCAATTTCAGCATTTGCGATCGCAATTTGGCTTCCTACATATGGCCCAAAGTCCTCTTTTACATACTCCTACGTGCCATCGTGGGTAAGACCCAAAATATCAATAATGCGCTAAATGGGAATAATTACGCAACACTCATGAAATTTATACAAGTAAAAAGGACTGTGCCCTCTTTGCACTTTTACTGGTAGGGATTTGGAAATTTCTGGGCAAATTCACTAAGGCATTTAAGAGTACGTAAAAGACTATGGCCCAGATTTCCCAACATATCACGGAACGCAGCGCAGCAGCCAAAAATACTGCACTGCGTTGCATGATAGTGGGGTGCAGGGGAACGCCATACTGACAAATCTATAGCACTCTCCTACCCTCTCCCTAGCACAGATTTTGCTGTCGTGCACCACGCACACTGCTTTGTGCCATAGTGCAAGGGTGTGCGCGTGAGTCTAGCATAGGTTTTGTACTGGAAGGGTTCCCTTGCAATACTAAATACTATGCTTAGACACGTTTTAAAACTTTTCCTACATTGTACGTGTGCTGCACAGTGCAGCACACATTCAAAGTCAAAAAAGACAGGAGAAACGAAAACATTTCTCCTTTCAACCCTTGCTTTCAAATGGAATTCACTTAAGATGCAAGACGCTGTCTCAGATTTTTGGTGGATAGGGTTTTGTATCGAAAGGCATGGGTGGTTGCATGGGAATGCCTACGCAATGCCCCCTCGATGTTAACTAGCACAAAGCACTGCTTTGCGCTATTTTGCATTACTTTTAGGTAATTTCTAGTGCAAAAGAAGTTTTGCCCTGGAAAGTAAGTCATAAAAAAGAAATATTTTGTGTTGGTTTGTGTCACTTTTGTGAGGCAAGCACAGCTCAAAATGTTGGTAAATCTGTCCCTGTGTCTGTACTACTACCTCCTTTACTCGTAAATGTTGTTTACACATGCAAATACACAATCCCTTCAGTATTTTTAACATTTCAACTCAGTAAGCTACCACACACAATACCCCTGCAAACAATATGGGCCAGATTTTGGATGAGAGGGGAGGGGGGTTGTGGAATCCCCCAATGTCTAAAGGAAGGGCTTATTCCAGTGGAAAATCCACTTGTGGAATTTCCTGCACCATACTAGCTCTGTGGTGAAGGAAATTCCATCTGTGGATTCCCTACACAATTTAGCTCCTGCGCCTGAACGTGCATGAGCTTCAGTCACCACCTACTCTAAATGAGGTTCACCATTTGCAATTTGGCACCCACCTGAGCCTCCAAAAAATGAAACTCATTCAAACCGATATACTCAGCTCTACTGATCACCCACCTCCACAATAGCGAAACCGATCCTCATCTGCAAAGTGCAAATTATAATTTACACCTTAAATACCAAAGTCTGATATGGGCAAATCGAATCTCTTCTAAAAGAAATGCTTTCTTCAGAAGTTAGTGGAGTTTCATTTCCCACTTAACTCTTCATCGGGGGTCAGTGTCGAACATATTCCACCCTATACACGAGGTCCACCGTGGCTTCGAACCAACCAATAAGACTAGTGCATTCAGACCTTCCCAGGCAGTCACACAGCCTTTGTCTGGAGTTAATGTCCAACAAATTGGAATGAGAAGATTCATAGTAAGAGGGACAACTAAAGACCTTTGTGTTCATCCACCGCAGTTCAGCCTGAATTTTGCAAACAGCTAAATACTTATATTTTTCAGACCGCTTGTACTCCTAAAAGAGAACGCCACTTTACAGACTTTTGAATTTTCTTATTTCATTTATATCACAACTATCATGAGCCAAATTCTCTTAGCATCAATATCTTAACAAAATATTGGAAGGCAGGGGGTGCTGCTAGCAGGAAATCTGATCAAATATTTGAGCATGAAAACTTTCAGTTCCTTTCCAAACTTAATCAGATGATGGAGGCTGCCAGTGTTGTTGCATGAGGGACTAGATGGAGAAAGCTCTCTCACCATGGACCGTAAATCTAGTTTTGGAGACCAACTCATGTCCCGGTCAACTGAGAAAAGTGTAAACATGGGGTAACTGTGGGAAGGACTGCTGCATTTCTAATGATCACAGTACAGGTATGTGTTAGATTAGGTAGTAAATGGTGCTACCACAATGCCCAGAACACCCTGCTACCTAGGGATGTCCTCCAAGCCGACAGCCACATGGCCTCAGCTTCTCACAAGATAAACAGTTATAGCAATGGAGCACTCTATCATGTTGTATTTAAAGAGTCCAAAGTTCACATGGTCTTCCTGTTTGAAACGTGTCTGCATTTATGCAACAAAACAAGCGAAGAGGCCAAATTATCCTCAACATTCTGCGGTTTGCCGGCCTGCTCCTGATCACTGGTGCCGCCGCAAAGGCGCTTCTGCAAGCGCTGGTTTCAAATCCAATTTACTCCAATAAAGTAGGGTCAGCACTATGAAACCTGAAGTTTAAATACTTTCATTAATGCATCATCAGAGTGAGGATGCGTTTCGGCTGATCAACACCCTTTTTCAAACTGTGAGGCGCCATGTTTCAAACAATTTAAATAGTCATCAAGTGAATAGTGTCATATCACACAGACTCTGGGTTATTTTCATCTTTCGTGGGCAATACTCACTTCAATTGTGAAGCATTACCAATACAGTAACATTGGCACTTAAACTAATATTTTATTTATTGATTTGCATAAGTTAATTAAAACCATTGTGTTACAATAAAGGAACATTGAAAAAGAAACCATTGTTCGTGAGGATTAAAAGTTCTGATAAGGTGCAAGTGTTATGTACCATCATGTGGCTAGGGGCTTATTTTTGTATTTACATTTGTCCATTACTCGGTGACAAGCCTAAAACATATAGGGCCACATGCATCATTGTAAATTGCGGTCGCAAAGGGGCAGGTTCGCAGAATCTGCCCCTTTGTGACCGTAATTTTTGCATTTGGGATGCATCATCCCAAATGCAAAAATCGCTATTTAAGTAAATCACTAAGATTGCGATTTCGTAAATTGCGATTGCATTCAGGGAATAGCAAATTGCAATTCCTTAAATCGAATGCAACAGCCCCAAAAAAATTGCGATTTCGCAATTAGAACATTGAAAAATGCACAAAAGTGCATTTTTCAAAGTTCTATGTTGAACACATACATGTCCTTGGGGCATGTGTGTGCACAACATGTGTTGAAATTGTGAGGACCAAATAGGTACTCACAAATTGCGCATGCAATTTCAAGGGTGCCAAAAGGACACCCTGATGCACCCCTGAAATTGCATGCGCAATTTGCGAGCACCTATTTGGTACTCGCAAATTGCGCATGCAATTCCCATTGATTCCTATCTAGGCCCATAGGAATGAATGGGAAGCAATTCCTTATTTGCGAATCGCAAATAAGGAATGTGTAGGAATCGCACATTTTTTAGCGATCCTAAATGCATAAGCATTTGCGATTTCTAAATTGCAATGTCTTAAAAATTGCAACTCAGGAATCACAAATGCACAATTTGATGCATGTGGCCCATAGCCTTTTAGTTTTGAATTTAACTGATTAACTTGTTTTTGTAATAATGACAGACAAGACAAAAAGTGATTTCTAAGTGTTGGTATCCCCACCCTCTTCTATAAGGTTATTTTTCTTCTGGGTTGGAGAGAACACCTAGCACGAGGGAAACCTTGAAAAACACTACCAAACTCACACCCATTACTCACTAGACAAGTAGGGGCTCGTTGAGGCACGAGACATACCCTCTAACTCTCACAAGGAACGTTTTAAAGCACCTTCTCAGAGACACGGTCTCTGAAGGTGATTTGGTGGATGAATAGCAATCAACCATACAAATGTGAGATAACAGGTATACAACTCATAAGAATGTCATAATGGAAAGACAAAAAATTTAGAGGAGACCTCGAGAATCAGGGGAACCCCTTGACAGTTTTGTAGGTGCATTATGAGTATTGGCAGCAACATATGAAGTTCAGGAGGCCTTGTTGACTTTATATAACTTGACTCTAGATAAGGCCATTGAAATTGTGGCAAGAATTGAAAGCACTGCAACATACATAGAAAAATGTCCTTACTGTCCTCTGTTTCTAAGGTCCACCAAGTTCAGGAAATTCTCAAAAATGTTAGCATTCAATAAGTGTGCAAGAGCTTTAATACGAAAAATAGTCAGATGTTAGGTGAGGTTCCAAATAATTAATGTGTTACAGATCTGTGGAGTAAGTCACATTTGGGAAATGCCCAATTTTGATCAGCCAAAGATAGGATTTGTACTATGTGTAAATGCAAGGGTCATTCTGATAATGTTTGCAAGTTAGGTATGAGCAGTATGCGAAAAGTGATTCATTCTGTAAAAGTTGCAGAAAGACTACTCATTGAATCAAGTGTGAGTGATGAAGATGCCATTTTGTGTATTACATTGTCAAATGAGGAACCAGTAGTCAAAGGTGGAAGGAATTGTAAGGTACTGGGTTTGAGCTAGGGTTGCTGTAATAGGCCATGCTATATGGTTGTCATAGCTGGGATAGCAGCAAGATTATATCGGATTCTGAGCCTCCCTCGTTAGGACAGGAGTGTGGAATGAGTTTAAAAGAACCACATTTAAGAGAGACCAATGTAAAACATGTGGCTTATAGAGTTAATAGCCTAGACGTGCTGGAAAAATATACCACCTTGAAGCTCAGGGGAAATTTTAAGAAGTTGTAATTTAGATCGCAAAGGATGAGTTCTAGTTGCTTGATGGCTGGAAGAAAATAATTTAGGAATAGTTTTACCCCAACAACCTGGCACAAGTGCTACTGTGGAAACAGTGCATGCATGTGTGTTGTTGGGGAATATGAGTGATCAAGAGTCTAAATGTGGTCCCTGAGAAGTTGGGTATAGATTCATTTTTTTGCATTGTATTCAGCTAAAATGTGGTGGGATGCACAAAGTCCGAAGAGTCCATTGGCTTTAAGCATGGAATTAAGGGAGGAGCTGAGGAGTTTATGCGAACAACACACAATATAAATAATAGACATGTTCTGATGTGGTATTAGCATGAAGGTCAATGGAACCTTTTTTTTTAAAATTCTTTTTATTGACATTTTCAATAACAAACTTAAAACATTGCTTCACACTGCTGCGTATGTATTTCAGGCAATGACGACACGCCCCCCCCCCCCCCAACAAGGCACAATGTACGGAATGTAAAGGACATCAAGTCAGTATTACATGGCAATCTCTGCTTTAGCCAACCGTCAATCCGCCACATCTGCCCATCCGTGTTTCCCTCCCCGACAGCCACCAACCCGCCCCACGAGCAGCAGCTAGTATTAACAAGGTCAATGGAACCTTGGGAATGTCTGTTGATTTTAGTGACGTAAATGCCAACAAATGGGTAGAATGGCATCCGTTGCCAAACATTTCAGAAATGTTGACCACTTTGGGAGAAGCAAGGATTTTGAACACTTAGGACATGGCCTTCGTCATATCATCAGATTGTGTTGCATCACAATTCAGCAGATTTGACGTCCTTTCTGCCTCCAGATTTAGATTTAAACACATGCAATTCAGCTTATCTTCAGTATCTGCATAATTTCAATGTCACATAGAGAACTTGTTCAGGGATATAGCAGGTGTAGTATGTTTCCAAGATGAATGGTTGGTTTATTACAAAGACAGGGAAATACACAACAGGGGAATTGCACAAGTTTTAATTATCTTAAGGGGCAAAGGTGTTACTCTGTAAGAGCAAAAATGCAAGTTGGAGGTTGCAAATTATTTAGGTTTTCAACTGTCTGAGAAAGGAGTAGAAATCAAGGGAAGCTTAGTTAAGGCCATTTCTGACTTTCTGGTGCTGAATGCCAAAAAATAGTTGAGATCACTTTTAGTCATGATTGAATTCTATTCAAAATGAATTCCCTACTGTGCTGAGAAATAATAAAATGCAGAAATTATTGAAAAAAAATGAGAGTTTTTTAAATGATGTAAATTGTGCTGAGGACTTCCAAAAGTTTAAAATTGAAGTGGCTCAAGTGATTATTTTAAGTATTTTGATACACGCAATCCTTGTGTGGTAGAGAAGGATGCCAGCCAGAGTTATTTAGGAATGGTTATGTTACAACACAGTAATGGGAAGAATGAGTTATTGGCCTTTGCTTTTCAGCGTATGAAGGGAGCTGAAATCACTTATTCTGCTATAGAATGAGAAGCAGTGGCAGTTTGGTAGGGCTTGAATCATTTTTAGAAGTTATTTATGGAGTTAAGAGCTCACCATCAGAGAGGATCATAAACCTCTCTCCGGTTTGTTCACTGCCAAAGGTGCTAGAAAGCCAACCCTTAGGAAAACAAAGTGACAGTACAGACTACAGCAATTTTCACACAAATTGGTGTGCATTCCATGAACACAGAATGTGACAGCAGATTGATTGTCTCATTTACTAGTGAGTGATACGAAGGATCTTATAGAAGAAGAGGCTCAGATAACCATGTGTTTATTAACAGAGACAATGAGGGTAGCATAACCAAGGTTTATTGAGTTAATACTATTCAGAAGGCTGCAGTTATCAAGGAAGTTGTGGAATACTTATGCATAGGGTGGCCTATGTCCAAAGTATTGGGTGATGGTGTGCAAGCTTACCGTCAAGTGGCAATCTGTTTTCCATACAAGATGAACATCTTTGATGTACAAAATTGTTAGCTGTAACAGAGGAATTGTGTGTTAGAGCTGTGGCTTTGGCTCATGACAAACACGTAGGGATGAAAGCCAAGAGAAGAAGGTTGAAAGAACATGTTTAGAACAAGAAAGTAGAGCATATTGTAAGAGATTGTATGTCTTGAACAGTTAGTGATAAATCTCACGTTACTATTTCTAGCCTTGTAGAGTTGATCCCTACATTAGAAAGGGTGTGGTGAAAATAGGGTTGGACATTGTTATTCCACCTAATGTAAGAAAAGGAATATCAATATTTGGTATGGTAATCGTGCACTATTTTTCCAGATGGTTGGAAGTCATATTTGTGGATTCAGACATGGAACAGACATGTGATTGAATTTCTAGAGAATGTGTTTCATAAGCAAGGAGTAGAAGAAGTGGTGAACGGCAATGACACACAGTTGACTTCAAAAGAGTTTGAAGCCTACGTACAAACACTGAGTGTAAAACATACTAAAACATCCTTGTACTATCCTAGGAGTAATGGTCTGGTGGAGATGTAATAAACTGATTCAAGACAATATGCAGTTGTCAATGGCAAATCAACTGGATTGTGATGGTGGAATTGGAGAAATTGTTTTGAGTACCCCTAATGCTGATACTGAGGTGCCATCTTTTGTGATAATGAGAGGACAAACTCCCATATCCACGTTAGTTAGACCTTTGATATGAAGATCTGGAATCACAGAGAAAACATTTAAAGCATTGCCAGAGAAAAGATGATATGCACAAATTAAGTATGCTGATTTGAGTAAAAAGTCTTTGGTGGTAATTTGGTGAAAATGTAGCATCCTGTTATTGTACCAGAAAGAAGTTCAATGGGTTAGGAGACAAAAAATGGTTTTGGTCAAACAATCAGTAGTGAAACTGGAGCATGGAAAGTGATGGAATAAAGAGAAATTGTCTTTAGTTCCTGCGGATGGTTTTGTGGTGAGAAGGTAGCAGCAAGAGCAAGCTTGTGGTTTGAAGGTGGGGACCAGTGGACAAAGGGTTAGGAATGCTGAAGAAAGGAGTAGGTCCCAACAAAATTGTGAGACACCACAGAAGTTTTGATGACTTTGATAATAGCCATCTGTCGGGGTCGTTAGTCCACTGGAAATAATAGTTTAAATATTTATTTGTATCTATAGTTTCAATTTAATTTATTATTTAAAGAGGTTGCACTTACTGGAGTCAGCTGCCTACTGTGTACTGGCCCGCCAGTCACAACACACAGGCTTAAAATAGAAAGCTATTGCGGACCATTTGTACTTCTTGTCACAGAGTGCCAATATTTTGTATTTGTGACAAAAAGGTGGAACACCCGAATGCCGTTGTCATAGAATCAAAGCTGTAAAACTTAAAGCATTTCCTTTAGCAATGAAGGAAGTGAGAGGGTTCATTCTGTAACAGAAATTATGGGAAGTTCACTAGAAAGCTAAAATGAGGATACAATTTCTGTGAGTTGTCAAATATCTTTCTCTTTCATATCAGTAACATATTCTGACATGAAGATTGAAGCATGCACATTCAACACCAGTAGCAGTCTGTCAGTTAACTCCTTAGTGAACAACTACAGCTTCACCACAGAGTTTTAATGAATAACTAGAGTGCTAATAATAGAAATTTCTAAAAACAAAAATGCGCCACACCTGAACCCCATTTTAAAGGAATAAAGGCTGTGAAATAGAAAGGACGTTCCTGCACTGTACACTGCAGTAAATGAAAAGACTGTGAGGTTCTTTTTGTCATACAAAATATCCTTTGCAGTGGCAAGCTTTGGAAGGCGTTCCCATAGGGAATGCTTTTTTATGTTGCCAATAGCTTTGGTGCCATATGACAATTCTTCACAAGACTTTTGTGCTCTTTTTTGTCAAGTTTGTGATTGAAATGTTTTGCAGTGATCTATCAAGTGAGCACAGAATAAAAGGGGGGAGGTCCCAAAACATGTTTTTCCTCATTCAATTTTCCATACGACCTTTAGCGACAGCTGCAGCCAAAACAGCTCAACAGATTTACTCCAAATGTAGCAGAAAGTTAGATCTTGGTCCAGAAAGAGTGCCTTTTGTGATGTGGTTAAAATCTGTTCAGTAGTTCTTGAGCAATCAATGCAAAATAACATTGTATATTTCACGCTGCGGAGGATCCGGGGACCAACCGATCTCATGCTGAGATATGATTGTCTGCCACTCATCAACAAGGATGTGCCGGCAGCCATCTAAGGACTTGGTACTCAGTCCTGAGTCCTATAAGAAGATTTTTCAAAAAGACATAAGGGGACAGGGTAACTTTTTTTGCCATGAATTTGCAGAAGGTCCGCAAATCTATGGCAAAACTGTAAAAAGAAAAACGCCTGGGCTCTAACTGTATGATTAAAACCTACCCCAGGGTAAGCCAGGGCCCAGGGGATGGCACAAAACATTGGTTTCGAAGAAGAGGGCCTGTCACCTCCCTCCCCAAGCCTCTAGAAGGCCAGAGAACCCCATTCCCTGGGCTGTCATGCTAAAAGAGGGGAAATGCTCACACAAGGTGTGAGCAGACTTCTGTTTCCCTGCCCACGCTTTTGCGGGCAGGAAAACATACATTGCTCCCATCTGGTGGGAGCAGGCACAAAAAGCTGCTCCTGTTGGGCAGGAGCAATCAGGGACATCTTTAAGAATTTTGGGGGCCTGGGGCAAAATGCATTTCAGGGGCCCCTGTCCCAAGAAGACTCTTGACTGAGTTTCTGCAATGCTGATACCTTCTCTCACTTCCCGTACTTTCCTGCATTTTCTTATTTTTCTGCAGTTTCCTGAATTTTGAGATTCCTTAGACCAAACATCTTCTTAATTTGGACTCTTGGATGATTCTAGATTTTACTCATGTATAGATGAGAAAACCAGAAACTCTTCTCTGAGCACCAGATTTTATTGTTGATCTTTTGTATTGCTGTGACTGAAGTTCTTGTTTTCATAATACTGGTATGCCTAAACTACTTTAACCCCTTCAGCGTGGCGCGGATTACCGCGCTGTGCTGAAGGGTTCGTGCGCGGGCGGGGCCATGACGGAGCGGTTCCGTCATCCGCACAGCGCAACCGATGCGCATGACGGAACCGCTCCGTCATGCGCATCGAAGGGGTTAAGAGGTTGTGTTTTCCAGTTGTTATTCTGCATCTTTATAGCATGGTGCTAAGATTTGTGTACCTTTTAATAAACCTCCTTAACTCTAGTCACTGATTCCGGGTCCTTATTGTGTAGAAAACTGGGTTATACTGTTAATTGAAGTTGACTGATGTAATGTTAACTTCCAGTCGGAAAGAATAGTCCAACGGAGGACGAATGGTAAGAGGGTTGGTCCAAAACACTGCATCACCATCTATGGTACCAGCACCCCATTCAATTATATTGAGAGACCTTTCCAAATTCTTTTTTATATAGAATTTCTTGGCATTTTGCGTAAACAATTCACAACAATAACCCATGTTTTACTGTCATCGACACCAACAAGCAAATAAGAATACCCAGCATAATTACCCGGCTATCCGTGTGGAAACGTATCTGTACCGGCACAGTCCACTTACTTGACCTTCCCCTATCATTACGTTCCCCAGTATTATCAGTTGTATTGTCTGCGTATCGTCCCTAAGCTGCCACACTCGTTACTAAAGGAAAATGCCAAATCGACTTGTAAGGTTCCCCCCTCTATGAAGCTGTCCACCAAGCCCCCACATCTGCAAGTCCTCATACTTTTTCAACCCCTCATGTCAGCTTAATTTGCTCTTCCTCTGTTGATGTTCTTTCCATAACATCACTCTGGCACCTGTAAATTTGAGGAGGGTGGATGCCCATCCATTTCGTTGCCACCTGTCTTCTAGCCAGGACCAGTGCCAATCTGAAGAATTGATGGTGCATCTTTTGCCTTTTGCTCTAGGGAGTACCCCAATATGCCCTGTACAGGTCCAAGCTACAATGTGACACCTGAGACCACAGTTGAGGTAGCAAAGACTGCTGACCAGTAGCGATGCAGTGTGGTGCAGTCCCAGGCTAAGTGTAGGAAGGTGGCCCGGCGCGTTTGACATTTAGGGCAGGTGGCTGCTCTATTGAGATATATTCTGCTCAGTGTTAGGGGGCTTAGGTATGGTCTATGGAGGAAATTGAATTTTATCAATTTAAATCGAGTTTTGCTAGGAACCTCCCTGACCAGGGCACAAGCTGCATTTCAGAGTCTGTGAGTGAATTGTTCTTCAATATCTCGTTCTCAAGCTCCCTTACTCCTAAGTGGTTTAGTAGGGACATCCTGTCTTAACACCCTGTACATATGGTTAATAGTATGCCAGGATGTGCCCAATTCCAGATGGCAGCCAGAGTGTGTGTCGGGGCAAGAGTAGAGGGGAATCCCTTCCAGATGTCCCTTGTGGTCTTCACTAGTTTGGCGTTTTGAAAAAAAACTGTCCTGGCCCTACCCTAAATGTCTCCTGAGCTTCTTGGAATGTAATAAACATATCTCCCAAGTACAAAACCACTCCCTCTCACCAGTGGGTCATCACCATCAACTCGGATATTTGGTTGAAGAGCAGTATGGCCCATATGCCAAGTTCTGCATTAAATGGTGGGCTGCGAATTATGTGTTGCAAAATTTGTTCCCACACCAACTCCATCTGTCTGATTTGGTGAGGAAAACGCCCTGGGAATATGGCCATCCCTTATAAGGAGAGCCAGGTACAAGTGGTCTCCATACATGCCTTTAAGGAGTTTATTTTCCCACGTGTCCTCTTCTGTCACCCAGCAGGCCACATGTTGTATATGTTCTGCATAATAATACATTTGTAAGTCTGGAAGTCCTAATCCTCCCTCCTCCAGGGTTTTTTCCCAGTTGGGCTAGAGCCACTCTCCGCCGTTTCCCAGTCCAAACAAACCTGACCATCAGACTGTCTAACTGTGGCCTCTGACAGCGGGCAGAGTGAATTCTGAAGTAGGTAGAGACAGCGGGGTAAGACCACCATCTTCACGATAGCTACACTGCCCATCACTGATGAAGGTAATGAGATCCAGAACTTGATCGAGTTCCATAAATCTTGCATCACTCTTCCCATATTATACTCCTATTGATTATCCGCTGAATGTGCCACCATAATGCATGCATTTCCAAACTTGTCCTCCCACCACAGACCAATATCCGGCAGTTCCACAGGGTTTTGATCACTGTTTCTAGGGGGAACAGGGCAGGCTTTTTTGCAGGTTCACTTGCAACCCTTAGACCATCCCAAAGGTACACAGTTGCTCTAGAAGCAGTGGGACGGACTCCTGAGCGAGCCTTAAATAGCAAAAAGCATCGTCCAAATAGAATGAAACAAGGTGGGAGACTTCCCTAATGGTGATTTCCCAATTCCGCCATTTTATCGCCAAGGGTAAAAAAGCAGTGGGGAGAGTGGCATCCCCGCCCGGTACCCACTGGACTGCCCAGCTGTTCAACACTTTTTTGACCTTCCGTACTCTGACGGTGGGCCCCATGTACAATAATTTCACCCATTTGAGAAATTCCAGGCTGAGCCACATATGATACACCTCCCAGAGATGCTCCCAGTTAAGGGTATCAAATGCCTTCTCCAAATTGATAGCCACTAAGGCCATATCATCCCATATATTGTGTACTGAGGGAAGCAGATGGTTAAAGCATCCAATGTTAATCGCTGTGTTGCATCGCGAGACATACAACATTGGTCATTCCGAACGAGAGTGCTGATTCCCTGACCCAACTCCATCACTAAGGCTTTGCACAGGATCCTTGTGTTGGAGTTTATCATGGTAACAGTCGATATGTCGTGGGATCAAATGAGTCCTCTCTGGGTTACAATAGCCTGTGAATAACTCACTCCCATGACCTATCGCCTCTCTCAGCCAAGGCTGCTCGAGCCAGCTTCAGGTTCCCTTACTGACATAGTTTCTCAAAAGCACTTCAGACTAGCTTTTAACCTGACTCAATACACATGCATGATTCCTTCAGCATTATTCCATCACCGTCTAAACCTACTCACGTGCTGTGCACTGAAGCTTCACAGGTTACAAATGGTGCAATGGGGAAAGGGTATAACATACCTTGCTTATTTTTTCCATCATTTTTTCATGAAACATGACTCGATGAAGGGGAAAAAAAAGAGGGTGTTATTGAAGAACATTAATAAAGGACTTGCTCCATGTAGAATTTGCTGACACATGAATACAGCCCTTACAAAGAAGGTGTGCAATATGTATAGACCAAATATTGAACCGCTTTAGAATACTATTGTTTTCCATCCCTCCAGTGATATATATCATGTAATATGACAATATTTTCCTTAAATCATTTCTCATTGTGCTTCTCTATGTATGGGGCCACGGCATCCATCAGAAAGGCATGCTTTTAAGGCACTAATAGAAAATAATCAAACAGGTCTACTTTTAGTAAATTGTACTGAAGTGAGTTTTCTTTGTAACATTTAGCAAAACGTTCATTTTAATTATATAGGTAACTGAATGAATTATATTTGCTTATAAAGTATTGACTGTTAATAGAGCAACTTAAATACATAGATGGTGTACTAAATGTGCATTAGGAACACAAAGTTCCTTCTATGGTCATTATATAAGAACAATATAGTGGCACCTGCAAACAGAAAACGTTACTTGTCTTTAACAATAGTTTTGCGTCTTGAGAATGTTCTAACCTATGGGGGATGTTTCAAGCGACATACTGATTATCCGTGAGGCTGTTGACGGGACGGCTGCGGCTCACCCTCACTACAGGATGTATTGTTTGGGGCAACAGGCGCTCTGAGAGTTGGGGAAGTGGGTAGTTCGATGTCCACAAAGCGGGGTCAGGGGAGTTAGAGGTTTTACAGTTTAGTTTTTGGTTAACAAAGGCTTCGCAGCATGGTGCTCTTTATTCGTGTGATGGTGAATCTGGGAGGGGCCTTGGCCCACAAGATGTTCCCAGGATACCATAAGAGGGAGGGGAGGCATTCAACAGAGTTTGATGGGGAGCTGTATAGAGAATGCCATCGAGAGGTTTGCATAATGCTTCCCGGAAACTGAAAATATGGTCCTGGAATGTTAACGGGCTGGGAAGGGGCATCAAACGCACAAACGTTCTACAACATTTATGCCGCCATAGCCCCGATATGGTGCTGTTGCAAGAGACTCATCTCCGGGGCCATCACTACACGGCTTTAGATAGAATGGGATATGTCTTGAAGGCCCATGCAGGGTATTCCTTGGACCCCAGGGGGATGGGTACCCTGGTAAAGAAATTGTTGCCCTTCATTCCTCAGGGGGTGTGGCATTATAATTACGGTCGCTTGTGGTCCTGAGTGGGATGTGGGAGGGGAATGCATTAAATCTGTGT
Source organism: Triturus cristatus (assembly GCF_964204655.1). Taxonomy (NCBI): domain Eukaryota; kingdom Metazoa; phylum Chordata; class Amphibia; order Caudata; family Salamandridae; genus Triturus; species Triturus cristatus. Next base: position 682,386,531 of record NC_140595.1, read on the forward strand.
TCGGTTTACGTGCCGCAGCAGCTCATGGGGATGATTCTCCCTGACTTTGGGGGGGCCTATTGTTGAATCTCCCCCCTAGGTTACTGCTGATCGGTGGCAATATTAACATGGTCTTAGATGCGGGCATGGATCAAACAGGTGGTGCTGCTGGGGGAGGGGCTAAGCCCCCGGACAGGTTTGTGTCTACAATGGGACTGGTGGATTTCTGAGAGAATACAACCTGGAGGGCCGCCAATACACTTATTTTTCAGCACCGCATGGTAGATTTTCATGAATAGATTACATGCTCATGCTCCGAGCCCAGATGCCGCGGTTCTTTGCTGCAATGCACCTGGCACAAGGAATATTGGACCACTTGTCGGGCCCACCGGTGGGTCCCCAGATGGTGCTCAGACTTGTTGCTGGGTACTTGAAAGATAGGGAGGTACAGTACAAAGTACGAAACTTGACTGAGTTGTACTTCAGAGAAAATCAGGGGTAGATGGACTCGGCGGTGATCCTCTGGAGGCTTTTAAACCTATAATTAGAGGAGGTGGGGGCTCAGGCACTAATAGGGGGCATGAAGGACACTCGTGTGCAGTTATTGAAAGGGACATATTGGAATTGGAACGGGTGGCACGGGAGGAGAGGGGGATAGAACAGACACAGTCTAATACTGCGCCAACAGGACCTCTGGGCTTCGGCGGAGAACCTCACGAGAAAGCATGCACTAGCAACACAACATCGATTATACGATGTGGGGCTAAAGCAGCTAAATTATTAGCGTGGCTGGATAGGCGGAGCAGAGACAGATCTTGGGTGTTGGAGATCCGAGACGAATGAGGGCACACACTCAACATATATTCAGCTATGGTGGAGGTCTTTGCCACCTATTATGAGGCATTATAAACCTCCCTGACATCCATGACTGATGCAGAGTGCAGGGACTTTCTCTGAAACATGGCTCTCCAGGCGCTGTTGGAGGAGGGTCGCAAGGCCTTGGAACTAGACCTGACCGAGGAAGAAATAGCGAGAGCACTAACTGAGCTTCAGTCAGGCAAGGCACAAGATCCTGACGGCCTACTGGTCCAATTGTACAAGGGTCTCTCAGGAGTGGTGGTTGGGCAAATGCTAGCAATGTTTCCAGGAAGCTAATTCCACAAGGTGCCTCCCCACTGATCAAAGAACGATTAGAGAGGAGCAGACAGTGGAAATGGCGTTGGATGCAAGAATGGCATTTGACTCGGTGGAGTGGAATTACTTGTTCCCTGTGCTGGAGAGACTTTGCTTTGGCCCCAAATTTAGAGCATGAGTTGGATTGCTCTAGCAGGACCCCATGGCCAGAGTCAGGGTTAACGGCAAGGTGTCACAGTGCTTTGAACTCCAGAGGGGTATGCGACAGGGGTGCCCATTGTCCCTCATGAGGTTTGCACTGGTACTTGAACCGCTGAAGACATGGATTCAACGGGACCCATTGGTCTAGGGTATAGTCCCATCCCCCTGGTGCCTCTATTATAGAGGCACCAGAGGGATGGGAGGAACGGATCTCACTTTACACATATAATGTTCTCTTGTACATTGCACGCCCTCAATCTTCCATTGTACGGGTAAGGCCGGTGTTTCATATTTTCGGTGATCAGTCTGGGTACACAATCAATTGGCCCAAGTCTGTAGTGTATGCCCTGTCTGGGGAGGCTCCCTGCCTGCCTCGGGGCTGTCTAGCCCCGGTGTGCCAGGAGGGGTGCCGATATTTAGGGATATACATAACATGGGACCCACTGCAGTTTCTTAGGAAGAACATTAAACCACAATTGGAAAGACTCTGGGGAGATGTGACACACTGGGGATCCCTGCCACTGACTTTAATGAGTGGAGCAGGCATTTTTAAGATGATGAGGCTGCCAAGGCAGCTCTATATCATGCAGAACACGCCCTACTGCATTCCACCGGCTGCATTTCGAGGCATTGATCAGGAGGTCCGTAAACTGTTGTGGAAAGGTAGATTTCCCAGGGTAGCATTGGCCAAAGTACAGCAAGGGGTATACAATGGAGGGTTGGTGGTCCTTGATGTTATAAAATATTATTGGGCTTCCCAACTCCTGGTCGTGAACGATTGGGTGTTTGCAGACCACCAAGACCCGGCATACAGGGTGGACAGGGCGGCCGTGTGTTGGGATGGGGGGGCTCCTGTATTGTTCAGCGGGAGGCGGCGGCCGGCCATGGCATACACAAGTAGTAGTCTGTGTGGATGGAGGCCACCTGGTTTTTGGGCTGGAAGGGAAAACCGGTCAGACACCACTTTGGTACAGTGCGTTGCTGTCAGAAATTGGGAGCCTAATAGGGTTCCAGAAGTGGAAGCTCAAAGATGTAGAACATTTAGGGGATATTTGGAGGAATGGGTCTTCAAACTATTTGCTGACCTCCAATTGGAACTTGGCCTGGCGGAGACGGAGCGATTCCGGTACCTACAGCTAGGGGATGCTCTGCGATGCCTTATGATGGAGGGGGAACAACTGCCTGAGTCCTCAACGCTGGAGGACCGGATACTGACCGAGGTTCTATCGCACAATGGAGTGTCCTTGATCCACAGGAAAATAATAAATAATTCCTTAGCTACTGGGCTCCCTGCGATTAGCATGGGAGGAAGACCTGGGGGTGTTTGAGGATGATGACTGGGCAGAGGCCTTTCAGGGACCTCATGAGGTGCCTATCGGGGTGCAATTGCAGCTAGTCCAATTAAAAAAAACTCCACAGGGTTTATTATGCACAAATATTCCTGCACAGAATAGGAAGAGCGCAGTCCCCGCTGTGGAGGAGGAGCTGCGGGAGTGCAGAGTCCTTTATTCATGCCCTTTGGGACTTCCTCTTGATACAGGGAGTTTGGGAAAGGATGACGGTGACAATGATCAGGCTAGTAGCGATGGAAGTCTTGCTAGAGACAAAATGGCTACTTCAGGGCTTAAAAGGGGAGCAGGATTGGCCTGAGTACACCGAAACATGGCTGAAACTGGTGGCTGGAGTCCCTAAGCGCAAATAGTGAGGGTGTGGGGGACACCTGCCATGCCGCTGTATACCAACTGGGCAATTGACCTGGACTAGTGCCAGAGGGCAGAACATGAGGTATATGAATCGAGAGGGTGTCTTAAAAAAATGGGAAAAGGTATGGGGGCTTGGAGAACGTCCAGAGGGTAAGGGTGTTTAGAGAATTGTGGGAGGGACTTCAGGATGAGGGCTGGGAGAGGGAACAATGAAAGTACTGTTGTGTTGGCGATAAAAGTGCCGTATCTACCATCATTCACAGTGCAGAGGAGTAGTGTGTTTTGTCGGGCCCATTGTATAAGCATTGTTACTCAAACATGTTACTGTCATGTGATGCTCGAAGCCTGAGTTTTGGTTTAATAAAAATAATTTTTTTAAAGGAGAATGTTCGAATTTCACATGATGTGCATTATTTCTCCATCTAGTGTTTGGATCTGGAAAAGCATGTGGGAAATTTACAAAAGGCAGAGTCTGTATGACTCATTATGATGAGGACATCAAACCAGAAGCATACAGTGTTCCACAAAATATCCACCGTCTCAGATTCTATTTTCCCTGACAGCAGTGTGTGTGTGAGGTGAAATGTGTTAATGAAAATATTTTTCTAGCTCCACTCTTCATCAGGGTATTGGAAGTCTGTCATGAGAATCTTGAATAGTGTCATGCTGAAAATATGTTGTTTGAGGAAACTAACTTCTCCTTTTCTACATTGCACACATAGTAGAATCACATGCGGTGCATTGATTGCAAAAAATGTACCACTCAATATGAAGGGCCTGAAAAGTGAGTAGGTGCAAATAGATTTTTCATTATTTTCTGGGTTATTGTGGTCTCCTACCTAACCTGAACATTAGCACAGCAATGCTTTGAAAATTAATGAAGTCCCATTTGTGACTTACAGAGTATCAGGGACATCTAAAATAAGGAATTCCCTTATGTTACCATAGATTACCAACTAGCTAAGAAAGATGGGAATTAAATAGTTTGATTAACATGAAAACAACCAACATTGGTGACAAATCTTGGATGAGTACTTGATTAATGTATTGCAATGAACTATTACTGATATTGTTATTTTTCACCTATATGGCGCACAATTGGCCTTTAGTATGACAACAGAGTTCGCTCTTGGTCCAGAAATGACTTCCTAAAACAGTACGAGGTTGCCATCACAGATAGGAATTTGAAAAGGTTTGTGGAGATGTTGGACCAGCATGGCAAGGAATGTGCCTTCTTGTGAATGTATCTCACATAGTGCACTTGGTTTTGCAGGGTATGGCCGAAAGCTCTACCACGGGATTATCTTCTCATTCAATACTTTGGTTGGAGTACCATCAATGTAAAACTCTTACTCAACCTCCAGAGAGGTAAAGGCTACTATAAAGTGTTCTTGAAGTGAACTGTTTAAGATATGAAGTATACACGTGGTCAAAAGGTTAGTTGCATTAACTGAGTAAGGAGCATATTAAGGTTCCAGGTGGGTGGACATATGTGTAGCCAAGGGGGAAAATAATTTGATACCACCCTAAAAAGAGCATATGTGTGGCATTCTAATTAAACGATAGTGTGTAGCATTCCTGTAGAATGACAGTGCTGACACGTTTAATCGTATGCGCGTGCCACCTAAACGACCAACGAGCAATTGAAGCAAGTTATAAAGTAGGTCTGGTACGGATGGCTGGAGAGGGTAAAGGTGTCTATGAAAAAAACTGTTTTTATTTAGCATTGTATAACGTTCATTTATCAGCCCTTTGTGCCCATCATAGGAGGTACAGGCACCTTTGCTGGAGATTCAGACATAAAAATATTAAGAGCTCATCAGCCATGCTGCCAAATTGAATGACATTTATTTAAGATGTGTGAATAATGGCTGGCATGCCCATGATTGTGCTAGGAGTACCAAGGACCACTTGGATAGTCTTCACTTGGAATAGACATCTGTCTGATGGGGGATGGTATACTTTCTCTCAGACTGTAATCATGGAAATAAAGACAGTCTTCTCATTTTTGTTCTTTTCGTTTGTTGATAAAATGTTCCTCACAATTTGCAAATCTGCCACTTTGCACTGTTTGTATAGCTTCTATTTATGTGTGTGTCCACACTGTACCCTTCATGCGGCTGTTTTACTTTCGTAACTGGTTCTCATTTGCACTCTTCGAAATGACTGGTGTCTATTCTGAGTTAAGAGATTGACTTTGTCCTCCCTTTTTCATGTAGAGCATTGCTGTTGTGCTTTCTGTGCAGATCGGAACAACCTGTCCTTGCTGATGTGGTTGGAAGGTCCTCAAAGTGAGACAGGCTATCAGCTCAATGATACAGGTAGGTTGTGGAGTCTCCTGTGACTAATTTCGTTGAGCCTCAACGCAACCAAACAAGCCCCAAAACTGTTTTGGAGGCATCTGCTCTGATATCCACAGGGAGAACCGTCTGGGCACACACATTTTTGGTGGCGTCTAGAAGTGGACTTCTGCTTTCTGTAACACAATCACTACACTTGTCAAGTGCCCAGAGTTTGAGGCCTTTGATTTGAGATCCCTTCTTGAAGTACCTCATACAAAGGCAAGAATGTGGCACCAAGTGAATGTAATATTACCTTCACTGCCAATAGCTTAATTACTCTCCTCACTGTCTGAGGCAAGACCGGAACACCAGACGTCTATCCATTGTGGCAATTGCCACCACTTTCAGTGTCGATCTCTACATCTCAGAATTTCTTGCAATGCTTGACAATTGCAGATAATTTCTGGAGACTGTCTATGGAACCTAAGTGGTACTAAAGCTTAATGACTCGGTTTGCATGGCTCTGCTATTGATTAAACAAATCTTTATTTACATGCCGTCATCCAGGAGTATGTAAGTGTACACTTGTATGGATTGATGTGCTGCTTCTCCTGACAAATATTTTATGATCACTCACAGGATTGCCTTTATTGAAAATAAAAGTGTAAGAAATGAATAATGCCTATCACAATGGTACTTTTGATGCATGAATCAAGATGTGAAAATAAGCATCCTTCAGGTTTGTTGTAGCCAGGAAAACCCCCCTCTTCCAACAGCAGGGTGACATCTTGGAGTTCGGTTATCTTGACTTTGTTCGTTCGTATATAGTGATTTAGGCAAAGTGGGATCTCACAATGCCATCATTTTTCAGAATCAGAAAGCAGACTGAGTTCCTTCCTTGGCCTGTTCAAGTAGCCGGTCTAGTAGCAATTCTTTAAGTGGAGCGGACCCACGACTTCCAGTTTGAGACTAATTGCTGCTTGCCAAATGGTTGCCTGCTGGGGTTTATGAATGGGAGATCTGCTGGAAAATCAAATACAATAGCCACATTGAAACCACTTGCTGACACCATTGATGCCAAATGATGGCAATGATGTGTGGATAACTGCAGTCTCAACCTGACAGGAATGGTGTGGTTGGGAGAGTGAGTGGCTTGTCATTTGTTTGTAGAGTCAGAGCAACTGGAAATCTGACCTTAGCCTGTAAAAGGCTGGTTCTGAGTAGAAGCATGATGCCAACAGTGGCGATGGCTGCTGCCCATAAGCAGTGTGCATTAGCTGAAGATATGACTTACTCTTATATGGCAACTTGACATAATACTCATCAGCCAAAAGTAGATTATTTCTAAATTCCAAAATATTGAACCACAATTGGTGGTTCAAAATCAAATTTGAATAAGAAGTGGGCAGAATGCTAGTGGTTTGAGCTGGATCTAAATGAACTACTAAGTATGTATTTGCCACAAGCTCCCCTTTCTGAATTAACTGTTGTCATTTATGTTCTTCTCCTTGGTACTGAATAAGATCCCCAATGTCTTCCCCTTGCTGATTAACGCAGTGAAGAACTAAAATGCAGAGTACATCACTTAGTTGAAGGTGTGGCCTCAACTAGCTTTCCCCATGGCATCCAGTTTTTAGGTCGAGCTTAGGCATTGCTTGTGTGGGTTCTTCGAGACATGTTGCATACACTTTGTGGGCTTACAGCCTGCCCGGTACCTTTTTATTCGCTACTTCCATTGTCCTTTAAAAAGGCTTGCTTGCTAGTGGTTAATCCTTGCGATTTGTCCCTCCTTTTTGTGTTTTATTTCCTCCCACGGAGCACTACCCAATTGCTGGTATCTTTACACTTTGGTGCTTATCTGTTCGTTTTTCAGCACTATTTATTTCCTTGTTTCCTGCTCATGTTGGTGAAGATTCCCTTTAGGCGGGTTCCTTGTTAGGAGCACTTGTGTTTTCACTTACTACAGTGCTGTTGTAAACAGGGCTGTAATACATGTACTTATCTTGTTACATTTGCAGAACATTCAAAGATAGAGGTCAAATGCTGTTTTTGCAGTGCTCCCGTTTCGTGCCCCCACCCCCTCCCTCATAGCTGTTTGCTGCCGCTGTTAAATCATTGATCACCGCAGCGCCTCAGCAGAGAAAGTTTCTTGCCTGGATCACCCTGTCCCAGGCAAGCTTGACTCTCTGGGGGAGGTACTCCTGCCATGGACTATACTGATTCACAGAAGGTAAAACACCAGTATCATGATTTTCCAGATAATACGAACCGTTTAATATTTGTGATTGCCCTATGATGTCTGCAGAAGTAATAGGAGTGCCGTGATAAAGCATTTACACCCAGCATAGGAATCTGCAGCTCATGCATTTCACTTTTTGTCTGTAGCATTTAACACAACTTAACAGAAAAAGTGTATGGTACAGTAAATTGAATTAACCATGGCTACTCCGGCTTACTACCTGTGATGTGGGACAATGTCTCTTCTCCTGGAATAATGAGATATGTAGTTCTGGGGCGGCCGACACCACCCAGGGAGAGGTTGTTTTGGATTCTTGAGTGGCTGCCTTAAAATACACCATACCCTCTGCTCACTGATAATATTCGGAGGATACGCTCATTTGCCAAAATATAACTTCCAGCGTTTGTGCTACATACGAATGTAACAATTTATCATGTTAACACCCTCCATTTCACAATCTGCTTGAAGTTTATCTAAATTTGTAATACAAAGAGCTTTCCAACTACATTGTTATTATCGATGTTATCCTATTACAACACAGTTCCCGACCTTCCAGTTTTGACTTTCACCTGTATCAGAGCATTTCAGTTAACTTTGATTTGACATCTATGGGCTGCCTCCTTATTGCGTTTCATTTAGTGTCCTCGCTTATGGTAATTTCACAGTTTACTGTGACTTTTACACAGTAATTTACTTACATGGAAAATCTAAAACAAATGAAAATATTTATAACCATCATTGATAAAACTTTGAATCACCATTACATGTTTTAGTGTTTAAAAAGAGTGGAAGCATTGGATGTGTATCATCCTGGCAATATTCTAGTAACATTCTTTTAACCTGTCTAAATGTTATTATAAATATGTTAGTGTTCGACGGGCCCCACTCACAGATGGTAGCCAAATAGTTGCAGCAAGGGCAGTGCTTAGAGGCACACACTGATGGGTCAGCTTTCAAGTACAAGCAGTATTGTATTGGCATTTATATGGCGCTGGCGCCATCGTACCTCTTCTAAGCACCTAAGCGCTTTCCGAACCGAGAAGTAAATAGCTACTCTATCATACAGGATTGGAAGAATGTTGGGTGAGATGTGGTCTATAAGTAGCCACGTTTGTGAGTGTGACTTTTGGATGGGTGCACCATTCATTTCGCAGCACTTTATTGCATGAGGTCTGTATAAACAGACCATCAATTATTTTCAGTTGAGGCCCATTTTAATGTTTGTTTTAGGGAATAGCCAGATCTTTATTTCATTTTTAAAATTCTTGGCAATAGCTTATTATCTATTTCTCCATACGTTTATCCAGAGCTTCCAATTTTGTGTAGCATACCTGGATGTTTATTGTGACACACAATTCACAGACACACAAATCAACATCACTCAACATAATTGCCCTCCAAATAATACCACTCAACACATGATTCAACTCCACATAGCTACACTCTACTCAATACCACATAAATACACTCCACATTAAACCACTCTGTCACACTCCACATCATGCTATATTATTCCAATCAGCATAATTTCACTCAACGCCAAATAGTTCCTACGCCACAAAATTCAACTCCACACATTTCCATTCCACACCAAATAATTCAACACAATTACACAACATACCACATACATCCAATCCACACCACAGAATTCCACATTATGCGACAAAATTCAACAGCACACCACATAATTAAACTCCACTAATACCACTACATACCACTCCCCAACGCAAAATACCATTCTATATAATTGCACTCCATGACACACAATCCCACTCCACGTAATTCCAGTACACTCAATTTCACATCATTACTATCCACAACATTCCACTATACAACTCCACTCTACACCACAAAATTCCACAATTAACAGTTCCCATCTAACTCACATAATTCCACTCCACAACATATGGGTAAAAGACATTGGCATTTACAACGCCAAGAACTCTAACTCTTGCAAAAGCAAAGCTTATTTATTGGCTTTGCCAATGCTTGTTTACGCTCCTGATCTGGCGGTGGAACTGTAGTGGAGGCTGTTCACCTCAGCATCCCATATAGATTTGTTCCCAAGCTGTTGCAGCATTGAAATAAACGTATATGGGATGTTGATGTGAAATATATTTGCACTCGACTGAGTGAAACCGATTTTGTTATTGTGGTTATTTCAAATCATCTCTACCCTGCTGGAGAACACTTGGTAACATTTGCCTTAATCTCCCATTGCATTTCATTACAGCAAAAGTCTGAGCTGTTCTCTGTAATAAAGTTTGATGAACTGAAACCTCATCTGGGAGGTAAAGGGAGTAAAATGTAGAAGTCAATCACTTGAGCTGGACAACCAGCTGAAAGTCCTCCCAAATGCATTCCCAGTCAACTGTTAGATCTTCACCCCCAGCTTAGAATCTTTCAGGTCTGGGATACAGTGCAGTCTACTGGTTCACGAGCTGAGTCGCCAGTGTCATGTTGCACTTGAGTAGCATTTGGAGGATGACACTAGGTTGAATTTACCTTTTCCTTGGGTCTTTTCTAGCAATGACGTTTAGGAATCATAGAAGAATTGAGTGCTTCTTTGAAACATTTTTTCATTGGAAGCCAAACCTTAAGGGTTGATGCTGTAGACTTGGAATTTCTTTTCCAACAACATTTTTCATATATTCAACTTGGGGCTTGAGGCTGGAATCTAAATACTATTCCTAGAAGAAAAGTGTATCCAGTTGAGGTTTGTCAGCCTTTTTGGGAGTCGAGTTGGCTTTCTGGTCTTTGACTTTTTAGACACGTTTCCAATTGTCCCTTTGCGGACCTCAAGTCCAATGCTCTTACCAGTTTGGACGCGAAAGACCCCAGTGGATAATGTTTATGGTTTTTGAATCTCAACAGTTCTGTCAGTGTTTTTTTGCATTGTCTTTTGCCCCAGAGTTAGATCTGTTCCTCACCAGAATCTAAACTTTCCTGAATCTTTGTTAATTCTGCCTTCCCGGGGTCTGAGGTTTTGTCTTTTGTAAAGAAGCAGAGGCCCTTTAATGCTGATTTAATTCCAGGGCATTCACTGAAGCATGACTTTATGCCTTGGCATACCATGGGCACTATTTTTCTTTTTTCATTGCTTCAGGCTTGAAAGAGGCACAAGTCTGACACAGAGAGTCACTTAGGTAGCAGAGACACAAATTTCATATAGTGTTCGCCACTTGAAAGGCAATCTGTCCTATATCTGCAAAGACAAGATCGGACTCAATAATTCTAAACAATATATTCAACCAATGATTTTCAAAGTCTGGAGCTCTCAGGAATCCAAGAGTCTCAGATTCTGAAGTCATGTGTATTCTGACATGGTCTGTGCAACCAGTAGATTATTGACATATAGGTGAGTTTTCCAGGAACCAACCAGATAGATACCCGTTTCTAAGCCAAATAGTGAAAAAAGGAATCTCAAGATGGTGGACATTTTGTGGGGAATTTTCGGCCTGGGGTTGATGGCATCTTCAGTCATACACTCTCAACCCACTGGTGATGGCCAACATACTTTATTTGCGACTTTTATCGGAGCTCTACCACTAGATGGTAGAATAACACACAGCATGTGCATCTATAATAGGTCCAAGCTGCAAAAATAATTGTAACATTTAAGAAAAAAAAAAAAAAAAAGGCTGGGAACGTGTGGCACCACTTGAATAACAGCACGAGTTTAGCCTCTTCAGTGCCCATGACGAGATAGTCTCGTTCTGGAGCACGGTTGCACTGTGCCCATGACGAGACTATCTCGTCATGAACCCCGCCCGCTAATGTAACGCCCGGCACAGGGCGGGGAAAGGGCGGGGCACTGAAGGGGTTATCCCCAAGTTTGTACTGTAGTTATTTACAGTCTTGGCAACTGAGGTAGACACATCCTATTCATCAAACGGACAGACACGTCCACCGCTCAAATTAACAATTTATATTTCATTATACTAATCTACCACTAATCCTTTCGTTTACAGAGTAGCGTGCTACTCGTAAAAAATCGCTTCAATGCATCGTCCGGGGTAGTAAGCACTATATAAATACAATTACAATTTCTGGTTGAAAATATTCTGCATAGGGGAGCGTGATAGGCAAGGCGACCAGAAAGAAGAGGCAATGTAGACAGCTGAAAGATAGTCACTTACAGTTTATTTTGCCTGAAATTATTTCACATCTCTTTGTACACAGCTACAGAACAGTAGTAGTAAACAATCGGTAAAAGCAACAGTGCTCAAGAAAAAAAGTTGGTATAATTTTTCTGTTTTTTTCTGTACTGCCTTAATGCGCAGTCGAGATTGAATAAAAAATTAAAACAAAAATCTGGCACGAGAAATGAATTAAGACTTACCCAATTATAAAAGTAAAATAAAATAAGGGCACAGGTGCATAAAACCTAACTAGCAACAAAGTATAAAACAACAAAAGCTTGGCCTCCACTGAATAAGATGGAAATATACAAAAAAAATATGCATTGTCCGCAGGTTACATCTCGATGTGCTGTGGAATAAAATAACCATGCTTAAAACATGATAATAATACACTGAAACAGCTGCTCTGTACAAAAAAGGCTCATTATGAAAAAGGCAACATAATATTTATAAAGAAAACACAATTTTGGTTTTTCCTCTGAGACGGGAGAGGGGTTATAGTGGTAACATTTACAGTCTGAATGATGGTTTTTGTTGTTGTTTTTGTTTTGCACGGTGCCTTTTTAAATGGATGTTGAGTGGGAATGGGGCATGTCGAGGGGAGGGGACAAGTCTAGGTATGCGAAGGGAAAAGGGGTATGGTTCAGCAAAAAGGACACCCTTTATTTTTTCTTCTTCGGAGAGGACCATGCAAAGGGCACATGCATGTAAGGAAAGCTCTGTACAATCCAGAGGAGTACACGGATTTTGAAATTTCGGACTATAACAAAAACAAAGTCAGGAGCATAGTGGATCTAGGACAACATTGAATATTCATCAACAGACAGTGGAGCAAGGCTTTTTCCCTTCTTCCTTGCCATGGCTGAAGAAGGAAGGAAAAAAAAGCTGAGGGTGTTTTGGTCTCCCAGGAATGGCAGAAATGTGCTGCAACGAACCCCATCCTCCCGAAACACACATCACACAAAATTTTACTTTTTGCCCCTCTCCCTCCATAAAACAGTAGCCAGAGCATAAGCAGACCACTGGAGGCAAATATCCTTTAAAACCAAAAAAAAAATCATGGATAGCAGACACTAACAAACCAGCTCTATACAGTACAATAGGCAAAAGAGGGGAAACATTTCATAAATAGAACACAGGTCCCAGACCTGGCGTTTGCGAACCATTTCTTAAATAGGCGAGTTATGTAAATCTTATGTACAACAAAAGTACTTTCAGTAACAACTGCTGGGACACAGGGAGGCGCTGGGGAACGCAGTTGCGCTTCCATTCTTCTCCTGATATTTAATGGCTTGATTTTTTAATTTTATTTTTAAACTGAAAAGAGAAAAACAGAAGTTCGAAGAATGAGTCCATCCCAAAAAAATTGAAGCAGGAGCCACGCAGGAATTCTGGTCTTTTCACACAGCATAAACACAAAGGCAAACGAAATCCACTAAGGGTTCTTTATTCTCCTCCTAGGCTCCTAATAATCCTCTTGATGCTACAAAGTCTTTTTTTCTGTATAATTTAAACCACGTTGATTCAGAAAATATGAAGCGTAAAGAATTAGGCAGGAACTGGGCATGCTCAGTGCCCTCAGAAAGACTCCTCTCTACGGCACAAGCACAACGCCTACAGAGGGTGCGCGAGCCCCAAAGCTCACGGCTTGACGGGTGCTCATTCGCCAAAAAACCTCTTCACATCTCAGGCTCCTCCTCCGCCATGCGGACGTTCACCAGGCCTCCGTGTAACGCACGTCGACGTCAGTCAAGTTCGGCAACTTTGCCTGTCAAGAAACCCAAAGAGGTATTAATATGAGCCTGAGCTGCACCTAAATGAACATAATATTGAAAGAACAATGTGAATCCGGGTGTCATTTCTGTAATAAAAATAAATACGCCAGATTGTTGATATTATTGTTTCCCTTATTTCTTTGAGCTTTTATAACAAAATGAAAATGGCAACAGCTTTTTTGCCAATAGTTTTTCTGTAGTTTTAGGTGATGCACTACTGGAATATCTTTTTGAACAATCTCTAACCTGAAGAAAATGGTTCTGATGATTTTTTTCATTGAACCATTATTGATGAATATTTGTTTAAGGATGGTTTTTATCTGGTTGAAAAAAACATCCTTGTGATAGCCCATTCTTGAAGAAAAATTAGTTCCCGCCAACCCCCCCACCACAAGTTTTTATACAGGTTGGGGCTTTTTAAAATAGGGGGATCCCCATTCCCCACTCATCTTTTCACTCTCTTCCCTATCCCTTAGAGCCCCTAGTGCTGCTCCCCTTCCTAGCCCTAGTGCAGCAGTCCATTTGGCTTTACTTTGCATTTTTTTTTATTCTTATACTTTTCTAACAACTTTCCTTACCCATTCTAAAACTTTCTCCATCCTATTTACTCCTCCCCTTTAATCTTCTAGCTTGCATGCTTCACGCTGGCCTCAGTTGCCTTCCTGAGTAGCATAGCCTTTTTTCTCTCTCTTCACCCACTGTGTTGCAGTACACACAAAAAGCCATTTTTTAAGACAATTCCCTTTTCCACAAAAAGATTCTGCTTTTGTTGAAAAGGAATTTCGGCATTTTGATATTTCTCCAAAAGAGCTTCGTCAGCTGGATTTCTTTAGGGTGACTTTCAACACTGTGAACTTTCGTCACACTGACGGATTTTCAATGCGCTCTGGTTTTTTCGTTTTAGCAATTTTATACCTCTTTTTAATTTATGAGCAGTCCCTGTGCCCACCACATCCTGCTTCCTCTCCAATTTTAATTTGTCTCTTCTTTGGCAATTATGTGCCCAGGAGAAGTGACAGTCTCAGACTAGTCTTCCCCGGGGTAATTTGTGCGATAACAGGACAATGGCAGGGTTAGGTAGTTTTAAGGGGAAGAAGCGGGTATAGGGAAAGGTATAAAGGAGTCAAGAGAGGGGGGTCCAGCCTTTTCCAGACTCCTGACCACCACCGGTTAGGGAAATTATCGAAGAACACCCACCCACCCACCGTACACAAGTTAGAGATCGACGAGTTGATCACTCTACACAGCGTTGCCAGAATAAGACAGGTTGCTGGTGTTTGGGGAGGGGGGGGGGGTTGAGTCTCACAAACAGGCATATCCACCCTCGGGGGTGAAGGGAGCACAGGCGAAGGAAGGTGTAGTGCGGGATTCTTCAATCAGGTCAAAGGGTCTCATTGGCGGAGGTTTGGTAGGGGAAGTGCAGGAGAGGTGGGGGAATGGAAGGAGGTCAGTCCGTGAAAGGGAAAAGAATGAAGCAATGAGGCACTGGGGTGAACATTTGATGTGAGAATTGTTCAGTGAGGAAGGTAATGATGCATTAAAGATGTTGTATTAATGTTGATTAACTGTGTTGCAACCCTATCCTAATAAATGTACGTTAACGCTAAATGGTAGTATGGGGTGTAATTATTGCATGATGGGTTCTTGAGAGTCGCCTCCATTCCCCATCAATTCCTTTTCCTTGTTTTGCAGCTATTTATGGTTTCCCCCCTCTGCCGCTTGCCACCAGAAACACAGATTACCTTTTTACATGCAAAATTACAGCAATCTATACGCTGAAAATATAAAACCAAATGAAACATTTTTTTAAATTTGTTTTCATCTTTTTGACACTGCCTCTAATCTCGTTAATGTAAACTCAGTCACAACTACTCTGTTCCTTTTGTTGTTGTTATAGTGCTAGTAGCCTAGATTTTACTGGAATTTCCACTTCCCTTGATACCAAAGGCTTCCTGTGGGCCCCCATGAATCCTCAGGGTCCATTCCGCGACATTAAACGTTGTCTCCTGGCACAGCGTATTGCCAGCGTTTTGTCCAACACAATTTAGTGGCCATATTATTCTTTGGCACATTTTATTGCCCACTGTATGCCCTTGCACAATATTTTCAAAGGCACGATTTCTGCCACTGTGTTCGGGGCATTTTCTCCAATACTGTTTATCTATCGGCAATCTGTCTGTGAAACAGTATTTTGTGACAACGTCAAGGGCGTCCTTTCGCACAACAATATTTCTAAATATCACACCTCACTTCACTAAAAGCTTTACCTTAAATGTCCTATTTTACAATAAAGCTGTTGTTAATGGAAAATGTGGAGCGGGCACATTTATAGGAGGATGGTTTTTAGTGATATTAATGCATTTAAAGGATAGCGTGAAACAGAATATGAAACACCACTGAGTGTATTTCAACTGTTGAGCTACACACTCAGCTTTGCTGTGGCAAGATCTCTTAGACAATGTTAATATGTCAGAACAAAGTTATGAAAACAATTTTCTGGGGTCTCTCGGACTCAGGGCCCTATGAAATCCCACGGCACTAGGACCCACCATGTCCCTGTCTATGTTCACCTCCATCACCACTATCATTCTCTTATCCCCCCTCCTGCTGAGCTCATATTCCATCGCTCCCCTGCTTCTGCTTTCCCCATGTACAAGTCTATTACCCCCTTTCTCTCTATGTTCACCTCCATCACATCCTTCCCCACTCCTCCCGATCTCTCCAAATTCACTCACTCCCCCTGGGCACTCCTCCCGCTCTCTACATGTCCACCTGCATCATTCCCAGCTCTGTCTCCCTGCTCTCTCCAGTTTCACTACAGCCATATTCTGTCTCTCTCTCCCTCCATGTACACTACCATTACTCCCTTACCCCCTTCTCCCACCCTCTCCATCTTCACCTCCCTTCGTCCTCCTCCTTTCTTCATCTGTAACCCCAGTGCATGGAAGGATGTACACATTTAAGAGAGCTTTACAAAGTGCACATCTAGCTGCAAAACAGAGCAGTTCTACCACACCCTTATTGTCATTATTCGCTCCTGCCACTAATTGCAGTTTCACCATTGCTGAATCCATCCCACCTCTGCGTTCTGCTTCTTTTTTTCTCCTTAAGCCCCACTCGTCCTGTGCTGCTACAACCTCCTCTCTTCATTCTTGCCTCCACAGTGTCACCCTGCTCCCATTTTACCTGATATGGCCTCCATTTCCACCCCCATGATCGCACTTCATCGATTCTCCAGTCCTCTTCTTACCTACTTCTATTATTCTACTTAAACCATCCTGTGCTCCTGGTCTCTTCTACCACCTCCCACTTCTTTGCCCAGCACCATTCTTTTGCTCTGGATGTTTTTCCTGGATTGCTACCATGCCCTCACCCCCCAACTGTCCCAATATGCTTCCAAACCACTCTTCCTGCATTAGCTCCTACTGCACCCCCCTGTGACCACATGGTGACATGTTTCTCTGCAGAACACACCCAAGAAACAGATAAGCTGCTCTATATTAATGAATTGCAGAGCTATAGTGGGGCTGAAAATTGGATATTTTAAGGCGTGTTGAAACTAGAGAATTTCGAATTTAACTAAATTTGTACAAGCTGTATTTTTTTAATTGCAATGTATTTTTTTTATTTCAATGTTAAATGTCTAAATGTTTGGACACGCCAAATAAACTATTTCTAAAGTAAATAAAAAGAGAAGTATACCTTGAGGTCTTCATACGTGTCTGCAGAGAGCTTCGTGCTGTTCATATTCAAGCTGCATAGACTCTTCATGGCTACAAGGAAATAAAAGTGTAATTTTAAGGAGTTGAACCTGACTTGCAGTGCAGGTAGAGGATCAACCATGAAAAGATTTCCTCTCATAATTGCTTCGAAACTAAATGCAGTCTCACCATCGAGTTACATAATGTTCATTCACACATTGCAAAGAATGACACAGAAAAGAAACGGTGAACAGAACAAACCCAGATCTCAGAGCAGATATAATGCCCCTTGCAGTAAAGCACCCGAAATAAATACCTCAAACAAGAATGTTTTTGAAATTAAGACCTGCTACCATTTGATTTATACATTAAACAATAAGCATGTAAAAGCCAATTTCGGGAAAAAAGACATTCTACAAATTGGTTCCTAAGAAATGGAAAATGCCATTCATCCTGCAAATTTCTCTTAAACAGTTTAGGTGAAATAATTTTCAGCAATGGTGTTCTATCAAATCGTTTTTCTATAAAATCACATACAACCCACACAGACGCCAAAGGGCTGTCCTTTCTGCTGTACCCACATTGCACATTGCACATTGCACTGCACTGCACTGCACAGGGTCAAGACTGATTTGCATATGGCTTGGTCCAAACTGGAACGGCATGGTGAGCAAAAAAAAGATGGATTTAGGCCCTGATCTCTGTACTGGTGTGAATGTATGACATTGTTCTGCATTCTGTCCAACAATTCTTTTTGCATTTGTCACCCCGAGTGGGACGGGTATGCTCAGACTTGAGTCCTGTGCTCTCCATGCCACTGGAATCAAGCTATCCTGGCTGGAGAGGGGTGAAACCCCAAAACCGGCCCTAGGATGCTTGTTTCCAGTCCAGGGAGGACCTGGCCTGGCAGATCAGGCTGGACTGTTCCCATTGGGCACAGGGTCAAGACTGATTTGTATATGGCTGGGCCCAAACTGGAATGGCTTGGTGAGCAAATAGAAAAAACGATGGGTTTAGGCCCAGATCTCTGTACTGGGGTGAATGTATGACATTGTTCTGCATTCTGTCCATCAACAGTTCTTTTTGCATCAGTACCCACATTAAAGCAGCATATCTAGTGAAGTGTGTATTCATAAGAGTGGAAGGTTTCCACTGATTTGAGAGACCTTACAATTGACCATCCTCTAAATCCCTCTGAGGAGCCTTCTCCTTTGTGTGGCATCAGTAAGTAAGATATTGGCCTTCTGCTTAATACAAGTACCTCACTTAGGGTTTTCAGTATGAGTCCACTTTCGGTTTTCAGTATGAGTCCACTTCGGGTTTAGACCATTTAAGAGTGGAAGTTGCAGATGAATGTTCTCAGTATACCTCTGAGCTAATAAAGCTAGAGTAGACACCCACATTGAACAGGTTCATTAACAAACTTATCTAGCCTATCATATTAAACGGTGTTCACTTGATGCTTCCTGCTGTTAACCACATCACAGTCCTCCTGTCGAAGACCTATGAAGCAGGGCCCTGTGTGGTCAGGTTTATTCGCTGTGCAGAGCACCTTTCCCATGGTCAGGATCTTTCTGCTGTGCACAGTCAAGGTAGGGAGAGAGGAGTTACTTACTGTAGTAAGCATTGCACTTGTACTCTCATCCTCAATACAGAGACAGACTGGACTGCTTTGCCACTTAATCAGGTGACTATACTCACACTCAAGCCACACTCCTGGCATCAGCCATTCATTTTCTCCATTACATCCATTTTTCTGGTCAATACTGAAGGAGACTGAACAGGGGCCAAAAACTGATCATATAATGAAGTGGGTCAAGTGTCATATTGTGAGTAACTTGATCATCATCAACCTCTGTCTAAAACCTGAGCACAATAAAAATATATGTTGGTAGTATGGATTACTAGCAGAACCACACAAACTGGTATATGACCAAACTTAGCATCATCTGTGGAGCTCACGTGAAACACCGAGTGTCTTCAGAAGCGAGGAGAGCAGGCCATGTGACAGCATTGCAGATCATGTCAATTTTAATGTGCCTTAAAACCCGTGATGCTGGGCTGTTCCAATGGCATGTGCCTGGAGACTTTTGATAGAAGCGATACACTGAATGGGATGAACTTCGCAACATGACTGACAAAATCTAGCCTTTCCTGAGTAAATGCAACTGTAATTCACAAACTGCCACTTCAAGTGACAATATAGGAGAAATGCTTGTAGAGCTTTCCTTGTGCATGGCAGAAAGTCTGCCATAGCACGAGGAACTCTGTGCTATGCAAGACTCATCTGATGCACCATAATCTGACGAAAAAGCCAGCCAGTACAGCAGCATGCACCCAACCATTGGTGGGTCCTGTTCGTAGGTCAGAAAGTGTCTGACCATGGCAGATACCCTCTTTGTAGCAGATGAAACGGACCACACTAGGGCCCTATGTCAAGGAAGATATGGCTAACAGAAGAGGACCTTGGTGAACATCATGAGGGGCCTTGCCATTGTTTGTTCAGCAGGAGTGGCACTGTTTAATGTGATTGGTCAAATGCATCAGTTAATAAAACTATTCAATTTTGGGGGGTCTACAGTAGCTTTATTATCTCATGAGTACACTGCTAACATTAATCTGTAATTTTCAGTTTTAAGTGGCCTAAGCTTGAAGTGGACTCAAACAGAAACCCCCAAGTGTTGTACCTGCCTGAAGTAGAAGACCAACATCCTGTGAACGTATGCCACAGATTAAAGCAGGCTCCTTTGGAGGCATTTATAGGCTAGTCAATATTAAGATCTCTCAAACCAGTGGATACACTTCAGGAGGTATGCAACTTTAATGTTGGTACAGTAGAATGGACAGCCTGTTGGTCTCTGCGTGACCTTCATTCAAGAGAAGGGGTCTAAATAAAGGGAGCTAGTCTATGCTATGAAAAACAGTTTCTCTGTGGCATATGCTGTACCTAAAAGCTTGGTCTCCTCTACAGGAATTGGACTAGGCCGTCGGTTCTCCTGCATTTAAATTTACCTGTAGGAATGTTTTGTTTCATGTGCATGAATTTTGTGAAACAGATTGCTCTCATGTAGACAAATTTTGTAGGGCACTGTCTCCTCTTGTACTTGAAACTCACCTGGCAGCCTGAACCCTTGTACATTAATTTTATTTTTAGGTTTCACTAGTGTCAGTGAATTTCATTAGCAATCAGCTCATGTGTACATGAATTTCTCCAGGCAACCTTGTCTACCGCACTTGAGTTTCATGACCGATCTGCTCTCCAGTATATGAATTTCAACAGGAAGCCTTGTCTTCTCTTCATACATTTCCACTAGCAGTTTTCTCGCCCTTTAAATCAATTTTACCTGGCAGTCTGATCCCTACCACATGACGTTTGCTGTAATACTTCATGCCCCTTTTTTGTTTGCCGTTTAATTTAGCAGTTTACAACCGAAACTTTGTCCCACTGCATTAGAGCGTTTTACAACAGAAGCAAACTATGTTACACATTTTTCTCTTTTAAGGCACAGGGAGAATAAATGATTTACCCAGAAGCATTGGATGTTGACTCAAGGCTGGGATTCAAACCTAATTTTCCATGTTCCTAGGTCAGCAGCTCTAGCCACTGGGCAAAATCTCCTCCCCTCACTTGTATATGATTTACACTAGACTTTATAAGGAGACTCCTCTTCCCATGTTTGAATTTGTTCATGATAGTCATATTTTCAGACTAAACCATTGCCAAACGCCGGGTTCTGGATGCTGGTCGAAGAATATCTGTGGAACCTTCTTGCATTATCTGGACAGTGTTTGATTTAAATTATTTTTAGGGCTGACGTTAGCCAAGCCGTTTTGATTTCACTATTGTTTAGTTTTCTTACTTTTAGGGATTCTCAGCCGCACCTCTTCATCTATTGTTCGGCTATTGTGTCTTTCATATTTTCTTTCGCCCACTACAATATGCAGCAGTGGCTCAGCTCATTTCAGCCATTGTTTAGCTTTAATCTGAGTGATGCCATTATGCCCTTTTACAAGGAACATATCCACGCACAAAAGTAGTCCCCTTCAGTGCCACGGACTACTATGGGAATGTGTGCTTTTTGAAAACTTAAAATAGGTTTCGTTTAGACAATTTCTTTTGTTTGAAGGGGCCCTGGTAGTTTTTCAAACAATAGCATTTTGCAATATCATGACAGAAGGCGATCTGTGTATACCAAACTTATTGGTATTGCCAATGCTTGCTTACTAAGGCCTGAATACCGCAGTTGATCTAGACTTTATGGTAATAACCAGGGCAAGGCCCTGAGACTGGATGATGTGGAGCTGTAACTTGTCTACAATGACCTACCAGTCCCAGGTTAATCTTAAAGACCAAGAGTCAACTTTGGTCTTCAAAGTAGAACTATGCTATGCATGCCCGAGAAACACTACAATGTTAAGACTTGCAGTTAGTTCAGCATAACATCAACATATCTTTAATTACCCAGAACACTACATTGAATCACTGTTCACAGAATACCACTTCCAGCAGATAAACAAAGTTAATAAAAGCGTGGAGTAACAGAAGAATCGGAAAATGCCAGAAATGAACTGGTTACCAACAAGAATGGCCAAGCATTAAAAGGGCCATGAAATGGAAGATAAGAAGGCAAAAGGAGTACCACCAATAAGGACCAGTAGAAGCTTGAGAGAATGGAATAGCTGAAAATAAAAAAGGACAGACATTAGGCAACCAGAGAGGTAGAGTGCCAAGAATGGATAATAACGTAAAGCGGTAGGTGAATGCAGGAGTTGAAAATGAAAGGGGCAGGCGGTAGAATGGCCAGAAGGAGGAAGGACTGGGAATAGCAAGGGAACAACATGCAGGGACAAGTAAAGGAACGGCTATAAACCCAACAGCCATAATGTAAGGGTAAAAAGAGAAGGAAGAGCCAGGATACAGCACCCAAGATAATGCCGCTGTGAAACAGAGGAAGGACTAGACTAGATATTAAGGTACCAGGGGAACAAGAGTTGATAACGAAAGGAAGAGAAAATCGAAAAGGGGCAAGAAATAGATAGTCAAGGACATGGAGAGGCCAGGGTATGGAGCGCCCAAGGAACAGAAGGGAGAGGGAATGGAAGAGAAGCCAGAGAATGGAAACAACAGTAATACTTAGACTAGGGAGTGCAGAGGAGCCGGAGAATGGAGGGGTTAATGAATAGAGGACCAGGTAAGGGGTAGGTATCAGCTAATGAAGGAAAAAGCTAGGAAATAGCAGCACAAGATAATGGAAAGGTTATAGAATGCAGGGAATTAAACGACCAGAAAATGTAAAGGATCATTTTTTTTTTTAACTTGTAGAAGTTCGAGAAATGCGACAGAAGAAAATAGGCAAACAAAAAGAAAATAATTTACTTACCTGTAAACTGTGATTCTCCAGAATTGGTATCTTTCATAGCTTCACATGCTTGAATCATTCCCCGTCGTCAAAGTGGGAGTCCCACTGTACATCAAAAGCAGTAAGTAATTACTCCAACATTAAAGTTAAAAGAGAAAAACCATTCACTTTAATATCTCGTCCTAGTCATTAGGTATGGTCCAAACCTAAGCCAATCAGGCGACAGAACTCTCTAGAACCCTCTCCACAGAGGATCCAGACTCTCAAGTGTGGTAAAAGCCTATAAATTAACCAGGGGAGCCTCTATGGGGAGGAGAGTGACTCGCATGTGAATCTATGAAAGATGCCAATATTGGAGAACCACAGTTTATAGGTAAGTAACTTATTTTCTTCTCCAGTAATGGAGTATCTTTCATAAATTCACATGCTTGGATCTAAATAGATTGCGGTTGTAACTGAAGTATGTATGCCTTTACACAACGTACAGAATCCTGTACATCACCAAGTGTGTAGTGAATACCTATACCACGTATTCACATACGTATATCCATAAAACACACACCACACACACACACACACACACACACATATAGATATATATATATATATATATATATATATACTTTCCTCCAGGTGCCCCAGAACATGAAGACGCCACTCCACGGAGGATGATTTACAAAACCTTTTATTGCAAACCACGGAAAGCAGCCCAGTCCTTGCTGTCCCTTACGCGTTTCAGTGTAACAAACACCTTAATCATAGGGGGAGGGGGAACTTGGCAAGATCCGATGAGTACTTCACATCTTTTTATCCCATAGCGCAGTCACTTTCCAGTAAGTTGCATGCTGGGTAATGAAGTCAAAATTAAACCTTCCAGTAGGGTCCGTTTTCTTGCCAAAATGTTTTTAACCCCAAATTCTTTATCGTTTTGCACAGCCCTCCGGTGGGCTGCTGGGTTGCTTTCCTGATTCAAATTCCGCATCCCTCGTGCTGGCAGGCAATGAAGATTCACGGCCTCGCAGTCCTGTCATTTTCAGGTGGTGCATCTTCCGCGGCTTGGAGCCTGCCGCATACAACATTCCTCCAGGTGCCCCAGAACATGAAGACGCCACTCCACGGAGGATGATTTACAAAACCTTTTATTGCAAACCACGGAAAGCAGCCCAGTCCTTGCTGTCCCTTACGCGTTTCAGTGTAACAAACACCTTAATCATAGGGGGAGGGGGAACTTGGCAAGATCCGGTGAGTACTTCACATCTTTTTATCCCATAGCGCAGTCACTTTCCAGTAAGTTGCATGCTGGGTAATGAAGTCAAAATTAAACCTTCCAGTAGGGTCCGTTTTCTTGCCAAAATGTTTTGAACCCCAAATTCTTTATCGTTTTGCACAGCCCTCCGGTGGGCTGCTGGGTTGCTTTCCTGATTCAAATTCCGCATCCCTCGTGCTGGCAGGCAATGAAGATTCACGGCCTCGCAGTCCTGTCATTTTCAGGTGGTGCATCTTCCGCGGCTTGGAGCCTGCCACGTACAACATTCCTCCAGGTGCCCCAGAACATGAAGACGCCACTCCACGGAGGATGATTTACAAAACCTTTTATTGCAAACCACGGAAAGCAGCCCAGTCCTTGCTGTCCCTTACGCGTTTCAGTGTAACAAACACCTTAATCATAGGGTGAGGGGGAACTTGGCAAGATCCGGTGAGTACTTCACATCTTTTTATCCCATAGCGCAGTCACTTTCCAGTAAGTTGCATGCTGGGTAATGAAGTCAAAATTAAACCTTCCAGTAGGGTCCGTTTTCTTGCCAAAATGTTTTTAACCCCAAATTCTTTATCGTTTTGCACAGCCCTCTGGTGGGCTGCTGGGTTGCTTTCCTGATTCAAATTCCACATCCCTCGTGCTGGCAGGCAATGAAGATTCACGGCCTCGCAGTCCTGTCATTTTCAGGTGGTGCATCTTCCGCGGCTTGGAGCCTGCCGCGTACAACATTCCTCCAGGTGCCCCAGAACATGAAGACGCCACTCCACGGAGGATGATTTACAAAACCTTTTATTGCAAACCACGGAAAGCAGCCCAGTCCTTGCTGTCCCTTACGCGTTTCAGTGTAACAAACACCTTAATCATAGGGGGAGGGGGAACTTGGCAAGATCCGGTGAGTACTTCACATCTTTTTATCCCATAGCGCAGTCACTTTCCAGTAAGGCCGTGAATCTTCATTGCCTGCCAGCACGAGGGATGCGGAATTTGAATCAGGAAAGCAACCCAGCAGCCCACCGGAGGGCTGTGCAAAACGATAAAGAATTTGGGGTTAAAAACATTTTGGCAAGAAAACGGACCCTACTGGAAGGTTTAATTTTGACTTCATTACCCAGCATGCAACTTACTGGAAAGTGACTGCGCTATGGGATAAAAAGATGTGAAGTACTCACCGGATCTTGCCAAGTTCCCCCTCCCCCTATGATTAAGGTGTTTGTTACACTGAAACGCGTAAGGGACAGCAAGGACTGGGCTGTTTTCCGTGGTTTGCAATAAAAGGTTTTGTAAATCATCCTCCGTGGAGTGGCGTCTTCATGTTCTGGGGCACCTGGAGGAATATATATATATACACACATATATACACTCACACACACACGCATATATATATACAGACACGTACACCTGTATATAAAATATATCTACATGCATAAGTATCTGACAATGCATATGCACAAAATAACAGTGACATCTACTATCATGACAACAATTGTCCAACATAAAAGCAGGTGGGAAGAATAGAGGCTCACCTTACTGAAAAAAGATTACATAACACCACCTGTCCCACAGCTTTATCAGTATTACTTGCAGCTTCCTAGACTGTAATGCTTGGTGAAAGTGTGCCTGCTGGACCAGGTTGCTGCTGTGCAAATATGTTAAATAGGTACACCAGCAAAGAGAGCCGTTGAAGAGGAGACTGATCTTGTAGAGTGAGCTTTCACTGTTGAAAGTAGTGGCTTGCCTGCTTGTTGATGGCAAAACTGGATTGCAGAAGATATCCAACGTGCTATATTCTGTTAATGACAGGATGTCCATTTCTTATTTTTCTATAATCCACAAAAAGTTGATCAACCTTACATATGGTGGCTGTGTTCTATAAGTAGAATTTTATACACCTTTTTAGATCCAGGGAATGCAAAGATCTTTCCGCTGGAGACTGTGAATTTGGGAAGAAAGTTTTCAAAATGACTGGTTAAAGTGAAAATCCGATGGAACCTTGGGTATAAAGGTAGGATTTGTACGAAGTATAACAGTCTGTAGTGAACTGAAGGAAAGGATAATGAGTAGTGAAAGCCTGTATGTCGCTTACTCATCTGACTGATGTAAGCGCCAGCAGGAGAGCCATTTTCCATGTAATATATTTTAAGTCAGCCCTATGAATAGGTTCAAATAGGGCTTCCATAAGCTGCATAAGAGCAATGTTAAGATACCAAGGCGGAGGTGGACGCCTAATTCGAGGGAATATTCTAAACAATTCTTTAAGAAATTCTTTTATTATTCTTGAAGACCAAAGCGACTGTGACCCATTCTGCTGCAGAAACCTGGAAATCGCAGCAAGGAATACTTTAATAGAAGAATGAGAAAGGCCAGATTTAGCCAGCTTTAGGAAAAAAGCCAGTAATTGCTCCAGTGAAGACTGAATAGGGTGCACCTCCTAAGTTATACACCAATGACAGAATTTCTTCCACATGAGCTTGTAAGCCTGAATAGTGGAAGGAGCCCTAGCGCTTGCCTGGACTACCCGTCAGTCAGCCGGTATTACTAGATCGGCGAAATCCGTGTTCAGGAGCCAAGCTGCTAATCGCAGGAATGTTGGGTCTGGATGGCAGACCTGGCAGCAATTGATTGTCAGTAGGCTCTGTAATGGGTGTAACAACTTGGATTTGCACTCCGATAGAACCAGAAGCTCTGTGAACCAGAACTGGCGAGGCCATCTGGGAGCTATGAGAAGTATTAGGCAGGGTTCCTTTCTCATCATCCGAAGTACCCTTGGGACTAAAGGAATCAGAGGAAAAGCGGAGGCATAAATCTTTCACCAGTTTACCAAAAATGCATTCCCGTACGATCACTGTTGGGGTAGCCAACTGGCGAAGAATTTGCATCTGCGGTTTAGGCTGTCCGCAAATAGGTATAACCTCGGATTGCCCCACAACCGAAAGATGTGATCCAGCGTTGGTTGGTGGATTTCCCATTCGTGGTTGGTTGTAATCGACCTGCTCAAGGAATCCACCAGAATGTTGGCCACTCCCGGAACATGTTCTGCTGTTAGTGTTATCAGTTGTTGAATTGCCCAATCCCAGATTTGCTGGGCCTGTAGGGATAGCATAGTTGATCTTGTCCATCCTTTTTTATTTAAATAGGGCATGCTTGTTGTGTTGTCTGTCCGAATTAACACTGAAGCTCATAATATTATTGAGCGAAAAGATTTCAGAGCCAGGAATATTGCTCTTAACTCTAAAAGATTTATGTGTAAAGTTCATTGGTAGCTGCCCCATCTTCCTTTCACTGTCAGCCCCTCTAGATGTGCTCCCCACCCTTCGAGGGATGCATAGGTTGTAATTATGTAAGCTGGCGAATCCACTAGGAATGATAGGCCTGCAGCTATGTTCGGGATGTGAGTCCACCATTGAAACGCTTTTTTCATTCGAGGTGTTATCCTGATTAGGTCATCAAAGGACCCTGAAATTTGCAGCCACTTGCAGGGGTCTCATCTACAAATGATAGTTGGGAATGAGGGGAATGCAGGAGGACAACATTCCCAGAAGCGATTTGTACTTGCGGACTGAAGTGAACTTTCTTGTGAAAAGTAAAGCTGCCAACTTGCGGATCTTTTGTTGTCTTTCCTGTGAGGCAAAAGCCTTTGCCTGATGAGTGTCCAATGTTGCCCCTAAGAATGTTTTCACCTTTGAGGGGATTAACTGAAACTTTGGAAAATTTATTGAAAGACACAAGGATTGAAAGAGAGAGAGACATTCTTGAGGATGAGTGCTTGCCACTGCAAAAGATTTCGCCTTTATGAGGCAATCGTGCAAATAAGGGAAGGTTTGAATTCCTGTTTGACGTAGATGAGCCGCCGCCGGTGCTAGGACCTTGGTGAACACTCGGGCACAGAACTCTGAACTGGAAATACTTGCCGGCCATTCTGAAGCGCAAGAATTTTCTATGCCGGGGGAGGATAGGGATATGAAAATAGACACCCTGAAGATCAAAGGTCGCCATGAAATCTTCTTGATTTATCAATTGAAGCACCTCCTAACGTGACAACATCCAGAAGGATTGCTTTTTTAGATAATTGTTGAGACAACGAAGTTCCATGATGGGACACCACTCTCCCGATTGCTTTCTTATGAGGAAAAACCTTGAATAGAACACTCTTCCTTGCCGTACACCTGGTACCACTTTGATTGCTCCTTTTTTAACACTATCTTTATTTGCGACACAAGCTCCTTTAGATGAGCAGGAGCGGGACCTCTGGGAGGGCAGCTTGGAGGAATCTTAAAAATTCCAAAGTGTAACCGTTGGAAACTATATCTAAAACCCATCTGTCTGTTCTCATTGTAGACAATCTGGGAAGAAAAAAGGAAATTCTTCCACCAACCTTGAGAGGATTGAAGGGAACTGTGGCTGGCAGTGGGTGTTTGTCACTGCTTCTTGGAGTTCTCTGTACCTCTGAAGGCAGTCTTTCCTCTGTAGTGTCTATAGGAAGCGGCAGGAGGCTGTTTAAATGACTGTTGATTCTGTGATGATGGGTACCTTGATTGACCCAGATATGGCTGGTACTGCTTGTACTGGCTGTAACCTCCCTGAAAGGAAGACGAACCACACCCTCTTGCTCCACGAAGGCCTGCTTCTTGAATTGTAGAGTGCCCAGAGCCTTAGCCATATCTGTGTCCTTCTTGATGGTCTGAAGGGCTTCATCAATGTGTTGTCAAATAAAGATTCACCATCATAAGGCATGTCAATTATCTTTGTCTGCACTTCCTGTCTGAACGAAGAAGCCTTTAACCAGCCCTGGTGCCTCAGGACCGCAGCCGCAGCCAGCTGGCGGATTCCTGTGGAAGAAACGTCCACTGCACAATCGATCTCAGCTGAAATCCTTTCTCCCGCCTGTTAAATCTTAAGTGCCTCAGCTTTGGATTCTACTGGCAGCATTTCAATAAAAGACGAAATGTCGGACCACATTTGACTGTCGTATCTGGCTAGAATGGAAAGAGAGTTGGCCGCTCTCACAATAGTTGCCGCCATGGTAGAGAATTATTTACAGATGGAGTTGAGTCGCCTTCCATCTCTATCTGGAGGGGCCGATAGTGAAGAAGTAGGATTTCAGGCACAACGTTAGGCTGCCTGCGAGATCACAGAGGTTGCCCAATAAGACAGGCAGGCGAATTATCGGGAGCCTTATATTTTTTCTCCAATTTAGGTAAGACCGCCGGGATTCAGGCTGGTGTTCTCATTACTTTTAAGCCTTCTTGCCATATGAAATCTACTATGGGAATAGAGCGAACTTGTTTTTGTTTCCTGTATGATTTGAAGGTACAGACAGTCTGCCAGTTTTGGAAACAAACTTCCTAGCCGCTCTCTCCGTAAGTTGTATGGAAACGTCCTATATTCTCAGGCGGTGAATCTATTGGATGTAGAGAGAAGGCGATGGTGTTTGGATATGATAGTCATCTCATTCATTGGGAAGGGATATTTCATCAATCTCTCCCTCTTCTCTCTCGTCATCAGTGGTATGAACCTCCTGGTCCTGCTGATGTGTTGTTGTAGGCACTGGAGAAACCGGAGGAGAGGATCAAATTGGCAAACAAGGCTGCGTAATAGGCATCGGAGAAACTGAAGATGCTGGCTCTGAAGGAGGAAACCTGGAGTAGTAATCCTCTACAATATGTTGTAAGTTTGATACCAGAAAAACAGGCATTTGGATTGTTTCTTCTCTTTGCCTCTCCTGGTTGGTAACTCAGGGTAAAAAAAAAAAATAGTCCTCATCTTCATACTCCTGGCATTTGATAAGAAGTTCAGATGGACTGCAAGTCACCCCAAACATACCATCATCCTCGGATTCCTCTTCATCTGCTCCATAATCAAAAATGTCCTGTGGAGGACAGCGAGACACCTAGCTTGGAGAAGTGTGGATAGGCAAAATTATTTCCTGAGGTCTTTTCTTAGATAGTAGTCCTGTATTATCTTTAGAAGCAGTCAAATTCGTCAACGGTGTTAAGCAAGCCACCGATGATAAAGTCGTAGTTAAAGTTTTCATCGACATATCTTCCGTCGACGGTCTTGATGTCGACGAGGTTCGTCGATGAAGATCTGAATCCGAAGTCTTCGGCTCAGTCGATGAGGCAACCGATGACTAGTCTACCGTTGACGAGGCTACTGTCGACGAGGACAGCGCCAACGAGGGAGACTTGTTCTTGACAGTCGCCGACAGCAGCAGTGGCGGCGGAGTTTCCGTCGACGAAGGTTTTCCTGACAGGAGTCCTTTCTTTTTCGTCCATGAGGAAGACGAATTTATTGTTAATAATGGCCTCACCCTCACAGAGACTAACGTCAATGGAGAAGATGCTGATGACATAATCATCTTAGTCTGAGAAGAAAACGTGGACGTCGTGGCAACGGAAGTCCTTGTCGACGAAGGTGTCGTCGACAGCTTCGTCGGCGGAGCATCTTTTTCTGTGAGGTAAAGTTGTCTCAGGAACATCATGTCTCTTCCCAACAATAAGGCCCCAGGGCCTGATGGCCTATCGGCCGAATTCTACAAGGCGTACATTGATCTACTCGCCCCGCACATTTTGGAAATGTATGCTGAGGCACATGAGGCCGGCATCCTGCCCCGTCTTTGCGACAAGCCATGATTATCACTCTCCTCAAAAAGGATAAACCATCATCCAGTTGCGACTCCTACCGTCCTCTGTCGCTGATCAATCTAGACGCAAAAATACTAGCTAAGATTCTAGCCACAAAAATGCAGCCCCTGATGAACTGCCTGGTGCTCCCAGATCAGTCCGGGTTTATACCGGAAAGGTCCACCTCCCATAACTTGCGGACTATTTTCTCCATGTTTCATATCCTCAATCCTGAATTATCGGCAGCCGCTGTTATGCTGGACGCGGCCAAAGCCTTCGACTCCGTGGAATGGCAATATATGTTTTGCGTATTACGTAGGATTGGTTTCCCAGAGGTCACGTTACGGTGGATCCAGCTCTTATACACTGATATATCGGCGGTGGTGCGAGTAGGTAACCACACGTCGGGGCCATTTAGGATTGGTCGAGGTACTAGACAAGGGTGCCCTCTGTCCCCTCTCCTGTTCGCCTTGGCCCTTGAGCCACTGGCTTGCAAGATTCGGCAATGTCACAGGGCGGCCGCCCTAAATTTCAATCTCCGGCCGGTGGGCATATCGATGTATGCCGACGATATGGTGTTGTTCATTAGAGATCCCCAGACACACCTATCTCCGGTACTCCGGGAATACATTAAATTCGGTTTGTACTCCGGACTTGCGATCAATTGGGACAAATCGGTTGTCATACCGCTTACGATGATCACGTCACGGCCCCACATGGAGTACCCCTTGATTTGGACGACGGAACCAGTGAAATATCTCGGGGTGTGGATCCACCGTGATCCTGCGGTGGTGATCCGGGAAAATTATGGTAGGGCATATGACGCACTAGTGCAACAGGTGGACGGATGGCTGCGCCTCCCCTTGTCTCTGGCGGATCGTATCGCTGTGATAAAAATGGTTGTTCTCCCGCGTTTCCTATATTTATATTGTAATATTCCGATTAGGCTGACCCAACAATTTTTCATAACGCTGCGTGCCCAACTACTGCGGTTAATTTGGGGTGGAAGACACCCTAGGATTAGCTGGAAAACGTTGACTTTATCGTATGACAAGGGGGGCTTTGCGGCGCCGGACTTCTATGTATACTACCTGTGTGCACAGGCGCAATATGCGTATTTTTGGTATAGACCGCATAGCTTTGTCCCACATGTGGCGGTGGAAGACGGGGACGCCCATCCCACCCCACTTAGAGGTATACTAACGCATACTGTCCGGCACACGCCGCGCACTGAGATTAACACATTGGACATGACTATTGGGGCCTGGCAGGCGATTGGACGTAGAACGCAGAGACTACCGTTATATGCGCCGGCGTTGCCATTGGTGCACCACGCGGCCTTATCAGTTGCGCAGGAGGCTGGCCCTCTCACATCACTTAAAGAAGCGGGTATAACACATATGCAGGACCTTTACACACAGGGCCGTTATCTAGAGCAGAGGGACTTGGCATACATACAGAACCCCACACCCCTGTTTGTGTACACTTGCCACCGTCTCAGGCGGGCCATGAGAGATCACTACCCCTGTTTCCCCGCTGAACCCCCCACACTCAAAGCCCTGCAGCTGCTGCTGGTGACCCCGTCCAGGAAGAAACTAATCACAAAATTATACAGAGCAGTACAGGAGGAGACGGTTCATGGCCCCGATGGTAGTTTAGCAAAATGGAATGCTGTGCTGGTCCCCCAGATATCAACTGAGGACTGGGGGCGAATTTGTCAGCTAACGGGCCGCCTCACCCCTAATGGTAACTTGCGTATAATCCACTTCAAGTACTTACATCAAATATACCATACCCCGTCCAGACTGCACAGAATGGGGTTGAGGGAGTCGGATCGTTGCAGACGGTGCAGGCAGGGGGCTGCGGACTTTCTGCATCTTGCGTGGGGCTGTGGGCCAGTGTCTGAGTACTGGAGAGAGGTGCTACATCACATTCACAAAATGACTGGCGCTGAGCTTCCGTGCGAACCCGCGGTGTGTCTGCTGACCTCCGTGCCTCAGTTAAGGGGTTTGGTGGGCAGGTTTGTGAGGGTTGCCCTTCTGTTGGCCAAGCGGCGCACCCTGTTTACATGGGACAGTGCAGCTAAACCAAAGGTGTGTGGATGGTTGTCGGACATGGTATACTGTCGGGAAAACTTAGAACTGTATGCAGAGGAGCTGCCCGCCACCTCCAGACCCAAGGATATCCGGGAGCCGCTCAGACGCTTTCTTGCTGAGGCGGCACTGAATGAGGCTGATTGAATTTTGTTTGATCTCCTTCTGTGCCCAGGTAAATTAACAAGGTGGTGGCCGCAGGACGTTTGCTGTATTTTAGCAGTGCACTTTGGGTTCTGTGATTAGCCCGGAACTGTAATGTTGTTACAATGTTTTATGTTTGTCTGTACGCCGCTCACAGACGACGGCGAGATGTACCTTGCTTTAAAATAATAAACAGATTTAAAAAAAAAAAAAAAATTAAAAAAAAAGTTGTCTCAGGAAAGACCTTGAAGCCTGCTTCATATTTGAATAAGAGTTTGAGGGCCTAGAGGGCCCAGACTGACCCTTAAGAGAGGCAAGATCTTCTTTAGAAGATGAAGGCCGATCTTCATGTTTTGAGGTGTGGTGATGATTTTTCAACACCTTAACACCTTCGGAGATACAAGCTCTGCCTCACTAACCCTTTTCTTAGATGCTATAGGTTTTAAAGAGGAATCACTCTCCTCATCAGATAGAGGATTGTACTTCTATTTAAGCTGTTGTAGCCACAAAAGTCGATGCCCTTCTCTATCGCTCAGGGTTTTTTGAGAGAAAGTCCTGCAGATTTTACAGTCTCTCATCTGGTGTTCAGGGTGAAGGCAGTAGATGCACTTCTTGTGGGGATCATCAGAATGAGGTATTGGTTTCCAACAAGAATCACAATGCCTGAAGAGAGATCTTCTAGAAGAAGACATGTTGAATTGAAGTTCTGAGGAAATCCAGAAGGCCAAGAGAACGTACCGAGCAGAGCTCAGGGAAACTCCCTTCACACAACGTGCGGTAGAAAATCTAAGAGCCTGGAGCCTCCTTGGAGAGGGTTCTAGAGGGTGCTGTCGCCTGATTGGCTGAAGTTTGGACCATACCTGATGACTAGGACAAGATTTTAAAGTGAATGGCTTTTCTCCATTAACTTTAATGTTAGAGTAATTACTCACTGCTTTTTATGTACCGTGGAACTCCCACTTCGACAACGGGGAATGATTCAAGCATGTGAATATTTGAAAGATACCCCAATACTGGAGAATTATCACTTATTGGGCTGTCAAAAAAGCAACAAAATCAGAAGGATATATCATGACAGTGAACACAAAGATATTTCTCTTCAGTTAGACTGTAAGAGAGAGGCGCAGATGACAGGGCCTTGACGAAAAAATGACCCACAGTGCTACGCATTTCAAAGTAAGACATATAAAAAGGATCTACTCACAGCTCAGGGCCACCAGCCCCACGTCAGTGACCGGTGTCTCGCACAGATTGAGGACCTGGAGTGCCGTGAGGTGTTCGGACAAAACCCGCAAGCCGGCATCTCCAAACTAAAGTCAAGAAATAGAGAAACACAGGTTAATAAGTGGATATTTAGTACATACAAGGTCAGTGCTGTAGGGTGAGCTGTTAGGAGTTGGAAAAGGATACAACACTCTGTCCTTCCAATCAGAAATAGGATAATAACAGACACCTGGGGTGTTGGGCGGTGCTCAATGTGTATAAAGAATCTGAGACCCTGGGGGGCGAGGGCGCGGAGAAAGTAAAAACCTTGGAATTGTCACTATTAATAGTAACCTTACGGCAATTCCCTTGTTTCACTTCATCCTAAATTTATTCTAACATCAACTAGCTAATCGAGGTGTTTTAGGGATTTTGGCCTGGACTTTGGTATTTTTTTTATATTTACCAAGTTCTCTGTTACTTAACACATTTTACAATGCTCTGAAGCACTGGTAGAGATGCAGGTTTAAAAGCAGACAACCGGCCCCGGTGCCAAAGTGTTATATATTTTATGGACTTGAGGCCTGGGGAGGGCTTGTATTTGTTCACAGGGTGTAAGTATCGGTCTGTTTAATCATTAACACCACAGAGTGTTCAGAAAAACATCTTTCACATCTGGTCAAGAAACACTAAGGGTAATGAGGCACAAAGTAGCGCTTTCATGCAGTCATGTGCCTCTTGCACTAAAGCCGGGCCCCTGCGTGTACCTGTGCTTGTGTGCTGAGCAAGAACAGGTACAGCAATGCACGAGCTGACCATGGGTTGGTAAAGGCTACATGTCCCAGAACACAATGTGTACGTTCTGAGGATTGTCGGGTGCAGGTTTCAGGTACTGGAACACAACATGAAGGTTCTGAGGATGGGTGGGTGCAGGATCTAGGTACAGGGGCAAGATGTGCAGGTTTTAAGGATGTTTGGGCACAGGTTCTTGAGACAAGAACACTATATGAATGTTCTGGAGATGGGCGAGTGCAGGTTCTTGAAACAAGAATACAATATGAAGATTCTGAGGATTGGTGGGTACAGGTTCCATGTACAGGAACACAATATGAAGGTTATGGGAATGGGTGGGTGCAGGTTTTAGGTACAGTAACGGAACACAATATGAAGGGTCTGAGGATGTGTAGGTGCAGGTTCCAGGTACAGGAACGAAAGGATAAGTTACTTACCTGTAATCCTAGTTCTCTTCTAGGGGTATCCTCATCAAAGTCATAAGCACTGAATATTCCCGCCCACGTGCGGGGACCCCGGAAATAATATAAAATTATATATGGAAATCATATATATACAGCTCTACATATATATTTACATATATCATTTTTCTCATACCAATGCAGCCCCCAATAGGAGGCTAAATAATGTAATTACACACATAAAGACTGTATTTGCCAATATATATATATATATAAATACACAAGAGGGCAAGTAGCACTTGAACTCTGTTTTTTAATGAGCAAAGTACTCATAAATAGCAAACTGCAAATAAAGTAGACATTGTTAGCCTACAGGCTGCATTGTAAACAAATAGCATAGAAAATGAAAGCATTTTCAACAAAAACTGGCACCGTGCCTTTAAGGCAGCCATGACCCCTAGCTTCCCATCATGCCTCAGGGGTGAGTTAGGTCAGTTCTTTGCATAACCCTGAAGGTCAGGTCCTTTAACACTCCAGAAAAGAATCTCATTTGCCTGGGGAGGCGGGTGGGTTGCTTATGACTTTGATGAGGATACCCCTGGAAGAAAACTAGGATTACAGGTAAGTAACTTATCCTTCTCTTCCAGGGGATCCTCTTCAATAGTAATAAGCACTGAATGGAATAGCAAGCCCATCAACCACCTGCAGGCAAATGAGAGTAAAAATGACCCAACATATAATAACAGCCGAAATCAGCTGTTGAACAGATTCCTCAAGGAGGCCTGGCCTACTTGGGTGTCTGAATCCAAACAGTAGTGCCTTGTAAGTGTATGGACGGACCTCCAAGTTGCCGCCTTACAAATTTCAGACTTGGGCAGGTTATGAAGAAAGGCAGTAGTAGCCGCTTTTCCTCTGGTAAAGTGCGCTTTGGGCGTAAACCCAAGGGGCTTTAGCGCTAATTGATAACCAAGTTTGATACATGAATATATCCATCTGGAGATGGACCGCTTTGAAGCTGCAAAACCAGTTCTGATCGACCCATAGTTAACAAATAGTTGATCAGATTTTCTCATAGATCTGGACCTATCCACATAGAATTTTAAAACCCTTTTTCGGGTCTAGAGAGTGTAAGGCACTGTAAGCTGGAGTGGAGGGATTGGGAAAAAAGGTGGGGAGAGAGATGATCTGATTTACATGAAAATCTGACACCACCTTAGGAAGAAAAGAGGGGTGCGTTCTCAACACGACTCTATTAAGATGGAAAACTGTATAAGGTTCTTTAGAGCAGAGAGCCTGTATTTCGCTCACTCTGCGAGCTGACGTGATCGCTACCAAAAAAGCCGCCTTCCAAGAAAGATGTTGTAAGGTTGCTTTGTTTATGGGTTCGAAAGGCGGACCCATCAATTTTGATAGCACCATGTTTAACTCCCAGGGTGGTGAATGAGGGTAGACCTTCTTTAAACCCTGTAAGAAATCCTTAACAGCCTGTAACTGAAATAAAGAAGGTTGAGAAGGTGAGCGTCTATATACAGTTATCGCTGGTAAGAGCACCTTAATGGAAGAAAACTTCAACCCTGCTTTCGCCAGATAAAGTAGGTAAGGAAGGATGACCTCTTCCTGACCCTTGGTTGGATTATAATTGTTCTGAATACACCACATATAAAACCTCTTCCACTTGCATGCATATGAATGCCTTGCGGACGGTCTTCTTGCTTCCTTCAAAATGGACATGCAGTCCTGCGGTAGTCCTAGGTGGCCATACTGGAGGACCTCAGGAGCCATGCTGCCAAGTTCAGTGAGGGAAGGTTGGGTTGATGAATCCTCCCGTTCATCTTGGACAGCAGGTCCGGTCTGCACAGCAGCTTCCTGTGAGGGCATTCTGAAAGGTGCAGAAGGTCTGGGTACCACCCTGTCTCGGCCAGTCCGAGGCAATTAGTATCATCCTTGTGCACGAATGAGACAGCTTGGTCACCACCTTCGGGATTAGCGGAAGAGGTGGAAAGGCGTACACAAATGCCCCTGACCAGTCTATCAAAAGGGCATTCCCTTTTGATCCTGGGCAGTAGAACCTTGAGGCGAAGTCTCGGCATTTCGTATTTTCGTCGTCCGCAGAGAGGTCGATGGTGGGACGACCCCATGACTGGAAGATGTCTTGGAAGACCTCGTCGTTGAGAACCCAGTCTTCTCCGACTTTGAAATGATGACTCAGAGCATCCGCTCTCACGTTCTGTTCTCCCTGCAGGTGGACTGCTGTGACTGACAGATTCCGCGCCAGGAGCCAATGCCAGAGTGTTTGAGCCTCCAGTGAAAGTATGCGTGAGCGAGTTCTCCCCTGTTTGTTCAGGTAGTACATTTTGGTTGCATTTTCCGTCTGTACTAATACTGAGCTTGTCTGAATCGAGGGAAGGAAAGCTTTGAGGGCTAGGTGAACTGCTCTCAGCTCTAGCATGTTGATGTGGTAGGATCACTCTTTTGGAGACCATAGTGCTCGAGCCTGGAGAGGACCAATGTGGGCCCCCTAACCCTGCAGTGAAGCGTCCGTGATCAGCGTCTGAGCAGGTGGAGATTGATGAAAAGGAATTCCAACTTGCATATTTCCTTTTCTCATCCACCAAGGTATGGACGTTCGTGCCGTGTTCGATAGACTTATCTTTTCATCCCAGCGAGCTGTCTGTTGGTCCCACTTATCCTCCAGATCCTGCTGAAGAGGATGCATTCATAATCTGGCATTGGGAACCAGGAATATGCAGGATGCCATCGACCCTAGCAGGGAGGAAATCCGACATACAGGAAGTTTTCTGTTGTGTAGAACCAGCTTGCATTTCTGTATCAGGTAACACTGTCTCTCCTCCGAAGGAAACACTTTTCCTACCTTTGAGTCTAGCAGAAGAAATGTATTTTCTGCATTGGCTGTGAAGTTGACTTGTCTAAATTCACATGCAGGCCCAGCCAGTGACAGCTGGAGACAGTCCTAGAAATGACTTCTCATGCTGTCTGGAGAAGGACCTTTGAACAGCCAGTCATCCAAGTACGGGTACACGAAGATGCCCCTGCGACGCAGTGCAGCTACCACAACTGCCATGCACTTCGTGAAGACTCTGGGGGCTGACTTCAACCCGAAGGGCAGAACTTTGAACTGGTAATGGGAGGATCCCACCAGGAATTGTAGGTATTGTCTGTGATGCGGATTGATCGGGACGTGAAATTATGCATCTTGCATATCCAGCGAACACATCCAACCCCCCTGCCTAAGATGTGGATATATTTGATGGAGAGCCAACATGCGAAACTTCTCCTTTTTGATTGATTGGTTGAGTGTCCGCAAGTCCAGAATGGGTCTGTATTTTGCCTTTTGGCCCTTTTTCTTTACCAGGAAGTATCTTAAGTAAACCCCTTTCCCTCTTTGAGATACTGGCACCCTCTCGATGGCTGACTTTCTGAGAAGAGTAGCAACTTCTCTCTGCAAGAGCTTTAACTGGTGACGCGATGATAGAACTGGAGGGATTGAGGGGGGGCGGTGTCGAAAACGTAGAGTACCCATTCTGCAGCGTAGCTAACAACCACTGATCCTTTGTGATAGCTCACCACTCTTCAAGATGATTTGCGATACTTCCCCCCCCAATGGAGTGGTGAACAGCGATGGGGGAAGGGAGTACTCATTGCTTTGTCTGCGTATTGGCATAGTTGTTGCCTTGACGCTGATTTACTCCTCCTCTGGAGGAACGTCTGCCCCGATACTGCGATCTTTGCTGGTCTTGCTGATCCTGATTTTTCTGCCAATGAGGGGCTTGAACCCTCTGTTGGGATGATCGCCGATTGAAAGATCGGAATCTCTTGCGGAATTCCTTCTTCTTTTCAAGGCCCACTGCCTTCAACGTGTCCAGCTCTGTTTTCACCCGGGCCATCTCTTCATCCGTGTGAGTCCCGAACAGAGAGGAACCGGAGAAAAGAAGATTGAGGATGCGTGACTGCGCTTCTGGCTTGACCACTGTAAGTCGGAGCCAAAACTTTCTCCTTGCGCATACCCCATGAGCATAAGCATGAGCCGAAAGGGTAGCTCCATCCGCCGCAGCACTGATGACCTGGTTAGACACCAGACTGCCTTCCGTTAAGATTTCCTCAACATCTTTGCGATCTTCCTGTGGCAACTTTTCAGTGAATCTCTGTAGTGAGTCCCACAGAGATCGGTGGTAGCGACCCAGGAGCGCCGATGCGTTGGAGACCTTCAACATGGTGGCCGAAGTGCCACAAACCTTCCTTCCCCAGGATTCTTGCTTTTTACTCTCTTTATATGGTGGTACAGTTGAGGAGGATGCTACCGCATTGGTCTTCTTTGCCGCAGCAATTATGACTGAATCCGGGGGAGGATCAGCTCTAAGGCAGAGCGGGTCGTCCTCTGGTGAACGGTACTTTTTTAAGATTCTCTCTGGAGCGGTCTTAACACTCACCGGTGTGAGAAAGATGTCCATCACTGGCTCTATGAGGCCTGGTACCAAGGGAAGCAGAGGCTCAGATGCTGCTCTTTAGTGTAGAATCTCAAAAATCACAGAGGACTTACTTTGACGAGTAGGCATAGGGAAACCCAGCTTTACCGCCCCTCTGCCAAGAATGTCCTGAAAAGTGTAGCTGTCATCCACCGGAGAGACCCTTGACGGCGGACTGTCAAAGAAGGCGAGCAGTCTCTGTGGGACGTACGAGTGGAAGAAGAGGACAGAGTCTGGGATCTGTGCGCTCTCCTCCTGCTTCTTGATCTAGACCTCCTTCTGTGCGAGTGCACAGGGGTGCGGCTGCGAGCTCTAGCTCTTGAAGGAGATCGTTCTTTATCCACTGCTTGTATTAGACGAGCCAATGGAGATCTGTGCAGAGGGCTCGAGTAATGTTGCTCCGCCGTGACCTTGTCAGTGGCCCAGTGATGCAACGGCCTGTGCCATCGCGGTGACAAATGGATGGAAGGCGATCTGTGCCTCTCTCCCCCCTCAGGGGAATGCGCAGGAGGGGGGAGAGCTCACCTCTTCATGTGCAGACCTGTTTGGGGAATCTTGGTGTCCCCCTGACACTGGGCTGCTGGAAGTCGAAATCACCACCTCTGGGGATCTTGACGTTGACCCTCGTTGAGAACTGCGGGAGCCTGAAGGTGACGATGATAGGCTCACTGGAGGTGAGGCGTCTCTGGAGGGGCGCCTTGACGTTGATCTGGAGCGTCTGTGCGCCAACTGTCATCTCAAAGGAGATTTATGACTTCTCTTAGAGGTGGACTTGTTCTTGCAGTAGAACGTCCTCTCGACATCGAATGTCTCCCTGACGCCGATGGAGTGCCACGTTTCAACGTTCTCTGCCCCCTCTCAGAAGACTGCTGCCTCGATGTCGACCGGCGTTGGGCTACCGGTGGGCCTCAATGCCATAGATCCTTGTACCGATCTCAGCGGCGTTTTCTGTTTCGACGTCGATGATGGAGCAGGGCGGACCGACGTCGAAGTGCTTTGACCCGACTTCGGCGGAGACTTCTGCTTCGACGCCGAAGGAGATGTCCTGTGTCTCGACGCCGAAGATCGTTGGACTGATCTCGACGGAGACCTGTGCCTCGAGGTGACGACGGAGCGATGTACCTCGACGTCGATCACCGAGGATTAGGTGACGACGGAGCGATGTGCCTCATTGTCGATTGATGATGCGCCGGCATCATCAAAGTCTTCGACGCCCATTTCTGCGCCGTCTGCAGCTTCGACGTCGATCCAGACGCCGACGCCTTTACAGTCTTTATGTGTGTAATTACATTGTTTGGCCTCCTATTGGGGGCTGCATTGGTATGAGAAAAATTATATATATATATATATATATATATATATATATATATATATATATATATATATATATATATATATATATATATATATATATATATATATATATATATATATATATATATATATATATATATATATATATATATATATATATATATATATATATATATATATATATATATATATATATATATATATATATATATATATATAATTTCCATATATAAATTTGATATCATTTACGGGGTCCCCGCACGCGGGCGGGAATATTCAGTGCTCATGACTATTGATGAGGAGCCCCTGGAAGAATTGAATGAAAATTTATAAAGCGCAGCATATACTCGAAGGCGTCTTGGCGCTATGCATGATCTGAGAACATTGAGAACACACGTAAAAGGCCGTAATCATGTTGAGCGATTTAGGCGGTTTGTTTAAACAGCCAGGTTTTCAGGCCTTTCCTAAAATGGATCAAGGAGGGAGCTGATTTTAAGGTGATGGGTAGTGTATTCCACATCATAGCTGCTGATCTAAAAATGCTCCTGCCTCCCCAAGTAGCCTTTTTAGAGGGGATAATTATCATGTTCCTAGCTGTTTCGGACCGCAAGGTTCTATTGGGAACATACCATTTAAATTTATTCCTAAACTGTGTTGGTCCCAGATTGTGCAATGATTTAAAAGCCAGGCATGGGACTTTAAACTTACATCTCTGCCTGACTGGGAGCCAATGTAGTTTTTTTATGGCTTCTTTGACGGAGACATTTTTAGGAATATTCAAAATAAGGCGCGCCGCCGCATTTTGTACAATCTGGAGCCTGTTGATCAGGCCTGAATTGATGGTAAGGTAAAGGCTATTGCAATAATCTAGACGGGAGAGGACCAGAGCCAGGGTCACTGTTTTTGAAAGATCCTCTGGTATAAATTGCTTTCTTTTGTTAATTAGTCTAATGGCACAAAAAGAGATGGCTGTGATTTTGTTAACTTGGGCCTTAAATTTAAGTTCTTTATCGATAATAATACCCAAGTCCTTGGTTTTAGCCGCGGGTGCTTGTAGCACACCAAGTGCAGGTGGCCACCAGTCAGGTGTCCAGAGAGAGGGTTTATTACCGAAGATAATCACCTCTGTCTTAGTTGCATTCAACTTTAAACAGTTGACATCCATCCAATCACTCGCATTCTTCATACAGATCTTAAAGGCCTCACCCGGGTGTTTTTCTTCAATTGTTAAAGACACCACAATCTGTGTGTCATCAGCATAGGAAGCCAAGATGAATCCTGCTTTTTTTTTTATTATCGAGGCAAGTGGTGCAACATATAGATTAAAAAGTGTGGGACTCAGGGCAGAGCCCTGTGGAACTCCACATGGTAAAAACAATTCTTTAGAGCTTGCTGATCCCATTGCTACATTAAGTTGCCGATTGCTTAGAAAGGATTTTAAAAGTTCGAGTGCCGTGCCTTTTATTCCTGCTACTTGCATACGGACAGCCAAGATCTCATGGCTGAACGTATCGAAGGCTGCCGAGAGATCAAGCAGCACCAGAGAGGCCATACCTCCTTCGTCTAAAATTGACCGAATGTCTTCAGTGGCAGTAATTAAGGCCGATTCAGTGCTGTGAAGCTTCCTGAATCCGTGTTTTGTTTCATCTAGTATGAAATTAGATTCAATGTGTTGAGTAATTTGTTTATTCATTAAATTCTCAATACATTTGGCGGCGAAGGGTAATCTTGCGATAGGGCGATAGTTACCGGCTTCTGAACTATCAACATTGTCTTTCTTTAAAAGAGGGAGAATTCAGTTTCCATTCAGTGGGGAAAATTCCGCTGGCGAATACTATGTTAGTGATAGAGCCCAGATACACTGCCAATTGTGTAGGGATCAAATGCATTATACTGGGCGGGCAGGGATCATATGGAGAGCCTGACTTAATTGGATAGAATAAGGTCTGATAATTGTTCATCTGAGGGCTTTTTAAATTCAAATAAGCTAGTTAGATCTTTCTTGGGATTGGTTTTAAAGTTACTCTGACAGTCAATGCTTGTGTACTTATCATATATGTGAGACACCTTTTTTAAAAAAAAGTTTGCCAGCACATTACAAAAGTCCTGACTGGATTCCTTATGGCAGGCCTTATTGGGTTTAGCCAATATGTTGACCACCGAAAAAAAGAGTTTTATTGGTGCCACAGGCATTTCTTATTTTTTCCGTAAAATAGTCTGTTTTAGCTTTTATCATGTCTTCTTTATGTTATGCAAGTTTCACTTTGTATGCTATTTTCTCCTCTGCCTCATAGTTTCTTCTCCATTTTTATTCCTGTCTACGACATTCCTGTCTAGATAGTCTTAAATTCTCATTATATCAAGGTTGGGACAGCTTCCTTTCTTTTTTTGATGTTCAAGAAATGGGAGTTATATTGTTCAACACAGTATGTAGCCAGCAGGAAAGGATTTCAATATTGCGGTCTGCGGCTGCATCCAGCTCGAGTTGGCAGGGGGTAGTGGCAATTGCCTCTGCCAGAGCATCTGGCTTAATTTTGTGCCAGGCTCTACTAGTAGTATATCGTGTCATTGGTCTATGTTGTCCTAATTTTGTAGCCATCATGGACCAAGTAACCACCCAATGATCTGACCAAGTTAATGGGAGGGATGGAGATAACATAAGATTTTCCCAGTTGGAAAATATACCATCACACAAGGTTCTGAGGATGGGTGGGTGCAGGTGTCAGGTACAGAAACTGAAAACAATATGAAGTTTCCAAGGATTGGTGAGTGCCGGTTCCATGTACAGGAACACAATATGAAGGTTCCAAGGACGAGTGGGTGCAGGTTCCAGGTACAGGAACACAATATGAAGGTTCGGTGGTATGCAGGTTCCAGGTACAGAAACTAAACACAATATGAAGGTTCTGGAAATGGGTGGGTGCAGGTTCTTGAAACAAGAACACAATATGCAACTTCTGAGGATGGGTGGGTGCAGGGTCCAGGTACAGGAACGCAATGTGACGGATCTGAAGAAGAGTAGTTGCAGGCTTCAGGTACAGGGGGACGATGTGATGGTTGTAAGGATCCTTGGGAACAGGTTATTGAGACAAGATCTCAATATGAAGTTTCTTCGGATGGGTGGGTGAAAGTTCACTGGACAAGACCACCCTGTGCAAGCTATGGTATGGATCTGAAGACCAGTGAGTACAGAATCCATGAGCAGCAGCTTCTTGCCAGTGCTGTGGACATGGATAGCTCCACAGCCCACACATCTTCTGGCACAGGCCCACTG
The DNA here is from genome assembly GCF_964204655.1 of Triturus cristatus. Classification (NCBI taxonomy): domain Eukaryota; kingdom Metazoa; phylum Chordata; class Amphibia; order Caudata; family Salamandridae; genus Triturus; species Triturus cristatus. The sequence continues at coordinate 682,430,630 of NC_140595.1, forward strand.
TGCTGGTGGAACATGTGTGGGCTCACTTCTCTTTGGAAGGCTGTATACGTGTTTACTGTTTAGCTGTATCTTGTTGTTCAACATCTGGGACACAGAGTGCCTGTGCACGTTATTACCTGTGTAGACCAGAGGTTGAGCTGCTTCAGAGAGGGCAGTTTGATGAGATGCTCAGCACAGGCACTGGTTACATTGGTGAAGGCTAGGCTCAGGTTCTCCAGATTTCCAAACGACCCCGAGCTAAGCAACCGGGCAAGGTCTGAGTCCTGCAAAGAAAAATAACACATGATGAGAACAAGAGGAGTGGTTGGCAACACCTTACCTTGGCACAATCAATGAACGTTTAGCAAATGCTACCGTGGACTAAATGACAACCTTTGTACAAGTACAATTACACCAAACGACAACAGTGACCCTGAGGTGAGCAACACTGGTGTGTACTCATTCCCAGCCAAGGAGCACTCACACGTTAAAGGTCCTCTTCCAGGCGAGCCACCATATTGAGGACTGTTCTTATAAACACAAGTGGACAGTGGGGTTTCAGAAATAAAAACTATGTTTCCACTTCAGTTAAAGTATGGATATATAACATGTAAACCACCAAACACAGATGTATTACAGCTCTGCAAGTGAATCTGAGCCTGCCAAGAGTGACATTATTCAAATCCTAAGCAAATCTGTCTGAATATGCGAATAATCAAAGTCCTCATAATTCTAAAGCGGGGAGCCTGGAGCCATTAATTGTAGACATGCATGTGAGGTAATCTACACCAGCATGATGGTGGTATGGTAGTCGGATGACTGTGCCCTGTTGAGACCCTCTAACTATTTTGAGGTAGAAATGTCTATAAACCCCCCCCCCCCAACCCCTCCAAATTCGTTGACTTTGTGAATTGATTTATGCTTCCCTTTATGTATGGTTTGTAATATAGGAATACAACCATTGGGGATTGTACAGTGTCATTTGTATCATATGTTGTAAATGTAATCACCAATTGAGCACTGCGTCGTCCGCACTACATCCACCTTGATCATGTAACACTGTATAGGTATGGATTCAATACATATATGTTAAAAAAGAAATTCTGTGTCCTGCGCTGTAGCTTTACAATTGTTTTGTACAAATTTATTTGCATCTAAATTATGTTCTTAAACTGATGAGTCCTCTAACAGACGGGGTGTCTCTATTTGAATGAGTCCCGAGTGACGCTTGTTTCAGATAGTTAAATTTCGACCCCTGTCCAGTGGGCATAGTGGGTTGTCCCTGTCATATGTGTACGGGGTCTAGGTAAAGCAACACAAAGATGATGGATGGAATGCTGAACATTGTCAAACATTCACCCACAGTACAGAGATCTGGGTCTAAATCCATTATTTCTTTGCTCCCCAGTTTGGACTTGGATAGATGGAGTTAACCCAGATCTGTGATGGGGGTGAATGTTTGACAATATTCAGCATTCCGTCCATCATCTTTTTGTGTTGCTGGAGTCAAGGTAAAGCCACTAAGAACAGCGCAACACTTAGCTATAAGGCAGCTTTTAGCAGGGTTAAGTCAAGTTGACATTAGAAGACCTGACATTTATTAAGTCACATAGGTAAGAGAATAAACCTACAATTGCAAAAAAGGAAGAGTTACACATTCTCTTATCCAAGCAACCTTGTTCTAGGAAGGGTGTCTGAAATGAAGTGTGGAGATTACATCAGTGTTTAACAATAAAACCTCCCATGACCTACCAAGATCTGCTGTAACTAAGAACTGGCTATGCCATTCTAGAACCCATGAGAAACTCTTAGAACTCACCGTGACTTTCTAAAACCCGCAATGTCCTGCTAGAACCTGTACTGACCTACTAGAATCCACCATGGTCAGCAACACAGCCATATGCCAATCTTAAATCTTAAATGTAAAAATAGAAATGAACAATCCCATATAATTTTAATGGAATAGTATGGGTGCTTCCTAGCTGGTGGGTGAATTACTGTAACCTAAAGATATACTTTAAACACACAATGATGACTGAATAAGAGATAAAGAATAGAACAAAACTGTGCCATATTCAGGATCAACTTACTGTGGACTTGGAGGGCAGTGTGAGCCGCGTGGGGCCGCCTTTCCTTTGCTGTAGGAGAGAACACGTGTCAATAAAACAAGAACATGGTGTCATATTCGAAACAACTATTTATCAGAGGGACTCAAAGAGAGGAGAACATTGGGCTGGGACAAACGACATGAGGCATTCTACTGCAAGGGGAGTTCACCCATTGAAAATATCCTACTCACATTTTAAAATCATACATCAAGAGCTATGCCCCTATGTCATACACTAAGGATATAATAGTGTAAAGTCCAGACCTGGGGCCTAACAATCTAAAATTTCTAAGATAATGCCCTTGGGGTCTATTACTCCAATGTCACACAGCAGCAGTGCTAAAATACTAAATAATTGCCCTGGAGTTTAACAAGCTAAAAGCAAAACCCAAAGGGAATAAAACTACTAACTGATAATCCAAAGTATAACTATCCCTAGTCATATCCTTGGAATTTAAAGTCATACTGTAAGCATGTAGCCATCAAAAATTATATCACGCAGATTTAACAAACCAAAATCATACTCAGAGCATGAATCTATAATCGTATATCAAGAGTAACAATCCGAAAATCATATTCCAGGGGAGAAACAGGTTATGTTATGTGTATTTGTATAGGGCACAACTCACCCAGGAGGGGATCCTCACATCAAAAATCATACTACGATTCTTCTTGACATTACGCACTCTCCTCATTAGGCTTACCTGGGGTAGCAAGAAACCTAGGGCCCATTGGGAGGTTATGACACTTCCTTATGGTAGAGGCGGATTTGGGGCACCCAACCTTCAGTTATATTATTTAGTAGCGCAGTGCAGCTACGCACACTCTTGGTTCCATCCGGATGCCAGAATCCCGTACTTGTGTCCGGAGGCCGACTTAGTCCTCCCTGACTCTCTAAACACGGTGCTGCCTCAGGGTCTCCCTCAAGACCCTAATGACATACAAACTGATTCAACCACCAGCTGGGCCTGGAAAAAACTGATTAGAATCATGAATCATACTGTACTCTCCTGGACTCCTGATAATTCATACAAATTGGATCCCAATCACCGACGAAAATCTGGTGCAAAAAACGCTCTCTAAATACGACATAGGTAAAGTCGGGGACTTGTTTACTGGTGGGCAGGTTTTCTCTATAGCTGAGGAAGAAAAATTCAATGAGGCAACGTTCATGGATCAGTTCATTCTTAATCGGGTACGTTCAGCAATGAGGCCACTGCTTCCGAGATTCACACTTGAGCCGGAACCATTCACTCCACTCTCTATAGTTCTTGAGTGCAAAGGGGGGAGAACATCTCACTTCCAAACTATACTGGGCATGCGCAGACAACATCCCAACTGCCAATTCCAAAATTCGGGAAAAATGGGAGGTTGATCTGGGGCACCCGATCCTAGATGACCAATGGACTGCGTGCTGTATGCAGACAGAGTAAATCTCCTTAAACAGCCGGCACAAACTGATAAGATTTAAAAATTTTACGTAGACTTTATGTAACTCCAGAGAAAATTCACAAGATTGACCTGAACAGACCCCACTTTTGTTTGAAATGCGGGGCCCCACACGCGGACTTTGCGCACCTCACATGGTCTTGCGGTTAAGTCAAAACATACTGGGTAGAAATATTTCGAACATTGAGAAACATGGTGGAGATGGACATTATACCCGCTCCGGAGGGCGCATGGATTGGTTATGTGGTTAATTTTCCGTAGGGGATCCGCAAATTTATTGCTTTGGGGTTACTGTTGGCGAAGAGGGAGATTGCCCTAAAGTGGGGGGAAAAGTCTGCCCCAACTTTACAGAGCTGGTTAAATAGCCTTACATAGTGTAATACTAATAGAGAACTGTACTGCAGCACCTTACCTAGGTCATCCCGACCAAAGGACATCTGGGGTCCTCTTAAAAACTATGTAGCTGCATCACGGTCCTTAAGTGGGCTGAACATGATGTGGGTACTAAATTCGATTGATCCGGCAATCAGTGCAATGTCTGTATCTAGAAGCTACTTTGCGGGTCCTGGTGTAGCCTGAAAGATACATTCAGTTGGACGGGTTGGTGGATTGGAGGAGTGATGCTGTCATTTATCATAATTTGCAGTGGTTGTCAAACGTGTCGGATAGTGGGGATGTACTTTATTGATGTCTATTTTTCAAACAATGTTATGTAATTAGTAATGTGTATTAACATACTCTATGTTTTACTTGAGAAACGGTACATAAAGTTATTTATTTTTTTAAATCATCCTACGATGGTATATTAAACACAAATGCATTCTTAGGTGTTGCCCATCATAGCAAGGCTTTAATTATTTTAATTTATACACTGGAATGAAAGGATCTACAATCATTCTATTAAGGTCTAACAATCTACAATCACACAGTAAAGATCTAAATTAAAAATTATGGCCACAGATTGGTACAATCTAAAGTCATATTCTGGGTTTAGAACAATGTAAAAATGCACTTGAGAAGTCAGTTATATAATATCAGACCCCAGGGGTTTAATAATCTAATGTCATACTCTGAGGATGTAACAATTGAATAACATGCTCTCAAGGATGCCACAGTCATAACGAGATTCTTTTATAATAATCAGGGTGCAAAAATCTAAAATCAGACTGTTGAGGTGTCACAGTCTAAAACTATATCATAAGTGTAGAACTATTTAAATATATACCACATAGGAATAAAACACCTAAATTCTACTAATGGAGAAGGGTTTGGGTTTAATAATGATCAGCAAACCGACTATGATATCTGGTATATTTAATGCCAAAAAAAACACAAAACAGAGCACTGCGCTGTATTGAAAGAGCAATCGAAAATAAGGACAGAAAAATAATAGCTTTACCTAAGAGTGTACCAACAAAGATATCTTTGGAATTGTAAGTTCACTATTAAGATATAATGAATTGAACATTCAGAAGCGCCAGAAAATACAGAGAGGAGTAAAGCATCAACCATTGGCAGAGTTAACGTGTGAATAGAATGGTTGAAGAAAGTAATAGGCTTGATTTTTAAAACTTGAGCAAGGAAGTGGAGTGATGGCGTGATCATGCGTGGCTCCCAGGGCATTAGCTCTCATTGAATGTACCTAGGTGTCTAAAGTCCCTGTAAGACATAGGGTTTCAAACGTAAGGTAGGCTCTCTTTTGTAGACTGGTTTTGGGGTTGGCCACTGCACTCAATGTGCAGAACGGTTAATGGTATATACAACAGGCATGACCATATATTCTTTTCAGTAGTTCTAAACTTTGACTAGGGTACTCACCAGTTCCTTCAGCTCACGCTGCCGGTCACACAGCTGCTCATACATGCGCTTCCCAACCTCTGTGCTCTCGAGCGTTGAGATGATCTGCAGCTGTGTGTCATTGTTTTCTGTTATGTTGTATTCAAGCATCAAACAGAGAATCTTGGGATAGAAGGCAGGGACATGTCAGATGGAAACATCAATGATCAACCATTTATTCCTAATTCAAGCAGTGACACAGTCGAGAGAGTGAGACTGAAACCGGGGTGTCAATTCTATGCTTCCAACCCTCATGTTTACAAAGGCCTGTTTTCTTCAGCTTGCTTTTTAAATTTGCCTATCAAACAAGTATTGACAAAGCCAATTGGTCTGTTCTTAGCAAGCCTATGATACAATGCTTATTTGTCTTTATTTCAAGCATATACCACAAAACGTAAAGTAAATAAAACATGCCACCACCAAACATGGCCATATGCTAATACAAATTTTAAATATAAAACTAAAATTAACAATCACATATAATTTTGAAGGAATAGTATGGATCCTTCCTAGGTGGTGATTGTAAATAGACCAGGTATCAAAAACTCTTAATTTGTAAGAACATCACAGGAAAATTTGATTCTTATTCCTGTAAAAGGTACCACTATTGACGTTTGATTTACTGTAACCTAAAGACATACTTTAAACACACAATGATGACTGAATAAGATTAAAAAAAAAAAAGGAATGGAATGAATAAAAAAAACATTGCCAAAGTAAAGGACTGGCCCTCCAGCCCTGGTACTGAAGAAGACTTCTTTTTATGTGGGTGTGCACATGCAGGGCCGGCTTTAGTGCAGTGAGACTGGGGCGGCTGCACTGGACGCTGACCTGTGGAGGGGGCGCTGATCTCAGAGGGGAGCACTGTGTTTAGCAATAACGTACAATGGGGAAATGAGGGGAACTTTTGGCCAGTGATAGTGAAAGAATTCTAGGAGGCGGTCATGGAGTGTGTGGGCGTCAAAAATTACTGTCGCACCGGGGGCCACCAGCGCTAAAGCCGGCCATGTGATCTGGCAAAGCAGTCACTCACAGTGCAAATAGCAGAAGTGGCAGTCTAATTTTTCCATGTAGCGGTAGGCAGAAGCAAAATGTGATTGACAGCTGAACAGACCCAGACCAATGGATTTTAGAGCCTGACCCACAGTGTGTGTGTATGTATATATATATATATATATATATATATATATATATATATATATATATATATATATATTCACTGAAAAAACCATAGGTTTCACACATGTTATAGTTAGCTGGACATTTTACTGATAAAAAACCAATGAAATTCCCCCGTTATAGTTACTGTAGGCAACTATAACTCACGCGACCGTAATCCTCTGCTGATGCTAATACTGTATTTAGACACTTATTTGCCCAAGTCTTCTTCCATTAAATTTTAGCTATACATATATTACAAATATTATTTTTTCATAAAGACACATATGTCATCAGCAGAGGATTACGGTCGCGTGAGTTATAGTTGCCTACAGTAACTATAACGGGGGAATTTCATTGGTTTTTTATCAGTAAAATGTCCAGCTAACTATAACATGTGTGAAACCTATGGTTTTTTCAGTGAATTTGCAAGGTTTTTTAAATGCTAATTCCTAACTATAACGTGTGTGAAACCTATGGTTTTTTCAGTGAATTTGTACGGTTTTTTAAATGCTAAGTTACTTTACGCCATTTGTGGCGTGCGCGCCCACTTAACGCAGTTCGTTCCGTGCGCGCACGGTGCGCTTCGCGCACCGTGCGCGCACAGTGAGCACGCGGTGCGCAAAGCGCACCGCGTGCCCACGTTACGCTAGATGGGCCATGAACGCACAATGCGCTTCGCGCACCGTGCGCACATGGAGGACATATGATGAGCATCGTTGTGACAGGTAAAATATATGTTTTGTTTGGCGGGTTTTTTTTATATTTATTACCGTACGCGTACGGTAAGCGTAATCGGCGAAATTTTCGAAAAAATTAAAATTGCCTTTTTTCACTTGGGGGATCGTTGGGGACTCCCTCGACATGGCTAGGTGCTTGGGAGCTGTCTAAACAGCCCCTTTACATGTTTTTGCACTTTGTTTTTCAACCCCCTGTCAGAGTGCGAGAGAGAAAATGGCGGCCGCCGCTTCCTGGTTTCGACCGATTCGAATGTTTACTAAGATCTAACGGCCAATCAGAATCGCGCTCGCGCACGTCACCGTACGCGTACGGTAAGCGCACCGTAAGCTGGCTCAGATATATATATTGATTTAAAGTCTATTTTCTCAGAATCTACTGAACAGATTTACACCAAACCTACAAAAGGCACTTCCTTGACCTGAGGACTACCTCTCTGCCAAATTTCATTAAATTCTGTTCAGCCGTTCGGGCTGTAGCTCTGTCTAAAGGTCCTATGGAAAAATGCATGGGAAAAACGCGTTTTGGGACCCCCCTTTTATCTCAGCCCCCGCTTGACGAATCCCCCCGAGACTTTCAGGGTAGGAGCGGAGCTCAACGCCCCACCTATTTTGAAAATTTCGCGAGGATTCGTCGACCGGCGCCAAAGTTATTCAAAATAGAATGTTGCGGATTTCCTATGGAAACAGGGTCCTAACTATAACTACCTACTGGCGACCGCCAGTAGGTAATTAATATATATATATATATATATATATATATATATATATATATATATATATATATATATATATATATATATCCAACTCTCTCAGAAGGGAGAAAATAGGGTCGCACTACGCAAAAATTGAATAATGTCCTTTTATTTCAATTTAGCCCATTGGTAATTGCAACAAATCCAATGAAAATCAACGCGTTTCGGTCTTGCCTCACTAACTATAACGGGGAAATTTCATTGGTGTTTTACGAGTGAAATATCCACCCAACTATAACATGTGAAGTGAATATATATATATATATATATATATATATATATATATATATATATATATATATATATACATATATACACACACACATTATCCAACGACCCTTCTGCCTCACACCTGTGATAAAGGCATCTGGCACGCCGAAAGGTGCAGGGTGTTTTTCCTTTCCTCATGCTGTCAATGGTGACTGGAATAGGTGAATAAACTCTTATTTGAATCACAATACCGGAGTGCAGGTTTCTCTCTTGAACCTGGGAGAAGAGGGCTTGACACACATACTTTTATACATACATACATATACACACACACATATACATATATATATATATATATATATATATATATATATATATATATATATATTCACTTAAAAAACCATAGGTTTCACACATGTTATAGTTAGCTGGAAATTTCACTCGTGAAAAACCATTGATGTTCCCCCGTTATAGTTAGTGCAGGCAACTATAACTCACGCGACCGCAATCCTCTGCTGATGACGTCAGATATTACATCACTGTATTTAGACACTTATTTACCCATCTCTTCTTCCATAAATTTTTAGCTATACATATATTACAAATATTTTTTTTTCAGAAAGACACATATGTCATCAGTGATGTAATATCTGACGTCATCAGCAGAGGATTGCGGTCGCGTGAGTTATAGTTGCCTGCACTAACTATAATGGGGGAATTTCAATGGTTTTTCACGAGTGAAATGTCCAGCTAACTATAACATGTGTGAAACCTATGGTTTTTTAAGTGAATTTGCAAGGTTTTTTAAATGCTAATTCCTAACTATAACGTGTGTGAAACCTATGGTTTTTTCAGTGAATTTGTACGGTTTTTTAAATGCTAAGTTATGTATTTATTTATTTATTTTTTTAAGGTTTTTCACTGTGCGCATAACGTACGCGCACGGTGCGCCCACGTTACGCAGTTAACGGAATTTTTCCGTTTCCACCGTACGCGCACGCTACGCGTACTCCGCGATTTTTCGCAAAAAAATTTAAGGAAATTTTGGCCCTTGGGGGTCCTTCTGGGACCCCCTGACTAAGACTAGGGGGGCAGGAACTGTCCACCCTGCCCCCTTTTCACGTTCTTCACCTTTGTTTTTCACCCCCTCAGACTGCGAGAGACAAAATGGCGGCCGACACTTCCTGGTTTCGACCGATTCGAATGTTTACTAAGATCTAACAATCAATCAGAATCGCGCTCGCGCACGGCAGCGTGCGCGTACGGTAAGTTTTACCGTACGCGCACGGTCCGCGCTTATAGATATATATATGCTTTTAAATGCTATTTTCTCAGGAAATACTGAACAGATTTACACCAGACCTGCAAAAGGCACATCCTTGACCTGAGGACTACCTCTCTGCCAAATTTCAAGTAATTCTGTTCAGCCGTTCGGGCTGTAGATTGGACTAAAGGTCCTATGGAAAAATGCATGGGGAAAACGCGTTTCGGGACCCCCCCTTTTCTCAGCCCCCGCTTGACGAATCCCCTCGAGACTTTCAGGGAAGGAGCGGAGCGCCCCACCTATTTTGAAAATTTCGCGAGGATTCGTCAATCGGCGACAAAGTTATTCCAAATAGAATGTTGCGGATTTCCTATGGAAACACGATCCTAACTATAACTATCTACTGGCGACCGCCAGTAGATATATATATATATATTCACTTAAAAAACCATAGGTTTCACACATGTTATAGTTAGGTGGATATTTCACTCGTAAAAAAACCAATGAAATTCCCCCGTTATAGTTAGTTGAGATAACTATAACTCGCGCGCCCGCAATCCTCTGCTCATGACGTCACATATTACATCACTCATGACATGGTCAGTGGCATCACTGATGACATCATCCTTGTGATAGAGTGGCGGTCACGCGAGTTATAGTTATCTCAACTAACTATAACGGGGGAATTTCATTGGTTTTTTACGAGTGAAATATCCACCTAACTATAACATGTGTGAAACCTATGGTTTTTTCAGTGAATTTGTACGGTTTTTTAAATGCTAAGTTATGTATGTATTATAATTTTTTTTATATATTTATTTTTCAATAAACTACGTATTAAATTTTAATTTTTATTTTTTTATGGTTTTTCACAGTGTGCGCACGGTGCGCGCACCCTCGAGATTTAAAAAAAAAATGTAAATGTCTTTTTCTGCCTTCGGGGTCCTTCAGGGACCCCCTGACCAAGGCTAGGGGGTCAGGAACTCTCTACCCTGCCCCCTTTTCACGTTCGCCACCTTCCTTTTCCACTCACGCACTGAAAACAAACAAAATGGCGGCCGACACTTCCTGATTTCTACCGATTCGAACGTTGACTGACATGTAACAACCAATCAGAATTACGCTTGCGCACGTTAGGGTTACGGTGCGCGGCTATAGATATATATGTGCTTTTAACTGCAATTTTCTCAGGAACTACTGAGCAGATTGACTCCATATATGCAAAAGGCACATCCCTGACCTGAGGACTACCTCTCTGCCAAATTTCAAGTAATTCTGTTCAGCCGTTCGGGCTGTACCTTCGACTAAAGGTCCTATGGGAAAATGCATGGGGAAAACGCGTTTTGGGACCCCCCTTTTTTCTCGGCCCCGCTTGACGAATCCCCCCCGAGACTTTCAGGGTAGGAGCTGAGCGGAGTGCCCCATTAGTTTTGAAAATTTCGCAAAGATTCGTCAACCGGCGCCAAAGTTATTCAAAATAGAATTTTTAGATTTCCTATGGAAACACGGTCCTAACTATAACTATCTACTGGCAACCGCCAGTAGATTATTTATATATATATATATATATATATATATATATATATATATATATATATATGCTTTTTTTTAATACAAGGTATGTCTAAAGTAAAACTTTCTTTATTAAAGCACTAAAAATAAAAGTCAACGCGTTTCATCATAAATGCAAATCTGAAACCCAAAATGTGTAATTCTTTGCAAAACATTACATTCGGAAGTCACATCAAATCTTTCAAAAAGTTTCATTTAAAACTCCATACATATTCTTTAATAGCACTTTGAAAAAACAGTCAATCAAGTAAAGCTTAACTAATGTTCATTATGTGATAGTTTGAGAACTGTGGCAATAGTTCCCATTCCAGGGGGGTCCTGGTATACGTGTCTCCTTAGCTCTTCTGCCACAACCAGCAGCTGGCCTGCAGTTATGAATTTCAAAAAGAGAGACAATTCTGCACTCACAACGACACATATCGCTCTATGGAAAGCAAAGGGACGGTCATTCCATTTATTATAAAATATTCATACTTCCAACACAAAGGTGTGCTCACAAGAGACTGTGCCACAAAAACCCCAAGGTTTGTAGAGTGAGGAAGGACAAATGCCTTTCTGGGCTGACAGCTGTGGGTTAAAATACTTGCCTGCATAGTAACACTATGTTCACAGCAATAGCTCACGTTAATCAGATTATAAGCATTCCTACGCACTCTGCTGCAAGGGCATAGCCCATATCAAAATAGCATCAGGCTGAGTATTCTTCATAGCACACCCTGATTTTAAGGGTAATATCGCCTGAGAGCCCATCACATGCATGACAACACTCCTTTATGTAGGCGGATACTCCAGATATATTTTACATTTCTCCCAACTTATCCACTTGAATGCAAGTTGATGGGGAAATTAAATGCCCCACAGGCTTAGGACTAGGATTTGCCAATAACACTTGATTTCACAAAAATATATACTTGCTTATAGTGGCCTTTCAGCCAGCCCTTTTCATCCATTGGTCTGTTGTGTGATTTACATTTTTCTCCTGCTCACCACAGCATACTGCCAGGGGCAGTTGGCTGGCCCACTTAAGCCGGTGGCTAACTTCACTTTGTGTGATAACTTTAGGCTCTTTCACAGGGAGCACATCCACACACAAAGTAGTTTCCATAATGCTAGAGGCTACTATGGAAATGTGTGCCTTTTTAGAATAAAAATGTTTTGGGGCCTATTTTTATATTGGTAAAAGCCCAGCAAGCTCCCCCAACACTGAACTGCTGCAAAAGCAATAAAGAAATAAAACAAGCACTGGCCAATCCAAAAGGCTGACAGTCAAGGCCAGATCTCTGCCAATTCTTGGTTTAATTTTCCCACTTGTCCATTTTCAGAAGTAGGCATGTATGCCAGTATAAAAACAGGTGTGTGCTGATGTCAAAGGACAAACAATAAGACAACTGTACCTCCACCATAGTCTGGTTCCCCCGGAGAGCAAGCAGCATGCAAGGTCCCAGCTTATTTTCTGCCAGTGATAGCAGGAACTTCTTGGTTTTGTAGCAGGAGCCCATTAAAATGTGTACCTGTGGAAGTGGAGACAGAGTTAGACTTGTGCGTGAAAAAGCACATCTCCAAGAAATACAACAGTTCAAACACTAACTCTGCATGATCAACAAACTGAGAGCGAACTCAACTGTGCTAAATGGAGCATAGCAACAGCGAGTGCTTGCACATGGTTATGGAACATCAAAGTGCCAGAGGAAAAGACATCACTCATCCCGAGACTCCTGAGGCCATTGCTTGGTTCATAAATTTTACCACCCTTAGCATATCAAAAGCCTCCTATTGGCTAAGGTTAAGGGATGAACAAGGAGGGAAAACCACAGAAAGTAAACTTGACTCTCCTGTCTGTTCCTGCTGCTGTTCTCGTGACTTCTGAGACCAAGGGTGGCAGGGGCAGGGGCAGTGCCATGGGCAAGCCCTGCTTCCCAGGTTACTCCTAAATGATGTCTAGGTGCTTCCAAGGTTTTAACTTTTGTACCAAAAAACACACGCAAAACAAACCTCAACAGTTCCTCTTACTTCTGGGTTACTCCTTTAGACTGCAAGGCCCTCACATGCAGACCCACGTTTGCACATCAAGTCACTGCCACTCTGCAGATGCCACAGATGTCATATCAAGTCTACTACTTACACAAATTGTGACAGTCAGCAACAAGGGGATTTCAGTTTATCATTTGCTTCTAGTAGGCACTGAATATTAAGTAACCACGTCACAAATAATAATAAAGCGTCTCGACGTGTTACAGCAGACTGCTTCAGGCTAAGAAAACGGCCATCAATACTTGTCTTTTTAAGCCCTCACTGCTGTTGTAAATGAACTGCATAATACTCCTATTGTAAATATGTTCTTCAGAACCACTAGATCCAACCACCGAAGTGCCCTTGACACAGCACCCATGGTCCCCTATTTATCACCACAGCACCATCAGTTCCTCACAAATTGTACGTGCACTTTCAGTCCCCTATTGAGTGCCTCTGCATTCCCAATGCCCTTGATTGGTTTTAATTGCACTTATACTGCTTCATAACCATCACGAGGCGCAAAAGTGCTTTCAGTTAATGCTGTAGTCCTATACGTTGTGGTTGGCAGGAAGAGTGTGGGACTGCGGTGTGCCCTACGTGAGAAATGTGTTGGTTGTTTCACGTGTAGCTGCTCTTCAACGAGGAATTTTGTGAAGAGGAGTGAGACATATAGTCTATGCCCCACCAGCTCCCTATCCATTCCTACTGCACTCAGAATACCCTGTTAAGTGGCTCTGTGCCACCAAGTGCCTTATCAGTTACATATGCCCCTCCCCGGAGTGACCAACCTATTGCTAGTTTGTGAAACCCCAGTGCCCTATCAGTTGTTTGAAGACCACCAGTATGAGCCGGGGATGCATTAAACCCAGTCTAGGCCCCTGGCCTACGGCACCATCACAAGAGGTCCACAAGCAGCAAAAATGTCCTCAGCTCAGGAACTGTCTTTCTGCTATGAATGGGGGCAGGGGGAGAATCAAAAAGAAAATTCTCATTGTGCCCGGGTCTCTGAAAATCTTGAATCTGATCTGCCAGCGATGCCTCAAAGCATGCCTCTGCACATCAAGAGCCCTATCTATTCCCTCACAACTGCCGGTGACGTATTGATACGCCCTGCCTCTCCAGTACTCCACCAAACCCCTCAGCCATCCCATTGGTCTATAGATTCTACCTTAGCAGGCGCTACTCATTCCTGTACCAAGCCTGGCACTCCAAGGCAGTCCTCTTGAAGGCCAAGGCAGTCCCTCAGGAAATGCCCTTCTCTAACCAGTTACTCTTCCACTGAGGCACTATTGTCATGTGTGTTCTTTTCCTCTTCCCCACTGTTGAGTGGTTGAGTATGTCGGCAGGAGGCCTTGTCCCAGCTCCTGCTAACAGAGGAGCTGAACATTCCCCCTTCACTCTAAAGCTCTGCAATGGTATGAACACTTTGGTATGAAAGTGACATATAGGGCAAACCTGTCTAGGAAGCAAACAAGCAAAAGAAGGCATGATACAGCAGGCTGAGCAGAAAAAGAAATATTTACAATTTATTGTTGCATATTTTATTTATCATCGGTGTAAAGGTACCTGTTTGTTAGGTAATGTATCATTTCTAATTACTGGATTGTGTCCTTGTATTATAATACATGTTATCAGTTTTGCATTGTACAACTCTTCCTGTTTCACCAGTACTCTTTCCAGCCTACTCTGGTATCTCTCAACAGGTTGGTATGAGAGTGTGGATGGCTGAGAGGGTGGCATGAGAGAAGCCGAAGAGGCATCAGGGACCCTAAGTGGTGCCAGGGCTGAATGTCTTTACACCACTCGCTTCTGAGACAAACTTTACACTAATAGAGGAGCTAGATAATTTCTGAGACATAATCAGCTCTGTTGTGATGAAAGTATTAATTATTTACTGCTCATTACTGCAGTTTTTTTGCAGTTCTATAGCCCTGTAATTTACAGGTGTCGGTATTACCCGATTCAGATGTATTTATCGATCAAGCAAGGGTAAGCAGTCTGTCCTACAAGAATTTAAACCTGTGGACTGTAGACCACACAGATATCAGGGCAGACACTAACCTTGCTAAACTAGCCTACTGTTTTAGTTATTTGAGATGCCTGTGGTCTACCTCTCACTTCCACAAATGTGAACTACTACATAGTCATATTCTATCAGAGCACCCAATCATCCCCGACAAACATAGAACAGGCAGAGGGTAAGCGGACACATACTACCTAGGCTTGGGGAAGGACTTCTGCGAATAGTACAGCCTTTTTTGGCCCACTTAGAAATATGCAGTAGAGAGCCAATTGACTTTAAAAAGTCAATTGCGGACTTTGGAAGTAAGCTATTCATTTCAACAAACCAGCTCGGAGACAGCACAGGTTAATGACGTGGGTTGGGAAGTTGTGCATACCATAAAGCCCTATTTTTCAGCGTTCCTTGAGAAAACTGCAACACACGAGGCATGCTGAGGAAACTCAACATACAAGAAATGCTGAGGAAACTCAAAGTACGTAAAACGCTGAGGAAACATACGAGGAACGCTGAGGAAACAACATATGAGGAACACTGAGGAAACAACATACGAGGAACGTTTAAAAAAAGATGCTGGAGGGGATCGTGCCTCAACATGGGGACTGAAGATTATTTTATCTTGATAAAGAGGCCCACAGCCACGCTATACAATTAAAATTGCTGTGGCGAAAACTATAACAAAAGGATACCTATGTGTTAATCCATTACAGCTGGTTTTATGGAATATGTGATGTCTAGAAAGGAATATTTTGTTACAGCAACACTGCCAGCTTAAACCAGTAAGTCCCTGAGGAAGTGATGTGAAAAATAAAATACGTTGCGAAGCAGGTGTCGGCAAAGTCAGAGTTTCGAATTGCATCCAAAGAAAGAAGAAAACATTTTTTACGTCAAATGAAGTGTTAAGAACATTACAGAATAAATTTGATGGATTGAATGCAATCATTTTTTGAAAAATGTAAGTTGCCTCACTTGTATGCTAAGAGTAAATAAATGGTATGACCTCAAACTCTTTTAGTCTTTTTTAATGTAGCTTAGATAGTGTCAGGGGGTATAACACCACACTGAGATCTAATCTTAGTCTAAAAAGAGCATTTTGTGTTCCTCCAGCTCTCAGCGTATATATTAAAGCTAGACGTAGTTGTAGAGAAAATAATAAACATACACACAAAATGTACAGTACAAATCTCACACAGGTGAAAAATGTCTAATAGAAAGGGTAGAGATTTTGATATCCATGAATTCCACATTCATGGTCTTATGGACATGTTGTTCACATACTGCACCAACAGCAACCAAAATAAACAATCAAGAAGTTTGTGTAGCCATGTTGAAGTCAAGCACAAAAAAGATACTTGTTCTTCCCTACCCTATTCTTTAACTTCCAAAAATGACCCCCGCAAGAAACACTATATGAATATACATCCTCTAGCAAATGTACACAGGCAACGTGATTATCCACTTCTGGTTGACGGAGGCTCTTACCTTCCATGAGATAACTCCAGTTGCCTTGAACGTATTCACTTTTAGAAGAAGGAAGAAATGACCTGTGCTTTAACAGATTAAAACCAAGGACAAACTGAAAAATCCAGCTTTGCTCCACATCCTGGAAGATACTTGCTTCATGCAGATTCAGAATGTCCAGAATCATTGCTGATGCCCCCCAAGCCAACTCAGTGAGTATAGGGAGGAAATCATAGACCGAACTAACTCAGAACTGGAAAACACACTTCCAGAGGCTCACTCCTGCCACCGAAAAGACATTGTGTGGGATCCAACGACTCGTATATAGATCACTGTAATATACTGTATGTTGGTTTCTGACAAAAAGTAGACCCAGAAGCTCCATAGAGTACGTAACAAGGTGGTCAAACTATGCTTTAGTATCAAGAAGTTGGCCAAACATAATGCCTGCGGGCTCTTCACTCACATGCACTATAACAGAGGACTGATTTAAAACTTAAGTCTTCTGGAGAAAAACTCCAGCTACGTCAAGACTGTGGCAAATGACTACAATCCCGCACAAAAGGGTAAACCCTTCCTAATCCAGTGACTAAGGCATAGCAGAAGAAACATGGATGGAAAACCAGTAAAAGTCCAAGCAGAACAGCTTAGGAATAACTTGCCTCCGCTTCTCAGAGACTAAAATAAACACCTACTCAGGAAATTGTTGACAGCCACACTCTTAGGTCAAGCACTCAAGCAGAGCTGCACAGAAACCCTGTTCCAACCCTTTCAGCTCCCATCCCCTAACAATGATGGATCTAGCTTCTACCGGTGGAAAAGCAATGAAGAAAACTGAACGCCTCCTATTGGATTCAACACCAAACTGCAAACACTGCTGGCACAATAAAACCAGCCAGACCTCTGTATCAGGTGACACAAACATCCCCCCTCTCTAGAAAAGGCCTAAAAGGACGGGCCATTCACTATACAGAACTTCTTTGGCCCAATGGCTGGACATGCTCAGAAGTGGATTAAACTGTGAAAACTAGACTTATAAATAAATAAATAAAACCAGTTCACGAGTTATCATTGTCTCAAGGGTGTGACTGACCTCTATGGCTACCATGGGAAAATGCTGCCCTCCCGATTGCTCATTAGTCCTGATGTGGCTAGTCACTCGAGAGAAAGCAAAATAGAACCATGAGGATGTTTTCCGCCAGAGAAGAACAATAACACAGATTTGGCACAAAAACACCCAGCACAAAGGCTCATTCCTAATTTGAAATCTCCATTAGTCTTGTGTGCACGGGTTAGATGGAATCCGCGCACACAAAATATTTTCATCAGGGATTCTGAGTAAATAAAAGGTGGCAGTCTGATGCCATCAGGGAATGATCAGTGACATAAAAAAAATGTTCTGAATAAAACAAGCATTTGCAAAGCCAATAGATCTGGCTGTCAATTTTAGCCCAGATTAAAATATTTAAAAAGCTTGTTGAAGTGAAAAAAACAATTGCTTTCTATATATACAATACATCTAAAAGCTAACGAGTTTAAGGTGTGATTATTTAGTGTACGTCAGTCCTCTATGCGCTGCACTGCATGCACTCTACAAGAATGGAACGATAGACCAAACATCCAATAGCATTAAGCATAAGTGAGATATTCCTCTGAGTAGAGCCAAAGCGCAATCTAAGATATTTTTAAAGAACTGAAAATTACAGGTGGCCAGACATCTGCACAGTCATGCCACACCTAACATTTTGTGTGCCATATCATACAGGTATAGAGCAGATACTTGACTGCAATGCACCACCCTCAGAAGTTGTAGGAGCTGGACTCCAATGTAGATACCAGCTGCAGGCACTTAAACTACTGAGACCACAATCGAAGCCTCCAGAATTAAGGAATCTCCACAGCTCTTGCTCGTGCAATAGCTAGATACTCAGTGTCACATACCTTCCATTGCCTTTGAATCGCTCTGAAGAATTGATGTACTAACAAACATCCAAGAAAGAACTGAAAAACATCTAGGATCTTCCGCAATTATGTACATAAATTAGTGGTAGCTTTTCTTTTAATACCCCTGGCATCCCTGGCCTCAGGAATCAAGAAGTCAATGGCAGGAACAGAAAGTGTAAAGGATCGGTAGAGCCCTTTTTACTTTCTGTAGATTCCATTCCTTGCCATTTAATTAGCCCCAAAATAAGAGGCTGTTAAGTGGCAAAGAATGGGTCAAACCGATGATCAAATGAGGGCTCATGATGAAAGTGACCTCAACGGCGCCTTACATTTTGAAGAACCCAGAATTGAAGGGAAAAGAACTATATATGCACATACATGGACCCCAGAATAAAGAGACTAGTACATCCCCTAAGCCAAGCCTGCACAATGGTTATGGGGACTGATAGTTCTTCACAACAGGACACAGTTTAGATCTTCATATTGTGGTCTCAAGGAGGAATTTACAGAAAGAGGGCAACAATAATCATTATACTATTGATATATAGGCTTTGGTGTAACAGTTACATTAGTGGTCAATTAGACTAACTACTGTACTTGTAGCAAAGAATAAAACTCACGTTATTGCAGACACGTACCATACTGGCAAAAAGTTCTCCATCATCATCACAGGCCACTCCACCTGGACTATAGAGCTGAAACCAACCGTCTTTGCCAGCTCGCACGCTGAGCAAACATGAGTGCACCTGAAACAGAATATAAAGGGAAGCTTAGACACAAGTCTTCGCCGTGGAAAAAATCAAGTATTTTCCATCAAATGCATGCACACACTCTACCGCATGCACTCATGTCACCATATGTATTCGAAACTTGGTTCAAGGAGTGCATGCCGAGTAAGCACAGGAACATATCAACACAGCCTGCCTGGCACATCAATGCAAACTGTCTTACAGCCAAACACACGACACATACACACAGCTACTTCACACTTCAATGCATACTGCAACAAACAAACACACACACACACACACACAGTCTGGCCTACACATGTGTGCTACAATATACTACAAAGCATGTGAAGGGTATACAATCCCTTGCTTAGAGGTTGGCTTGGCTTTCAAATACCTTTTCTCTGTCTCAACTGTTGACAGAGTAACTTTTAACCAGATATTATGGAACACAGCAGCTGCCAGACACAGTGGGGAGCCTCACTGCAGTTATTTGTTCACATGTGGAACCTGACACTACAGCAAGAATCTATGAATATCAATATTTCCGGCAGATCTTTCATCTTAAAAAGTACAACGAAGGGCAAATGTTGCTACTTAGGTTAATAACAAAGTTGTTTTACCAATTCACTGCCTGAATCATCTGGGGTGGGTGCTTGTCTGGTAGAACAATCTAAATTGTTTTGGAACTTGTGTGAACATAGGCATTTCCATCCATGTGGTACAGCTACTAGATTCTTCCAGTGCAGAGGGCAATGCATAGTCCCAGACTAGTTATGCGGCAGAAATTACAAATAGGATTGAGCTATGTTCAGCTGCCACATTTATAGAACAGTGATCTTTCTGTCTTTATCTCAAGGCTAAACTCCCTTAATTCTTCAACTGGCGAAATCATGATGATTTCCAAGGTGGCATAGTTAACGTATGGCACAGAAGATAATCTTTGTGGTGATGACTGCTTTGCTTGGTTCAACACATATGTCTAGCATTATCTGAGCTATTGTGAGACTTACCGATACTCCTTCCATTATATCTTTCTCTTCTTATGGATCCAGAGAACTTGCTAACTGGGTTCCATTAGTTAACAATTCTTTAGATGGTGACCTGGTTGTTCTCAGTAGTTTCAAGCTACACCAGAGGCGTTAGAGGAAGCATGATTCCACCAATGACTCAAGAAAACTGGGAAACAATATGGACGATTTGGGTGGAATTATGATAAACGGTAGAGGCTTGTATTTACACCTCCAATAGGGATATCCATTTCCTCAGTTTTAAATATCAAGCCAATACTTAATGTATCTTACTAGAACTCCACAGTCAACATCACGTAATACGACTGATGATCCTTTTGAGATCAAACATCCTATGGTATGTACAGTGTATAAACACATACAGTTTAAATTACCTCCAATACTGAGGAATCCCAAATTGGGAAAGGCTACTTCGGTTAATTAATTTTCGTGTCTTGGTGGGATAGCAGATCTCATTCACCCAATATACTTTCATTTATTTTTTACAAAGGTTATTAGATGTCAAAGCTTTAAATGTTTTGATTATATCACACAGAGCAGATTGTGTTTCCACCTATTTTTTTTTTATTTGTTTGAGCTTGTGCAGTAGTGGCACTTGAAACCAGTCACTGATTTTGCCATGTGTGTCTTGATATTCTACCCAGTGTTTCTTCTTGATCCCAATGGTTGAGGTCCAGTCTTCATAGATTTAGGAGACCACGATGGTGAGTGAACAAACTAACCAGCTTTTTATTTTTGTATTGAATTTGGAAATTTTGTAGAGATTTGCACTGCTTCATGATAGATATGTTTGACAGATCATGCACTTGGGCTGGTACCAACCCTTGCGTTGTTGCCATCCAATCCCTGAGTAGTGTAATGGCATCTAAAGCACTTTTAGAGGTTGGTTGGTTATAGTCAAATATTTATATCTGCTGATTCGATTAACTAAAACAAGACGATACCAGGTCCACTCAGTCACTCTGTAAAAGTAGTGTGGTGTGGTCATATCTGGCTGTGTGATTTCAATTACACAATGTGTACACATGCTCTGCAATGCATCATGCAAGTACTGGGAGCTTAATGAAGGAGTGCGGTTCAGCTGAAGTAAGAGAGGCAGGCACAGAACCAGACAGGTTTTAGCAGGTTTACTAAAATAATGTTTTGATCGCAGATGTTTGTGAGTGTGTGGGTGCAAACATGCATTTTGCATGTGAGGAAGTGATGTGTTTGTCCTTGGTATAATGTTGGTCTATGAGTAATTGGGGTAATTACTTGGATATAGTACAGTCATCAACGGCATGGAGAATCTACTCTTACTATAAAGCTGGTCAGTGCATAAGGGTTGTAATTCTTGGTATATTGTAGACATTAATGGTATGATAGTGTGCATGCTTGATATAATGCTGCCCTGGAAATATGGTGGTAAAGCGAAGCATATTGTGGGCATCCATAGAAAATGGTGCCTAACCCTGTTATAATGGTGGCCCTGAAATCATGGTAGTAGTTCTTAAAATACTGTCAGCATCCATGGTATAATGTTAAAATGCTGGTCATTTTTGGTATGTTGTGGGCACCATTGGACAGGATGATGCAAAAACCCTAGTATCATGCCTGTAGTTCACATAACTAATTATTGGCACACTTTGGGTATCCTAGTCATGAAAATCTGACCCATGGACAAGTGAGGGATAATCTATTACTGAGTGGCAGTACCAAATGTAAATATAGGATTCAAGTCACAAACTGATATTTGGACACTAAACTTATATTTACTAAAAGTGAAAACTAGTATTGTAAGAGGGAAATTGTGTTTTTCATGAAAATGCCAGTATTTGGTTTGGGAACAAAATTTGTGTTTCTAAAATGAAACAATTATATTTGATTGCAAAATACATGTATTATCATGAACTGACAAGCTAATGTTTGGGGAAAACACTATTTCCAAATCTATATTTACAGCTAATATTTGAGCAGTAATCATTGACTACTGTCTGAGACTCATCCCAGTATGACTGGTATAATCTGCCTGCTATCCGAACCTGCAAGGGCTTGTAAAATGAGCTTTTCTGCTGCTATTGCAGGCTGTAAAGTCTGTCTAGCTCTGCTGTCAATAGCCCAAGACTATGAAATGTATTTACTCACCGCTGCACCTTGCATAGAGAGTCTCAATCACAACATATGACTGAGCATTTAGTTGAAAGGGCAGGATGAAAAAATTAAACTAAGTGAAATGTAGACTTGAAGAAATGTGATAGGCCATTCTGAAGTACTTCTACTACCTATGGGTTTCAGACTTTTTTAATGAAAATGTGCTCAGAAATGCACCATATGGCCAGCATTTTCCAAACTTATCTTTTAAAGCCTGACCTTTAAAGATTAGGATTTGCACACCATGAAAATACTGAAATATGTCCTGAATCCTCCTTCAGAACCTGTTACTTTTTGGGAAAGTTGGGCTGTGTAAAGCGTGGCCTTGCTGCCCTATATAGAAAACCAATGAGCATGAACTAATGTACTATTTAGCCCCATTTCTTCAGATATTCTGGAAGATTTTAACCACATTGACCATCGAGAAGAAGTCAGGCTCCCTAACTCAGTGCACGTTTTAGCAGGTGATTATGTTACATCACTTTCAAAGATCTCCATCAATTCCTACGGCCGAGGCTACAGCACTGCACAAGGTCCCTCCTAATGGGCCAGGCAATAATATCTGAAGGACATCTTTGGATGTCTATGCTGTCCCACCTGCTCAGTGATGAGGTCTACATTATGCAGGGTCTCTTACGCTATCCCATTATATCCTACAAGGCACTCAGATCATCAGCAAGGATAGAGGTGGCGTGCTAGCCCTTTCACTAACACAGCTTCTCAGCACCCACATTCATCACTTGTTATTGCACAAACGTCTGAGTGAAGCTCACCTCTTGCCTTGGGTCTTCAGCAAATCTCTGAATTACATACTTCAGGTCCCTGTAAGTCAATCAGATCAAATAGCAATTAGTGCATCAATACACACACATATAGCATTTATGTCTGCATATGTAAGAAATTATTTACTTATTAGTATTTCCAAAACCAGAAGAATACGCGACACAAAAGATTACACACATGGACTACGAGATCTGCATCGTACATGGGACACCGGAGAACTTCTCAACAATTGTGGCTAGTCTGTGCACATTTCGCACATATTACAAGAGGTTTTTTGGCGAGACATCAATTTCAAGCATAACAGGAATATTTATGTGGCGCACATTCAGCCAGAGAAGTCTCTTGGTGCTGTTAGCACATAAAGGATTTTTATTGTTAGTATATTCAATAATACTCATTTTATCGACCTGAGATGAATAAAAGGCTGAGTGGAGCAACCAGAATGGTACCTGCAAGCATCAGGTTAAACACAGATGCCGGTGGGTGAGGATTGTCCACTGAGCCATCACACCTGGCCCAGCCTCATCTCCCCATTGAAACAGTGAAATAACACACACCACAGTTTTGGACCAAGTTCATAAAAGCTGGACCTCCCAATGAGAACCCTGTGGTAACAGGATGTGTGCAGCTGTAACTCACATTCCATCCCTGCAACTGCGATACCTCCCCGGCAGTCAACAGTATTAACACTCCATAAGTTACTGCTTCAGTCATGGACCAAAGACATGCATTTATGGGAACACTTACTTGGTAAACATTTCATGTGCAAGAGCCCTGCAATGAAAGGAAAGAGCAGCATTTACTTACAAAACCAAATACATTTCCCAATTATAGGTATGCCTACTAAATGTATTTAATATATATTCTATAAGAAATCAAGTTACCATACACAGAATTCTAAATATCTACTTTTCACTTTAACATTTCCAAAGCAAAAAGATGTTTATGTATTATTTTATTGGGTGCATTTATATTGCATGGATCCATACCCAATTTACAACTGTAATATACTCCACAGGCATGCAGGCTAGAGAGTGCACAGTAGTATGGTTCGAGAATTCTGCAGAGCTTGCGGAGGGGAGAAACCAGGAGCCGGGGCGGGGGCCAAAGGGGTGTTTGTCAAGCCAGACTGGTGCGGTCCCTCAGTTGACAGCTAAACAAGAGAGGTGGCAGGTTTTGAGTTCCTTCCAGACTGTCTGGAGAGCATGGGAAGGAGAGCTGTAGGGGGAGTCTTGAGTGCCTTGGTGAGCAGACGTCGAGACCTTGTTTCATAGTGAGCTCTTTCTATATCTCAAGAATGATTAAAGATGCATTTTAAAAAAAGGCCATCAGAGGTGCCGGGCACGACTGAGACACTAAGTTTTTTCACACTAATAGCTGTGTAGACCACTCGCGAAGGCTGGACTTTATTGTGAGGTGAAGAGCAAGCCGGCAGAGTTAGAGGCTTTGTGATGAAATATCTGTAGATTGGTGCTCAGGGGACAGCTTTCAGTGAAGTGTGGGTTATATCCAGAAGATCTGCTAGCAGGCAAATAGTCATTGTTGATGCAGGACGAGGACAAGCGCTTGCACAGTTTAGTGGATGTTGAGAGGCAGGCAGGATTTATTTGAGCAGACAGACTATGGGCTTTCTTGTTCATGTGATCGTTAACAAATAGATTTGCATCGCTATGAAAGTCATGGGATTTGATGCAACCATCAAGACTGTCTACAGCAGCCTAAATGGTTCTTTACATTCAGCCATTGTATCTGGGGCTGAATTGTGCTGCCATTGATAAGCATAATAATTGTGTTGGTCTGGTGGCTATTCAAGCTGGTGATAGACACCCACATAAGGATGGTATCACAACACGATAGGAGTTATTGTTGACGAATTAGAGTACAGTTGTATTACACTGGTATATCGATAAAGGGGGGTATCTTGTGGAAGCAGGACTCGTCAGTGTTCGTGGGCTGACCATTTAGTATGTATACTAAGCTGTCAAGACGGTCTACTGTCAACTATTTGCCCCACCTGTACTTTGCTCTCACTCAACATCTAGCACCAAAATCTGTCAATTACCACGCAAACTGTAGATTATCTTTTGTACAGTGATTATGTTGCTATGTACTGCATTTCTAGTTGACATGCTAATGCCTTGCTGAATAAATAAATAGATGCACGATGGTTAGGAGTCTGTAATCCTGTTAGACACCACATATGAATGGAAAGATTGGAAGTCAACTATACAAGTCTCTTAGAACACATTTGTCTGCCTGAGAAAATAGGAGGCTCACCATTCCAGCGCCATGCTGAGATGCTTTTATTGGAGCAGCAGGTGGCAATAGCAATGCCACATACCACTGACAGGTCTGGAAACACAGGCAGAATTAAAACACTGTTTTTAACCTCTACTGGTCCAATTTCAGTGCTACATCAGGGATGAAATTCAGACTAGAAGACCCAAAGCAGTCTGTGATGGTCAGCGTCTGGAGCTTGATGGTGATTGCCCTCTAAAGAACAATGCTTAGGAAGGAAAGATTGGTAACTGGGCTCGGTGAGATTTTGTGGGGAAAACAAAGTAGAGCAAGTTTTGAGTGAGTAGTTAAAGCTGCCTGTAGAAGCACTTCAGAACTTCATAAGTGAGGGTTCTGATGATAGTTGATAGGAGAATGGCATCTTTGTATGTGGTTGCTTTTGGTGATGTGACAATATGGTCTACGGATTTAATGGCTAGGGGTTGGAAAGGGTGATAGGTGTGGATGTTGTGAGGAGGTATACATGGATTGGCTTACTGTGCATTTTTAATGTTGATGGTGTTCCTTCTGGTTTTGATTGTGTGAATGAAATGGCTGTCGATATCTAAGGATTCGTATACTGAGTGATTGACCGGAGAATTATGGTGTGGTTGTTCTGGTGTTTAGTAGCTTTGTGGCTTTGACCTTGTTGCTAGCTTCAAGAAAGATTTTGATGCAAATGTCAGTCTTGAGGACTGTGAGGTGTCTGGGATTTGGACTTGCCTTTTACAGTTTGTGGACAGATCTTTTATTATTGCTATGTTTCCATGTGCAACAAGGAGTGAAGTGTTTGGATTTGTGTTAGTTTATTTAGCAGGAGAAGCTTGGAAGAGGAGCATGGCAGTCTGCTATGGGTCGTAATATACTGTAAGTGCCAAGAACTGTCATTGTCCATTGCGGCAGATGAGAGGTTGTTAGATTATACTGATGGGGAGGTTTCTGAACAATCCTGCAGAGATTATCAGTGAATTGCGCTGGCCATTTGTCAGGGTTGGTAAGGGGTTATAATGAATGAGATGGCAAGATACTCTATCTAGTCACCAGTCATGCGATAGTGTATCTAGGCAGGGTGATAGTCTGCAACTAAGATGAGATCCATGGTGTTCCCTTTGGAAATAATGCATGTGGTCATGTGAGCACAAGTGGTATGGTCCAGGACAGAAGCTTTCTTTTGTTTTTGTTCTAACCAGACTGGATCAGATACAAGTTAATGGGCTGGATTGAAGCAAGAACTAAAAGCTTTTAAACAGTTAAATCAGCAGTATCCACCACCGGTCCATGGGGTCAAGAACCATGCCAAATTTTCAGAATAAACACATGAAATACATTTATGTATAATTAATCTAAATTGAAGTAATTTGCAGAGCCAGTGGTTATTCAGAATATCTGGCACTGCACTGTTTATGCTTATCTTGTATACTTACCCATCAATATTTTCCCCCTTGGAATAAAGTGTCCTTCCTTCCCCCAAAGATCAGTAACACCTTCACCTTAATGCTGTATCCCATACTAACAAGCCTTCTGTATGGAAAGTTTATTTTTTTAAATGCCCACAATAGATTTTTTGTGCCATAATTTCCCCATTTGTTTGTCTCAATGTTGTCATACCTCACTCTCCCCCTTAGTTTCCAAAATTGTTAAATTAAACCCACTTTAACTCCAAAAATGTCCATTCTACAACATTTCAACTGGCTGAACCTCACATACATTTCGACTGACAACCTCCCACAACCTTTCAAAAGAGGAAAAATGTCCATTACCTCCAAGCTATCTTTCCTCTCTGAACTAAATAAATGTTAACACAATCTATTTTGGTGACTCTGACCTAATTGTTCTTTATTTTCCACACAATATTTATGAAAGTCTAAATTACAAGCCTTATTATTCCTTTGCTATTGGTATGGCAAAACATGCCCAGCTTCCAAGTAAAGAGAGCTCCAAGGAGCATATTTAGGATTGATCAACCAAAGTAGGTCAAACACACACAAGTTGCCATTGGCCTATGGTTGGGTCTCATTCTTCTAGATAAACCACTATTAACTTGTCACTATCTATTGAATGGCACATTATTGGGTGTACACTGATACGAGATTGCTTATTTATTGGTCTGCTAATAGGGTTTTTTATTCTCATGTGTGATGGTTCATTGGCTGTGAGAGAGTCGCTTGCCTTATCCTTGAAGGTTATGGGAACCTAGGGGGTATGGTAGCGGTTTGAACGTGGGATTGAACCTTGGGTGTATGCCAGCGGTTTGAACATGGGATACAGTGCATCCAAGGTTTATGCAAGTTTGCTCTTATAAGTGGGTAGCTGGGTGAATGCCAGAGAGGTGCTCATGAGCTGGGTAGGTGCCATGCATGCCAGAGGAATTTACACAATGGATTTTGAGGTTGTGGTGTGTATACCTGCAAGGTGCACATAGTGGTCATTAGGCATGTATAGTGTATTTAAGCGGAGTTCACGCAGTGGACTATAGTTATGTGGATTGCATGTTGTGCATTCCAGAACAGGGCTGCTAGAGGATTCTGGGCCCATGAGGTTCACAGCAGCAGTTTGAACAAATACCTCTGAGTTCACAGACACAAATGTATCACTTTTAATCACAGTGATCTCTTGGAACGGGCAATGAATTCCAGAATACCAGAAAGGTGCACGCAGTGGACTCTGGGTATGTGAAGTACATGCACTCAGTGGAAATTTAGCATTCATGCCTGCATAATGCAAACAGTCGCCCTTGGAAGGGCGTGTGCATGCCATCTGAGTGCACACAGTGAATCCTCGATTTGAGAAGTGCTTATCTGCAAAGTGCACACAGTGGGCTCTAGCAACGTGGTGCACACACCAGCACACAGTGTACCGGCTGTGCATCTCTTCATCTCTACCACACTGGCACTTTGTGAGGAAGCACTGCATGCCCTTGCTGTACTGCTGCTCTTAGCAATGACATAACCTGGCTTTCCACAGACTCAAGTGTACTCATTAACGGCAGCATCAGATAAGAGCGCTGCAACTGTAATTAACGTGCTGTAAAGAAGGCAATTAATGGCGGCTCTGCAGAGTGTTGCATCATCGGCACAGGGCAAGGAGTCTCTAGGGTTGGGGTCAAGAGCAAATTCGAACGCATGACGCCATCTTTTATTGACAAACCCCGGCCCTGGCTCAGGTACAGAGGATCTGCGCTCCCTCTAGGGACCGGGTCCCAGTAGGGCCCCATAAGTTGGCAAATGGCACAATTATACTTGGTAATTTTCGCCCTTTGAGGTTTGTATTTTCTCAACAACCGCATTCAGTAATAGGTTTCCAAGGGATCTCTGCTGTCCTCGGGATTGCAGAGTGGTTTCTTTTTTCCATCAAAACAAAGTCATTTGAACGTTTTATGTTTGTGGTGTTGACAAAACATTCTTCTCGCTCTCGTGGTTTGCCTTAGACTCCTCGCTTGCTATTGGCAGCCGGCCACTCTCTTCAGGGTCCAGGCTTGGGAAGTAGAGGCGAGGCGGTGGCAGGCAAAACCCAACAGCCTAAGCTTTGCACACTCACGCACACTGCAAACTATTCTTTCCCCTTGTCTGTCTAACTCACCCCAGTCCTTACTCTATAAGGTTGAGCCCTAACCACGGAGACATGCAATTTCTGCCCCAGACCCCCAAATTAAGATATTCCCCTAGCTTTCTGCAGAAAACATTTTGCTATAAAAAAGTTTATCCACAACCATATGGTTGTAAAATGTTTCTCATTCCCTCCTCTTCCTATTTGATAAAATGGGAAAATATGCATAGGGGGCGCGCAATACATACTAGCTGGAACAAATGGGTCAGGAAGTAGGACTATGGTGAGAGGTGTGGCGTAGCGGCCAGAGTGGCTGACTCCAGAGGGCAGGGCTCACGGTTTGATCCTGGCACCCCGGCGGCAGCTCAGCTCAGCATCATCTGACTCTGGGCAATAGCTCACAATCTCCCTGACGGCCCCCAGTGCCTTGAAACCTTAAGGGGGAATATGTTCATGCTTTACAAATATGGATTTTTCTTATTATACTGTGACGAGGAAGACTTTGACTCGGAGTAATGATGATTACCAGGAGAAAGTCGAAGCGTTACAAGAGTGTGCAGGAGCCAATGAGATCATGAATGTGAAACAGTCATGGCGGAAGTCAGCCAACCGTAGAGATTGAAGCAACAACTTACTCTTTCGGAAACGGAATGGGCTGAAGCAAACTGGCTAGGGCTGGTCTCCAGTCATCGTAGTCCGACCTAAAAGAAGGCAACAAAAAAAGTGTAAAAGCAAACATGTTATTTTAAAACAAAATGAAGGAAACATGATCATCAAGGAATAAGAAAGAATGACCAACAAAAATGGTAGAGCTAAATGTTTCAAAGGAGCATTACAAGTGCCCCTGCACTCGACCAATGGCAGATTGACGGAGGGAGAGGAACAAAGTCTAGTACCACTGTGTGTTGGCCCCAAGACTTGTCCTATTCCCAACTCATCTCTGACGCACGGACTGCGTGTTCTTGGCAAGACAATCACTATTCTGGGCTACAATTTACACAACTATCTAGGTAATCTCAAAATTGCACAAATTATGTGAAATAATTTAGTGCTACAGAATAACTATCCATCCATAGACACACAGTACTAGCATAGCACGTACGCTAGCAATACAGTCTGCTATGCTAGGTCAACCTCCCATTGGAACACTAGCGGTGGTATAGCCTGTGCATAAGACACATCCCCACTGATAGAATCTTGGAAGTAGACCCCCACCCCACAATCCTGAAATTACTTATATTGGTGCACATTGGTGGAGTAGAAACGAGTATGGCCAATACAGATTTCCATGATTTCCATGCCAAAGCAGCCTATCCCTTTCAGGTACTGAGCACTGGAAGAACATGGGTATGAGCAATGAACTCCTCCTGGGCTATCCATCTATTCTGCTGGTGTTCAAGTGCTGGCACACTAATCTTTGTCAGTCACTTTGCCTTCTCTATAGACCTTCATGCAGAGACCTTCGCGGGATGGTTGCAGACACCCAGTTTCACACCAATGCATGACTTTTATGCTGGTCTTCATCAACAATTGCCTCTTGGGAGATTGTTTATAGGTAAAAGCCCTCAGCCCACTGGGACTGGCCTGAGTCTGCCAGCTCACTCTCCACAGCAGCAATAACTGAACACCTGATGGCAATGATAGGTAGACATCATCAAGGAGGCAAGACAACACTGAGGTGAGGTGCTGTGCAATCTAATGTCAACCCGAGGAGTTGTGCAGGTGCGATGTAAATCACATTTTTAGGAGGGACTTTATCAATATAAGACTTAATTCACGGCAGCAGGTGTAAGATTCCACTATTCACCACAGTAAACGCGAGTGGCCACATCTCTCCAAGAAGCTTCCGTGTTAATCAGTGTGAGCTTTGATAGTCCCAAAACAGCTTCAATATTTTGCTACAGATCCTCCAATGTTGAAAGCGAGTGTGAGCTTCCCTATTACATCACAGGTTTTTTTTGCATTCACCACAATTAATGTGAGCATCTGTATACTCCCTAGTGAGTGCAAACTTCCCTACCAGAGGTGTGTCTTCCACATTCTATACAGTCCCAACAGAACACATTTGACAATATATATATATGTGTATTCACACACACACACACACACACACGCACACACACACACACATCAGTAAAAGACACCCCCTCCACAGATGAGTGCTCACGGATACAAAGTAACACAATGGTTGGACCATCCAGCATCTTCATGCACACAACATGACTGACATGAATGCACCTATAATGTGTACCCAATTCAGGGTTCTCTTTGCACAATGTCTAGAATAAAACACATTCAGAGAATTTTTGAAAACTTCTAAAGAGAGCAGCTGCCTAAAAACTAAAAGTAGAGTTTGAGAAGAGGAGGACTTGATGAGAAAATTTCCATCTTTCTGTGGACATGAGTTTGAAACGGGGGGAACGGGTTTTTTGCAGGAACTGCTCTCTGTTTCTCAGATCCCTATCAGAGATATAATTTGTGAGTTTGTTGGTGAGATAGGAAGGGATTCGGCCAGTAAGGTATTTAAAAGTAAGCCAGTGAAGGGGCCTTTAAGCAAATTGGATATGGTCTCATTTTCTAAGGCCCTATGTTTAGTATCTGATGCTTAAAAGAGACGTTTATGGTTAAAAGATAATGAGGACATCCGGTTCCTCAATGCCTAACTGATGGAAGCAGCTACTAACTACGATTCCGTCCTGGATGTTAGGGAGGGGAGCAGAATTTACTTCTAAAGAAAGTCAGGGTTGAAGAGCCATGCTAGCACAAATAATGTTCTGGTACCGAAGACAATAGAACATTTTTGGATTAACTAAATTGAAATAATCTCTCGGCAAACTAGATGTGGATGTTCGCATAATCAGAATGTAGATCAGACTCAATCAATCAGAGAAGAGATTAAAATAGACCTGGCTGTCATCAGTACAGGATTGCAGCGCAACCTGTGGCCATAAAAGATGTGGATAAGGGGCCTCAAGTAAACAATGAAAAGGAATATGGGGGAACCCTGTGGGGGCACTGCAGGTGGGGAAAGACCTCCCCTGGCATGACCATACCAAGTGATACTCCTTGGGAGTTGTGTTCTAAGAAGCACCTACACCACTTCATGGTGGACCAATGTAACATGGCCGTGGCAGTCCCAGGTGTCTAGTGCTGCATTGTCATCTTATAAAAACATTTTTTTTTTGTTTTTAGAGTTTTATATAGCACAAACTCGACACGAAGATATCCGGTCTCAGAGCGCTTTACATGAGCACCAGTTTCGTAACAGACTGACAAATTGCTTTTTGTTAGGCACAAGTAGATTAAGTGATTTTCCCAGAATCACAGGAAGTTAGTTGAGTGTCCCTGCCGAGACTCAAACCTGGTTACACAGCTTTGAGGTCGACCGCTCTAGCCATAAGGATACATCCTCTCCCCAATCATCTGACAATACCATTGAGCATCTACCATCCAAAGGGATTCATCCAAGCATCCAGCTACTGTGGTATTTGTCCTGTAACCCGATTGTATGTGAGAGAGAAAAAGATGGGGATTAAGATTCTTCTTTACCTGATGAAAAACCACTTTCTCCAACTAGTTGGCTAAGACATGGTGGTAGCTGGAAGGTTGTTTTTTAAGAGTGCGATCACAGGCCCTTGCCTTAATTATCTGATACTTTCCCCTATGATTGGTTATCATGGTAGGAGAAAATAAACTGCACATTTGATCAGAAGCCAGGACAATCCGGGACGACAGGGAAATCCGTAAACTTAGTACCAATGTTACACAGTTGGCAATGGGGCTGTTCTGCAACAAACAAAACCATGTTCCTCACACTAATCACTGCCAACAGACACAGTAAAATCCAGTTCACAGTAAATCCCACAGACACCCTCCTGCATGCATCACCTCACCAAACCTTTTATAGCAACAAGAGACTCCATAACAACATAAGGCAGGACAATACACCAGGCACTATGGTATGGAAAATGCAGAAAGAAGTTACCAGTGCTCGTTCACCCAAACATTCAGCCACATCTGGCAAAGACGTGTACAAACTCAGACACAAAGAGAACTAACGGACCCCACTCCATGCTCACACCCACTGAGCACTAAAAGCACACCCCATGCTCACATCTGGGCCCATCCCTCTAAATAATACGCAACGTTTGCAGAACACCAGACACAACAAGAGTTTGTAACAATTACTCTAATGAGCAAGAAAGTCCAGAACTGTGGGGACCCCCACCATAAAGTCCAGAACAGTAGAAGGCCATGCAGTGTCAGATGTGCTCTATACAACTGCTGAAAACAGAAATCCGAGTACGATCTTCCACCTTCAAGCTATGGGATGCCCACGAGTAGTGTATTACATAAATGCCATGCTCTCATAATTGGAACTTGAACACATTACTGAATTCTCATTATGAGGAAAATAACAGTTTGTAATAAAGCCCTCGAACCACAGTTCATGTCACTGGCAATCAACCACCAACGGACAGCCATAAAGGATCTCCTAAACATGGTAAAAACTGGTAGCCCCCCACCATTTAGATGTTTTTAGAGGCAATGAATAGAAACAGGGGTCTCAAGTTTGGGGTTCCACGTTTCATTAGCTAACCCAGTCCAGCTTTTACTATCTATTCTGATATTTGAGGTCCTGAATTTATCACGGGTTAACAGGATTACAAGTATCAGAATTCAAGGAAAAACTTGAATTGGATAAGCTACTGGGACGTGAAATTGTGGTAACTTAAGAGCTTTGTAGAAATGCCGGACACCCCACCTGCAACACCAGACAGATACATTTTACGAACTCACAATAATTCATGGCTCCGATGCAAGCTCTAACCAGACTTCTCCATCTGAAAAGCAGCCGAAACGTTACCTTCGTGAAGTACCTCACTCCACAAAGCCTTATCTCAATTCGTAAAACCATGCTCATTTGCCTGGAACTAGAACTGCGCAATGTGCTACGTGCAAGCGAGTTAGGTGTTGCCTATCGCTTCACAGCTCATTAAATGCCATTTCCCTGATTCTGAGAATCTGCAGAACGTTCATGCAGCACAGAGCTGCACGGTCCAGGCCACGCAGAATGAGGAGGGAGCACGAGGAGGGCAGCGGCATAAGGAATGGGGGTACAATGGGGTTCAGCAACTCTGTTCCAACCTGCTGCCCTGGAATTTAGGCATATCAATTATGTGTATATAAAATTATATGAAAGTTATTATTCTGATTGCTTGAAACTTTGATACCGTTGACCCACCTGCACTTAAGTTTTGAAAAAAAAGGGGTAGGTACACACACGAATAAATGAGAGCATTACGGTTATCAGAACAAATTATCTTTCAAAAACGGGTCTCTACCAGCCCGTCCAAAGCTCAGCATCTCGCCCATTGGCTCCCTCCATTATCATCCACTATGGTGATGCAAATGGGCAGAAATATTGAACTCAACCCAAGAGGTGTGGACAGGATTTAAAAGGGGACCATAGCCATCTTGAGGTGTGCTCGACCCAGAGAGCCCTCTCTCCAGTCTGAATACGGTTGTTCTGTCTTGTGCAGTTTCACTTTCTGCACACTTTATAGTCTCCCTTTCATGGCCTATGCGTCCTTCCTCTGCATGCTCCCTCCATATTTCTGTAGGATAGTTTCTATTAACGTAAATAAACACACCTGAATCAAACATAGCGAAAGATGTGCTGAAATTGGAGCGCCCAAGGTTATATTACAACTCTGTCACTATTTGTTGTCAATTGTTTGGTTCATTGAAAAAATGAGTAACTCCAACTGATCTCCCTTAATGTCTCGATCTTCCACTGACAGACAACTTACTCCTTCCTTAATGTCTTTCAGATGCAATGCGATCTCTATCTCTGGTTGCATATCCCTCCCCCCACAACCCTCCCACACAAACATGCATAAGCGCACACGAGAATGCTACGGCTGAAGGTTCCCCAAATTTACAGTCCTGCCTATATTCCCAATTGGCACTGGCCTTGAATCCAAGACTGCATGCATCTTAGTTCTTCCAGTGTGACAGAGACCACCGGCTAGTCCTGTGTTGTCTGAGGCAGTGGGCACCATCTCCATCCGTTCAATCCAAAGAGATACCAAGGTCGCTTGCGGTAAGGTTTCCTGCGACTACAAGAGGAGGATGCGGTAGTGACATATTGCCACAGTAACACAGCTAGCACTATCTGGAGTGCAACAGATTGAAATCTTGACTCACCAGGCCATAAAGCAGTGCCATGCCAAGTTTTTAAGCTGCCTGTTCATCTGGGCTTAGCAGGGTCATACTGTCATGTACTGACGACAGCAATAATAATCTGCAGCCAGAAGGGCAATGGCATTCAGGAACTACAACTTCTCTATTTCTCAGACATTCATTTCAATTGCTTTGAAAAAAAAGCTATTTGGGGACGTTTCTATCCTGTAGAGTACCTCTGGGCCACCACAAACACAAAGAATGAATGCCTCAGAATCCCTCATTCTGAAGACAAAAGAGTGGTTGAGGATTTCATAACACCATAGGAAAGAATGGATAGCCGCCCTCCTGCTTCCCCTAAATTGGACGGGCTTCACATTGGGCTGCACCTTTCTCAGTCATCCTCTGCACTACATTGCTCTCTGGCACGCAACTTGGTAGAAATACCCACGATCTTGTGATTTTAGATGCCGTACACCACAACCATAGAATTTGTGCACTTCATTCTGATTGCCATACCACAAGATATTTTTAAATGTTATTGACAGCTTCGCAGGAAATTATTAGCTGTGAATTGCCCATTCCGCATTTAGAAATCAGGAGAGTAAGCGCCAGATCAATGCCGTTGTCTCTGCCTGCTTCAACTCCCTCCGCAAGACCTTCAAGTGGATCCCCCCTGAAGCCAGAAAGACCGTCACCCACGCACTCATAACCAGCAGACTGGACTACAGAAATGCCCGCTACGCAGGAATTAACAAATCCATACTACACATGCTACAGACCATCCAGAACAGCGCTGCCAGACTCATCCTCGGCACCCCCCCCCCCCCCCACCAGGAGCACATGGCCCAACACCTGCAAGACCTCCACTGGCTCCCGGTTGAGAAGACAGTGACCTTCCAGCTACTCACTCACCCCTAGAAATCACTCCACAACATTGGACCCAACTACCTCAATGACAGAGTCTGTTTCCACGTACCCGAAAGAAACCTCGGCTCAGCCGATCTCGCCCTGACAGAAACCCCGGGCATCCGCAGAGCGGGTGGAAGAGCCTTCTCCTATCTCGCTGTCAAGTCCTGGAACAAACTCCCTATTGATGTCAGAAGCTCCCCCACCCTGCACACCTTCAGGTAAAGCCTAAAGACCTGGCTTTTAGGCTAAACCCGGAGCTGCGTCTCTTCCCCCCCCCCCCCCCCCCCCCCACCCAACGCCTTGAGACCTTCACGGGTGAGTAGTGCACTTTAAAATCCCCAGATTGATTGATAATATATAAAGCTAAACAGTCTGTGATGCGGTCTGTGGAAAGCATTCATTGCAGGGTCTTTTATTTAACTCTGTGGGGAAATTTCGAATCCAGGAGGATCCATACAGCGTTTCATCTTTCTGAATTCCGTAACATATCATATCAGCACCAAGAAACCACTTCAGCTCTCAAACTATGTAATGTAATGTAATGTACGGTTTAGAGTGCGGCTTGTCAACCGTGATGGTATCCAGGCACAGATCATGAACATGAAGTATGCTACACAACCGCATGTTGGCAGCAAAGTACAAGACAAAATAGCCACAATGATCATGTCTCATGAAATAGATATTGCTTTCCTCACTGAAACATGGCTTATTGACCTCTCCTCCCCTATTATCAACATTCATAGTGCCACCCAACTTCTCCATAAAATGACTAGATTGTGGGTTCAGGACAGACATCTGAGTAGTGGTCATACACAGAAACTGACTAACAATCACCACCCTCTAAAGAGAAAACACTCCACATCTGAAAATCTAGGAATCAAACTTGCTGCAGATGGCAAGAACAAAACTAACTTTCCTATCATCTACCACCCACCAGGGGAAAACAATCTCTTCTCACCAACTGATCTCACCAAACAGATATCTCTTCTATCCATCAACAACATATGCTTTGGAGATTCCACCTAAACTGGCATGACCCTCAACAACTCCCTCATGACAAAAAACAACTCTTCTTGGCTTCAAATGACCTTAAATAACACTGCAAAGAACCAACACATGTGAAGGGGGCAACCTTAGACCCGATTTTCACTAAAGAAAAAGCCTTAGGCATAGACTCCTCACTTCCCGTAGACAGGCCCAATCACCACAACATCCCTTTCCACCTCGACCAGGAAAACTCAGCCTATACATCGAACCCCTAACCACTCTTCTCCAACAAAGCAACCTACCATACCATCTGTAAAATATTGTCATTCAAATGATGTATGTCACCTGAACTATACCCTAAAAGGTGTACAATGATGGCTAGCCCACAGAACTTAAAGTGCAACCCTCCAAAAATGGAATTCTTTCTAAAGCTCCACAAAGCGACCCACCACCCATACATACTTGGGGAGCACACTTCAGTGCCCATCTCTGCACTCCCAAAATCATAGACAATGCCAAATCACTAGCAATAATTCCAGACACATCTCTTAATATGACAGCACAAATAAATGCTGCAGATAAAAACACTATACACAACCTACGACTTCTCAGAAAGATCAAATCCTGCTTTCCTGAACATGATCCCCAGATTTTGTGCAAACGCTTGCCATAACCAGATTGGACAATGGGAATGCTATCCTCACAGATACCCGAAAGACCCTCCTGGCGCCCCTGAAGGCCACTTTCAAAGCAGTAGCCAGGCTGGTCTCAGGAACGAGACGGATTGATCACTCCCACACCATCCACGCTAAACTGGCTCCCAACTGAAGCAAGATACATGCTCAAAATAGCATGCATTACTCACATGCCAAAATACCTGGCCCAAAAACTCACCAAATCCAGGATCAACGCTGCTTATGGAGCTCCAATTTCTTACAGCTGGTACTGCCCGGACTCAAAAAGGACAAGCATTGGCATAGCCAATAGGTCTCGCTTTTGGGACCTTATAAGTGACTAGCCATGCAACACTTGATGTTGTTTAATGAAGGATATTGTGCTTATAATGTCCCAAAGGCGAGACCTATTGGCTATGCATTGGGGGGCCTTATAAGTGTTTAGGTAGAGATATTGACTTTACCAATGTTTCTAACCTGTGCTGTAGAGAAGTGAGTCTGCTGTGCAGCATGCTGAAAAGTTGTAATTAAAAAGTGTAAGAAGCACTGACTAAAAATGTGGTGTCGTTGAGTGATGCTGTGCTGGCCCCGAGTTAAGCAGCGGTGGCGTTGAGTGATGCTGTGGTGGCCCAGGCTGATGCTGTGGTGGCCCAGGCTGATGCTGTGGTGGCCCAGGCTGATGCTGTGGTGGCCCAGGCTGATGCTGTGGTGGCCCAGGCTGATGCTGTGGCGGCCCAGGCTGATGCTGTGGCGGCCCAGACTGATGCTGTGGCGGCCCAGACTGATGCAGTGGCGGCCCAGACTGATGCAGTGGCGGCCCTGACTGATGCAGTGGCGGCCCTGACTGATGCAGTGGCGGCCCTGACTGATGCAGTGGCGGCCCTGACTGATGCAGTGGCGGCCCTGACTGATGCAGTGGCGGCCCTGACTGATGCAGTGGCGGCCCTGACTGATGCAGTGGCGGCCCTGACTGATGCAGTGGCGGCCCTGACTGATGCAGTGGCGGCCCTGACTGATGCAGTGGCGGCCCTGACTGATGCAGTGGCGGCCCTGACTGATGCAGTGGCGGCCCTGACTGATGCTGTGGTGGCCCTGACTGATGCTGTGGCGCTGCAGAGTGATGCTGTGGTAGCGCATTGTGATGCTGTGGTGGTATTGAGTGAAGCTGTGGTGTTCCTGCGTGATGCTGTGGTGAAGGTGAGTGATGCTGTGGTGGTGTTGAGTGATGCAGTGTTGTCCCTGAGCGATGATGTGGTGTCACTGAGTGAAGCTATTGTGGTGCAGAGTGATGCTGTGGTGGTGTTGAGTGATGCTGTGGTGGTGTTGAGTGATGCTGTGTTGGTGCTGAGTGATGTTGTGTTGGTGCTGATGGGGTGGCGCTAAGTGATGCTGTGGTAGCGCATAGTAATGCTGTGGTGGTACTGAGTGATGCTGTGGTGCCTTTGGGCCTCGGCATCAGCAGGTATTGAAGCAGGGCCTATAAAGCAGTGCTAAAGCCTACTAAAATAATCCATGTGATAATTTCTTAAAGGAAAGCCTAGGGATGGACAAGAGCTGTCCCCTGTGTCAACCCTAAGATATGTGAAAAGCTCGTGTCAGCAGCTTTGGCTGAACATCCCATTACCAGTCACAATTCAGCAGTTCTGTGTGAAGCTCTTGTACAGTGGAAGTGAAAAGGGGGCTGGGGAATTACATCCCTACTATCAAGGTCCAAATGAAGTGCAACATTTAAGAACATTGACAAGTTCAGGCTGCACCATAAATGCAAAGCGATTAAAACATGTGCCTGGCAACTGATACAGACAAGTAACATCACACACATTTCAGAAAACAAACACCAACAGTGATTTTGTGATTAAAAACAAATCTCTCTTAGGGCTAATAAAAAGACAACAGGTGACAGGCGGCAAGTTGACTGGACTTTAACAAGTACTGAGCTTTCCAAAATATGGAAGCCAAGGCAGTGCACTGCACTGCTTTACGTCTGAATCTAAAAATAGTGGACGTATACACTCAAAAAGCATTCTCTTTCAACAGGACTACAAAAAACCCAGGCTGCAGTGCGTGGCAACATCTCACCATCAACAGTGACTTAGTTCAAACAGCATCACCAGCTCAGTTTAAGATCACATGCTTACAAGCATGAGAAAAACATTAAGTGGGCTATACGTTATTAGAATCCAATTAAACCAGAAAGCAGTTAGCTTAGGATCATGGCCAAGGTACAGTTTGTAGGACTAGACTACACCCATTCAGGTACACCCATCCAAGCATTAAATAAAAAGATATCCCCTACTATTCACAAAAGCTAAATGTACAGACAGTATTTTCACATGGGTTGATCTTTCGGTTTCAACAAATAAACGTCCTCAAAGATAAAAGTCCTACAAAGTCAGTAGTGTCTGCATAATGACACTGCAACTACTTGACTGCAGAAGGCCATGTTTTAGAAGAAAAAAACAATAGATTGATAGGGTACATGTTTTCAGACCGCTTTTGTTGAACAAAAATGAAATCGTACAAAGGGTATTCTGTTTTACAAGGAATATGGTTAAAACAACTGGTAAAAAGGCGCCACACAGTCGATAAACATCATGAGAAAACAGAACAAGCATTGGCATAGCCAATAGGTCTCGCCTTTGGGACCTTATAAGTGTTTAGCCATGCAACAGTTGCATAACTAAATACTTATAAGGTCCCAAAAGTGAGACCTATTGGCTATGCAAAGCGGCCGTGCGGCCGTGAAAGTGATCGCGATCATGATCAAACATCAAAGCGGCCGCGAAAGTGAAAGTAATCGTGGTAAAGCGGGCGCGCGCAGCCGCGCACACGCACTGAAGCTCTAGGCTGGCCTGGTAGTACTTCTTGGAGCCCTCTCAATAAGTCTCGCCAGACCAGCGCAAGCGCTGGGTCAGGCGAGACCTAAAAACGGGTTGGGGGCTCACTCCCTGTAGAACTCGACCAAATGTTTCTATTAGCTTTCTGGTCGTAGTGGTTATCTCTATTATCAAAATCAATAATTAAAAACGCAAACTCAAGGCCGGTCTGTGGGAGAGGTGAAGCGCCTGTTATCACCCAAAATCGGTGAAGCTCAATGCGAACAGGTTGCAGAAAAAGCTGCACTTTTCAAAGCTCTGCAGCACCAAAGATTTCGACACAGAGCGATATGGGCGCAAGTGATGAATGGTTTCATGTGGAGGAGGCGGGCCGGCTCAAGAAATGATGTGGGAGCTGGTGATGATGGGGTCCTACGCTCCTTCATGTCTGCAACGAGGCGCAGTGGATGCTGACTGTTAACAGTACAATAGGCAGTGAGGTGGTGGCCGAGAGGCCCCCTGAAAAAAAGAATCATGCAGCAGTGATGGTCTGATCACTGGCCACGGGGAGGAGTGTGTAAAAATAAATGCAGGGGTGTGCAGCAGCACACACCACGGGATGAGGCCAGGTGATCGGGAGTTTGATGTATTTTTTTTTTTTTTTTTTAAGGAGAAAGACAGATAAAACAAGTTTGAGCTATTAGCATCCTAAATGTCAATGCCTTTTATTTGTGTTCTGAAAACCTGCAAAAGAGGCACAGTTACTGCCAGCCTTGCTTCTCGTAAGCAACAACTATCAGTAAAACGTGCGTGTTTATGCACCGCTTGCAGATTTTCAAAAAACATAAATGGCATGATCATGTACAAAGTAGTCTTTTTAAATTATTCAAGGTCAAGTGCAGCCCACTTAAGTCAAACCTGCATGTACCCCCTCCCCCCCTCCCAATGCAACATCGCTTTGATACAATGCTGGTTATGCTGACTCCAATAGAGTAGCGCCTATCACTAGCTCGATGGGCAGTCTTATAACCTCAGGTAATGCTTTCAGGGGCAGTGGAGTGGGTGCGAGGTATTTTGCATGCGAAAGAGCTCTTAAAGTGAACTGCCATACCAATGTATTTTTTCTAAAACGATCACCTTTTGCCTAACGATTCGATATTCCAGTATCCCTTGTGCAGTTTGCTGCATGCTTCTTAACTTTCACCGTGAGGCAGTAGGAGGCGACAGGAGGAAAGCCGTACCATCTAAGGACAGGAAGAGAGCTGGGACAGGGCCTGTAAGGGGCTAAATGGGTACCAGAACAACAGTGCCAGTCGACACAGAGAAACTGCAAAACAGAACGAAGTGCCACAACTGAATCAGCACTAAGCCACAGCAAAACTTGCTGTGCCAGAAACACATCATAAGAGTGTCAGGTCCAAACCATCCTAGTGCCAGACACTGGCCGAAAGTACCCCAGAAATAATTTATTAGAAATTTAGAACAACAGTGCCTATAACTTGTACCATAACAATGCCAGACAGAAAACTGCGGTGTCAGAGTATATCTGCGATCGTGCCAGAAAGAACCACACCATCAAAACAAAACCAGAGCAAATGCATAACCAAATACAATCGCATCAGTGGAAAAAGAGAACTACCATTGTTCCACAAAATAGCCCAAAAAAGAGCCAGAGGTTTACGAAATCCATCAGTGTCAGAGCAACGAGATATGGGGTGTACTGAAAAGTGAAAACTCGAACGAGGCATCAGAAGAACGAGAGGCCAAAAGGTAAACCACTCTGAATTTTTTGTGGGATTGCTGGCTCCAATTCATGTTCAGCGTTGTATATGTTGCTCGCCAGCTATGGTTTTACTGTCGTCCGTTCTGTCCTCAGTCTAAAATATGCGATGGCGTGCAGGTGCTCGTTGTTTTTGCTGCCTCCTTACATTTTTTTCTATCCAGCTATGAAGTGAAGGCACGGCAGCAAGTTAACTACACCACAGAATTCTACGTGCAACAAGAAGTGTCCGGGGTCAGATTCCAGTCGGGCCGAGTCAGACGTTTATCCTTTTGTAACCAACGAAGTCAGTTTCAAATGAACAGTAACTCAGGCTCGACCTAAACAAGCGGCCGCGATCAAACATCAAAGCGGCCGTGGGGCCGCGAAAGTGAAAGTAATCGCGGTCAAGCGCAGCGCGCGCGCCCGCGCACATGCACTGTAGCACTAGGCTGGCCTTGTAGCACTTTTTGGAACCCTCTCAAAAAGTCTCCCCAGACCAGCGCATGCACTGGGTCAGACGAGACCTAATAAATCACATGCCTATTCATTCTCGGGAAACACCCCTATAATCTGGAACGCCTGTGCACCCTAAAAGGAACAAATCCCTCCATGTCTGCCATAAAAACAAAAGTCAAAGCACTACAAAATACCTAACACTGCCTGAACCACTCTCAGCACAGTTTGCCAAGATCTAATCGCCTATAATGCCTATACATCTCAAATCTGTTATCGCGCACCACATAGAAAAGATGCGTGCAACGAGAAATTGAGGATATACCTCTCCTTAACAGACCCTCTTATACTAGAGACTAATGCACCTACCAGGCTAACCACTTCCACTGAAGAGGCTACACTGTATGTACTTTTAGGTAACGGACATGCATGCTCATTGACCCATGTTCTATGTGTATGCCATCATTTGAGGACGACCATGTTACTTTCTTGTACAGCGCTCTGATACTCAGGGGTCACGTTCGCACTTAATCAAACTTTCTAAATAAATAAATAAGATGTCATAGCGCAATTATATGGTCAATAAGAATGGGATCACCGGCCTTCCTAATCGCAATCATGTCACCATTCGGCAGATACATCCAACAAACAGGCAAAACAAACAAGTCTCACCTTTGTAACTTACTAGTTTGC
The DNA here is from genome assembly GCF_964204655.1 of Triturus cristatus. NCBI lineage: Eukaryota > Metazoa > Chordata > Amphibia > Caudata > Salamandridae > Triturus > Triturus cristatus. Next base: position 682,474,113 of record NC_140595.1, read on the forward strand.
CATGCTGCATAGTACTGTCAAGATGCTTTGCAGCATGGCGAAAAGCTAAAGAGAGAGAAAAAGAAAAATGTTGGGATGACGTGGCCGCATTGTTTGGTAGGTGCATGCATGCTCAGACGTGCGCCTATAAAAAGCCAAAGGAACCATTTAAAAAAAAACAAAAAACTGATCTAAGATGGAGCTGTAAATCAGTAAAAAAAAAAAAAAAGAAGAATAAAAGAAATAGATGATGCACAAAAACTATTTTAAGGTGGATGGGCCAGCACCAATTTGCTTCCTGGCTCTCAGCAAAACATAAATACATTTAATAAAAGACTGCAAGTGATGGGAGGGAGCAGCAAATTGGAGCCTGACAACCAGGCTAAATGAATACTTATGGACAATCCCCCATTATCAATAGACTACTCTACACATATTGGACACAACCAGTTATAGAGAGGAACCAAAACACAATATGGAAAAATAAAAACTCATTATGTGGTCTGAAATGCAAACCCTGCATTTTTGCATCACATATCCCACATCTCCATTAAAGCTAGTAAGGTGGTTGAGAGGGATGAGTGGGTGAGTGGGTGGGAGTATCTTACTCAGTGAGCTGTAACTAGAAGTTCAGTGTGAAACAGGTGTGGCTAGAGTGCGTTACTCTTTGCCACGGAATCTCCTAGTTTGTTGGGATGCCCATTGCCAAGCAGGTCACTAATATGTCCATGGATTGCTTTCGCTGTAGTGTTGCTGCCCTACGTTGGAAATGTGGGTGGTATTTTGCGTAATGCGTTCTTTAGTACAGTTGGGAGCAATGTGATAGGCAGTTATGTAGCATAGCAGAGCTGAGTTGGGTGTATGTGGAATGATTTCTCTAAAGCAGTGTTTCTCAAACGTTTGAGAACCACGACCCATTTTTTAGAACTACAAACTCACTCGACCCACCTAGCTTTAATGGAAATGAGGCAGGCCATTTCTTAATGTAACTAAAGCATCGCGCGGTAATGCACTGTAATGTACAGACAACACTTATGTAAAATGGCCACTAAAATTTGCACAGACGTGCAGTTTTACTGATAAAACTACATTTCACACAAATGACAATATGTGTAAATCTGGTTTTAGTGATGTCGACCATAAGCTCACAATGGCCGCTCAAATGGACTGTTCAAATCACAAACCCACCCACAGCTTATAAGCAATTACTATTTTTTTTCCACCCAGCCAAACACTGGTGTTGTCAACTGCATGCTACCTACATTCCATAAGACCTTTGCTAACATGTTCGAAAGTCAGAGAAAACAATGGGACATGCTCTGGATTTCTTGTTGCTTTATAAAACATACTAAAAATGTAAAACAAGGACGTTGAGCTGTGAATCAGAGCTAAAATAGCACAGCTAGGAAAAGAATTCTGTAAATGTTTCAGAAAACTGTCAAAAACACACCGGAGTAATCCATATCAAAAACTCGAATGGCTGACTTAATTTCCATATAAGATGAGCTCAGGTCAAAGACGTCATATTTTCCAAGTCCAACCCGGCATGTGTCGTATGCAAGTATTTCCTCGTGCACAAACAATCTGGTTATCAGATTTGGGTCTTGCCCCATGGGTGTTGTTTTGAGAATGAGTGGATTTGGCTCAGCTGTTCTTCTGGTATTAAGCTGTACCCTGCACTGCTCAGCTGTACCAGTGCACAAATGAGTCATGTGCCTGATTAGCGACCTTTGGCTCCCCGCTTAATGAGAAGACGTCAGCATACAAGGCTGTGGGGATCTAGATCATGGGAAGAGGGAGTGCCCAGAGGGATATGGGGACAATGCTCGGAGACCTTAGTCTCACTCCGGATTCAACAGGGAGCAAAGAAGAAGAAAAAGAAAAATCATTCCAACACAAGTGAGGCTGGTAGAGAATGCAACCTTTCTAGTGCTATTGGTTAGGTGGCCAACGGCCAAACGTGAACAGCTTCATGGTCAATTATTCAAAGGGACTGGTCTTTAGTGAGAAAGAAACAAAGGCAGATGCCAGTCGGTGGTGGTCTCCATCTAAGGAGGACGTTAAGAAGCCATTGGTTGAGTAAAGCTGAACTCCTCCGGCCTAAATGAGGTAAAGGGAAAGCCGGCCTTGGGTGGCCAGAATAGACTAGAAGGTGACAACCTCATGAAGGAGAGTGATGTCACTAGTGGAGTGATGTCACTGAAAGACATCACTCCCCTACCACTAAGTTAACCATTGGCACATTTCTCCAAATGACCTCCTACCACCACCCTTTGTTGCAGCAAAGCCAACAGGAAGTGCCAAAGAACATTAACTGTGGTAGTGTTTTTTTTCTTTCTTTCAAACAAATATAAACAGCGGCTCGCTCTGAACATGGTTACGACCACCGACTCCTTCCACATCGGACAGCTGCCTGCTCGGAATCACCTTCCCTCTCTGCGACCTGGACTAGAACCTGTTGACCTAGAGGCAAAACTACCTCAACAGTTGAGTCATCAGTGCCTTTGCAATCTCCAGCATCACCAAGGTGCCCGGGACACCGTGAGACGTCAAATTAGGATGACTACTGTATCTGAACTAATGCCCTTCGCATTACTGAAAGACTCCGAGTCATACAAGTGGACACACATTTCCAGTTACTCTCAGAAAGAATTAGTAATACCTGAGTAATGCAGGATTCTCATTTAGAAAGAAGCAGTTGTAAGAGCAAAGAGTAAGCCGGCAAAGACAACCGCTATCAAATCGGCAAAGTCCTGAGAAACTAGAATTGCCTAACCAATGGTCAGAGAGAGCATTAGGACTCGTCCAACATGACATTTTAACAAGCTGCAACTGATGTGACTGCCAGAAAACCTCAATGTTCTTTACGTAAACAGTTTTCTTTTAACAGTTGTTATAGGTCAATGCATAGATCGGGAAAAAAGACGAGAAGGACGGATGTGTGAACAGACAAACACTGCGTAACACAACCCTGGGCAGCTATGGTCTTTGGACCAGTCACAGCAAGGTAGAAAATATCCTACTTGGCAGCATGCAGATAATATTTCAGTGGCATTATCAGGCTATTTAGGAGCCATGTAGCCCAGATTGGAGTACACAATTTATTACATCATCCTTCCCACAAATGCAATTTTGACTTTTATTTTACTGCACAATCACACATCTTGTACATTCACATCCCCCAGGCATTCGACCGTCAATCGTATAGGAGCAGGGTATTTTAGCTAATCTGTGGCTGCCCCACAGGGTGCCACAGATTAATAGGATTTACTAATCCTTTGGTAGTATAAACACATTAAAATCTCTCACAAATCTGAACTCTGCAACTCAGACAACATTTGCCCCCTTCACATTAAGTGTGGTGAACTAATCCACCTGTCCTAGAGAAGTGAGTACTTCTCCAGTATTCAACAATAGATGATTATCAAAGTAAATTCAGTTAAATAGGTTTGAGATGTCCACACACATCTTGATTCTCCACCCAATTTATGAGCAATAGCAGGGGCAAGACATTCAGAAGCCTTAATTCCCTTTACAAGGGCCTCAATGATCAACCGATCCAACTGAGATATATATATATATATATATATATATATATATATATATATATATACACGCATATACATACATACAGATATACATATATACCCACCAGGGTGGATAGATGCCACTCAGCCTCACTACGATACCCAGAATGCTCTAAGCTGCAGTCCATCATGGCGCCCACTAGAGGGAAATCACTTGAGATAAAATGTGAGCAGGGTTCTGGTTCGAGTACGCCAATTCGATCTCCAAATGGTTGAAACTCCTCCTTTGAAGAAGGCCAAAGGTTGGCCGAAATGCATCGGATAGAACAGCGGAGGTTTTAATTTGGAAAGAACAGTGGAGGTTTTAATTTGGACAATAAAATCCAAAGTTACCGCGATGTTGTGCGACTCACCCTTTCCTTCAGGAGAGATTTGTGAAATATAATGCGGCGTGGTCCTGCCGCGGAGTACCGCACCGCCTGTAAAAGCGTGCCGAATCTGCCCGGATCTTCAAAGCTGACCTCAAATCTCTTCTCTTCCAAAGACACTTTCAGAACTAATACCTTCATTCTCAGACCCCTCTAGGAAGTTCGTTCATCATTGTAAATTTGTAATATTTTCTTGTACATTACTCACCCTTGCTTGCTGTGTTTGATATTGTGTTCTTGCCTTCTATGGTTTTACCCTACCTCTTCTAGTCTCCTGTTTATTTTTGTAACATTCTATTTTGTAACATTTCTCTCATGTAACGTAACCGGTTCTATTGTACTGCGCTCTGACACCTTCGGGTAAAGTACGCACTATATAAAAATGCATCAAATAAATACATAAATAAAGTGCACGTACAAGCCCATCACATGTCCTCATTCTGCTTGCACTGGTCAGGCCTCCAACACACTGTTTGAGCTGAGCAGTCTGCTGCACTCATGGATCTGTGTACAATCCCCAAGACCTATCTTGTGACAATTCCCATGCACATTTGTTCAGCTCACAGCAGGAAGCATCTGTGCATAGGACTTTGCTCGCTATTTCCAGCCCTTAAACTTTAGATCTTGTTTCAAGTAGTTGATAATGGGACCTGGGGCCCGACCTAATAAACATTCCACTTTAAAATGCATCAAAAACGTACATAAGGGTGGAGCTCAGCACATCGTCAATACCCAAAGCACGCTTGATCGGAAGAGCAATCTGACTCAAAATGACGAATACAACAAGCAAAGCTGGTCTCTAGTGCAAGCCATCTTTATTTATTTTGCAAGTCCAACAATTAACGCTCTCTAATATAACTATATCCATGATACAAATGATCTACAAACTTAAAAAAATCAGAAACACCCTACAATACCTTCTAGGAAGCAGGGGTACAGACACCATCTGTCGTACACTACACAATAAACATCCAATAGAATGCAGAAAACATTCACATGCCAGAAAAGAACAGCAACACTGCAATATACCACGTACATAGTCCTTCTCGAAAAAAATAATTCCTCCAGATGTCAGAAGTACAAAAATATATTTTAGCAATGCATATTTTCAAACTTAAAGTGAAAAAGTGCTAAAAGTTCAAAACAATTGTGGGGAGAAACTACGCACAGGTAACATTTCAGTACCGCCGTGGGCTGCGTGGGCTTTGCCAATGTCATAGCAAGACTGTAAAGAGGTCCTCCTGGATCACACCAAAGGGCAGCATTACTAGTCTGTTTGAATGGCCAATTACTGATGGATTGTGATCAGTCCTGCATGTTCCACTATGCTTTCAGAATGGGAATGTTCTTTATGGAACCACAAGCTAAGCTTACTTGGGCTCAGATAGTATAGTTTGAGGCATACCTCATACTCAACCTCTGTATACTAGGCTGATTAAATGCTTGCTGAGGCAGCGGGTGAACTCTCCCAAGGTGGAGCAGAGCACCTCAAAGCAGAAAACGAGCTCCCTGAGGATGAGATAGTTCATATGGAGGCAGTCCAAGAACTCATTTTTGGTGGGGAGTCCTTACGGAGGCAGGAGGTAAACACTCCAGAAGGAGCCCGGGAATTTACCGAAGATGTAGGGCGGGGGAAAGGGGGGAATAACGCCTGCTTAGGCAGAAAGCAGACCTTACAACTCACAAGGTGTCACAGTGTGTCGCACAATATTGGCTCCCATCACACGGTCAACCAGTGAGAAGCCGATATCACAAGTTGTGCAAACAATTAGCTGGAAGCAGGTTTCCAGCTAATTATTTTGACATTCTGCTCAGTCGATGTCCCTTGCGAGGTGTGAAACCTCCCAAGGACATATGTGACAGCCTCAAAAGCTTTCTTTTTTCGTGGGGTGAAGGGCTCATGGGGGCTATGGGTTGGGGTCGTAGAGGCAGTGAATTAAAAGTGCCTCTTGCTGTGCTTGGCACTAAGCTCCGCCTCCTTCAAGGCCCCACCCCCTCCTCACATGGTAAAAAAAGTTTGACTTGTTGGCAGATCTGAGAAGGTAAGCTACCATAGAATAGGAAAACAGCTGCGGGTAGGCAGAGTGCTCACCTAGGGTGATCACTGTACCTGGAAATGCAGAACGTAAGTTCACCTGAGGTAGTATAGTGACTCAAAGGCAAAAAGGAAGATTTTGTAAGTTGAGATAGTGACTTCAATGGCAGAGAGTAAGCTTGTCTAAAGCATGATGGTGCCTGTTGAAGTCCAACACTGAACCATCAACACACCCTTCAAACAAAAAAAACAAGAGTCTACCCATTGACTGCAAGTGATGACCCCCCCCCCCTCCTCCTCTTGACAGTCACGCTACAACTAAAACCTGGATCCAGGCACCTCCCACGTTTTCTTCTATTTGCTCACTGCTACATACAATCCCTGGCACACAAACCAATGCTGGCAATGACAAGAAATGGCAACCAGAGACATACAGCAGGGAAGAGACCAATGGCAATGTATGATTATAGCTAAAAGCATTTAAACACCACAACAGGGGTTGCATTTTTTTTTTATAAAAGTGATCTTAGTGTTTTTTTTTGTTGTTAGTCGAAATGTAAAGTAAGAAGCATTCCGGCCTATCACTTTATAGTTTATGCCAAAAGCATCATGGTTCGTGATACAAATGTGCAAGGCTGCAGCAACAGCCAAATACAGAAAATCTGGTATAGATAACCCACAAAATTGGGGTGAAAGATACCTCACTGTGGCCATCCCACACACACACACAGATACAACCTGATAACGCTATACATACAAGCAATAAAACGATGCAGGCTTATGACAACTTAAGTAAATACTCCAAATGGATATGGAGTTGGCAACCTATTTCACGTTCCTCCAAGGCTCTGCCCACCCCACTCTGGTGCAACTGCATTATGCTGCACGACTGCTTATGGCCAGGGCAAATATGAATGAAACTGTGATGCTGACCTAAATGCAGGCAGGGATCACTAACCTGTCCACTACTGTGTAACTGTACGCCACGACTACGTATAACTGGGCAGTAATAAAGCCCATGCAAGGGGTGAGGGAGTTGAAGGACTAAGGTGCTGTTGGCTTTGACAGTGTGTAAATACCCTTAAACCCATGAGTTTATGGTAGTTCCTACATTTTACTCTGATGGTCTTCCATCCTGGAAACGGTTGGAGATTTACTCCGGGCAGGAATAACAAATGTGGAAAGAGGAGTGAAACACCCCTGAATTTTGTGGGGGTGAAGAAAGAACTGGTTTCTCCATAGGGAAAAATATTTTCTCCATGGTGAAAAAAGAACAAGGAAAAAAATGAGCATTTGCACAAGGTTGCTTTCCAAAATTCAGAGGTATGTTCTTTGTATAACTCCGCATCTGGTAAATCGCAGACAGGGGCATAGCGTCAAGGGGGTTGTTTGGGGTGTTAACCTCCCTAAAAATGTATTTAGTAGTAAATAGTTGGGTACAAGTGCTTTCAGTTGGGTATTTGAGGTGTGTGTCGGGTTTCACCTGGGATTTTTACATACACACACTCACTTTCTTGTCTCTGTTTTGAAGGTCTTTAAAATATTGCTTAATTTGAACAACATTGTGTTTTAAGTATAAAGCTGAAACTGAGCTAGCCTTCCAGGCATACTACTGGGAATGTTTCTGAATTCCCCAAAAACACACATTTAAACCTGTATGTAGAAGCACATCTACATGTATGAATGTAAGACTTAGTAAATCGAGCATTGGGCCTCGAGCCAGCAGTAGTTTAGAGCATTAAGTGTTGTGTGAAAATTACAGAGGAAGTAAGAATAATAACTAAACAGAGCAGGTAATACAGAATATTAATAAACATTGGCAAAGCTAATAGGTTTCACCTATGCGAGATCTAATGGTTTTGTCAATGTTTTCCTTAAATGTTGCACAGAGGTGCAAGCTGCTGTGCTACATGGCTTAAAGGAAACAAGCATTGGCATAGCCAATAGGTTTCGCTTTTGGGACCTTATAAGTATTTAGTTTGGCAGCACAATATCCTTGGTGCAACAATATCAGCTGTTGCATGGCTAAACCTTGTACCTTATAAGTGTTTAGCCATGCAACAGTTAATGGTGTAACGTTATATACAGTGATTATATGCCAAATGCGACGAAAAGAATCACGCAACAAGCACCAGAAAATGTCTACTGTCTGAGGCGGCATTGGCTTAGTCGGAAGTCAATTGCTCCTTGAAGAATTCACATCAGATGCTTCGGAAGTTAAGAATAACAAGCTAATGAGGAGGGAGGGGGGAGAAGGGTGGGGGGTAGTGAGAGCAGACAGGAAGGGGGTGGAGGAGGCTTAATGAGCCATGACAGAAAGGCAGATGGCGGCTGCGGGCGTGCACGCTCACGTGCACTCAAGCTTTAGGCCACCAAAAGCCTCTGGTGGCACTTTTAAAAGCCACTTACTAAATGTCTCGAAGAGACAGCATGCGCTGTCTCAGGCGAGACCTAATGGGGTGGAGGAGGCTTAATGAGCCATGACAGAAAGGCAGATGGCGGCTGCGGGCGTGCACGCTCACGTGCACTCAAGCTTTAGGCCACCAAAAGCCTCTGGTGGCACTTTTAAAAGCCACTTACTAAATGTCTCGAAGACACAGCATGCACTGTCTCAGGCGAGACCTAAAAAAGGCTATATAACGTGGCCAAACCACGTCATAGCGCTTTTTTTTTTTTAACTTTAACCTATCATGTACAAATAAGTTAAAAAATAAATGTTCCCTATGCTTAATATGCAGTTTATATTCGTGAACAAATGCCTATTGCAGTCACCAGCATCTCAATGTGTAGCTTGCTGGAACACTGAGCATAGAGAGGCTGAGGCGTTACGGCCAGAGCACCTGACTTTGGAGCTAGGGAACCAGGTTTGAGTCTTGGCGCCGGCTCAACACCCTGTGATTCTGGGTAAATCACTTTTACTCCCTGTAAAAATGAATGTGTCTTTGTGTAATGTAACGGACGCTCATGTAAAGTTCTCCAAGTCCTTCAGGTTGACTTTGCACTATATAAAACAAGCTATGATGGAAATAGGAGGGAGGCAACTAGTGACGGGGTGGGGAAGGGGCATGCAGCGATGGAAGTGAGGTGGTAGGAGAGACAGCAGCAATGAACGGGGAAGGGGCATGTGGGGAAGGGGAATGTAGCAACGGAAGTGGTGTAGTGGTTGGGACAGGCAGGCAAAAAATCAAAAGTGGACGCTGAAAAGTAAAAAATAAATAAAGTATGCTAAAAGTGCACGGCCAGTGTATGGATACTGGCCGCCGGAAGCAGTACTTGGTCCAAGCTCCACAGAAAGGACAAAGATATGAAGCTGAGCAGGAAGCTGGAGGCAGGAGGAGGCGGACTAACAGGAAGAAAAGAAACAAAGGTGATTTGGGAGCCAATGGTAACTAAAGGGGAGTAATAGGGGTGCACTAAGCCCCTTTTAAGATTTCTTTTTTTCGATACAAGAGATTTCGCAAGCGCCATGTAGGCGAAGCATAAAAATGAAAAAAGTAACATTTACATACTTATTTTCTTGATGTTATTGTGAAATTGTTTGTCTATATTGGAAGCTAAAATCCATCCCTGATAACAGAATCACCGAAAGGGCCACCGGTTTCTAGAACTTGATCAAATTTGGAGAAAGACACTAGAGAAATGTACACAAATGGCAGATTAAAAAAGCTGTGGACTTATAACTACAGACAGATACTCACAGCATCTTAAGTATCTCCACGTAGCATGCAAGCACCCGCTCCGCCTGCGGGCTCAGCTCTATGGTCATGGCACTGCAGGTGGGACTGACCAGCAAGCAATCAATCAGGTTGGGCTCGCTGTCATTACCAGTGCTGGCTTTCATCTTCTGATTTGCCGAGTTGTTGCGCTCCAACTCCACATGGATCTCACTGGATGTGACGATGACAGACTTGAAGCGTGAATCAGTGGTTGCGGGCTCGTGAGACATTAGGTCAGGGCTCGATTGAAGAAGGCGTAGTGGGATGTTTGGCTTTCGATCACATTGCTGCTGGCAGCCATTCCGAATCTCCTTCAAACTTGGAGAATTGTCTCGGCTGAAAAAGAACATGAAAGCAACAATTATTAGACACAAGGCATGTTACATAATGCTGTGAAATAAGACTGTTGTATGAGTAAGTCTACAAGCCAATGTAACTTTTCTATAGATAATGAACACAGAGGAAAGAACCTTGCTGCTTATTTTTTTTTTAAACTCTATAAAGCATGACCAAAAGTGGAAGAACACAGAAGAGTCTCCTCAGAAGTCATTAAGAGCTATCTAACACAGTGCTCCAATTCAATAAGTAACTTTGTAGTCCCTGTGTGACATCATCACAATGGCAAATCTCAGAAATACTGGAATGGCTATACTCCTTTCTAGTGTGTGGCAAGGAATGAACAGATCTAGCAGGATATTTTGCAACATTTTTGATTTCGGAGGACTTTTCCCTTCTTCCAACCTCTGCACTGGCTTTCAAAGTCCACTGCACTTTGGAAAAGTAGGATTAAATAATATACAAATGCCACAGCTTATGTAAGTGCACATAAAAGAAAATAATTATCTTTGAGGTTTTTGGAATCATGTTGGCTGGTCATAACAGTTGTACAGCACCAGAGTGAACATTATCTAAGGCCATTCAGTGAAGTTCAGCTCTGTTCAGACATTGCATGGCAGCACCAAATCCCCTCTTGCTCTGTAGAAAAGACACCGCATGGGAATTAAGGGGTGTAAGTTAGCAAAATCACTTGCGTGCTACTCTCCCCACCATATGCAGAACCCACAAAACTCACCCTCAGTACATATACAGTTCTGCAAAGTTTTACTGCACACAGAATTTAGTGTTTAGTCGTGTTCGTCACATAGCGTTTAGTCTACAGTAATATCTTGCTCACAGTGAATAATGTTCATTTGTACCACCCTCATACAGTACTGTCCAAAAGGTCTTATGTAACAGATTAGAGTATTCAATAGTAACCAGCATTTAGAGAATAGTGTTTAGTAATATATGGCTCACACAGTACAGTGTTCAGTGGAGTGTGGATCACAAAGAACGGTGTTCATTAATTCAACACAGCTTATAGTGTTCAGTAGCGCCCACCAAACCTGCTATTCTTTCCAATAGTGTCCGGCCCACAAAGTATTGTTTTAAGTAGAGCATAGTACATAGAGTAGGGCTCAATAGTATGCTTCACACTGGGTACAGTTTTCGTTGTCCGTCACAGAGCGTGTACAATGCTCAGTAGCACATGGCAGAGAGAACATAACATTCAATAGTGCACAAATCGGGGGAGGAGCCTAGCGCGCAACCAAGATGGCCACGTAGGCTTGTGGCTCCCGAGGGCCTCCGCAACCTCCCACGTCTATCCTGTCATAATCCTGGTTTTTTCGATGGGCTTTTGTTTATGATCTTGCGCTAAGGTGCCACTCGTTTTCCAAATCGAAATTGGACTCCGGGAATCGGATTGGTGGCGATCTGAAGTTTGCGGCCTTCTCCGGCCTTGGTCCCGAACTCGAGTTGGTGAGGTGCCCGGGTGCGAAGTGAACAACAGCGGCATGCCAGGCTGGGCCTGCCCCGGACCCCGTGCTTTCACTTTCGGTTTCGAGTTGATCTGCGGAAACTGACGTCGGGACTTTGGGTGAGCAGCGCCGAGGACGGAGTGCATAGCCTGATTCTTGAACTGTAAACGGGCCTATTTCAGTTGATGGCCCGGATCTCCTGGCCTACCTCCGGGTGCTGGAGGGTGCTGCCCTTGGTGGTCGCTGACGATGGCGGCGAGAGTGGACGGCGATAAGCTGAAACCCAAGTCTACCCGGAGGGGAGCCTATTCCCAGGCCAACAATATGGACCGCTATGCGCAGCCAAAGGGATCCCCTAGTGGATCACGTAAATCACCTGAGCCGCCCAAGGAGGCCTCGGGCGCATCATCCGAATTGACTCTGCTGGATGTCATGGGGCCCATTGAGAAGATGAAGGCAACTGTGAACCAGCAATTTGATACCTTGTCTAATAAATTGGACTCGGTGTTGATTGATGTCACTTTGATCAGAGCGGACCTGTCCAAAACAAATGACCGGGTCGACTCATTGACTCAAGCGGCGTCGAGCCTAACTGTAGATGTGGCCGCTTTGCAGACGACGGTGCGGAGGTTGCAGCTCACCAGTGACCTGATTGATCGACGCCTTGAGGACTCCGAAAGCAGGGCCAGGCGGAATAATGTCCGTATTATCGGGGTGCCCGAACGATCGGAGGAGTCTGCTGTGGATCTTTTTGTGGAGGATCTAGTGGTGACTCATCTAGCACCCAAGGGGCTGAGCAAGTTCTTCGCTGTGGAACGGGCCCACAGGATTCCAGGGGGTGCGCCTAAGGTGGGTGCCCCCCCGCAGCCTATCATTGCCCGACTTTTTAATTTTCGGGATAGAGATGCCATCCTTCAGGCATCGAGGGTGGCTGGGCCATTAAAATTTGAGAACTCTAATGTTAGCTTTTACCCAGACTTCACGCAAGCGGTTCAAAAGCAACGGATGGGATTCTCGGCCATCAAACGGCGCTTGAGAGACATGGAGTTGAAGTATGCGATGCTATTCCCGGCTAGACTGCGGGTCGAGTTAGATGGTCGCTCACATTTCTTCGACCGGCCGGAGGCGGTGGGAGAGTGGCTGGATGCCCTACTCAGGGGCCGAGGTCGGGAAGGTCGGATGGCGGAGAGCGGAGAGGGTTTGACGGAGTAGGAATGGAACTGTGATCCTGGCGATGGACTGGACTGGTAACGTTTTGCACCTGTGGCTGCACTGGACACCAGTTTGTAACTCTTTGCCCCTTGGTATTTGGAGGTTGCGGGGGGCTTGCTGGGGCCCTTTCCTCCTTCTGGGGTTTTTCTTGTCCTTTCTGTAGTGAGTTTCATATTAGGGCGACAGGCACACTGCATGTTGGGGGGGCTGTCCGGGCTCACGCAGGGGTGCAGGGAGGGGGGAGTTTTGTTGGGGTTGATGGGGTGGGGTTTGGGTTTGTCTGTTTGTTTCACAAGGCGGGGTAATGTTTTCTGTTGTGCTAGTATGATTGTGCTCTCCGGGAGGGGGATAGTTTGTGCTGGGAGGGATGGGGGGTAAGGGGTTGAGACTTCTCTCATGGAATGTGAATGGGATGGGGGACAGGATAAAGCGGGGGGTGGTCCTGCAGTTCTTGAAACGTATTTCGCCTGACATTGTGTTTCTGCAGGAAACGCACCTCATAGGGAACTCTTTCCATGCCATGAACAGACGAGGATATCGCCTTCTGGCCCATTCTGGTTTCACCTCTGGCTCGAGGGGAGTGGGCATTTTAGTCAGGACCTCTCTCCCGTTGGTGGTGGATGAGGTGCTCCACGACGACAGAGGGCGCTACACTGCGCTGGTGGGGAGGTGGGAGGGTAAGTTGATTTCGCTGGTCACGGTCTACGTGCCGCCGACCTGCAGACGGCCACCTTTGCTGATTTGGGGTGCCTGCTACTTGGGCTTCCGGGGGGGGGGGGGTTTGGTCTTGGGGGGGGATTTTAACGCTGTGGTTTCCGGAGTTGAGGATCAACACCCCCCTAGGGACCTCCCTCGGGCCCAGAACTGGCTGGGGGGCTTTCTGGATACCCTGGGACTGATAGACTGCTGGCGGTTGAAACACCCTGGACAAGCGCAATATACCTTCCACTCCGGGGCCCACGGTAGTCTTTCGAGGCTTGACTATATGCTAGTGCCTGCGGCCCAAGCGGGGATGATCGAGGAGGTGCGACACTTGGCCCGCGGTATATCTGATCACTCCCCTCTTTTGCTACACCTAGATATCGCCTTGGGGGCGGAGGGGAGGGTGGCGCCGATCAACCCCTGGTACCTACGAAACACCACGATCCGTGCAGACCTGGTTAAGTCCCTGGAACACTATTTTAACGACAACGTGGGGTCGGTGTCTTCCGCCATCTCCCTTTGGGAGGCCTTTAAGACGGTGCTCCGGGGCCAGGCTCTGTCTCTCATTTCCCATACCAAAAAATGCGAGGCGAAGGAGGTGGTTCGACTAGAAAATGGGATCACCGAGTTGGAGATTGATTTGGAGCAAGGTGTTACGGATGACGGACTGCATGTGCTGGGGCTTCAGCAGGCCGACTACAAGGCGCTGGTTACTGAATCTGCTAAGAGTATGAGCAGGGAGCAACAGGGGCGTTTGTACGATATGGGTGAAAAGGCCGGGAAGTTGATTACCTGGTTGGATAAGAAGGAGAGAGCGAGTCGAGTGGTGCCGGATGTTGAGAGGGTGGATGGTGTGCGTGTGACGGACCCCGGTGATATTGTTGATTGCTTTGCGGAGTATTTTCACGGGGTTTACTCTCCGGTCTCTGAGCGATCGGAGGAAGACTCTCGACTGCTGCTTCAAGACATTGCTCTGCCATCTCTATCTGATGAGGATAAATTATTGATGGATGCGGCCCCGTCGCCGGATGAGATTGCTCTGGCCATTTGCTCTATTGCCTCTGGTAAGGCCATGGGTCCTAATGGCCTTCCCATCGAATTATACAAGTTGCGCCCAGATAAGATTGCGCCGTATCTCCGGGACATGTTCCTTGAGGCACAGGCGGCGGGCTCCCTCCCCCCTGACCAACGTCTTGCTACTATTGTTGTTATCCATAAGGAAGGGAAGCCGCGGGATCGGTGTACTTCTTACAGGCCTATCTCTTTGTTAAACGCGGAGCCCAAAATCCTTGCCAAGGTACTGGCCAATCGCCTGATCCGGGTTGTGGGCGACCTGATTCATCAGGATCAATCCGGTTTTATACCCCATCGCAATACCGCTTTGAACCTGCGGCGACTGCATGGCGTCCTCGCTTGAGCGCCATTCATCCGTGAGCCGGCCATTTTGGCGTCCCTGGACGCTACCATGGCGTTTGACACCTTGGAATGGCCATATATTTGGGCAGCATTGGCGAAGTTTGGGTTTGGCCCGGGGTTTATTGGTTGGGTGAAATTGCTTTATGATAACCCACTGGCACAGGTGGTGGTCAATGGACGGGTGTCGGCTCCCTTTGTTTTGGGTAGGGGCACCCGACAGGGATGCCCGCTGTCGCCTCTTCTCTTTGCGCTTTGTTTGGAGCCCCTTGCGGAGTGGCTGCGGTGGCACCCCTCGATGCGTGGCCTTAGATGGACGCCGGAATACGAGGATCGTATCTCCCTATATGCGGACGATATCCTCTTGTATCTTGCATCTCCGCGCAAATCGCTTATTGTATGGTGGATGTGTTGAGCTCCTTTGGTCGCAACTCCGGATTGGTCATTAATTGGGCTAAGTCTTGCGTGTACGTTCTCTCTGGGGAGGCCCCCCCCCTTCCGCGGGGGTGCCCTATCCAGGTTGCGCAGTCGGTGTTCAAGTATTTGGGAATCTTTATAACCCTGGACCCGGTGGCCCGGTATGAACGGAATCTTCTCCCCCCCCTTCAGCGCCTAAGGGCGGACGTGGCGGGTTGGCGGCGGTTGCCGCTCTCGCCGCTCGGCCGGGCGGCGTTGTTCAAAATGATGTCGCTGCCACGCTTTTTGTACGCCCTACAGAACACTATGGACGTAGTGCCGGCCCGCTATTTTCGGGAGGTGGAGTGTCTTCAGCGTCGATTGTTTTGGGATGGGCGGCCGCGGATTGCTCTTGCCAAACTGACCCTCCCGTGGTATGATGGGGGGGTCGCTCTCCCGGACATTAAACGATATTATTGGGCCTCCCAGTTGGCTGCTGTCAATCACGGGATGTATGGGCCTGCTTTGAACCCGGCTTTTGAGATGGACAAATTGTTATTGCCAAGCGGGGATTATACTCGAGCACTATACTCGGGGTCCCTTGATGCGCGATTGTCAGGCCCGACGAGGGTCGTGGTGCAGGTGTGGCATGCAGAAAATGCGGCGATGGGGTGGAGGGATCGCTTGACTCGGGCAACTCCACTGTACGCCTCCCAGTGTTTGGGCTATCTGTATACTACGAAAGGCTTTGAGAAATGGGATATGATTGGTATCAGCAAGGTAGGGGATCTCTGGACGAAAGGGAAATTTAAGACGTTCGACATGCTGAAAACTGAATATCAGTTGAACGATAGGGAATACTTTCGGTATGCTCAGGTTCATCATGCCTTGTGTTCCGTGTTCCCGGACGTGGCGGCTATCCCAGAGTCCTCCCCGTTGGAAGACAGAGTATAGGACGGCTATGTGCCGGATAGCACCATTTCGCTGATTTATAAGAAGCTTATCAATGATCGAATGGGTTTGCTGACCTCACTGCGGGAGACATGGACCGCTGACGGCTTGGAGCTTGACGACGAGGACTGGGTGTCAGCGGTGGCCTCCCCGAAGGAGGTGGCTATCCCGGCCCGCTTGCGTTTCGTCCAGCTCAAGATACTTCATAGAGTGTACGTCACGGGGCCTGGTTTGATGCATATGGGGTATTCAGTGGATGGTCTGTGTAAGCGAGGCTGTGGACTACTGGGTACTTTCCTCCATATCCTGTGGGAGTGTCCGGAGGTGACTCGGTTTTGGTGTAGAGTGCATGCGGTGTTAGAAGAAGTCACGCATGTTGCCTTGTTGCCGGAGGCACGGAGATGTTTGCTGAATGTCTGGGAGCCGACTGATTACAATGTGATGCAGACGCAGTGGGTGACTCTGGGCTATATGGTAGCGAAGCGTGACATTGCACAATTGTGGGGCTCCCAGAGGCCACCAACGGTCTCAGCGTGGAAGGAACACATGGACTGGTGTATGTTCAGAGAGAAAACGGTGTATGTGGCGAGAGGCAAGCCTGGGAAGTGGATTAAGGTGTGGGGTCCCTGGAACTCCTATCGTGGAGGTATCTGTGCCCCGCCCCAGACGCGTGAGATGGATGCTGCTCTGTCTCCCTAGCCCGCGCATTCCTGTATGCTCCTGCGACATGCGCATTTGGTTTCTTCTGCCTGGCCCCCCCCCCCCTCTGTCTCCCTGGGTTTGTTTACTCCTTCGATACGAGGAGCACATGTTACTGCCATTAACCTCCTCTGCCTTGTGTGTGTGATGTTTTTCGTTTTCTTAAAAATATGAAACCTTTCTTTGCTTGTTTATGGACTGCGGCCGGCTGAGTTGATTAGCACTCCAGTCGCTCTCTTATTGCTTCATCGATGTGATTGTTAAGCTGTGTCTAGGTTTACACTGTGCATTAGCGGCCGGCCTGTTGGTTGTAGGCCCATATTTGTATGTCTCTGAAACTGTAATAAAGGTTTTTCAAAAAAAAAAAAAAGTGCACAAATCACAGGGGATGGCGTTTTATAGTGCACTACTGTAAAGAGTGTGCAACACAAATTCTAAAGCATGCATGAGTTCGTGGCACAGAGTATAGTGCTCTGTAGTAAACCAACAGGAGTGTGACTCAGATGCATGAATCCTTGGAGGCCTGCAAAGAATTACCTTTCTAATTCACTTTCAGCGCCATTAGTAGATTGAGAAATACAGGGAAACTGGTTGGCCATTACATTCCAGACAGAACAAACTTGACTATAACATCTCTGATCGACCACAGCAGTTCACGCAGAACGACCTCCAACCAGGTTTCCTTTTGGGCCCTAAATGGGATTGACTCAACTTTCCCTCAAAATAAGACATGGTTTCGAATGAGAATTAGAAAGAATTTTACCCAAAGTATTCCAATTAAAAGTGGGAAAAGAGAACACATGGACAGTTGTTCCAGGTTCCATTCTTTGAGACCACACTGTAAAGGTGCTTTGTATTAATCAGTTTCTGAGCTGAATTTCATTGATGTCTTACTGACCTGTTGATAAATTCTTCATAGCAGGAATAAATGGCAGCAAGGCAGACAGCCACGAGATTGGGTAGCACTCGCGGATGAGGGCAATTTGCGGTGGGTCCATGCATGCTGCAAAAAAATACAAAGAGAAACTTGAAGAAATACTGTTGATAATAAGGGTTGTGAGACAAACACATTGTTCTAAATATTTACAGACTGTCACAGGATGAGAAACAAAGTTACTTCACTTTGCCATATATCCAGTCCTTCTATCCACCTTAAGAGTCACACGCAGCTTTCTACTCCTCACCCACTCCTTACTGCTCATTTCTCCCTCCATCTACATGTGAACTAGCCCATCCTAATCTCCCCACCCTCATGGAATCATCTATTCACCCATGAACTCTCCCTCCACTGATTAAGTCCATACTCGCCTTAGTATTATCTTCTTCATGGTTTCAGCATTTTGCCCTTTAACACACTACTCCACTGGATGCACACTTCACACCCTTCAAACCTCCTCCATGCATCAAAGATTCAGTCCCTGAGATTTACCTATACAAATCCCTCTTTCAGGCCTGTTAGCCCAAATGTTTCCACTGAAGAAAATGATGACTACAGCTCCCAAAAAGGATTACGTTGTTAAACACCACTAGAGCGGAATGTATGCACCAGGTGACATGGACAATGGCAATACATTAGAATCAAACTTTGTTGTTCTTTTCCTTACTGCCATCGCACACGCTTGGGCACACTGATTCAAGATTTTGTCCTCTTATTTCTCCAGTCCCTCGTGAGCTGAAGTTAGCAGACTGCCATACATATTAGTGTTCCCATCTCTTTTGAGCTCCCTTATCGTTTACACCTCATCAATACAGGTGACACCTTTATTCAAGAGAAACCCAAACAATTGTCCAGACCAGAACAAATTATTGGTCTTAATGGCGCAGGCTCCTCTCCAATTTGGTCACTGCCCTTTCCAGACCCCCAGTGTATCCCCTCGCGACAAATAATTATTTGCACGCCCGTAACTGCTGCTCTACTGTATTCAGATATTCTACTCTCCGTCCCCATGGCACCATGCATCATCTTATTCTGTGCAATCATTCCTGTAGGGTGTGTCCTCCCACCTTAACTGTTGCCATGGATTCTGCTTTTACTGATTCATGCCTGTTAACTCTACCTTCATCATCTCACCCTTCGTCGATCTAATCTTCCACTCTAATCCCCAATGTTGCCTCTGACCGCTTAGCATTACTCCAATAAATTCCCCTTTCCCCGATTGATTTTTCCACCTTATTCACCTTTACCACTGATTCTGCCGTCCTTAATTCAGCTTTCACTGAAGGAATCTCCCACAATAATTCTTACTATTAGCACCAATTGAGACCTCTTAACTCTATTATTATGATTTCAAACTTCCTCTATTTAATCTCCCTGCTTGGATCTCACTGTAACAACTGATTCAATCCCCCCTTTAACTCTATCCTATTGGATTCAGCCTAACCTCCAGCTGTCAACCCTTTTTCTATAAAGTCTGTTCAACTAACTACCCCTCTGCATTAACCACCTCCAAATATCTGAACCTCCCTCCTTCACTCTCAAGCAAGGACTCAGACCTCCCCATTGACACTCCAAATTCACCTCTATTCACCCTCCCAGTACCCCTTAACTCTCCTCCATAAGGTTTTCAGTCCCGCCACTTAACTTCTCTGTACTCCAAAGGCAACCGTGCACTGAACCTATGGGCTGGAGTGTGAGTGATCTTTACCATCTGTTCATGAAATTCAGACTGTGCTTCACCTGCCAACTGATACATTTATAGTCACTGCAATCTAGAACAGAGATGGAACTGTTCCACAGTGATAGCATTATATAGCGGTCTGGTCTCAGTTCAAGCAGAGCAAGTAATGATGTTGCCAGTTGTGAGGAAGTGTTCACCAGCTCAGCCAGAAGTGAAATTTAGAAGGACATTTCCATCACCTCAAATCAGACCTTCTGAGTTAGACTGCAGACTCAAAAATAGGAATTCAAGGAATCCCCTTCACCACACACACTTTTTTTAGGTAAAACTGCTAATCAATTGGGCTTGAGTTGCTTGTGTTGCAGGTCAGAGATGACCTGGTTTGGCAGTTCAGGCTGGACTGCTCCTACTGGAGCAGGAACAAGACTGATTCGCATATGGCTGATTCTAATCTTGAGGTGGCATGGTGGGTAAAAGAATGCCTGGTTGGAATGAAACCCAGAGTGATTGCCAGTGGCTAGTCTTATTGCAAGCATTCCTCCTATCACCATTTGTTGGTTTGATGTAACACCCTGGGTAGCCAAAGATATCCCCAGACATGAGTTCCTTGATCACTGTACCACTGGAATCAAGCTACACCCAACTAAAGAGGCTGAATCAAGATGAAACTGGTCTTACGATGCTTGTGTTCTGGTTCAGAGAGTATCTGGCTTGGCAATACAGACTGGACTGCTCTTATTGGATTAGGGCCAAGACTGATTTATATATGCCTGGGTGTAATCTGTGGGGGGCATAGTGGACAAAAGAACTATGCATTGGAATGCTACTCCGAGCGATTGTCAGTGGTTAGAATTATTGCAAGAATTAACTTTTTGTGTATTTAATCAATAGGGGGTCATGGTTCCCAAACAGAGTTTACTATGTATGTACCACCTTTGTGGAATGTGATACCTATGGATAATTGGATGAAACAAGGGGGTATTACTGAGAACATAATAGACACTTTGTATCGCTTTCCATAACCCCAGCAAGCCAGTCTGTGCTCTTTATGCACTAGTGTAGCCCTGTGTAATGCACCTTGAAACTATTGTGGTGGCCTGTGGGCACCTTATGAACAGCACCACTCTCTCACTCTCTGCAAACCATAGTAACAAACACCAGATTTAAGGAACACTGAGTAGGTTCACAGAAATACTCGGAAAATATGAGAAGCATACAATATTTGGATCCTTTGAGTAGTAATATCACTTGGACATGCCATGGTAGTGCAGGTTCAGATTAGTGCACCAAAGTTACTATGTGCAGAACAGTCAAGATACCCCAGCAAGGTGCGGTGCACGCAGACATAACATTCCTAGGATCAGCCCAATATACTGTGCCATACGTGCATCTGCATGTTTTGACACCTGCACTATGTGAGGGAGTGAAGCCCTGTACAAAGTCTGCAGCAATGGAACATTCTGCATAAGAATTAAAGAGATGCGCTCATTCTATACTTCAGAGACAGAAAGCCTGTGTTGCATATGTGCTCAAGTTGCAAGGTTTCCTATTGGCTACAGTTTCGCTTAATTTTCTGGCGCTGCTGAAGATCATTCTGTGATCACTCTGACCCAAGACAACATAACCAAGGTTCTTAAATCTTACAGAATGAGTCTTTCTGTGAGGAGGGACAGGAACAAACTCTCATGAGAACCTTCACAGTTGTGAAACCTTTAGTGTTGCCTGCTGATCATTAACGCCAAATCTCCTTGTCTTACCCAAGAAAAAGAAGAACAGCTTCAGAAGGGTAAAATCCAAACATCACAGAACACCTCACTGTTACAAAGATAGACCCCCTACCTGTCAATGGTAAATATACCAAAGTCTGAAGTGCAAGGCTATCCCAAAGATACATTATCACCACAGGAAAAAACACTAATTTCCACAAATTGATCATCCAACAGACACAAGGTATGGACATACAAGCGCAGCCCTGATCCACAGAGGCCAAGATCTCGGGTCCATCGACAGAAGGAGGAGATAAAAGGTGAAAGGGTAAGGCCATCACACCTGTATTCTCACACCTTCTACACAACAGTGAGGGTACAACCGAGTAGGTGAATGGCATGGACATTACATAGACATTATCCACATATCAAGAGATGAAATAGTTAACTAGTGAAGGACAAGACACATCACACATAGTTCATTCAGAGATAGAAACATTTTACACAAAAGTGGAGTTGAAAGCCAATAGGTGATAGTGAGGAATCTGACTTATGCATCAATCCAACGACAAACAACAGGCTACAGTGCCAGAACTCCTACACACCAACTGATGATGGGAAAAGGCAACTAGGTTGTGTATGGCACATGGAAACCCCATCCACAGGGAACCAGAGCTATCCATCAAAGGAAGAGGTATGGTCAACAGGTGGATTACATGCACAGCATGGATACAGATCATCTGCAGACTCAGACCTTCTTACGCATCAACAGGAAGAACAGTACAACAGGTTGAGAAAGTGACATTTCAAGACAACGACATCTGAGATTATACTCTTCTGAAGCACCCATGCCCCAAAACCTAGACGCTTTCTTCAGTAAACAAGGTCTACTCAATTGTTTGGGAACTTCAAACCTAAATGTGCTCCATAGGGACAAAGTGCTAGGAGTTCGAGAGATGCAGAAATATGCAGGTGATACAAACCTCTGGATAAACTTCTTCACCACCTCCATGCCAGCGTTAAGCTCATTCAGTGCCAGGATGTACTCCTGTGTGAAGAGTCTCAGCCGAGGGCATTTCCCGAAGTCCTGTGAAGAGAAGTTTAGTCTTAGATGGACATGAACAGCTGGTTTTCATTTAGATTTACATTCATTAGAGGCAGTGAATAATCTCTTGGATTTATCATACAGCAAGACTATTTGTGTTGTTTGCAAATCATCCTACTTGGATTTCCCAACAGACAATCATTGAGAAAACACAAAACTACTAATTCCTTGAGACTTTGTGAACTGTCAAAATCACAACCAATCAGAAGTGGAAAAGAACAGCCAAACACTAGAGGCACACGGTGTGTGTATGTACAATATCTGTGTTGCACTCGATGCCTCATCTTTCCCGTCAGCTTTTTGGCATTAGAATATGATCTTAATTGGTCATATTTACAATATTGTCCTTTCAAGAAATCTGACCATAGCACACTAGCTGCATTTTATTTGACCCACTTCATTTTGTTATTTTTTTTTTAATTACAAGGCTAATTTCCAGATGAAAATTGTACTTTATTGCAGTATTTATATAGCACTTACTACCCCTATGTGGGGTGCTGAAGCACTTATGACAGGTATGCGAGACTGTAACTTTGATACGATTAGCAGTTTTCTATGACTGTCCCTTCTGTGCTTGGTTTTCAGTATCAATGTGAACCTGGCTCCGACCTGTGGCAGGCCAACCCCTCTTATTAGGATGCCTCACTTTCCATCGCAGGTAGACTCAGTTGCCTCTGTTCTCTAGCTAACAATACATATTTGCATTGGTGATCTGCTGCACACGATTTAAAGGCAGCCTGGGCAGCACAGAGTAGAGATCTTCTTATCGGGATGGATTAAAAGATGATGAACCTTTTTTATTATGAAGTAAGATATATTGTAGAAAGTTACTAAACCGTTCCATAAGACCATGATGAAGAACACATTTGGTCCAAGCATCGATTAGTAAGTGATGCTAATACAAAGAAGAACTAACACAAGACACGTAGGACATAATGTACGAGTTACTTACCTTCGGTAACGATTAATCTGGTAGAGATGTTGTCTAGCCACAGATTCCTTAACTTAGAATATCCCCAGACTGGATCCGGAAAACTTTTTGCAGCAGCACCTCTGCGCGCCTAGGGATGGCGCCACACGACTCCGCCCTGACGTCGTCCATGGACGTGACATCAGCAAGGTCATCTAAGTCCCTCCCGGCGTGCTGACGTCAGTTTTCTTCAGAGAAACTTTTTTGCGGCACAACACGGAGCCACCAACAAACTGTGAAAGTATGGGAACAGCGTGCGAAGGATGAAAAATCTGTAAAAGAAAGAAGGCGGATGGTGCAAAACACCTTCATAAAAAAGACAGTATCAGACACTGTCTACATATACGAGAAGAAGTAAGGGCAGAGCAAAGCTCTGAGAAAAAACCCCGCAAAGCGAAGCATGGACCCTCTCCAAAGGCTGAGTAACAAGGGAAGAATATCGCAATAGGCAAGATAGATCGTTATTACCATGTAAAACTGCGCCGACCAACAAGGACGGGACATAGGAAGAACAGTCCACATTTGCAGCGAACAGGAGGTACAAGTTTTAAAGCCCGAAGGCATCGCACACTGTTCCAGACGCAAAGTGTCAAAAGGGGCCTGAAAACAGGTCAGAGGAACCGCTTACTCCAGATTCACGTTGCACACGGAAAAGAAGGAAACTGACGTCAGCGCACTGGGAGGGACTTATATGACCTCGCTGACGTCACGTCCGTGGAGAACGTCAGCGAGGGGTCATGTGGCGCCATCCCCCGGCGCGCAATGGTGCTGCTGCAAAACGTTTTCCAGATCCAGTCTGACGCCTGGAGATATTCCAAGTTAAGGACTCTGTGGCTAGATGTCTCTATCAGATATTAATTTATCTTCCCATTCATTTGAGAATAAGTGGAGGCTGGATGGGAAGGTTGAAGAGGTGGACCCAGGATCAATGGAGTATGTATTACGTAATTTGCTGTCGAGGCTTTAGCTTTGGAAGAGGTATCTTTTTCAGAGAAATCCCCAGGTAATCAGTGATCCCTCGCAGTCTGAAACCTTAGTGTGAATGTTCTTGAGGACTCTATTAGAGGATGGTTGTGCGAGGACTACAGAGGACTCAATGTATCTGTGCATCACAGAAACACGGCGAGGCACAATTTGCTGTGTCTCTGTGGTTGTGAAGTCAAGATCCCCTTCAGTGCTAAAGATGCTACCCTTTCCCGCCACCCACTCTGCATTAGATTATGTTTTGGGAGCGCGCCCAAGCTCAGCAAAGGCAAAGATTCCAAGTATCAATTTCAGCCAAGATTATCGTTTAGTTCCACAGATGAACAAAGTCATATCTTTTCCTCAAGATATAAGGTTTGCTTTCAGTGCTTTGATGTCAACTGCATCCGCACTGGACTGATATTCGAACGATGAGCAGCCTTTAGGTACTTCAAACATCTACAGATGTGACTACGTCAAACCAACATCAGAGTGCTGTACTGGCTGTCCGCGGGGAAGTGGGAGGGGGTTAAAACCATCTGTTTCTCATAGAATGTTCTGCGTGTGGGCCGCCCATAACACTAGACGTCCCAATGCAAAAAATATTAGTCCTTTGGGCGTTGAAATCCGCTGACCTCAGAATGTTAAATATTTCTGGATTTCCCATCTCCCCAGCAGTGCTAGACATCAATTGTGACGATTTCTCCAGAAATACAATTTATCTCGGACAACATGGTATTTAACTAAATACATTAGCTTTCACAAAAGCATTTTAAATTTGTAAATGAATACAAGTGAAGCTAAACAGCAGTAGGTATATTTCTGTAACTGTACGTCTTTTTCTGTGCTGTACACACACACAGTGCTGCACAAGAATGCCAAAGACACCAAAGAAAGTGTGTTGAGTATAAAAATACAGGCATTAAGTAGGCTGCAGTGGGCAATACTTCTCTAAGCCCCTGGCCACACAATATTTCGGTGATTAATAAACAAAACATTTTTACTGCGGTAAGTCATTTCTATTTCTCCTCATAGAGACGGAGCAACAAACTAAGGTGTGTCTCCATGTCTAAAGAACATCTAAGTTGACAAGAGAAATAACGCTCTATAAGACCTGAAGAATAGGGGGACCATTTTTATAACTTATAGCAAATACAAGAACCCGCAAGGAAATGGCCAACAGTCCAAGTGATCAAGGCCGGGCGCCCTCTTAGTAAGCAGATATGCATCAGGTCTTCCTGGAAATCCAGAGGATGACTGATTTAGGTTATGTTTTTCAGCACTGGGGTTCTTGGCACACCCTGGAGGCGTCTTTGATCCCCGTGGCATTGGGGTGCTTGTGAAGGGGGACTACGGCAAACTAGTGGATGCACATAAATACACATAGTGGGTGATGACATTTCTAAAAAGGAAGAAAACAGAATGGCGGGCAGCTATGCTATATTTGTGCCCACAGCAAAGCCTGTTTGAAGAAGTGCAAGCAGACCTTTGCGGTAAGTGACAGGAAGTAGTGCGGGTGTGTGTGTGGGGTTGTATGTTTATGTATGTATGTGTGTATGTAGATGTCTCGGTGTGGTGACAGCTCCATATTCAACTTATATTTTCAGTTCAACACCTACCAAGGGACACCAACGTACAATATTTCCATACTTTGTGGGTTGTCCACTTATTTCATTTAGTTTTAACTTCCAGTGTGCATTTGGGCTTCCAGCAACAATATGTTGACTGTCGAGGCCTGATATAGCGCTGGTGACACCCGGCACAACAATGTTCGTTGGCGCCCCCCCATGACCACCTCTGTCACAGATTTCTTCATGACCACCTTTTAACAGCGCTCCCTCAGGTCTCCATAACCACTTTCTCTCAGAAGCATTTAATTAGTTCTATAGCGCTTCTCGTAGCAGTGTATGGTGTCAGAGAACTTTACATCACACACTTAACACAGAGACAATCAATCATACGTGTGTAAATTAGTGCACATGAAATGTTACGCAAGACAGTGGACCACAAGGTGTAGGAGTCACATGTCATCCATACTGGTAAGCAGTATAGTTTAAGAGTGCTTGGTCTGAAGAAGAAGAAACAACGTAGAATTTAAGGCGTAACACTATGGTTGGGGGTTCTCTTTAAAAATAAGAATTGATTTCTACCCATATAAATCATTTTTGCAACATTAGGATATTGAAAAACTGGGGAAAAAATCATAACGCTCTAATTTATATTGTGCAGTATGCATGCAACTCTTTGACGGCAGTTAATATCTCACTGTTCTATATTAGGATTTTATCTTATAAATTACAAGTTACAAAATGATCTCTCTGACAAAAGCAGTAACCTACTGACCGATTAACAGTACATGCACTTTGTGATCCGCTGGGTAAACGTTCTTTGCAGCTGGCATATTAACCCTATGGGCTACCTTTCAATGAGTCAAAACTTCCACTAGACAAAACTCCGGTCTCTCTCCAGGAAGAACATTAATCACCAAACTAATA
Source organism: Triturus cristatus (assembly GCF_964204655.1). Taxonomy (NCBI): domain Eukaryota; kingdom Metazoa; phylum Chordata; class Amphibia; order Caudata; family Salamandridae; genus Triturus; species Triturus cristatus. The sequence goes on from NC_140595.1 coordinate 682,500,827, forward strand.
TTGACATTTTTGTTGTTACCTGAAAATTGCTAGAGGCCAGGAACATGGCAGCAAGTGATTTAAAACCGAATGTACTTGCAAACACTAGACATAAACAACAGATAGTAGTGATCCCTTACAGGGAAATGACCGCACATTCACTATATACAAAAAATAAGTAAGCATATCTCTCGTGGATCGTGGGGCCTCACGGATCGGTTGGAGACCTCGCTAATTAGAAGCTCTGGCTCACAACGTATCAGGGTTGTGTCACAGGAGCTACTACAAGAGTGTTACTTTGTGGTTTATTTACACGAGAGCACTACTACCAGCCCGCAGAGTGGATACCCATTTAGCTACATTAGTAGACAATAGGAGGGTTGTTTGATCTTAAGGAGATGTTTTGAAGCGCTACCGGGACATTAATGTGGATTCTATGCTAAGATACCTGTGGATGCTTTGCTGCCCGGTTATTAATGATCTTATGGCCATACGATTCCAAACATTTAAATTGGATTCAGACTGAAATTTCGACTATCAGGATTTTGTTTGTCGTATGTGGGACATTTGGAATTCAGGGTGTGTACCACAATATTTTGAGCGGATGTGCATTTATATACTGCGACGCACGTATAGAAAAGGCGCGATTCTGATTTTGGATTGCTGTTTTCGATGTTTATGCCTTGAAAAAGCCTGTGTAAAGACGAAACACGTGTCGGCTAATCGCGTGCTGGGAATTTTAAGATTTATATTTTGAGAATAAAGACTGCCAAACGACTTGGACTGACCTCTCTGGATTCCCGTTTCTGATTAATACTTTTGTGCTTTCCTTGCTTTGAAATTGGGTTTATTTATACCCGAAGGTCGAACATACGCAATTAGGACTTGAATAAAACAAACGGTGTGCTGTATAGGCCTCTATTTTCTATGTGTACTTGCAAACACGGCGCCCCCACCCGAAGTCAGTGCCTGGTGCGATTGCACTGGTCGCACTGCCCTAAAAACTGTTTATTGAAGCTTCTTACCCTGGAAGGAGAGAGTCTGGAAATTAATCTTTTTTCCAGATTCTAAAATTAAAACTTCTAGGAAAAAAAGATTTCAATTGCTTGATTCCCGGGTTTCTTCCTCCACCAAGTAATTGTGTTGCCTAGTTCCACAATAACTTCTTAGGCTATCAGTCTGAGTTATTAATTTTGAGGGGCTGTTTGTCATGATGTATATTTGTTATATTAGGACATGGACTTACATTTTTGTTTAGAATGTAATGCGTAGTGTAGATCTTTTTAGGTTCCTTTCTAGTAATTTTTTTGTAGCTTTTGAAATACCGTAAATTTGCTTTTTGCCCTAGACACGATTGCTCAAAGTCAACAGGGGATATCATTTCAGTGTTTTAACATAGCGTAAGTGGTTGCGCAGCGGGTCAGGCGAGAGGGCGGTCATACAAGCCAGTGGACAAAAGCAAATCCTACTTTGGCCCAGCTAAACATGCAAGCCACTGAAAAATATTGTCTACCACTGAACGAGTAATGTGTTATTGCACATTAGTAGCTTATGTATACTGTGCATCATCTGGACATAAAAAGTTACCACATTGACTGCAGCACCATGTGCAGACTATCTCCAGATGCTAGGCAGTGGGCATGTTACTGACGCAGGCTACATTTAAAGCACTTCAAACATGCCAATCCGACAAGCAAACCAGATACCCTCAAGACATTTTCAAGCAACTCTAAGACAGAACACAATACCTAAAACACATCATAATAGGAAGACTCATGCTGCAACGAATGATGGAATCCTTAGAATTGCGTGGAAGGCTTGCTAAATGGTGGGAGAGCTCAGTGGCATGTTCACACCATACGGTGTGGTTTACAACAGCCTCTGACATGGAAAAACATATAAAATGCCAAGAGAAGTGCTACACAGTCCTTCAAGGCTCAGCTCATGAACAAAATGGCCTCACTGGAAGACTGCCTGCTTACTTCCCAAACCAAGAAATCCTGCTGTTCTATGCGTACCTTCGGATTCATGATACTCTTTCCAGTTACAACTGTGTTCTGTTTTGTATACGTCACTGTTAGACTTAGCATCTTTTGGCGTGTTTCCCCTAAGTTTTTGCTTTCTGCCCTCTAGGTTTTGACACTGTTTTTGCTGGCGTAGTGTTACTGCGCACTTTTCTCACTGCTGATCAGTGGCAAAATGCAAGTGCTCCTGTGGTAAATTGTGTTATGGATTTGTATTTCCATGATTGGATATTTGATGTACTTGTTAGTCCCTAGTAAAGTGCACTGTGTGTGCCAGGGCCTGTAAGTCAAATGCTACTAGTGGGCCTGCAGCACTGATTGTGCCACCCACGTGAGTAGCCCTAAAAAGGCAACTCAGACCTGCCATTGAAGAGTCTACGCACAGTTTGTAACTGCCATGTCGACTTGGCAAGTGCACCCACTTGCCAGGCCCTAAACCTTTCCTTTTCCACATGTTAGTCACCCCTAAGGTAGGCCCAAGGTACCCCTGTGGGCAGGGTGCAGTGTATGTGAAAGGTAGGACATGCCCTGGTGTGTGTGGCATGTCCTGATAGTGAATTACAGCCCATTTCATTTTTCACTATTGCAAGGCTACCTGTTCCCCATAGGACAAAATGGGAAGTTTGTTTATAAAATCTTATTTACATAACTGGCCCTGGGAACTAGGTTGAAAAATAAAGTTTAGTATGCCTGAACTCAGAATCTAAAGATGCATCTTTTAGTGAAGGTGGTTTTTACATTCTGTGTTTGAAAATAACACTTTTAGAAAGTAGGTATTTTCTTGCTCAGTCATTCCGTGTGCTTCTGCTGGAATGTGGAGTGCCTGTCTGGGTTTTGGATGACAGAAGGCTGGGGAGCAGGAGTGGCTCCAGATAGTCTAGGTAGGGTCGGGAAAGGCCTGAATAGACCTGGGCTACAATGGGGGAAGGGGGAGGAGATTTCCTTGCACCTCAAAGGGCCTGGTCTGCCTCTGACAATGCTGTCTCCATCTCCTGCCAGGAAATCACACCAGAGAAGGCAGAACTGGTTCTGGCTGGGCACAGACACTCTCTGCCTAAGAGATCAAAGGATTTTGGGATATAAATATTGGGGCCCAGACCCCTGAACTTTAGAACTCTTTTGGATCAAGAAGACTGCCAAGAAGAAGAGCTGGAGAAGCTGTGACGAGGACCTGCCAGTTTGCTGTGTGCTTTGCTCTGTTGGCCTGCAGGGACTGCTTGCTTCTGTCTTGGGCAATGAAAGGACTGGACTGAACTTTCTGAAATCTGCTTTGTGAGTTTCACCAAGGGCTTAAGGTAGAGTTTTCCCCCTATTCAAGAAGTCTCAGGAACAACAAAGACTTCAAGCTCTTCTGCCCGCAGCACTGGGGACTGTGTGTTTTGTGCTGCAACAGATGAAAAGCAAATCAACGACACCGCTGCCGACTCCGTGTCCTGTCGGAACAGCAGAGGGCACCGCCGCAATGCCGCACCATGACCTTGGTCTCACCGACGATGCCTGCTGACGCCGCCACCAAGCCGCTGCTCGCACCGCGACCTGTGGGCACCGCACTCCACACCGCCTCGCTTCACGACGACGCCTTGGTATCCCAGACGACGATGCTCCACGCGTCGCTGCTGCTTGCACCATGGTTCGAGGGCACCGCTCGTAAAGTTACATGACGCACCGCCCTCATCCCGCACCGCAGCCTTAGCCTACCGACGCTGACGTTCAAAAGCCAACGACAGCGCTTCAGCAACAACAACGCCACTGCTTGCACCGTGACCTGCTAGCACCGTGACGAGCACCAACTTCATCTCGCACCGCAACCCTGGTCTCACGACGATGCCATCTGACGCCGCCACCGAGCGGCTGCTCGCACCAGAACCTGAGGGCACCGCATGCCGCACCGCTGCACTTCGAACCGCAGCACCTGACACCTGCCGACGGCAGCGCCCCGGATCCCAACAGAGAGGAGATCGACCTGCAACGCATTCGACTTCGAGGACTCCGATGACTCCTGCACCGACCTCTGGACGCCGTGTTATCAGAAACTCAACAAAGAGGTCGCCGGCGCCCTGCATTTCTAAAAGGTACTGTTTGCGGGTCTTCCCGACACCGTAGCTGGCCCACGACGCCGCGGTCAGCCAGAACTGTTTGGATTGGTTTGCTCACAACGCCGTGACAGACCCGGATGGAGCTATCGACATCAAGGAACTGTTTTTAAAGCTTATTTTGACAACTGTAGATTTTTAGGTACTGTATTGTGGATTATCGTTTTTGGTCTTGTCTTAAAGTATATCAAAATATTGGCTATTTTTCTACACTGGTGTGGTGTCCTTTTGTAGTGCTTACACTGTATTACTATGGGTTATGTGCAAATGCTTTACACACTGCGTCAAAGATGAGTGTGACTGCTCGTGCCAAGCTACCAAGGGGGTGAGCAGGGGTTATTTTAGGAGTGTAACTCCCTTATCCTGACTAGGAAGGAGAGTCCCTATTTGGACAAAGGTGCAAGCCCTTGCCAACTAGAGACCCCCATTTCTAACAGTCACTTACTATTTTTGTCCAGAATTGTGGCCTTTGTTTTCATATTTGAATCCCCTCCAAGGACAGATTTCTATTCTAAGCACTAGTTAAAATCCAAAAGCAACTTTTGGGGAGGGTTTTATTGACCATGTACAAAAGACGTTTATGCATCTGAGAGAAAAGGGCCGGATGCCAATGCTATGCCCTTTGAGCTGCAGTGGGTTGGCACGTCTGCATTGTAAATGCCAGATATACACAAAAATGTTACAAAGACAAGGGCATTTTTCCCCAATGTAAACTCAGATTCATGAAAGCAGACACTGGCCACCACTCGGGTCACTGGGAAATATGAAGCCCGTGGTGCCGGGCTTGATGCTTCGCGAGTCAGTGGTTAGACTCAACCACCAGAGTGCATCATCTGCTAAACTTCCCTTTCTGGATCCCAGACACACATTATAAGGGTTCCAGTCAATATTGAAAGCAAAAGCAGTTAGAGGCAATCTTTAACCATGTTAAGTTAAGCTCTCCTAAGTACTGGGGGGAAAAGTTGGTCTGATCATTGGGATACGAGGTGGTGAATCAAGGCTGATTTTATAGGTGGACAAAAAAACAAGTGCTTAACACTAGAAGAAGAATAGTTCAGAAGTTATGTAGAAAAACAGAAGGAAGCAAAGATTGTAATATAGAAGGCATAGCAGTGACTAGGCACACTGTGAGGTACGAAAAGCTTCTACACTTATAAAAGAAAATACAAACAAATTAAAATGTAACCAAAAAATAATACAATAGGGAACATTAGATATGGAAAAATGGATCAAGACTTATTCTTCACAAGAGCGACTAAGGTCACAATCTTCGGCCCAAAATGGAGACTTCCTTCTATCCAGGCGGCACACAATGAAATGGCTACCAACATTCTGAGATTTTTGCACGCTCCAAGACTCCTTCAATATTCACTGATCCTCTTTATTTTCATCATAGAATATTATAGGTAATGCTCTATTTTGCTTCATGCAGGAGGATAGTATAAACTTTAAGATTTGTGTTATTGTGGCTTTATGTAGAACAGACACACGCTAGAATGCACCATCAATGAATCTCCTGGGTAGTTTTAGTAACAGCGTCTGAGACTTGCTAGACAGAGTAGGGAATAGAGTGTGGTATTCCACATCGCACAATACACAAATTTCTCTATATTATAACTGTAAAGATTTATGTGGCCTAAAGCGACGGATGAAATGCAATTTGTGCTCAACTTGCTGTTCAAAGTTGGATGCAAAAACAGTTGTGCCAGAGTTCTTAACATTACTGCGGCACTGGTAATCAGGCCGTTAGCTGTGTAACCTACAATCGTGATGGGTCGGACATCAGTGGCGGCTCCTCTGCTAAGGTGGAGGAGCGTTGCCCTACTACGCAAAAGGAAAAATAAAATGACAATATATCGTAATTGTCATTTTATTTTTTCCGATTGCTTGCAGCCTGTGTGCAGTGTGTGGTGGGGCTGGGCAGAGGTATGCGCTCCCAAAGTGGGAATAAACTGTTTGACCGGCCCTCTTGGGCTGACCAAACAGTCCTCAGGGGAGCTTGTGTGCTAGGTGCTTCCTGCTGCTGCTGTCAGCAGGACAGGAGACCGGAAGAAGAAGAGGAAGCAGGGGAGTCGGCGGCCAGCTGGCCTATGGTAAGTGTTTTTTCATTGATTAGTTAACCCCCCCTTCGCCTCACCACCCCGTCCAGTAGCAGCCGCTACTGCAAACAATCTGTCAGTATCTTTAACATTGGCAAAGAGATGTATGAGAATCCATCACATATTCATTAGCATGCAGTGTGGCTGCCTTGTACAACCAACCAAAAGTGCTCCAAACTTCATGCCACAGAACACACTCACCATGTTATGCTTAAGGATTCGCTGCACCACCGGTGTGAACACTTCGATTACAACCATGGAACGGGGACGCTCTCTGCAGTGCTAAAATGAGAGAACAGCAGTTACAGCGGTGCACAAAAAAATAACTCAACCTGTAAACCAACCGTACAAAAATACCATGGAGATGCCTGAGATAATACTTACCTGATGAAGATTAGCATCTCCCTTGGAGTAGCATTACACCATTATTCAAATTTTCTGCGACGGTACAGAAATGGAGCAACCATATGCAAATCAGCGCATCAGTGCACCAAGTTAATCAGCCCAGACCACACTGCTAGAGCCCACGCCTTCAGCATGAGATGAAAAGTAATTGTAGAAGAATTGCTAACTAGCTGGCCTCTCTCTCTTCAGTCCAGCTCCAGAACATAAGGATCAATAAAATAGTAAATAGCTGTATATGCCCATTTCCAGTTTAGTGGACTCAACAGACAGTAATAAACGTGATGAAAATGCCAGAGCTAAAGCACTCTAATTACTATATCTTTGGCTTAACACTTCCTGTCTGATGGCGTTTTTATAGACGCTACGCTAGCCCAATACAAGCATTCAGCGTCGGACTGATTTGCATATAGGCAGCCCAGTTTTGTAAGCGTAGGCACATATTCTAAAATGCTGAATTACTGCTCTACAACCCTACTAGCAATAACCCCTGTAGTGACGAAGGCCTGTCTCAAGCATTTGCATTCATTACTCTTCTCAAATCACAGTGGTAGCCATCTTGGTCTATTAAAAAGGCTAGCATCTGTAAGGTGTGATACCTGTTCATGGACTAACATAAGTAATACAAATGTCTTACAGTTAACCAGGTTTCAGAGCACAGGTGCCCTCTTGTCTGGTGCCACACACTAATCTACACAAACATTTCCACTGTTTGCAAAGATCAGACGCAAGTTAAACAGTTTACAACAAAAATTAATCTATCTACATACTCAGAGTCAAATAGATTTCACTGTTAATCTGAAGAGTTTATGGATACAGAAGTCGAAAAACTGGAAACTTTGTACAGTGTATGCTACACTGCACCTATGGTCTCTTTATTAGGGACAGAACCTCTAATCATGTGTTCCTGAATAAGTAAGGAGTGATACAACTGTTCACAACCACCAAAGAGGTAGAGTGCAAAGTAGGCTATAGGAGGGTCTGGTCCATTGGCAGTGCTCACAGTTCTCAGTTCTGGCGGAGGGGAAAGAACATACCTACTAAGGCAGTGACAGTGAAGGACCGATGGGATCACTCTTTGACCACTGCATGGAAGGCTATTAGATTCCTTTTTCAGTAAACTGTCGTCATCAATGCCAGGCACGGGAGGAAGGGGAAGACGGACAAAGTCAGAAGAAGTTTTTCAGTACTCCATACAAGAATTTCAAAATGGGGCTTAGACAGACCTGGTCACCACCTTTAAGGCATTGTCTGCTTGCAGGTGCCAGACACCCGAGCCTTGTGGAGGTGGTACCTTTCCTCCTACCAGCACTAAGCATGAGGCCATAGAGTGGGGGAGGAGCATTCAACATATCTGAGTACATCATAGAATAGAAGCATCAGGGTGCTCAAAGTTATTCAAAGCCTCATGTAGGCGGGGATCTAATCTCCAGGGTACTCTCCAAAGTCCATTACCTTCAAGAGCCACCCTTGTTGAGAGGTGGCTCTTTATCGAACGTGTTCCATGGTGGGATGACGCAGCATTGGAGCCATCAATCAGAACTGGAGCTTCATTTAACCACGCAGTCCTTGAGCGTTCACACAAGGAAACTTTAACCCAATACCATTTTTTTAACTGCAGTCCATCGTTGTGAAGGAGCAGAAAAAGATCCCTCTGGTTTGTGGCACGTTTCACTCCTTCATAGACCACAAGGAGTAATTTCAAATAGGCGGACCTGGTGAATTGGTTCACATCAGATCCAACCCTCTTCACCCACCATTAAAGAGCACGGTTCAAACCACACTTGAAACATACTGCACTGTTTCCATCTCCTTTGTAAATGTGCTCCAATGCATCTGGTTTATGTGGAAGCTGTGTTCGGTCTTAAACTCCTCCCATCAGAAGGGCCATTTAGCCTCTTCAAGTGTCAAGACAGAATCACAGTTACTCCATTGGTGAAGCCTTGGATTAAGGACTGTGAATTCGAAGTCATGGAGACGTCAATCACATCTAGTTGTTTTATGAAACCCTGCAAGTCATGTCTCTAGATGGAGGCGGAGTCTAAAAAATTCAAGACATTGTGAAGCCTGTAAGTAACCTAAGAATCTGATGTCCGACACACTGAGTCTAAAACTAACATTTTAACATACAATCATTCCTCCAATGTCTGCACAGAACTGTCATGCTCAACTACTTGGGAGCCTTAATAATTGCAGATAAGGGATGAATGCACAAAACGATGTAAAGGTTGTTAAAAACTATGAATAAATGTATCGGGGGAATTTTGATCTTGGTCTGTGTCCGTGGCTCCCGGTGCAGAGCCCGATGGACATTGAGATGCATTTTGAAAGATCGGCATCCTTTTTCGGGCTATGTTATGAAGGTCAGCAACTCATAAGAACCGAAAAGACCCCATCTGCAAACTGTCTTCAACGACGTGAAATGGAGCCCGGAAGGTACATTCCGATCAAAAAATCCTACATGCCGTACATTAATGGTGATCTTTCTAGTTGTTTTTGGATATGCAAGGATCTCTACTCCACTGGATCCACTCCTCCTGCAACTATTTTACTTCTGATACTCCCTACACTTTGGAACAGAAGATAGGAAAATATAATGCAGACAAATCAATACAATCAGCGGACCCACTTGACAGAAAGTCTCCACATTTCAAGTGTATCGCAACTTTCCCATGCCTACAGTACTCTGCTTCTCCTAGAAAGCAAGCACCTCCATGGGCAAACTCACAGCTGCAGGTGAAGCACTATCAGGCCAGTATTAGGTAGACTGGATTATATAAAAAAACGCCCATCCGTCTGAATAACTTGTTTTTAGTGGATTCTTGGATCTGGAAGGGTTAGGGTCTTCTCTCATGCTAGGATTCAGTTCATTCCAAAGGTTGGTTCCCTGTATTCCTAGGGACCTGCCACTACGCTTCGCCTTTTGAACGGTCATTGTTGAATAAGAATTCATGTGGTAAAATGAAAGGAGGGGATGTACTTGTCAGAAGCACCCACAAATTCTGAACCTAATTCTAGATCCACTAAAGACACGCCTTTTCAAAATCTATTCATACAACAAATCACCCACTCGCCTCTCTCACTAGAACTAATCTCAGAATCAGCCCCACACAAAGAGTAGTCAACCTATGCATATCTGTATTTAGACACATCATCAACCTTACTATTTTCATCAAATAATCCAGCCCTGTCTCATGCAGATGTAGGGCTGGATATGTCTGCTATAGAAGAACTCGGAATAAATGTAACCAAAAAAACGACAAGCCATACCTTGCAGAAGAATTCACAGAGGTCGGGAGGTGGATGGTTATTTTCCAGTAGGGGTGCGATTGCCTTAAATACATACAAAACGTTTGTGTAAGTGAGAATGCAGCATGAAAATGTGGCAACATTTTGAATAAGCAACTACTTTGCACTGTCTGAATAAACCCATTCAAGGCGGGAAAATGTGGTTTGTGTTAGGAGCTACAGATGTGAATGTGTAATGTCTTCCACCGGTGAGTGGCCATGGCATGTCTGGAGCACACATGTAGTTTCATATGCAGTGACACTTATGCACGGAAAAAAAGGTACATGCGTTTTCACCCTCTAAACGTACAAATATCCCAGACTTACATGAAAATTGCGTAAACACCATAACATATAGTCCAGGACATTTACATGAGCCCCTTCATATGCTGATATAGATTATATTATTTAATTTTATGTCGAAGGTGTGTATCATCTAGCTTCACCATCGGAGTATCTACTGTCCAAAAACTGCCAGAGGCCACTCAGAGCCTTCAAATGAGCAGGTGACAGATGCTCTCCGGCTTCACCTCAGATATTTTTGTCATAGGGTCTAACTGTCCAATAGGGCCACATACAGGTGAATACAATTGTGGATGACTTCCACCGCATGACATTTTTACTTTTTGGACACACACAGGCCTTGTCCGACTTTAGGTTTTATGACTTTACGAAGAAAATGGACACACAAAAACTGGGCAACACGTTAGGCAGTTTTTGCTAGTGGTGCACAACACCACCTGGCCCACACAGTTTGAGGTTTTAGGAGTTAGACAAACTCACAAAAGGTGGTGTTCTCTCGTTTTCTAGCTGTGGTCCTATGTTTTGGGTGCTCCAGATGCTACTCAGACGGCCAAGGTGGAACATAATAGTATTATTAAAGATCACCAGCCGAATGGGCATAGGGTGTATTTCACTGTTTTTGCAATTTTCATGTACGTTTGAGATATGTTTCTTGTTCAGTTCTATCACAGTGGGCGCTGTTCTCTGCAGATTTAGACACTTTTCCAAGGCCTGTCCATCAGCAGGAGCTAACACCATGCAATGCCAACTGTGGTAGTGAGTGATTACAAGCCAACAAGGGGTACAACCCATAATGCCCCTGCTACCAAAAGCAATGGTGAAAAAACTGGATAACTGGTTAACTGAGTCCAAGACAAGAGAGACCCAGCATTGAAGACTAAAGCACCCTAAAAATAGCCAACTGAGTGCAACTCCAAACTGAGGTCTCGTGTAACACAAACTCTGTATTGGGGGCTTCAGGGCTTCAACTCATCTGGACAATTTTGGCGCAATGGTGCTTAGTCTGAGCTGCTTGAAAACCTTTTGAAGCCAGGGCGATTACATTTTCAAGCAACAACAGATATGTTTTGTATAACTAGAGGCCACATGAATACAAAATTGGGGGGTGGGGGGAGGGAGATTTAGTACAGTATATTTTTTGAACACGGAATACTCTGCAATTCAGTAAGTAGAATGTTTATATGATAACCATGTTAAACCAGTTCCATCAATGCTGATCGGAGCTTAAGCTCCGTGGAAGCCGCGCGCACAACGACCTAGCGTGGTGCATCAATCTCCACATAACCAGCTGAAAGGGCCAACTCCCGACATCGGAAGATTGGGAGCGTCTGCCTTTGTCCCCACCCTCCCACCTGGCTGCTGCATTGCCGTGATATCAGCTTTATTCTCGCCAGGTGATCGCGACTCAAGATGGCACCTGGGATTGAGTGGACTTGCGCTTGGTCGTAGCAGAGCGGGCCCCGGGAAACTACTCCTGACCGTGTGGCAATCGACCTTCTGCTGCCGCGCCGAAAATCCAACAACTGGACTCCTGCACCCGGACCCTTACTACCGCACTCTGAACACCCAAATCCCTGATGCCGAGTTCGTGCTTGGGCTCTTAGGGTGGGCGATCCTGTTTTTAATTGGGTTCTTCGTGGGAAAGTAAAATCTTTCTAAAATCTACCTTTTATAAGGTATAAGCACCTTTGCGGCAGTTTGAATGATGCTTGAAGTTGCGAGAGAAATTATAGATGCAGCCTGACCCTAAGATGGTGGCCGTTCGATGGGATAAAGCGAACGCCTCAACCTTTGCCTAGTTGAGCGACGGGGGCTTGGGCGCGCCGCGGGGTTCAGAATCACAGTCCCTGACGAGAAGTGGCAAGGAGAGGGTGACATCAGCCAAGAAAACGGGCCACCTCTACCCCAGCGTGTCCCACAGAAAGAAACCTCACCGGAGCGGATAGCCTGATTCGAACTGGCGCCCGCTCTGGACAATAATAACTGTACGGACAGCATCCGGGGTTAAGGAGGCATTTTGAGCAGGCATGTGTAGGAGTGGACTGCTGTGAGGACCTAGGCATTGTGGAAGGGGAGGGCCCATGCCTGACCCTGAAATGGTACTGGCATGACTCGAGGGAGGGCACCTACAGTTATTCTACCTCCAAAGTGACCCAAGTAAATCCTTTTCTGTCTTTCTTACTTTGCCTAATGCTATCAAGCCCTTTCACCTCACCAACCTCCGTCCTGCCTCAGATGCCTGACCTTAATATGGCGGACCTACCTGCAATCGACCACCACCAAATTGGCCTCCACCCATCCCCTTCTCGCTCCACAGGTCTACAGCAAAGAGAGAAGCCCCTCCAACATCCCCATAGTGCTGGATGCCCACATATATCTAGGGCTTCCTTCTAAGCCCCAGGCTAAGTCCCTGGGGCCACTATTTACTCGAAACGGAGGCTGATGGGTGCCTGACTCTTACATGGCCACCAGTGGTGACTTTCCTTCTCGACCTGAACTTTTCCTTACATAACCCTACCAGGACTGTGCCAGACCTCAAGATGGCGTCTGGATTTCATTCGGACCATGGTCTCTCACTCCCCCACCCCCCCCCGCACTACTCTGACAACCTCCGAGTAAACCTGATCACTATCCTGACAGTGGAGTCTGAGCATTATGTCCGACGCCCGGTGAAGCTGCTCTGTTCAGCTATTGAGATCGGCCTTGGTTCATCCCCTTGACCGTCACCTACCTAGTCGGACTTTGGTTTCTCCACGTCTCCCTGTCTCGCCCATTCCTCCCTCACCGTTTCTCTGAAACTCTGCTTTTACCTTATCTCCTATCTATCTATCTGACCGATGCCTATCCTAACAGCGGAGTCTGAGCATTATGTCCGACGCCCATTGGAGCTGCGCTGTTCAGCTATTGAGGAGATCGACCTGGATTCATCCCCTTGTCCGTCACCTGCTCAGCCGGGCTTTGGGCACAGTTTTCTCCCCGTCTCTCCCATTCCCCCCTCATTGTTTTCTGTAACTCTGCTTTTTCCCGGTCTCCTATCTATCTATCTGACCGATGGAGCTACCTTGAGAGCTATAGGGGTGATTGGCTGTGGATTCCCTCCTCGGCCGTCACCTATCTATTCGGTCATTGGGCAGACTTTCCCTTCATCTCTCATACCTCTACCCCCTCTTCCTCTCCCTTCTCACTCCCCCTCTCCCCCTACCTCTACCCCCTCTTCCTTCTCACTCCCTTTTTCCGCTCTATTTTGTCTCTCCCTCTCGCTCTTTAAGGTGTCGTATATATTTGATGTAACGTGTAATTGTTATCATTGTTGTAACATTGTTGATCCTTATGTAAAGCGCTCTGATACCTACGGGTCTAGCCAGCGCTATATAAAACTCTTTAAATAAATAAATTAAATAAGGATGAGGGGATGCCAATATTTCAGATACAAATTATTGGATTTTTTACTGAGGCACAAAGAAGCATTATTATTATTATTTCAACTTATAAAGCACACGGCTACCCAAGACGGGTTTCCCGGCGCCAAGCATAGGTAGAAAGTCTAGCTGAGGCATTAGAATAACAAGGTCTTCAGTTTCTTGCAAAATACCGACAGAGAAGTGAAATGTCTTAAGGATTCTGGGAGGGTGTTCCATGGTTTTGGGCCCAGATATGTGAAGGAGTAACCTCCCATATGCACCAGACCGACGGATTCTGGGCAAAAGGCATAAGACCTGATTACATGATCTCAGTGAATGAAGACAGGTTGCTCATGTATGATGCAACAGTCACAGTACATCCTGTAATGGCTTTTATCCAATACATCAAGAGACACCATATTGTGACATATAAGGTAGCGCTTAACATGTCTGGGTTCTCACTGGGGGGTTGTTTCCAAGGTATTCATGTGCAATGAGACAGTTTGTAAGAACCTACATCAAGGCTCAGTTTTGTAATAACCTAACAAGCTTAGGACAAAGGGTTGCAGGCAGCACCCACACATGTTGCACTGTTAGTAACCAACACTTGTGCGTGGTTCATGATTATTCATTCCAATACGTGCATGGCGCAAGCTTTGCAAGGAGAAACAATGCATAGGGCACTGCTGGTGATCAACGCCTGAGCATAGTCAAGGGTTTTATGAAATTCACAAGTTTAGGGCCCAGAATATGAGAAGAACCTTTGAAGGGGCACTAGTGATAAACACCAGTGAAGGGGGCACTGTTTTTCCTCGCATAACTCACAAGCATGAGCATAGTTTGTAAGAAACTCAAAAGCACAGGGCAAGGCTTGTAGGATACATCCATGGAAATAACTTGTGCATGTTTCTAAATAACCTCCATACACGTGTCTGATTGCAAGAAACATTCACTAGGCACTATTTTAAGGAATTTACGAGGGTCCGTCTGAACAAGTGGGCACGGTTTGTAACAAGCAGAGCAGTATTTGGGTAGGTTCGCTGTACCCTCTGAAGAAGACAGCGGTACCCACTGAATGCAGAACCTAGGCCAGGCAGCCATGTGCAGTGATGGCGAGACCATCCGTGACAAAACTATGCTGAATGCCTGAGGGTCACATATGGCCACGTGCAGTATGTACCACAGCCACCTCTGTGGGGAGAAGTCACACCCTGGACAAATCTGGGCAGAGGTTTGAAGATTCCTTCTCACAGTAACTACAGATGCCTAAACGTGTCTAGATTTTTCAGAGTATGATCTACAATATCAGACTTTCCTTCAAGGAGTGAACAGGACCTGCTCCTGTAGGCGAGTACTCTAAATGCCAGGCTCTCTTCGAGCTGGCACTGTGCACCAGGTTTGATAAACTTGCAACCAAAAAGGCTGTTTCCCATCATCAGAACATTGTGCATCTGTTTATAGTCAGTAGTTGAAGATCTTTTGTGTGTTTTGTGTTATTCAACATTTTACAAATGAGTCACAAAAGTTCATAGAATATGGTCAAAGAGGTATAGCGCCCAGCTTTGAAGGTACCCAGCCCATATGCAGATGTCTACTCACCACAATAATGTTTTCATGCTCCTGTGTGGTCAGATTCGTGTTCTACAACAAAAGGCCAGTACATCAAAGGTTACATTCATGATTGGACACTGTGAGCATCAATTGTTTAAAAACACAGTACATTGCAACGCAACTAACGAGCGGGCATGGTTACTTACACCTGTGGTGCAATGTGCATCGCGAATTGTGCCCCTGGCCATCACTGTACTGAATGAGACATGGAAAAAACCTTGTCTTGCCCTCTTCACCAAACTTCTCGCAATAGTGGCAAGTTATCAATGCTACTTTGAGTGGTGGAACCTAAAGGACACTCAAGGATGTATACTGCAGGAATAACCTTCTGGTGACCCTCCTTCAGCATGACCTAGAGCGTTATGCAAATAACCTTTTAAGGAACTGTTGGGTGAAGAAACTTCCTGGCAAATAACATTCTTCCTCATTACCATAAATAAAAGACATTTCTTCTCAAACTCAAGGCTCTCCCTGTTCGAGAAACCCAAGTTAGCCTGATACAGAAAAAAAGTTCTCTTGAATGGGTGTTCTAGTGTAGTAGGTTTGTGTTTCATATAGAATTCATGTCTCACTTATGTGTGGGGGCACGATCCCTATAAAGTGGTGTTGTGATTCAAACTTGTCCTGCACTTGGAGCGACCTCCTGGCCTGGTGATCGAACGGCAACTGGCTGATGTCGTTCGAACCGTAAGTGGATCTCCCGATCATCGCCAAGATGCAAAAATTGAAACCAATACCAATCAGGTAAGTTCATAGGATTCCACCCACGACGTGGAGCGAACTCCTGGCCCTGTGATCGAATGGCAACTGGCCGGTATCCACTCCATGCGCGGGACAAGTTTGAATCACAACACCACTTTACAAGGATCGCGCCCTCATGTGCGTGAGACATGAATTCTGTATGAAACAACACACTACATCTAGAATGTTTGTTTGATAATGCCAGCTGAGTTTTTAAGACATCATTACCAGATGGCCCCTTTAGTCCGTGCCACTCTAGCCAGTGTAGACTCATGCTACCGTAATCATGGGGATGTAAACACAGTGTGGCCCATCTAAAGTGTAACTTCCACTGAATTAATCTATTCCTTTCTGGCAAAATATGAATGTGAGCACTCTGCCTTATATAACATCCCCAAAATAGGACTCTGACTCAGCGAGGCCCCTTCAGACATTTTTTGACAGTAAAGGATACAGCTGCCTGCTTCTTGCCCGATCCCCAACAACTGTCAGATGTACATTATAATTCCACTTCGCATGATGTAGATTCCAATTCAACATGAATGACATCACATCATTACATTTATCCCCTCTGCCTCCCTTTTTTTATTTAAACAAAGAAATAGAAAATGAAGAAAATAATAGAAAACAAGAAAATAAACAAATCCTGAATGACATCACATCTAATTATTCAATCTGTCTACCTGGTTTCTTTGACATATGCAAAGATTTCCTGATCAAAGTTTCATGTTCTACATCCCGATCACCCAACTTTATATTTTCTTGCTCATTAGCTCTCAAAATAAACTTTTTGAAGAAGTTTTCGCCCTTATTATTACTCTGCCCTAGTCTCTTGCCGTAAATGTAGTTTAATTAACTTTTGTCACTTTCAGAAAAGAAGGATGAACTCTACTTTGTGACTGCCTTTTTTGCTGATGTTTCACAAATACCAAATCCCCTACTTGGTAATCCTGGTCTTGAGTATTTTTCTTGCAATCTGCATTGCACTTAATTTAACTTTTTAGTCCCTTTTCATAATTTCAGCATGGTCTTTTGGCGGACATGTTGGGAGAGTTTTTCTAGACTGCCTTGACATCAACTCTGTGGGACATTTTCCTGTAGATCAACGAGGAGTATTTCGATAATCATGCAAAACCTGTTTTAATGCTTGATTTAATAGAGATACAACAAAGTTTTGCTCTTTGCTTAGCCTTTTTAATAGTGCCCATTAGCTTTTCTACCACCCCATTTGCTTGAGGCCACATTGGTGTTACTATTCTATGAGTTATTCCTAAGTAGGCCATGAACTTTGTTTAACTCATTTGTATCAAAAGGTGGCCCGTTGTCTTTTATAGCACATCTGCTATTTCCCTAAGTAGACACAATATCATCAAGGATAAAAAGCACAGCTGATGTTAAAGTTGACTATACTACTTTTAGAACTTGAAATAGAGAATATTCATCAATTATTGCTAGTAGATAATTCCCAGAGTCTAACGTCCCACAGAAATCTGATGCTACATTACACAATACTCAGAGCTTGAAATGGAAAAGTAGAAGTGCAGGTACTCCGTAGCAGAGTACCTGCTTGTTTCTGAGAAGTGCCAGTAATCTCCAATTAAAAGTATAGCATTTCCTTTGAGAAGTGCCAGTATTCTCCCTCCCAAAATAAAAATGTTCTGGTACGCCGTACCGGACAGTACCGGCCCATTTAAAGCATTGACCATACTGCATCTGGTAATTTAGACATGTGCAATTCTTCCATCATTCTTTCTTTGGCAGTGCAACGACATAAAGGACGTTTGAACAATTTCTTCGAATTGACTGTCCTGTCTGGGAAGCCACATTTTCTCACGCTCTACACCTCTGTGGTTTTCATGAGCTAGCTCAATTACACGTGTTTGTAAGCTCAAAGGAATAATTACGTTATTTCCCCTTATAAGTATACCAGATGAGGCCACAGATAATTCAGCATGTATATTCTTAAAGGCTAGAGTGTAACTTCGTTTTATGTTCTACTGAAATCGAGTTGCACTATTTATCAACCTCCAGTTATTTTCAAGTCTAAATTTATGTTATCTCTCGAATGGTTTCAACTTTTTGCGACGCATCAATTAGTTCTTTCTCAGAAACAATTCCTGGCACTGATATGATCTTAAGGCATACGTATTCTTCAGTTTACGAGTGTCTTTATAGATAATCTGCAGGATTATATTATTTTCCTGTTTTATGAACAATTTTAAAGTTATAATCCAATAATCTCATTCCCTGTCTCTCCATCCATGGGGACATTTTTATTTTGGGATTTCCAAAAATAGAAGTCAAAGCCTGATCTGTTATTATGACAAATGGCTTGCCATACAAAAAATCATGCTAACGTTCACAAGCTCATACCACAGCTAAACTTTTATTTCTGGTTGTGAGCGTCTTCTTCCAATGCCACAAACTTTTACTGGCATTCGAGATCACAAGCCGAGGAGTCTCTATGCCTGGTTTGAGCTGCACTAGAATTGCACCAAGCCCCACAGGACTAACATTCACTACTAGTTCCATGCATAGTTCTGTATCAAAGTACTTTAACTTGGCTGCAGGCGATTTATCTTCTTTTATTTTTCTAAATGCATGTTCACAGTCACTAATCCAATTAAACATTCGTCCTCTTTTTGTTAGCTCCTTAAATTGTGTACTCATGGTAGCCTGAACGTCATTCAGATACATCTTTAGGACTAATTATCAAATTTAAGGACAGCACTTTCACTGGGTCTGGTCTCATTCCTTCTCGAGAGAATATGTGACTTTAAAATGTTAGATCAGGTTTATTTATGTCTTGGCCTAGGTGAATGAAGTGAGACGAGAACATACCTACATATTGACATGGAAAATGGAACCAACGCCTCTAAAAGCCAAGAGTTATTTATAGTAGAAAGACAGACCACGGACAGTTGGTGTTTTTTCTTGGTCAATAGCTCAGGTAAACAAGACTTTCCTGTTTTACCTAAGGAAAGTACGGGAAGTAGCTAGCTTTATATGCTCAACTGATCCAGCTTAACAGGGACTAAACAACTCTATCTGGGCTATTCACAAGGCTATGTAAATCAATATTTCTATAGTACTCTTTTACATATCTCACATACCTTTTTAGGTCAAGCCTGGGCAGCACATGCGCTGCTGCGAGGCATGCAGTATTAGAGTATGGCTTTGAAGCCTCACCCACTCTCCACCTATATTTTTAAATGGCGTGTGTCATTTTCCTTCGTAAACGCTGGCTTCCGAGTCATTATTAGGCTTGTTAGTCCCTCCTTGGTACCGCCTTGTCTGCATTTGTTACCTCCCATAACGAGTGGACCTTTTACTTGTCTTGTTACAAGGACTGCATTATCTTGGCTGTGAGCAGTATTTTGATTAATCATTTGCCTCTATTCCACCCACCTCGTTGTAGCACGCCGCCTGCTTTTATTTTATTTACTAATGGCGGTCCACTTAAACTATAGCGGCTGCGTGTCTTTATTTATTTTAGCATTGCGGTCCGCTTTAAGTATAGCAGCTGCGCTAACTTATTTCTATTTTGTTTGTTTGTTTAATAGCACCCATGCAGCACTTTTACATACATGGAGGCCGCGCCCCTTTCCTTAAACGAGCCAAGTCTAAGGAAAGGGGTATGGCCGCCATTTAAATGAAAGCAGGGCATGGATCGCTTTTACCAAAAAAAAAAGCATCTGTTTGTGCACTTAACAAACAAATGCTTTTTTGATAAAAGCGCCCCATCTGGCGCTTTCACTTTAATGTCGGCCATGCCCCTTTCTTTAGACAAGGATCGTCTAGATAAAGGGGCGTGGCTGATATAAATATATATTTTTTATAACTTTATCATCAAACATCCGTCGACATATGACATATAATGCAGAGGAATCAGGTACAATACATTAATTGAGGCAACAATAAATAATTGTTTACTCCAGAGCGCAAGGGTTCCGACTATGGGGTGGAGGGATCATCCAGGTCAAGGCTAGGTGGAGGGTTGCATATATGCCCTCGATAGGAGTTCCAGGGATTCCATAGTTTGGACCACTTTTTGGAGCAGCCAAGGGCTGTGTACACTGTCTTTTCCCTATACATACACCAGTCTAGGTCTTCTTTCCAAGCTTCTACTTTGGGTGTCTGTGCCGCTCCCCACAATCGTGCTATGTTCCTTTTGGCCAGCACAAGCCCCAGTGTGACCTATTGCATGTGGTAGCAATTCAAATCAGTGGGTTCCCATATGTTTAAGAGGCATCTACGTGCATCTGGGTGTATGGCCATTGAGAGCACTTCACTTAATATGTTGTGGATCCTAAGCCAGTATGATTGTATGTACTCGCACTCCCATATGTGCAGAAATGTCGCTTCCTGACCACATTGTCTCCGACAGCCTCCTCTGTCGGCTCTACCCATGCGTACCAGACTAGGCCCTGTGACATAGATTCTATGTAGGATTTTGAGTTGAACTAGTCGGAGTCCGGCCGAGATTGCTACGACTCTTGGTGAGGACACCGCTTCCTGCCAGGCCTTGTTTTCTAGTTCGATGCCATCCCTCACCCATTTCTCACGTAGTTGTCCCAGGGAGTTTGTCATATTGTTGATCAGTTTCCTATAGGTCAGTGATATAGTTTTATAGGGTAGATGTCCGTCTAACAATCTGTCTTCCAATGGAGAGGGATCCGGAGGGGAGGAGCCTTTCTGGAAGTGGGAATTTAGTGCATGACGGATTTGAGTATATCTAAAGCGTTCCGAGTCTGCCAACTCATATTGCTGCTGCAAAGACGCAAATGATTTAATTTCGCCATTCTCTCAAAGTCTTTGATCTGTGAGATCCAGAAGAGGTCCCACTTGTCAAAACCCTTCATTTTCCACAGTTCACCCAATTGTTCAGAGTCCCATAACGGGGTTGCCGGGGTGAGTTTTCGCTCCGAGCCCAGATTTTTATTAACGGTGTGCCAAATTCGGACCGAGTGGTCAGTTGGTCCTGTCAAGGGGTATCTTTTGGGTTTGGAATACAGTGCCCGGTTATAATTTCCTCTGGAAGAGCCAATCTATCCATGGCGTAGCCGGGATCATCTGGCCAACCATATGTGCCCTGATTAATGGCTGCAAGGTGTGCTGCCCAGTAATATTTTTTTATATCTGGGAGGCTAATCCCTCCATCATACCAATTGAGTGTGAGTTTGGATAACGCTATGGGGGGTTTTCCGTCCCCCAGCAGATCTTGCTGTAGACTCTCTACCTCTCTAAACTACTCTGCTGGAACTGGGTCAAGGGAGTTCTGTATTGCATACAGGAAACAGGGCAGCGACATCATCTTGAAGAGGGCCACTTTGCCCAGTAGTGAAAGCGGAAGGGTTTTCCAGTTGGTTATGTCACGTTTGAGTCTCTGCAGTGGTGGGAGAAGGTTTTGAGTAAAGCAGATTTTGGGGTCCAATGTGACATAAATACCCAGATATTTGAAGTCCATTGTATTGATTTGTATTGGGCAGCCAATTGGTGGGGTGGGCGAGACCCCCTTTTGGACTTATAGGAGGGATTTGGTCCAGTTGATGGAGAATCCCAAAAATCTTTCAAAGATTGCTATGATGTCTAAGACACATACCAGGGACTTCCTCTGGGAGGCTAGAAATAGAAGGATATCGTCTGCATAGAGAGATACGGTCCTCCCAGCCAGGGGACCAACGCAGAGCTCGTATTTCTGGTTCTTGACGAATCCAAGCCGCAAGCAGTTCGAGAGCGAGGGCGAACAGGAGAGGGGGTATCCCTGCCGGGTACCCAGACTCAGAGTAAACCTGTCCGAGTGTTATTAACTTCAACCTGTGCTTGGGGCTCTGAATAAAAAATTCTGCACCCACTGGATAAATTCCGGGCTGAACCCGAACTTCGCAAGAACTACAAATAGATAAGGCCATTCAATGGTGTCAAACGCCATGGTTGCATCCAAGGATACAACCACGGCATCTTCTCGGATTGTACCAGCCCTCCCTAGCACCCCATGTAGCCTGCGCAGATTCAGCGCAGTGTTGCGGTGCGGCATAAAGCCTGACTGATCCGGATGGACTAGTCCTTCAATCACCTTGATCAGGCGGTTTGCAAGGAGTTTGGCCAGGATTTTAGGCTCTGCGTTGAGAAGGAAGTTCGGCCTTTATGAGGCACAGTCAGTTTTGGGTTTACCCTGTTTGTGAATAGTGACCAGTGTGGCCAGTCTTTGATCCTGAGGTAGAGCTCCCAACTTCTTGCTCTCTTCAAACATTGCTTTTAGGTATGGGGCTATTTTGTCAGGTTTAAGTTTGTATAGCTCAATGGGTAGACCATTTGGGCCAAGGGCCTTCCCAGAACTCAATGATCTGATAGCCTGCGCTAATTCATTGTTTGTTAAAGCAATGTTCAAGAATTGCTGGTCTCCCTTCGATAGCGCTGGGAGAGCAATGTCACGCAGTAAGTCATGTGAGTCATCCCCTGTGTGTGATGCACTAGCTGTATACACTCTCTTGTAGAGGGTGGCAAAGCGATGTGCAATATCTTGGGGGTTGGTGATGGTGTCATTGTTTGTACCTTTGAGTTCCGGTACCAATTGACTCGCCCATTCCTTCTTGTCGAGCCAGGCGATTCGTTTCCCTGCTTTGTCCCCCAGGTCATATATCTTACACAACTTTTCCCTACCAAGGCTTTTGGCCCTGTCTGTTACAAGATCTTTATATTCGTCCTGCTTGAGGTGTAGTGTGTGAAGTTTCTTTTGTGTGACCCCAGCTTCTAATGTGCACTCCAGTCTGCCGATTTCTGCCTCTACTTCCATGATCTCTTTTTGTCCATCTTTCTTCATGCCAGCAATTAGGGACAGTGCCTGCCCCCGGGCGTGACTGATATTAAAGTGCCGCATGGACGTTTTTACAAACTAGCATTTGCAATGCAATGAGGGTCGCATTTACGAAACTCATGTAAATGAGAGACCTATTGCATTGCAAATGCTTGTTGAATTAGTCACAAAACATCTCAAATAGAATAGATATAGAGTTGAATGTTTTAGGAGTAGATTGACAAAGCCATGTGAGAGTAGGTAAAAGAGTACGTCTTTAATATAATAGTACCACTCAATCTCAAACACTTAAACTCATAAATGGGTTTGTGAATAGAATCCTATGACTTAAGCAGCAAAACTTACTGTTTAACTTTGCAAGTCCTGTCCGAAGCTCTGCAACAGGTTGGTTCAAGCATCACCAGGAATAACTGAACCGTTTGACTTCAATAGGACACAGACTATTGAGGCATTAAATGCATGTAAGATATTTCAATATTAAATCTCAGCATCATTGGAGGTATATAGGCAACTGAAGTATTATTTTGCGGTGTACTCAAATATCACAGATATAATAATAAATATCAGCTTATTCCAAAATCTGTGGACATGGAGACACTGAATATCAGCACCCTCACTAGTTTGTGTACTGAGGACTGAAATCTAAGTACCCTATAATACTGAGCATATTTTTCAGTAACCTCTGAGAATTCTAGATACTGAGATATTAAACATCAGTGCCCTCTGAAACCTGTTGCTATAGAAATATTAAATCTTATTATCCTCGGAGATCTGTGGATATTAAGTTATTGTATATCAGTAATATCTAAGATCTGTGGATAATGAGGTATTAAATCTCAGCACCTTCCGAAATCTGAGTAATACTTCAGCATAACGGCAACTTGGTGCCTCCACCCAGAAAAGCTGATTCAGTATTTAAAGGATGCAAAACCAGTTAGCCCGATACCTAAAAATAAGGCTTCTCAAGAAGCCTTCATTGAATGCACCATATTGCAAGCAAGCAGGATCAAGGATTAATTTTAGAATGTTGTAAACCTTTCATATGCATAGCGAATTTCATTAAAAAAGTTGAAGCACTGTTTAGAAGAGGCCTGACCAAGACCCTCTGATCATCGAAGCGTAAACAAGAAGCCAACAAAAATTCTAATTAATACAAAATAGGGGACATAAAACATAGGCATAAAAGAAACAAGGGTTTCAAACACTTTCAAACCGTTCGAGAGCTCAGCCAAATAAATTCACCCGAAGGAAGTTGATAAAAATCCTTTTACAGAAGTTGTTTTTTATACTATGCATCCATATTGATGGTGGCTATGAAAAGCCCTAGAGATGGATTAAAGTCATTGACATTCCAAACGCCATGTTCATCGTTTCCCCACTCTATCCTGTCTCAATCTTAGTGGTTTCCTTTTGCAGCTTCCTCACCCATATGGTTCTCCTACAACATTTCAGATTTTCCCTTATCAACTCATCATTACTGCATACCTTGAAACATACCATTGATCATCCGAAGCTTTGATTAGTATGCAGCATTTCAGCAAGGTCCCCAGACATAACAGAGGTGAAAATGCGGTGCTAGAGAACAACCCTTAAACAAATAAAATCTCATTCTATGTGAGATATTCAGGTATCAATTCTTCAAACCCTCAAGCCGATCTGGGGGATACTCAAGTTTTAAATCTTCGCATCCACAACAGCTTGTATGATACTCAAACATTAATTTTCACAAATCCTGTAAGATCTGTGGGAGGGAGGGATTACATTTCAGTATCCCCTGTAAGATCTTTTGTGCACTAAAGCTGCTTAATGTCAGTCTCCTTTGAGATTAATAGGAAATCCAGAAACTGAATTTGAGAACCCTCTATAAGACCTGCTGGTTTACTGAGGTATCAAAAGTAAGGAAACCTGTATTTTTTTCCAAAACTGAATAATTAAATCCCTGTGCCCACTTTGCAATCTGTAGAACAAAGAGGTACTTTCATTGTCTTTGAAGAAGTTTGAAGGACATTGTTCATTAAATCTCAAGATTCTCTATGTGTAATTTAATGGATAGTGCTGCACTAAATCTAATTTTTGATTTGATTTTCAGGACACTACTGTATTTAAATTTCGGTACCTTAGAAAAACTAAAACCACAGCTGCATTAACTCTTAGATGCTGTGAAATGTTCATGGGATTTGCCTTGCTACAACCCATGAACTGTATTTAAAGAGCAGGGTCTTCATACAATAGTCAGGTGTCAGAGTTCCATCTTCCCTCCAATTATCCCCATCTCCTAGCTTCCACTCAAGACCACACACCAATTTTCTCTAACATCATTAACTATCAGCATTCCAGACACCAGCTCATACATACAGCAATGGGGACATACATAATACTACACCAGGCTTACCTCAGAGAGCAGCTTGGACACAATCTCGAGGGGCGCCTGGTGTATCGAGTCATCCTGTAGCGGGGAAGTCAGAGCCATCTCCACCAGTGTCCTGATCTCTTTCAAGACTACCTCCCAGCGGCCGGGGTTACTCAGCACCTTCTTATATTTGTAAATCTTTTTCTACAAGAAGAACAGTAACAAAACAGAATTTGAGTCATCAAAACAATCCTATGATGAAACAAAATAATTTTGCACACAACTTAATCTCTGTTTGGCCGCATGATTATTTGCTCCTAGCAGTGACGACAATCTATAATGATCACACCTGTAACCAGTCATCTGATCACTGTTGAATAGACACAGCCTCTTTGAGCTCATGAAAAGAACTGGACATCCGTCTGTTCCACCTCTTTAGAGAGTGTAAACGTGACAACCGAAATGTGTACCCGGACCTGAGCAAACATCTGCATGGGAGGCTGAAGTGAGCCAACTTTAATCCAAAGGAAATCTAATCACCACCAGCCTTAGAGAATTATATCTTTTTTGGCATAAAAAAACTATCTTAATTTTTGCTAAAATTGTGAAATGGTCAACTAAAATGATAAAAAAATAAATGTTGCATCCCACAAAACTATCCACACAAATAAAAAAAATACCCAAGAATCGTGTAGCCTTTGACCGAGCCCAAGCCTCAACCAAATAAGCACAAGTCTAATGATAGAGAAAATGGAGGAACACGTCTGCTATGTTAATAATGTCAGTATCCTAATTTATAAGCAACAAATTTGCTCTAACTTTGAAGAACACGTTGTTTGCTTCCAATTCTTTAAAACTATTTTGGTGCTTTTGTAGATTAGGGCAATTAATGGTTAAATACAATACCAGTGATGGCTTTAACTTCTATATTTATTAGATTAAATTACATAAAAACAATAAGGAAGATCCTACATGGAAATTTCTTCACCAGCAACGTTTATAAAACATCTAAAAACAGAACCCAGGTTGAACAAATTCGTCATAGTTGTATATATTAAGCTATACAGCCTTACAACGAGCCACAAAGTACAGTTCTACTGAGGGTACAGCTTAACACTTCCGCAACAGCATAAAGATGACTTTTGTGCAGTGTGTTTATTCTGTTTAAAGTTTACTTTTGGCAGTATTAAGACTTCTCTATTGTTCTTACAAGTGACCTGGCAAATAACACAAGCAGCAGACAACTGTTATGGTGTATTAATTGCAAGCACCTGCATTACCAGTCTTCAGACTACGTTCAATGAATATGGTCTAGAAATACTTTTACATTTTATCCTCGTATTTAATAGAAAAATATGTGAAACACCTTCTCAAACCCAAAAGATCTATTTTACGTGAAGCACGCGATATGGAGGAACCAACATTTACAAGACGATAGCATGGGTGTGCAGGTTGTATCTGGGTACAGACAATGTACATTTTAGCTGAATCTTCCGCCACATGAAACTCAGCCATTGGGTCTAAACCTGGCAGAGTGTGAGGTTTTGTGCTAGTCTGTTCATCAGAATACTGGATGTCAAACGACAAAACTGTAATATTTTGGTTCATCTTGGCATCACCTGAAGTAAGTCACACGCAACTGATGACAGGATGTCCACATTTTATCGACCCATTATTGCAATAGGTTTACATGGGGTAAGCATAACCAGGCTGGACCTAAAATGGAGCCGAGATCAAAAGGTGCCCAACTTAAAGATTGAGGCATGGTCAGGCTTATTTAGCATGAACCATTTATTAGCAATATTAAAAACAGATTTTGAAAGAATCAAAGCATGAACAGGCCTGGCCATCGGACTTAGAACCAGTAGCA
The DNA here is from genome assembly GCF_964204655.1 of Triturus cristatus. Lineage (NCBI taxonomy): Eukaryota > Metazoa > Chordata > Amphibia > Caudata > Salamandridae > Triturus > Triturus cristatus. Next base: position 682,527,805 of record NC_140595.1, read on the forward strand.
GCTTTAGTTGAGAGTGTACGAAGACCCAACAACTGAGCAACAGAAACATCCCAGCTGTACCCCAGTATTTAGTCTAGACCCCTCAGCTGTACAAGAATTCTGCTGCATAACGTTTTCTTGCAGTGAAACCTTTTTCTTGGTTGCAGGACATACAAAAATATAGTCGAGTCACACACTGCTCTTGATGGTCAATAGGCAGAGTCTCATCTAACTAAGGATGTATTCTAATTTCCTAACCGTGGTACTTTCAACTAACTAGCTAAGGATTGTCTGCAATGTACAATATTCACAAACTACTAATTTATCTGCTCCTTCGTAAGGTTTAAGGGGCTACATTTCTAGGTAATCTCTTCCTTGCTTTGATTTGTCACATTAGTCATCACTACCTTTCAAGTAGTCTCCTGTGCAGCATTATCAATAAGATTGTAATTGTGGGGTTATTATCCTACCCCTGGGGCCAACTCCCACAATGCATGACACTGTTAGGCAGTTGGGATCCCATGCTCCTTCATCACCCAGGAAAAGACTGCTAGAATTCTTATTGGCGGCCACGCAGCTGCCTCATCTTGACTGGGGTCACGCTCTTGATAGACCACTGGGCGAGTCGGCTATAATAGGACTAGGAATTGGACCGGACTTGCTGAGTTCCACACTACGCTAGCTGTAGACTGACCTTCCCTAACAAAGGTGGTCCAGGATAAAGTCCCTCTAAATCTTTATCAGCCACCTCTGTCCCACTAACAGCTCACCAACAAATGTTTTCCCTCAACACGCTCTGTAGTAAAAGGCTCCGGCGGCCAATCCCATTTTTCCCTGCACAAATCTCCCTCCCTGCTGATCAAGCATTTTTTTTAGACTAACTTTGGGCTCCCACCTATCCACATAAAAAAGCCTACCCAACACCCCCCCTGCAAGATATTCTTATCATCCCCAAACCTGAAAATACGTTCCCCAGTTTGCCCCCTAGATATCGTCCTCTGTCTCAAGTGCCAGATCAGTTTGTAATATCATCATCATCAGGGGCGGCTCAGTTCCCATTACCTTCATAGACTTCACCATCCTGAACACAGATCTTGCTTAAAGAGTGCCAGGCCTACGGCCTTTCCTCGAATTTCTCTAGTAATCATACCAATGCAGAGCACAGAATGATACGACGAGGACACTCGATGGCAGATGATACTATGCAGAAGTGCCATAAGATCAATATACAAAATAAAACACCATAGTATGAAAACATCACAAACTGTCACACATCTACAATTCATTTTGATGTAAAGTAACAATTTACATCAAGCACAAGGCTTGATCTTGGCACACAAGTCATTGCACACCTGGTTAAATGGAGACATTCCTTAATAATCTCACAGATTACTTCAGTCCATCTCTAAAAAGAATCTCATGTAAAAAAAACTCAAGTGAGTTGAAAAGGCCTGAGATAGATACATGAAAAGGGTAAACTGATTGCAAAGACAGGGAGAGAGAGACCAAGCACCCTGGGAAATGGGTTAAAGGTGGGCTGGCCTGCAGGGGAATGAGGATGGACCAAATGTTCCTTGGCTGAAGAGTAGCAAGGATGGGATTGTCAGTTGTAGACTTAAGGGAAGATGGGATAACCTTAGCTGCAGAGATGTCAATATGGGATTGGTAGGTTTTTGCTGAAGGGAAGAGAGCATGGGATTGGTGGTGTATATTTGCAGGGAAGATACGTTAGACTTGCCAGTTGTGAGGTGCCAAGTGCTGAATTCACACAGTGCTACACCCTGCAAAGGCTTATTCCTAGTAATTAATGCTCCCGTAAACTCTTGCTCCAGAGAGGCCCTATGTCAGGATGAACAGGAATAAACTTTATTTGTACAACCGTGAGAAGATAATCTCCACTCAAAGACATCTCCCCAGGAACTGCTAATGTTAAGGACTTATATAAAACGTTTAACTCTATAGGACGCACAGCGGACTAATAGCTAGTTCTCGGAGATTTGAATCATGTCAACCTCAATTCATCTGAATTTTTGGGCAAATTAAGGCAAAAAAAATATTTTTTTCAGCAGTTCAAGGTCGGGGTAGAGGTTGATTATAAATAGAGTAAAACTGTTACATATAACTGTCAACCTGGGAAAAGCATGCAGGAAGGAAGGTGGTGGGAGGGGTCGTAAGATGTTTTGATTTTCAGAGCATAGTTGAACACACCTTTTTTTAAGCAGGATGAAAAATAAGGACAGGTAAACAGAAGCAGGTTAGGTTATTAATAACGGTAGAAAACATATGAACTATACAAGAGGAATTGATAGGCAATATTGAAGAAAGAATGTAGACCTGGATCTTCGGGTCAAGGTTTTCTTTCATAAAATAAAAAAAATAAGCAGGCAGATTCACCAAAGCATGTGAACTTGAAATTACATTTTCATTGAACCGCTAGAAAGAGACAGGCAAGACAGAGTTTGACTGGCTGGGACAGAGTATGCTCCTTTACTTGAGAGAGAACCCATTAGACATTGAAATTACATTTGGACACTCTGCCGTTGGACTAAAGCAGACAGACCACAGTTGACTGGCAGAGGAGGAGAATTCTGTTATCTGAGAAGCGCCGTTTCAAAACGGAGTCTTTGGATCAGACGTGATTTGCTCTCATGCCGTCTCACTGCCCACAGGAAACCGTAGTGCCTGAGAGCTGCGCGATCTTCTATTCCTGCTCACTTCATCCAGCCCTGCCAATTGCCATGCATCAGGGGTTAGACTAACGCATTTCAGTGCTGGTGTGAGCATCACCACACTAAAATGTATTAGTCGCACATTACAGCACTTCCACCTCATGAATGCTGGATGAGGCGCTGTAGGAATAATTAACAACATCCGCCTGGTCGTGCTGGGTTTGGTGTTAGCTGCTACCTGCTCCAGGCAATTTACTCAGCCTTGAAGGCCTGGACGTGTTGCTTTGGTAACAGTGGTTTGAAGTGCGACCGTGATACATTATTACTCTGTTTCAGCAGCAGCATGTGGTTTTGAAAAGAAAATATTGTGGTGATGCCCAGCTTCAACTGGACACGTGGATCTAGCAGCAGCGTGACATACACCAACACGGAGAAATCCCCCAGAAGTGAGACACCCCTCCGTGCCTGACCTGCTCAGGATAATTAGTCGACTCACAAAGTCTTGCTGCAGCAAAATTACAATCATGTGAGACAATAATTTGGTGGGTGCATGGCTGGTGACTGCTGTGGTGCGTGTTAACTAAGGGTGGGCGGTATTCCGGAGAGTTACATAAAAACTCTGCAAGATTCTGCGGTGTTCCGCCCAGGAAACAGAGCTGGGGCAGCAGCAGAGCTTCCACTGTTCCCTGTGTAACCCACAGGAACCCCAGTCTACAAGATCAACCCTGGGGCTGCAAAGACTAGAGAGAAGAGCCGCCTCCTAGAGAGCACGGGATACACACCGGCACTGAGCCCCAGTGTATACACCAATTCAGATTGCTTGACTTTAAATTAGTGGTCGGCGCCAGTAAACACCACCACAAGATGGTTGGTGAAGTTTTTGCAGAATTTAGCTCTTCAAGCAGATCGTGGCGTGGCAAAACTCCATGTACTCTGCCAGCAGAGTGGAGTTTACTGCCCATCCCTAGTGTTAACACCCGTTCTCACTTGACTTGGTGTTCCAGGTAATATAGGCCCTGGGCCCTAGTGTTTATGAACTTTGTTCGCTGATGAATAGGAGGACTACAAGGGCCAAGCAGGAACACAGTGCACAGAAACTCACAGGTACCAGATGGGAGCTGTGAGGTCCCTCTCTCCCCACCCCCCCCCCAAACAGCTGTGGCAACTATGCAGCAGCTGTTAATGCTGCCTTTATTGTTGTCACTGACGAGTAGTTTTCGAATAGGCTCTTTCTGCCTTTCATTTAGAAATACTCTTGAAGTTGTAAACAGAATGTATCTGTGTGCGTTTTGGATACACTCTAGCTCTGCAGCGGATCTTCAGGGTGCACACCATGAAGCGTAGTTAGAGGCACTTTTTTTCTCGAGGATAAGTCCGGGAGTTGTAAAGGCATCTGGGCTTCAAATGGGGAGAGGATGTGGCGTTACGGTCAAAGATGACGACTTTGGAAGTGGGGAACCAGGGTGACGTATTGACGTCAGCTCAAAATCCTGTCATTCTGGCCAAATCACTTCATCTCCGTGTAAAAAAAAAACTGCAACAATATAACATTACAAGTAATGTGGTGATAAAGCCTCCTTCTTCTGACTGCACTCACAACACAAAGCCAAAGCAATTATTTAATAAAATAGAATGCTTCACTAAATATGATATCAATTGTTTGGGAACACTAGGCCGTATCTGGGGTGGGGTGGGGTTACTTTTTTATCATTAAGGAACACATATAATTTCATCTATAATTGTATAAAACTTTAACTGAACAAGGTGCGTGCCTCTTATGTTTCCCACATCTGTCCCTGACTAACTCATACACTTCAGGATTTTCTTTGGATTCTGGGACTTGTAGTCCTAACTTTATAACAATATAATCAAGACTAAAAGTCTCAAAAAGGCTGAGAAAATGTGTGGATTGGAACAGCAGTTTAGGCATAACATAACAGGAAAAATGTAGTTTCAAATAGACTATACAATAAAAGAACAAGGTTATAAAAAGGACCAGGCTTTATTTATACAAATAACTCGGTGATTCATTATAGTGGGAGTGGATCTGTGGAAAAGAGCTCAGTTGGTGAACTGCTAAGTAAACATACATTATTGCTTGAAATAACACTTATTTGGCTGTCAACTGATTCCGCTCTACACATTTTCTTGTGTAACTGCTCATAATAAAGTGGCACCCGAAGTGTCACACAAGAGGGTGCAGACCTCACTCGTAGGCACACTCAAACAGAGAAATGTCACACACATGCATGCTGAAAACTTGGCAGCTTTGTTCACCTGAACTCATTAAAACATCACTCACAGATAAGAGGCATCTGATTGGCTCCCCATTCCATACCTCAGAGAGAGTTGAGCACTGCGACTATTTCCCTGAATCTCCACAAGAGTTTTTGTGAGACTGGTCCAATATCTTGAATCTTGCCCAGATATTCAATCAATGAGTCCAACAAACCAACAAAAACGTAAGATTCGACAAAGGCTTACTCCTGGCTCTAGAGGACTCGGAACTGTATCTACATCACTGGTGCTTAACCCATGTATAGGTCTTAGCTTGAACTGCTGCCTCCAGGTCCCTTACCAGCAACAATTGCTCCATCGAAAAGACTCCTGTAAAACTCCTAGCTCTAGAGGTATCACATGGTACCCTTGGCTGCAGAGCACCCCCCTGGGTCTAAGGACATGCCTAGAACAGCTGGTCACTGAAGACTCCCCGAAATACCGGATTCTAAGAGCCTGAAACTCATAGCTCTCCAGGGTTTGCTTGGAACTCCTGGTTGTAGGGACTCTTGTCCCTGGAGATTGCTTGGTTTAGAAGACTCGCCTGAAGTTCCTGGCTCAATGGGGCTCCCATGGAATTTCTTCCTCTAGTGTCTGTACTTGGAACTTCTGTCTGGAGAGGACTACCCTGGAACTCATGGCTTTAGAAAACTCCAGTGGAGCTCCTGAATCCAGCGGACTCCCCTAGAATTCCTGGCTTGAGTGGGCTTGCCATGAACACCAAGCTTCAGGGGTCTCCTTCTGAAACATAGGCTTGGAGAACTTGCATAGATCTCATGGTTCTAAAGAGCTCACTTCAAACTTCTGGACTGCACCCTGCGCTAGGAACCCTGCTCAAATTTTGTCATACTCAAGACAATGACTGATTCAATTGAAAGATGTAGGTGAGCATATTGGATGCAGTACGTTTAAATTGGCCTTTATGCAATATAAATTTGTATGTGAGGTTTTCAATATGTGCGCCAGCTAGAACTAGCACAAGGTGCTCCTAGTCGAGTAGGCACCATTTTAGGCTGTCTCTGAATTGTTAGCTAAATTGCTAAATACACACTTGGCAATTAAATATAGATATGAGCTTTTGAGTATTTGGATTTACATGCCCCTGATACCTCCTTCCTAACAGAAACCTAGGCGGACAAGGTTTCTGACCCCGGTCTAGCCACTGCACTTCTGGCTGGTTATGTTATTAATAAGGTAGACCGTAAGGGAAAACAGGGAGGTGGACTAGCAATTATATATAGGGACTGTTTCGAGGTTACTTGTGAACCAGTTAAAATAACAGACTGCAAAACTCCTTTCTTTAATTGTAAATTGGATTGTAATTCAAGGTCTTACAGCTTACTGGTCTACATACCCCCTGGCCCTAAAATGACATTTTTGGAAGCCCTTAGTGACTTCCTCGATGCAAGCATACACTTTCCAAACTTCACAATAATAGTAGATTTAAATTTTTATCTTGAAGATATAGCCAACAAAGATTTTAAAATGCTTATTGATAATATGAATGGGTTTGACTTGAAATGGTTGATAAATTCACCTACACATACTGCAGGTCATATGCTAGATGGAATTTTTTTAAATCACAGGACCTACAATGGGAGGATACCCTCCCCATTACCTGGTCTGATCATATATTGGTGCAATTTAATATCGCTTTTAAACCTGTGACTATGATTAATAAAAATGCCACGCAGGTAAAAACCATTAGGGCTTGGAATAAAATTAACAAGCAAGAACTATCTGAGATCTTAGATGCCTCAAAACCAGCTTGATGCGATGACCCTAATGAAGCCGCAGATGGATATTTTAAGTAGATCAGTGAGGCAGCACATCAGCTGTCCCCCAATAAGATGGTGAAAAACCACACAACTCGTCCAACTGGCTCCTTGGTACTCACATTCACTTAAGGAGTTGAAAAAGACTTGTCCGCAACAAGAAAAGGTCTGGAGGAGCAATTACTCCTTTGAAGAGAGTAAGAACTACAAACTGGTCATTCAGGAGTATAAATCTCTAATTAAGGTGGAAAAGACCAAATATTTTATGAACAGAGCAAATTAACCACCAACTCCCATAGGGAGTTATTCCAAATGGCGCAGTTGCTCTCACACCCACCCATTGTTAGTTTAATAACCCCTAGTTAACAGCTATGTGATGGTTTGGCCAACTTTTTCTGTAAAAAGGTAAAGGCTGTTTATGAGTAGGTCAATGTCAGTCAAAAAGTAATCTGCCCGTTGGTGGAGGACATTTCCCTAGCTACTAACAATCTTGGCTTCCATAATTTTCAATTCTTAACAACTGAGTGAGGAGTGAAATTAATAGGACTCACTAAATGAGGTGCTCCAGCAGACCGTGTCCCCCTAAACTGCTGCAAGATATTGTGGGATGTATTGCTAAACCGCTTACTACACTGCTGAATAACATCGTCTTAGCAGGAAGGTTTCCCAAAAAGTGAAAAAAGGCACTATTATCCCTCTACTTTAAAAACCAACTTTAAATCTGAATGGAGAGAAGTAAACTAATTCTAAAACAAAATTCAATGCCTATTCTAAAGGTGCACGGCAGTAGTCACTCTAAAGCTATTACGCCAGCACTCAAATTATTTAAAGCGAAGGCTCAATCAGCGGCACTTTATGGCGCTGAAGTATGGGGGCATTCTTGTAAAAGCAACTTCGAGAAGGAAGAAAATCATTTTATAGGTAGGTTGCTTAAAATACCAATTAGAACCCCCATAGTTCCAGTGTTTATGGATATTAACCTCAAAAGGACAGACTACCAAGCCATACTAAGGCCACTATTGTACTGGGTTAGGGTATGGACAACTCCGGAGTTGTGACTACAAGAGTGGACTGATAGAAATAATCCGGGTGATGGGTTTAAGAAGATTGCGTGGTTGAAGCACATTTCCCAGTGGTTTACCAGGCTAGGGTTCTCCCACTTTTGGGAAGAACCTCAGAACATGACACCGCCCTTTAAAAAACTTGTGAAGTCTACTTTCTGGACATATATCAATGGTGAACCACTTTCTAGTTCAACATTAGGCACATTGACCCAGAGATTTTTGACCATAAAGGATACTCCTGAATTTGAAAAATTCATGTACGAGATAAGACCACCTTTAGCAAAAACATTAGATTTGCAATTTAGATATGGGGTCTTACAGACTTCTGCAAATACGTGTAGGTGGGGGGGTAAGGAGGCTAGTGGGCTGTGTACCCTTTGTTCTCAAAAAGCAAAAGAAGATGATGGCCATTTATTGCTTTTCTGCCCAGCCTATAAAAAACCAGGGGACCGTTGGATCAAACCCTTATGCAAAAACATGGGGATTAGGTCCTATAAAGAGGCAGAACGTATACTCAAGTCAAATACCTCGCAGCTAGTAGTGTTTTGTATAAGTAGGTTCCTATTTAATGTGTACCTCATAAGGAAACAGACAGGTTGCAAGTTGTAATGCACAGATGCGGGTTGTACCCTTCCCCGGCCTGGTTAGTTACTACGAATTGCACTGATTCCTCCTTTTTAACATGTTCTAGAAAAAGTTTTAAAACAAAATCTGGCATTAAATTACAATGTATGTCTTTGTTTTTTAAAGCTGTAAATAGCATAACAGAGATGTGATTAATTGTGGTTTGTCCTCCGTATGTATTATCTTGAAGATTTGGTCTGTGTATCTGTATCTGCATGTTGGAAATGTTTTATGTATTCTTGCTTTTATGGCTATATAAGCCAAAATAAAGTATAAAGAAAGGAAAGAAAGGAATGGAGAGAAGAACTACTGATTGATTTCTCGGTTTCCTATTTCAGCAAAAAATTAGAAAGACTTAACATCTTGACCTCCGAATTTATGGACCGAAGTGAGATTCTAGATGATGCCCAGTTTTGGTTTAGGAAAACTCACTGTACTGAAACGGCTCTTATAGTAGTCACTGAGGAGATGCAGCATATTATGGATAAAGGTGGGAAGGCTGTGGTGGTCCTTTTGGACCTATCTGCAGCCTTTGACACAGTCAGCTACCCATTCTTGAAACATCGGATGGCAGAAGTTGGCATTAGTGGTGCTGTTTTTAACCTTCTTTGTTCCTTTCTTGATGATGGGGGACAGTCAGTGGCCCTAGGTGATTTTATCTCCAAACCACTCCTTGCCATGTAGTGTCCCGTAAGGGTATTCACCAAGTCCCAGGTTATTCAACCTATATGTGGCTCTATTAGAAAAACTGATATCATCTGGCTTCTCAACCATCTCCTATGCTGACAATACTCAACTAGTGGTATCTATTACTAATAACACAGAGGAAGTGGCTGATCAATTTAATAATTGCATGAACGCCATAGGAAATTTGATGAACAGCCACTGTCTGAAGCCAAATTCTGAAAAGACAGAGGTGCTTAACCTAGGAAGTGAAATTTCCTTTTATGATAGTGCATGGTGGCTACAGACTGTGAGCACTCTGCCTTCTCCTGTTTTGAAAGTGAGAAATTTGGGGATCATGTTTGATTCAAAACTCGCCTGCATTGAACAGACCAATTAGCTTACGTTGGCTTGTTTTTTTCTGTTAAAACCCCTAAAGAAAATTCTGCCCTTCATACCTTATGATCTTAGGAAAACAGTTATTATTGCTTTGTTTTTTTCGAAACTGGATTATTGTAATTCCCTTTATTTGGGCTTGCAAAAAGGGGTGTTAAAAAGTTGCAGAGGATACAGACTGCAGCAGTTCATCTACTTAAAAATATCAAGAAGAATTACAATGGCTCCCTGTTAAGGAAAGGGTAGCATGAGGGTAGTATTTAAAACACTCTGTACAGCTCACAAAGCGCTTAATGGACTGGTCCTGAATATCTCAAAACAAGAGTCTTGTGTTATGGTATCTACCGAATAGGTATTTGTGATCTGCAGTTTCCAAAAAAGTGGTGGCTTCTAGAATTCACAGAGCCTTTTGGGGTAGTAGATGTATGGTTTACCACACTTCCAAACTCTGGAATCATATGCCAAAGCATGTGAGAGGCCAATCCAACCTGCAGGTTTTTAGAAAATAGTTGGAAACCTGGCTTTTTGCTCTTTCACTGTAGTTTTGAACATGGCTGGTTAGAGGATCTGACAGTAAACACTTAGCAGCAAGACACCTTCAGGCATGCGTCGCGCTTTACAAAAAACAAATATCAAATCAAAAGAAATCAAATCCAGAGGACTTAACTGGAACGCCTGGCAGTATACACACTTCTGTTGAACTTTTTGATGTACACGACTTTATTGAAATTCCTGCATTTAGTGGAATCATCTGGGATTTCTTGCTGTAGAGAATGCACCTGTAACTCTGCTCTAGAAGACTTGTCTTTAATTGTTGTTGTCGCATACTCAAGCATAGCTGTAACTTTAGAGAGCAAATCTACACATCTGGAAGCAAATCTTACCAATGAAACATAAAAAAACTCAACAGATTTTGCCCTGGAGTTTTAAGCAGTTTAATCTTTAAGAAAATAGGACTTCTGGCCAAATTGTCTACACATTTTATGGAAGGTATGCCACTAAAGAATAAAGGGCCTATCCAGAGGACACAATACAGTCTGCACCCTAGAATTTGCATAAGAAGGCAAAACACCACTCTTTCTGAAGGTCTACCACATCACACAGTGTATGTGCCCACAAGATAACGCCCCCAAAATACTTGAGGGTGCACTATCAAACAATCGTGATATAATCAAACTATGATAGGGTTTAGAACAAGACCGGCAAAGCCCATACACAATGAGCGATCAGGGTGGTTCTAGGCTAGCCATCAAGATTTGGCTCCCTAGGCAAACCAGGTCGTAGGTGCAGAGCTTTGGGCCAGGTTCCTCCGGGTCTCAGTTCGGTTGCCAATTAAAAATGGACAATGAAATGGGTTTCTACCGGGTCCTATATTTATGTCCTCAACTGTTCTAGTAAATTACAGTGATTGATTTCTGAACAATCAACATAAAAATGTAACGTATTCCATGTCTGTGATTTAGGTCCTGTTTATATTTCACATATTTACTTAATTTTACATCAAAATACTTGTCAGGTGGCACACTATAGTGATGACTAAATTGTAGTTTACGTGTTTAAGACACGCCCTTAATTATTATAGGCCATGCTCCGTTTAGAACCCCTATAGCACTTGTTGCTTACCAAAGCCCTGGGTAGGAGCAACTGTATTTAAACTTTTTTAATGCAGTGCTCCCTTGATTGTTACGCCTTCATTAAATGATGCCCTAAGCAATCGCCTATTTCACCCAGTAAGAGGATCCGCTTCAGCCACGCCTGGTATGTGCGTTGCTTTGTGAAGCATATGGCAGGGAAGGGCTGGTTAATGGATCACTGCTGGGTGACTGTGACCCAAGCTCTGTGCTAGCTCAGAAGCCTCCCATCAACAAAATACATGCATACATACATGCTATTTTTCTGGATGTGGCTCTTCGTTTGCAAATATCTTAAAAAGAACAACATCTATATCAGTTTCAGGAGAAAACAGTTGATGAAAAAAAGAAAGCTGCTCACTCCTCATAAGGGGCGCTATCGGATAATTTAATTGCAGCTGTTTGTGAATATCTGCCCAGAGGTGGCCCATCTGGCTAGGGTGATCAGATGTCCCGGATTTCTAATTTTAACTGCATGTCATGGAAATTTGGGACAACTCATACTGCAGAGCAGAATTGAAAGGAATTGTCGGCGCCTCTAAAGTCTTAAATAACGCTCATATATTTTTTAGTTTCAGGCAGCACAGGAGAAGGTCAGCTGACAGCAGTGGGTAGCATACCTGCCAACTGGAAGTACAATCCCTCTTGAAGGTGGTGGGCCCTCGTGCCATGAAGTACCAACGAGGCACTTTTGAACCCCACCCCCCCACGAAAAAAAAAAGTTTGCTGAGTCTAGTGCCGATGTCCTGGGGTGTTTCCACACCCCCTTAATGGACGTCAGCAGTTCAAAGCCTAGGAGAACGAGCTGGAAAGCCACTATTTACAGTGTTTTTTATCAGCTCGTTTTCCCTGCCGTGTGATATCGGCTCCTCACCGGGAGATCGTGTGATGCGAGCCGATATTGTGTGTCACCCTAAAATTGGCAGGTAGGGGGTAGGTAGAGTGGGAAGTAGGACACCGGAGAACAGGGTAGATCTCCGGCCACTGCTAATGTTTTGTAACCATAGCCTTTTAGAAGACTATGTATACATCATACCTCCTAAAGCACGGTCTGAAAGAAAAATATAAATTACATACGTTATTTTAGGCAATTAGGTGTTGCAAGAGATATATATATATATATATATATATATATATATATATCTACTGGCGGTCGCCAGTAGATAGTTATAGATAGGACCGTGTTTCCATAGGAAATCTGAAAATTCTATTTTGAATAACTTTGGCGCCGGTTGACGAATCCTCGCAAATTTTTCAAAATAGGTGGGGCACTCCGCTCCGCTCCTACCCTAAAAGTCTCGGGGTGATTAGTCAAGCGGGGGCCGAGCAAAAAGGGGGTCCCAAAACGCGTTTTCCCCATGCATTTTTCCATAGGGACCTTTAGTCCAAGGTACAGCCCGAACGGCTGAACAGAATTATTTGAAATTTGGCAAAGAGATAGTCCTCAGGTCAGGGATGTGCCTTTTGAATATCTGGAGTCAATCTGTTCAGTAGTTCCTGAGAAAATTTCAGTTAAAGTACATATATATCTATAGGCGCACACCGTGCGCGTATGGTAAGCATACCGTATGCGCACGCTGACGTGCGCGAGCGTAATTCTGATTGGTGGTTACATGACAGTAAACATTCCAGTCGGTCGAAATCAGGAAGTGTCGGCCGCCATTTTGTCTCTCGCAGTCTGAGGCAGTGAAAAACAAAGGTGGAGAATGTGAAAAGGGGGCAGGATGGACAGTTCCTGACCCCCTAGCCTTTGTCAGGGGGTCACTGAAGGACCCCAAGGATGAAAAAATCTATTTTTTTTCCAAAAGCGCGGGATGCGCGCACGGCACGCACAACGCATCGTGGGTGCTCGGTGCGCGAAGCGCACAGAGCGCCCACTGCGCGCGCACGGTGCGCGAACCGCACGGTGCGTGCACGGTGCGCGCACGGTGAAGAACCTGAAAAAAATATATATTAATAAATACATAACTTAGCATTTAAAAAACCGTACAAATTCACTTAAAAAAACCATAGGTTTCACACACGTTATAGTTAGGAATTAGCATTTAAAAAACCTTGCAAATTCACTTAAAAAACCATAGGTTTCACACATGTTATAGTTAGCTGGACATTTCCCTCGTACAAAACCAATGAAATTCCCCCGTTATAGTTAGTGCAGGCAACTATAACTCACGCGACCGCAATCCTCTGCTGATGACGTCAGATATTACATCACTGTATTTAGACACCTATTTACCCATGTCTTCTTCCATTAATCTTTAGCTATACATGTATTACAAATATTTATTTTTCAGAAAGACACATTTAATCAGTGATGTAATATCTGACGTCATCAGCAGCGGATTGCGGTCGCGTGAGTTATAGTTGCCTGCACTAACTATAACGGGGGAATTTCATTGGTTTTTTACGAGGGAAATGTCCAGCTAACTAGAACATGTGTGAAACCTATGGTTTTTTAAGTGAATATATATATATATATATAAACTCATCTCGCAAAGCAGAATTGTCTGAAATAACGTATGTAATCTATCACATACTCACACTGAGATGTATACCTTGATCATTGTCAGCCTTTAGTCCTACTTCGATGTCTGGCCAATCACGGTTTTTACTTCTCAAAATCAGGTCACCCTACTCGGGCAGGATCCGGGCCCTCGGCAAGTGCTTCATGAAGGAAGCTGTCCGGCCCCTGGAAGGCGCTCTGGAGGAGACCGTCTCAGAGGTGAGCAGCTCAACAGGTTTTAGGAAAGGGGCGCTGCCCTCACAGGGACACGGTCTGCTCATAGAGAGGCACGGCTCAGTGATGCCCACCGTCAGCACGTAAACTGGCAGAAGTGGGAGGGAGTATGCAGAGCTGGCACAGAGGGGCACCAGGTCAGAGGGTAAGGGACATCGTCGGGTCGCAAGGGTACAGTGGGAGGGCGTAGGGAAACATGCCAACATACCCGTTTTAGGCAGAAGACTCACGATTTTTTTAAAGCCAAAAGTGGCTTTATTTTTCAGGTCTCTCGCCTAAAATGACCTCTGCTTCGATAAAACTCAATAGGGAAAATACATTCCAAGGATTTATTTATTTTTGAAGTCGCCCACTTTGCTTTTGTAAAATGTTGGCATGCACGCGTACGTCAGGTCAAATGGGGACGAGAGCCATGAGAGGGGGCATAGCTCAGCGGGAGGGCGCATCGTCTACTCGAAAATGACATATATCATCAGTGGGCTCCCCCATCTCAGGGCGCACAGCTGAGCAGATATGAGGGGGGCACCGTCGGCTCAGAAGATGGATGGAAACCGTCAGCGCGGAAAATGTCACGGCTCAATAGGGGAGCGGGCACCGACATCTCAGACTGGACACAGGTCAGAAAGCCGCAAGCCAGCATCAAAGACCCACGGCTGGGGGGGGGGAGGGGGGGAGGGACGGCGTGGGGGTAGGAGGCGAAGGGCGCTTCGGCTCAGCAGGTGCACGGCGCACCGCCAGATTGAATAATGGCGCACAGCTCAGCAGTGGTGTGTGGGCAACACAATCCCAGAGTCGGGACAGCTGAGCAGTCACTGGCACCGTTGGCGCAGAAGGAAACATCCAAGCAGGAGGCTATTGGCACCGCTCAAAAAAGGCACCGGGGACAGTGCGCCACTGTCGGTGGGTATGGACAGGTCGCGGGTGGCCACTCTCAGCGGAGAGGGGGGGCATGGCACTCCCGGAGCCTCTTACCAAAGCGCAGAATGGAGGGCAGCACCAGACGAGGTGCGCGCAGCAAGCTGTCACATGGATGGACAGACGCACAACGAAGCCCCTTTTCCACGCAGGGGCAGATTCACCGTGGAGGGATACAAGGGGTGGCGCCTGGACCGCGCGCGTGGCACACTACATTACTCACACAGCGCCACGCAGGGACAGCTTCACCGTGGAGGGATACCAGGGGGTGGCGCCCGCACCGCGCGCCTGGCACACTACATTACTCACACAGCGCGTCGGAGAAGGCGGGGGGCACGGGGTTCCACAGCTGTCTCCCTGCCAGCCGAGGCGGATAACCAGCCGCAGTGTCCGATGCTTGCCTCCAAAGGTGGGCGCAGCTCTCAGAGGAACACACGTGCCTGGCGCGCTCCTGCGCGGGCTGCGGCGATCATGTCGCCCTTCATGATGCGCGCAGTGCCCGTCACACGGCTCTGACCCAATTACTGCATTCAACGTCCTGCCTCCGTTACAGGCTGCCTTCGATCACACTGGCGCCACACATGGTGCTAGACAGAACCATTCATTTCATATTGGCGGGGAGGCTGGCGCTCTGTGCCACTCCTTGCTAAAGGGGGATGATGTACCACGAAGGAAGGAGTGCCGCGCTAATCAATCGATCAA
This sequence comes from Triturus cristatus, assembly GCF_964204655.1. Classification (NCBI taxonomy): domain Eukaryota; kingdom Metazoa; phylum Chordata; class Amphibia; order Caudata; family Salamandridae; genus Triturus; species Triturus cristatus. The sequence continues at coordinate 682,543,237 of NC_140595.1, forward strand.
ACAGGATTTGTAAGGCCAGGTGAGGGTCTCCAGGCGCTGTGGCAGTACCTTCAATTAAGGTTCCAATAGTGCACATGCGTTGCTGCTAAGTTTTCAAGCTCCATGCGCGACTAGTCGGGCCAGTACCGAATATTAGAATTCTGTGACTAGTATACTTATTGAAACTACAAAAACAGCTAGACCACAAGTCCCATAATTTTAAGTAAAGAAAACTGGGACTGAACTAACTAGTTACGCATGGACCTGGGGAACTTGAAAGCTATAAGCATGGCAAGTGCCAGCACTGCCTATTAGTAGGGCCACCAGAATTATGCGGCAGGGGAGCACCAAATTGTGGGGCAAGAAGGCTAAATCATGCAGCAAGAAAAGGCATATTATGTGGCATAATGGGAGACATTTTTTGATAGCACTGGTTCAATGTTTTCTCATTTTTACACACGGTAGTACTGTTTGGGCAAATATTTAATCTCATTAGAACCAGTTTAACAATCCCATACAGAAATTAGCAACTGAAAGATGACCAGTTAACCTTTGCGAAGGCCCTTCACAGCGCTCAAACACATCACAACGTTTTAGTAACTTTTGATCTGTTTGAGCTAGAAGCATATTTGTTTTGATAAATCTGCAGATTATGCAGCAGATGATGGATTATGTGGCAAATGCAGCAAATCCATAATCATGCATCAACAATCGTGACCGCAGAATCGCATAATTCCAATGGACTGCTCGAACTTTATTCAAAAGTGTTTGTGGTCATGCCTGGCACCATTATACCAAGGCTGCCTACAATAGGTCAAGAACAACTACAATTATATGAGGCCTAGAATCATACAAAGATAGGCCCGTTCTTTATTCATGCTCAAAGTATTTCATGAATGGGCAACACAATGCAGGGGGGAGCATTACAGCAGGTGTGGGTGCCAGGGATGTCTACAGTTTGTCTAGAATGACTACTATTGCGCAAGGGATGCTGCAGTTTGGACACAATTACAGTTGTCCTATCATTGCACTGTTTGTACCTTGACTGTCCACCAGTACTTAATTTGAGCAGGTGCTTTCAGGTGTTCAGCACAGGCACCTAATCCTCAGCACCGGTGCTTATAGCACCAGTTAAGGACACACTCATTTGGAAAGCACGTGATTTTCCACAAAATCACAGTATGTTGAGCCACGCAGAGACTCGAACCCTGTTTCCCAGCTCTGAAATCGGCAGCTTTAGCCATTAGGCCAAGTCCTCCCCAGAATAATAAGTGCCAGGGCTCTAGTCAGGAGGCAGTTTGCTCCAGCACATTTCTCATGTTAGCGCTGCCTCCTGATGAGAGCCCCGGCACTTTTTATTTTACAAATTAACCACTGCTGTCAACAATATGCCAGTAAATATCACCACTTTGTTGGGGCAGCTCTTATGCTAGGGTAGGGCACCACTGTGTATAGGTTGCCCACGATAGGCCAAAGATTATCACCATTAAGTCTAGAGACCATTTTAGGAGGGGTGAGCAACATGCTATGCATGCCCGCAAGTTGGCAAGAACTACTGCCCTTGTATCAGGATCAGCCTTTTACCGGGGGTAGACATCATGCCATGGATGCCCAAAAGTTGATGACAATTCCCACCCTTGTGCCAGGGCCAGCATTTTACCACTTAAAAAGAGTTTAAGATGGGACGAGCTTCTGAGGGAGTCAGCATGGGATGGAAGGCAGATGAACTGAACAGCTTCAAAAAGTTTTGTTGTTATTTATTTATTTATTTATAAATTTATAAAGCGCCTGGTGACCCGGAGGCATCCCCGCGCTATATAGCTATGATAACCCAAGAGGAGGAAGGACCGGATGATTATTTGGGGAATAGGTAAAGAAGCACTGAGAAGTCAGATTAAAGAAGCTTTGAGATGTGGTTTCATTAAAGGAGAGTTAGTTGAATTTACGGAGCTCGGACGTGCAATGGAAACACTAGCTTTGTCTGAATGAATTAAAGGAGCTCTCGGATGATGTTGCATTAGGGAAGCTTGGAGATGCGGTGGAAGGATTACGAGCAATGATTGCATGTACTAGTCATTGTTGGAGATGTGCAACCCACAGCTAGAGCGGCTCAATATCTTGATGAGGATACAAGACGTTTGTCATGTCCAGCTCATGACGGGGCTATAAGGTATCTGCCACAGCTATCTCATGATGAGGACATGATGGGTCTTTAAATTGCTATCTCACGATGGGTACATGAGACATCTGCCACAGTTATCCCATGATGGGGACATGAGGCCATGTGACATTGACTTCCCATAAGGGAGACGAGGTACCTGCCATGGTTATCCTAGAATAGGAACTTAAAGCACGTGCCACAGCTATGTCATGATAGAGATATGAAACATCTGCCACAGCTTTCCCATGTTGAGCATAGGAGGGCTCCTAAATGGCTACCACATAATGGGGACATGAGACGTCTCCCTTGGTTATCCGATTGGGAGGATGTGTGACGTCTGCCCTGGCAGTTCTATTGATGGGGACATATGAATGTGCCATAGTTACCCCATGATGGGGCTTGAGGTGTATGCCATGATTATCATGCAGCATTATTCATGGTTATTTCCTAACAAGCATTGGCATAGCTAATAGGTCTCGCTTTTGGGACCTTATAAGTATTTATTTATGCAGCACAATATCCTTGGTGCAACAACACCAACTGTTGCATGGCTGAACACTTATAAGGTCCCAAAGGCGAGACCTATTGGTAATGCCAATGCTTGTTCTTGATTGGTGCCCCCGGGAAGCGCTCAGGTTAGAGAGCTTGTTTTCCCACCAACCCGAGTCTCCTACGCTCAATGGCGGCTCCGGGGCCCCTGAGGGCTGTGGAGGTGAGTGTGCTTGGTGTTTCGTTGCTGTTGTTTGTTTGTGTCACAGGAAAGGCTGTGGCGTAGCCAGAGATCCCAACTTTGGAGCTGAGGAACCAGGTTTTAATCTCTGCGCCCACTCAATATCCTTGGATTCTGGGCTTCTTCCTTATCTGTGCCTACAAACAAAATAAATGTGCTATTTCTGTTGCTCCAACCTGCTCCCAGATGGAGCGCTTTTAAGCTGTTTGAGTAGTCAGCACTCGTCCACCTTGCTATAAACAAAAACAGCGAGTCTGTACTAACCTATGCAGCGAGTCTGTGCAACTTAGAACTGCCACGATCTGCAAACGAAGGCCTCACTTTTCTGTCAGCTGTCGGATAGGCCACTTTTGTTTTGGTGCCCGGGCCCATTTACTGCCGACTGCACATGGCGAGATATTATTCCTACCTCCGGCTCGGCTACAACAGTGCCTGGTCTGCAGAAACCGAATCGTAGGGGGTACCCACAAACCAATCGCAGGTCAGGGTTAAAAAGCACAGCAGGGGTAGGAGAAAGCTTGCTTATGAATGGAAGCCCCGGGGCAGCAGCGGTGACATCACTAACATGTGTATTGCGTTACCCGGTTAGCGCGCCCAGCGCACAATGAAACTCTGAGAGCCCCTGGTACGGGACACGACCTTGCTGCTTATCCAGTGAAATCAGGAGAAACCGTGTCAATTGCGGGGCTTCTGAGAGAGGCCCTGTGATGAAAGGCGGGAATTTTTCCAGTTGGTGGTAGGGGTGCAGGGATCCGGAGCCATTCAGCAGGTCCACTGTTACCTAAATTGCAAGGATTGGCCCCTCAATGATGTATGCAGCGCACACCTGGCTCCTCAGAAAGGTATTGTTTTCACATTCCTTTTCTAGCGAAGAGTGCCGTATCTCCCCGCCAGGCTACGGTGCTTTATGTGGGCCAGAATTTAAAGGAAACCAACATCGTTTTGTGCCAGACAGCTTGAAGGTGGATTAACTTGCAAACTCAGCGTGCACGCTGATGGTCTTAAGTTCTGTTTACATCCAGGCAGCCTTTCATCATTCTGTACACGAAAGGACGAATGTATTTGAGGTGCTAATAGCAACACGCGTTAATTACAGGGACGGGCAAACACAAAACGTGTAATTTGTTTTCCAGGGCAAAATATGTCAACTGAGCCGTTGAGGGTCTAGCGAAGAGCCCCAATAAGTAAGAATGTTGTACAGGTAAGGTGAACAAGTGAGTGATACTCCACAAAATCTGTGCAAACATTGGCAAATAATCACCAAGGACAGCTTGAGTGAGATGTAAATGTATGCAGCCAGCAAAGGCAGAACTGCATAAACTGATGCAAACAACGACCAAGCACACAATGTAATCATACGCTGGGAGATGTGGGCAGACCTGTCAAACACATGCAAAAAATAGGGCACAGGGTAAGCAAACAGTGCCTGGGGAGGGAAACCGGATGAGAAAGGCTGACCTGAGGTAAAAATGCAGGCAGATATGACAAAACAAAGGCTGGGGGAGACTGCCAAACCGGGCCTGGCTAGCACTGTGAACAGTGAAGCCCACTTTCTGATTTGTTGCACCAAATTTGAAGTATCAACTAATAAATCAAAATTCCGGGAGTTGTGTGCGCGCGCGCCCCCTCAAAAACAAAGGATGCGAGTGGTGCGCGCGCGCACACAACGGCAAGAGTGAAAGCTGGCTGGCGAGTGGTGTGCACGCACCATGACGAGAGAGGAAAGCCATATGGCGCCTCTGCTCGTCATTGTACGCATAACCGCACGCTCTGCGCCAGCCAAAAGCGTGTGGTAGGACTTTTAAAAGCCCACGCACTAAATGTCTCACAGAGCAGCGCATGCGCTGGCTCAGCGAGACCTAAAAAGGACCCCAGCATCATCCATGGCTCTTCCAAGAGGGGGCATGAAACATCTGTCATGGTTATCCCATGATGGGTACATGAGACACCATCCATGGTGCCTCAAAATTGATGGCTACAACATCTCTTATGATGATCTGTGTTAGGGGCATGATGGGCGCGTTGACGCAGAAGGGCACAACCAAGTAAGAGGGTTTGGGAACTGCTCAAAGAAGGTATAGCAGGCCAGCGCCACACGAGAAGCCACAGTCAGCGGGCACTGAAGGTTTGGAGTGGCAACACTTAGCAGAGAGGGAGGGAGATGTGTATTGCAGATGGAACGGCATGACGCGTCTGCCATGATTATCTCATGAAGCCAGCATAAAGCACACAGCAGGATAAGATGAGCTTGCCGCATAACACACTGTGCTCAGTTGGCCTATCTATCCCTCAATAGGGAAACAAACAAGGTTTTTGTCGCAGTTATCACAGAAAGAAGACATAAGTGTTCAGCAATGGAGATTTCAAAATGGGGTATATTCATGCGTTGGATATCCCATGATGGGGACATGCAGAACAGGGGAGATGGAGATAAGACAGCTGTATGACACAGAGAGCTCTGCTGACTTGGCTGGTGTCCTGAAAACTTCCCTGTCTGTGTCACATGAACACTGAAGACTCGAATGTAAAGCCCTCATCATGAGATTCAAACAGGAGGGCAAGGACACTACAGGATTCTCTGCCAGAGATTTGAAAATGAGATACAGTCCCATTTTAAGATAAACCCACTCAGAAGATGAGGAGCCCTGAGGATCTGTTCCTCCTTCTAGCAACCCAAAAAGAGAGACCGTGTGCCTCATGCATCGCATGGCATGGCAGCAACCTGGTTATAAAATTCAGAACCAACAATTTCCTGACCCTGGACCCCAACTAAGACTGCATGCATCAGAGCTATGTTTCACTGTTTCACAGGGACCCAGGTTGCACCCGAGCGGTGCTGGCTCCAGCCACACCAGACTTTTGCTTTCATGCAGCTAGAGAAGAACATAGTAATGCACCCCAAGGCGTTCTCCAGTTTTTTGGGCGATGCAAAGATCTCCCACCGAAAGGCATTTTTAAGATCAAACTGCATCTCCCTTTCAAATCAAGGCCTGGGATTCCTCCATTTTATGGAAAATGCCCAAGGCAAACTTGTTTGCACCACTGTTGGTTTTTCCTCCTAAAACCAATGTATCCCAGCCCCACTGTAAAATCTGTTGAGGAATCCCTCTAGTTTCACTTGGGTGACATCCTCACAAACAGCTAAATTACCATGAGCCTATAGGGAGGACTTTGGGGTGGTGCCCCCTACAAAGGTGCCCCTGTATGCCGGAGGCTGCAAAGGTCTAGCTAACTCCCATGTGCGAGACAAAGACCTCCCACACCATCCCGCAAAACCACAACTTGTATTTATTATGGAAGAAGCTGTATTGCATTCCAATCAGTGTGAGGCAGAATATAGGCCTGGGCACCAAATTAGGGAAACCAATAGTTAAAATTAGCCCACATTTGCAAATAAGGGCAATTTTAAACAGGGTTTTAAATAGAAATATAGAAGCGTAGGTACTCACACTTTAGAGTACCTGTTTGTTTTTCAGAAGTGCCGGTACTCTCCCAATAAATGTATTGCAGCAGTGCTGAGAAGTGCAGGTACTCTTACTTTCAAATTGAGGAAATGCAGGGACTCAGTACCAGAGAGTACCTGTCCATTTAGAGCACTGGTTTTAAATTTGGAAAGAGCAGCTGTATAGGCGCATTCCAAGGTATGGGAGACTAAACATTTGTGCTTCCTTCAGTCAATTTTGAGGTAATAGCTGGAAATCAAAAGTAAAACCAGCAAACCAGACCACCAAACAAGCCCACAAACTGCCAGCAAAAAAACAACAACCATACATTCACCTGTCAGACCAGCCCATAAAGCCCTGAAAGATTGCCCAATAGGCCAGCCCGACCCCGGTGCACTCAATTTCTTCACACTACAAACGTGAACGCACAGCAGTGGCCGCAGCCCGCAGCAGCTGGTCAGTGATGAGGAAAGAGAACTCCTGGCTCGTGGCCCAGGAAGTGGAACGCCCAGTTTTTGTTTACAGTGGATCCGATGTTTATCTGCATCCGACGGTCGTGTATTTGTATTCGAGTTACAGTCCCCGTGATATCAGCTGCTGTTTTCCATTATAGGGCCGCTCGTACCCTCCTCGCAGAGCCTGCTCACATGTATCCCGCCGCCACGAGCGCTTGTTGCTAAGCGGAAACATGGCCGTCTCGGCCATTGGGTAAGCAGAGGATGTCTCTTACTGGCGGGGGCACAGATGCTCCAAAGAACGGGCCAGCGTTAAGGAAACAAGGAAGTCCAACCACGCCTGGGCTACTAGGTACGAACTACCCCAGTCGTTCCAGTAACCTCCCTTTACCGAAATTAGTGTATTTTCTCCCCCAAATTTCACTTCTTTTTCGGCGCTTCCAACTAGAAATCCCTCAAGGCCTGAATGGACCAGAACCCCCCAAACATTTCCACTACCCAGCCCTCAAACACAATACTGACTAGCAACTTCAAACAAAGCCCTGATCAAACCCAAAATGCACCTGCAATCGGAACCCTCGAGGGCAGCTAAGAACAGAACCATTAAATGCATCCCTGACTACTAGCAACTTCAAAATTAAGCCCTTATCAGAACCCTCAAATGAATCTCTTATCAAAACCCTCTAGTGCAGCGCTTATCAAAGCCCTCAAATGCAGCTCCATTCAGAACCCTCAAATGCAGCTCCATTCAGAACCCTCAAATGCAGCTCCATTCAGAACCCTCAAATGCAGCTCCATTCAGAACCCTCAAATGCAGCTCCAGTCACAACCCCCAAATGCAACCCTGACGAGCACCTTCAAATGAAACACTGATCAGAACCCTCAGATATAGCCTAGATCAGAATCTTCAAATATAATCTGATCACAAGCCTAAAATTCACCTCCATCAGAAGCATTAAGAGGACCCTCAACAGATCCCTCAAACGATGCCCTGATCAGAACCCTCAAATGCAGCCCTCATCAGAGCAATAAATTCAGCACAGTGCCAGCCAGATCAAGGAATGAGGATGAGGGACAGCGCTGTGACAGGGGCAGAGAATGGCATTATCAGCTTCTGACCCTCATCTGTTCATGATCCGGGTCTGGCACTGCTCTGGTTCACTTTCAGTTAGATTTTGGGTTTGGTTAGTTTATCAGTTTCTATGTTTTCTAGACCCATGAGTCGCCCGAATGCTTGACGGAGTTACCTGCTCACCATTGACATCTACTGAGTATGAGGATATTATTTTACATGCCGGCAGGACCAACTCTGCCTTTAATCTTTTTGAGGTTGGCAAATTGAGTCCCACTGAACTGGGAAGTAAGGTCTATTAGCCACTGTGAGTAGAAATAGCAGACTTGCTGTCTGAAGGTTTGACACAATAGAATCTGACATGAAAAAGAGCAGTAGAAGTCACATAACACAGACAACACAAGAGAGATGACCAGTGGGCGTGCACTGCAGTCCACACTGGAGCTTGACGATGTGCGCTGAACCTACAGTGGGTTTTCGTCCCAGCTGTTGGATTGTGCCAAATTTCTAGAACTCCGTATTAACATCAGCTACGGGTCCACATTGCAACAAAGGCACCAGCAACCCTGTTCTGCTGTTAAGTCCTTTCTACCCAAACTCAACTTCAGACTTGTTATCCAAAAGGAGATCCTCTGTCAACTCTTTGGATGCAGCAGTCTGTTAACTGAAGTCTCAAACTCTTAGCTGATTTCCAAGAAGAATGCTCACCAGCAAAACTGATTAAGGGTGTCAAGAAATAAGCCTGGATTACCCCTGCAGTCAGAACTTGACTGACTCCCTCTCCAAACCAGTATCAACTTACCAGTTAGCTGCATCACTTTCAAGCCAATGAACCTGGGCACATAGTGAACCTGGGCACATAGTGAACCTGGCCGCACCAGTGAAGCCGGCCGCACCAGTGAAGCCGGCCGCACCAGTGAAGCCGGCCGCACCAGTGAAGCCGGCCGCACCAGTGAAGCCGGCCGCACCAGTGAAGCCGGCCGCACCAGTGAAGCCGGCCGCACCAGTGAACCTGGCCGCACCAGTGAAGCCGGCCGCACCAGTGAACCTGGCCGCACCAGTGAACCTGGCCGCACCAGTGAACTTGGGCACATCACCATACCTTGCACACACACAATCAAGATTTCCAGCTGTCTATGGGACAACCATAGCAACATCATAAAACTTGAGACAAGAATGTGCAGGAAGGAGAAGGCAATATACCACAGGCTGTATTCTGATATGGGCTTACTAACCTGCAAAAAGGTGTGCCTGGCAGACTGGGACACTGCACCCTCTTACCATCAATGTGCTGGGCAAAGGGCAGTTGCAAACTCGAGCCACCCCTGGAGCAGCGCATTAGTGTAAGACGCTGCATCTGCTTCATTCCCCACTGTGTAGTTGGCATCCACCTGCACTTCAAAGTGGGGGAACAGAGATCCCCCTGCAGGTGAATGCAATGGCTGACTGCACCCTCTGCTGGGACCCCCTTAACCCTTTCCAACAAGTTGCCTGCAGTGGGCACAGTGACGGTGCACTACTTTTTGTGGCCATTGAGTGCGTTTCCTGATGGCTTGTTTGCTTCTGCGCCACTGTTCATAATACTGCGCAGCTGCAGAGGCAAATAGTTTACTTCATTTGTACTTCATTTGTATGGGACAGTGTCCCTATTCAAATGAGGGAATGCCCTCTCAAGATAGTGCCAGAGCTAAATGAGAACCGGAGCTATTAGTATTACACATAGGCAAACTCAACCTCTTCTGTACTAAACAGTCCACTGGGGAGAGGGGCATAGAAAATGGACACACACTCCCAGTGCACCCTGGGACACGGTCTGTCATGTAGCCCCAGGACTTCTGCCAGATTCCCATTAACTGGTCACTATCCAGATGGAGATTTTGAAAGCTCCATGCTTACTCCATTTTTTTGCAGAGGCTAAGTATGTATTTCAAATGTATCTCACTTTGGGAACTGAAATTGTATCTCATTGCACGGATTTAACTCCTCTTGCTCAGTGACGTTTTACATACAGACCAGTTACCAGCATAGTATGTGGTACAAAAGTACAGTGACCTTTTTTCTTAAACTTAGGTCCTGATCCTTCGCTTTACAGCGATGCATTCTAGTTTGAACTTACTGGACTCCCTGCACCCTTTTGATCACAGCAGGGTGGCTACGAGGTCAGACGTGATCTAATTGAAAATTGGTTGAGTGGAACCAGATATGCCTTAAAACCTTTGCTTTCCCATCTGACCTCACTGTGTGTTCCTGGGCACATCGTTGAATCTCTGCAGAGCGCTGATTATGTATCTATAAGACTCAGGAGCTCTTATGAACAAGACTACGACACCCCCCCCCTTCTAAACTATCTACAAAACTCAGCCGCTCTAACCAATAGGACCACGACCCCCCCGCATCTATCTTCAAAAATCCGGGCCTTTTACCAACAGGACCAAGACCCCCACGCTAGTCATCTATCTACAAAAAACAGGACCTCTTACCAACAGGACGACGACCCCCATGCTAGTCATCTATCTACAAAACTCAGGAGCTCTTACCAATAGGACTATGACCCCCCCACGTTATTTATTTATACACAAAACTCAGGAGCTCTTAGCAACAGGGCCACAACTCCCACGCTAGTCTTCTACAAAACTCAAGGGCTCTTATGAACAGGACCACCCTCCTGCCGTCGCCCCGATGCTACTGATCGATCTAAAAAACTCAGGACCTCTTAACAACAGGACCACAACCCCCACACTATTCATCTACCTAAAAAACTCAGGACCTCTTACCAACAGGACCACGAACCGCAGGCTATTCATCTATCTACAAAACTCAGGACCTCTTACCAACAGGACCACGAACCCCAGGCTATTCATCTATCTACAAAACTCAGGATCTCTTACCAACAGAACCACGACCCCCCACGCTATTCATCTATCTTCAAAATTCAGGAGTTCGTACCAAAAGGACCACGACCCCCACGCTATTCATCTATCTGCAAAACTCAGGACGTCTTAACAATAGGACTACAAACCGCCGGATAGGACACTTATTTTTTACAATTCTCATTACTGATCATAGCATCTAACCAAATCACGCAAGTTGGGTCTACCACAAAAATCATGCCAACGTTCTTCTTGTGTCAACATGAGATGACTTCTATTCCATTCACTGGGTCCTCTCCTAGTATTCATATGGACCTGTGCTCCTTCCCAATTCATTCCAATTGATTTCGAATATATACCTAAAATTCATCACTTTCTTCTGCCAGGTGTTGGTGAAACAATGCTACTAATAACAATAGTGCTAATTCACGGATATCAATAATACAAATAATAGCCATTTATATAATTTACAGCATATGGTCTTTTAACCCTTTCGCTGCGGCGGGAATTCCGCCGCAGCGCTGGGAGGGGTTTGGGGGCAGCGCGGTGGCCCGGTGCTCATGACGGAACCGCTCCGTCATGAGCCACGGTTGAGCTGTGCTCATGACGGAGTGGTTCCGTCATGACTCCGCCCACTGCGCTAATCGCCCGCACAGGCGGGGAATTAGCGCCGCGTGGGCGGCGCGGCCGCCAACGGCCGCAGCATGACGGAACCACTCCGTCATGAGCACACGGCGACCGTGGCTCATGGCGGAGTGGTTCCGTCATGAGTGGGGAAGGGGTTAACAATAGGGGTGGTCAGTGCTTAAATCAACAGTTTCAGGTTATACAAATGTTCTGCAGCTGGCAACTAACACGCAGCAATTTTATCTGCGATTCACAAAACACGCTGTTTTTCCTTTTACATTTTAATGTTTGATTTGATACGGTCACACTTCAAAAAAGTCTTCAAGTGACTACTTGTATTCATCATTAAAACATTACTACAACTTTTTATTATGAAAGGCCCAGTGATGTGGAGTGTTTCAATAAAAACACCATACAGAGAGTGCAGTGCTGTCATGTCAGTTCTGATAAGCGTAACCACAAATGAAGAAAGAAGGAAGCCAGTGAAAGGAGACCTACATGACCTCAGAGTAAAGAAGTATGTGGGACAATTAACGAAGGAATCAGTGACCAATAGGTAAATAAATAAGTGAGATACTGAATGGAAAAGTAAATGAACCAAAGAGTAAAATTAAGTAATTAATGAATACAAACGGAGCTATTGAGGCGAGAACGAGGAGAAAATTGAATAACTTAACAGTTAGTCAATAAGAAAAGACAGGACCCGTTGAGTGAAGAAACAAGTGATATAACGACTAAAGAAAAGAGACCATGAATAACGAAATAAGCATTCGAAAGAGTAAAGAAGAAAATGCACGTAGAAATAATCGATGCAAGAAATAAAGTAGTGTAATCATGAATGCAGAGATAAATGGAGCAATAAATAAACGATAAGATAGTGAATAAACAAATAAGAGAAAATATTCACCAAAAAAGTATCAAACGTGTGAAAACTTTATAATGCAAGGTAGTCAATGAATAAAGAAACAATGAGCCAATCAATAATTGCATTGATGACTGAGATGAATAAAGGATTAAAGAGTTAATTAATAACTATGCTAGTGGCCTTAACGAAGGAAAGAATAAGTGAACTAAATGAACAAAGTATTAAATGAAGCAGGAAAGAAGGAAAGCATTGACCTAAAATAATAAAGGGATTAACCACCCAATGAATAAAATAAATCAAATAAGGAGCCAATGAATAAGCTACACATATGTATGTACAAACACATGAAGAAGCAAATTAAGTTATATGCTACCATTTAAACAAATAACAGATCCACTCAGTAAATACATACTGAAGAAAAAAAATATTAAAATTACATAACAAATGTCTCCACCACACAGAGATGAGAATTCAATTCCAAACACGTGCCCAGATGTTCAATCTCACCTGCTGTAAATTCTAAGATATCAAACAATCCTTCCTTGGCTATCAAACGAAATGGGGACTGCAGATTCGTACATCCCTCCCCCCCCCCCCCCAAAGAAAACGGACTCTAAAAATAACTTTTAAAGAAAGATAGGAAACAACAATAGGTTTGACCTTGACAATCTGGTGTGAGTCTTTTTAATTACAAGTACATTCCACACAAAAAGAGGTAAAAAGCGAATAAACGCCTAAACGTGGTGGCTATATGCTTGCAATAAAAAACTGAAGTTACAAAAATATATTTGAATGAAACAGGGCAGTTACTTCCTAGCAGGCAGGTGTAGTGGGAAGAGCTACAGAAATACTTTTAGCTTTTATACACATCCCAACAAAATAAGGTTCTGATTGGAACAAAGAAATTTCAGTATTTAGTTTAAATTAATGTAACCCAAGGAATAGTTTAAACAGACAAAGAAGAATACAAAAATATAACGGATACAGAATGGAGACATGTAGCTGGGTAAAATATTGACCCACCAGCCCGTGCAATGAGTGCTCTTCTTTTACAGTGGATGTGCTCATGCGATCAAGCTATAAATGCCATCACGAGAGAAAATGGATGGGGTGGGCTCACCAACCGCACCATGCTAGATGCTCTGGTGGGCGGAAGCAATATGTGAATGACAGTTTAACATATCACTGGATGAGCAGGGCTGACCCAACATGTTTGTATTCAAGAATGTATTGTTTATTTTGGGTTTTGTTTTTTTCACATGAGACTGGGGAACTAGCTAAATTGTCCCCAGGTCAAGTCTAAAATGGACAAGTAAGGCCACAAGATCTTTGAAGACTTGAAAAGCATCCAATATCAGCTTGGCCACTGCCAGGGTTGAGCCATTTTTGAGCTACAAACATGGTTTACATTTTAATAGCCAAAAACCTGCTCACCCTACAGGTGTTAACAACTGGGCTACTTATAACAACGCAATGAAGGATTTATTTACCCCTTCTATCTGCTGAGTCTGATGGATCTTTATGCCCCGCAAGCCAAAGATTCAAAGCCAAACTTTAAGAATCAGAGGCTTGTGTCTGCCCATCTGATCATCCTTTCATTGCCTGTTCCAATAGTACCACTTTGAAGCGTTGCACTTAAATATTGGTCAACAAATGGGGGGGGGGTCACCATGGAAACCATCCGAACCAGGGCAGTAGTTTGAAGCTTGTGTATCTGCTCTGAGCGAACATGTTATGATGTTTTTATGGCAACCGTTTTATATTAGGACCATATGAAGTTTGGGAGCGGGTGCAATGCATGCCTTTATAGGAACTAAAATTATATTTTGTGTGAATACTCAATGCATTTAAACTATTTAAGTTCTGCCTACAAAAGAATCATATGCCTGGGAAGCCCTCTCCTGACCCTCCTCATCACCCAACCTGAAAGAACAAGCAGTTAGGCACTCTTCTATGCAAGGGCAAACTAGTCTGCTTGCATTTGGCGTCAACAGGCAGGGTAGTTGCTGGATTACCCAGAATAGCAGCTAATGGGATCAGAAACGCAACAGGAATTTGTCGTGGTTGCCTTGTTCCAGGCATAAGTGAAGGGACATGCATGCCCAGTTTATGATAGCAAGATCCTGAATGCTGCCCGAGAGTCAATACAGCAGCAGGCTTGCACCCCATAACGCATGCTGGATCAGCTTCACCATAGCAACCATTACCCAGTTATAAAAACAGAGGTCAAAGTGAGTGATAACTATCAGGAATGTTTCTAAGCTTTGTGTGATCTTGCTACTGGCAGCTTTAGCGGTCTGTCACAGACAACATTGCAACCAACACTTTTAAGATATATTTAGAGCAGACTTTCAGTCCGCCATTGCCCATTATTGGATGTTTTTCTTTTCTGTTTCTATTCCCTCTCCCTGAATAATTAGCTTTCCTTTCTATGTTTGTGTCTGTCTAGCCCAGGGTTCTCCAAAGTTGGTCCTGGAGGGCCGTATCCATGCCAGATTTTCAGTATATCTCCATTTAAATAAATGTAGATATCTTAAAAATCTGGCATGGATCCGGGCCTCCAGGACAGACTTTGGAGAACGCTGGTCTAGTCCATAGAGCATTTAGTTTCACCCTGCCTTTTGCTTGTTTGAGGGTATCCTTCCAGGGATGATGTCAGGCAACTATTTTTCTAGTTGCGTTTTTGTGCAGATTTAGGGTGACCACACATTGACAACACATGTCCTCTCTCCCCATCTCTACTCACCCTTCATCACTACTCTACCATCAACCTTCGTTCCCCCAGAGACTCTACATACGGCCACCTCCCTCCGCCAGCAACACCAAGCTCTGCTGTAGCTCAGCGTCTTACTCTCTCTCTCCCTGTCCTTCACACACTGCCCCCTGCTGTCACTACTGGCTGTGGCAACACTTGTCCTGCCAATTCTTCAAGCATTGGCAAAAATATTACCGGCAGGAAGCAAGCACCAGCAAAGATGGACTAATTAGATTTGCTAGTGCTTAATTTAACTGGAAAATGTGGATCTTATATATTTAAAGAAAACGTTCCTTAAATCTTAATCCTGGCCTTGCCCCTTGCATCCCAGGTGCCGAGGGGGTGGAGGGACGGTCCGTGACTGGACTGTGAGCCGGAAAAAGTTCTCAAGGAATCAAGCATTTAAATCAGTCGCTGGCCATCTGCCCATTTTCAGGGAAAAAAATGTAAATGTGTTGCATACAGGGATTAAAATCAGTTAATCCTACGGACAATGTGTCAAATAGGAGGAGTGTTGTGACTTCCACTTCAAATCCTCTCAGCACAAAAAATGTGATTAACTCTTTAGGTACCAACACCAGCCCTGCCTAGTATCCAAGGTCCATGCATGATGAGGTGCGCTGGTTCACGTATTTTCTTTGAATTCTGGGACTTGTAGTCTTGTTTATTCCATTATAAAACCAGGACTACAAGTCCCAGAATTCAAACTCAAAATTGGACTGGAGTAGTGCATTATGCATGGATAGGGCAAACTTGACAGTTACATCGTACTAAACGCATAGTAGTATCTATCCTTTATTCAGAGCCTGATGGATTAAAAATGGAAAAGTTTAAACACGTAATTATTGGACTTTCTATTGAACTTGATAGTGCTAAATAAATATTGAAGGGGTCATCTGGTGAATGACGTAGTAATGGCTCAAAGCCCCAGCAGACGTCACACTAAGTGACGTTATAGAACGCTTATTGTTCGGAATTGCTAGTAATGTGGGACTGTGTAAAGAGTAGTATTATCTGCCACACTGAATGGACCCTTTATTAATACACAAGATAATTTATTCTGCTTCTTTTCAATCAATCATTCAGTAAGTATTTGTAGAGCCTTGCTAATAACCTGTGAGGGTATCCAGGCGCTAGGCTGCTGGACATTTCAGACATTTGGGTGCGTACAGGTTGCAGGCCAATTCATTGGC
The DNA here is from genome assembly GCF_964204655.1 of Triturus cristatus. Lineage (NCBI taxonomy): Eukaryota > Metazoa > Chordata > Amphibia > Caudata > Salamandridae > Triturus > Triturus cristatus. The sequence goes on from NC_140595.1 coordinate 682,559,387, forward strand.
TAAAAAGCCAAGGTAGAGAGAATATCAGAGTACATAAACTGGTATTTCTGGGAGCATCATCTACCATAGCTTCAGTTCTTACATACTAACAACTTTATAAAAAATTTTTTAAAAAATAACAGGAAGCACTGCATGCAATTCAAAGGTACGCGGCTGAGATGAGCGCAAGACATTAAAAAGAGTTTTGTTTACAAACAGAAAGACCTCGCCTGAACAGATACAATTTCATGGTGTAAAAAAAAAAACAGAACGTTCCAAATTAAATTAGTAAGTAAAGATTGGGAAGGAATTAGAATAGGAAATATGTTGTTACACGTGTTTTTTTTCCAAGTTAATACCATGACGACACAGCCGAATATCTAGCTGGCGAGCTCACCACCACACAAAGTTACTGCACACTCGCTCCCATCAGACTGTATGTACCCCGGATCTGGAGTGACACCCTTGTGTCCATTAGGTCTGCCCAACCCTGCTAGAGTTTAGGGAAAAGGTAAAGACACACCCCATTAAATTACACTACATCACAGTGGTCTATTTCCGCAATCAGAAACTAGCCGCCTCTTTGCTTTGACCTTGTACAGCGCTCCGCAGCTATGCTCATGCTATGCAAAAGTCACATATATGCATAATACACATCGTTATAGACAAAGACATATGAATTTTCACTGTATTAGAAACAATACAAGTGTAATCTAAAGAGGAACATCTAACAAAGTAAACCGCATTCACACAGGGACACACACCCTATTTGTATACATGAGGGCACACAGCATGCACGCAGGCCTAGCAAAACACTTTTTTTCCTTTTCACGAATTACAACAAATATACAGGCCTTGCCAACTTTCCAGCATGCAGACTAACAGAACGAGGAGTCCAATGGGGTGCGCCGGGTCAAAGACTTCAGAAGTGCACGGAGAAATATGTCCAATGGTGTGCGCTACATAAAGAGCAAAAACTGGTACACTGGGCCTGGGACCAAGCTGGGCAGGGTGCCAGGGGGCAGCTACAGGCCTCGTGCCTCATGGGTGCACTGGGCCACCAGCCTCTTGTGTGCACTGTGTCATGCTTCTCAGGGGTGCACTGGACCCCGCATCTCAGGAGTGAATTGTGCAATAGTTGGCAGGTTCTTTAGCATGTGGAGTGCACTGGACTATACGTCTCAGGTTCTCTTTGGGTCATCAGGCTCAGCCGTGCACTGGGTCATGTGCATCAAGGTCACACGGGGTCATGCACCTCCTGTATGCCCTGGGTAATGCATCACAATGGTGCAATGGGTTAAGCGCATCAGGTGGACACTCACGCTCATTAGGGATGCATTAAGTGATGCATCACGACACATAAATGTACAGGGTGAGGTGCCCACATGGGTGCACTGGGTCATGTGCCTTCGAGGTACTGAGGGTTAGAAGCCTCATGGCTGATGAGTCTCAGGTGAGCATAGGACCACGAGCGTCAGTGGTGCACTCTCAGATGCACCATGTAATATGCACCGAGACTGCACTGGTCATAGGGCGCAAGTGTGCACTGGCTGTAGCTCGCAGGGTACTCTGGAATGTGTGCCTTGGGGAGGAGGGAATTAAAAAGGCAACTGGCATTTCCACTGGAGATCACAGTTCCCTTTTCACTCGGGACTACACAACACTTTTACTTTTGGTTTCACCCTTAGACAACTGTGTGGGAACCGTGATGAATGAATCTCCCACGCCTTAGATCAAGCAGCAGCAGCAGCAGACTTTAACAACCAGAACACATCTTCAGACGTCAGAGACGAGGAGCCCGACTCTAGACTGCAGCTAGAGAAAGACCGGCTCCCCGCCATTCACGCTCTTAAAGCACTTTATTCGGCGAAGAAGCGCGGTGTATGCGCAACAGTCTGACCAATTAAGAATGGGGAGACACTGCATCAGGGCGCGCACGAGCCGAGGTGGCCTCGCATCCACTTCCTGTAGTCAGCCCCGCCCAGATGGAGCCCTTCGAGGCACCAGTGGCTGGAGCGTGCGTTACGCTACAAGCGTTAGGTACGGTGCCTGAGTTGTCAGGGAAACAAGAAGGCCTGGCCAGGCCAAGGCATGAGCAAATGTGTCAGGGAGAACGAGGAATAGCGGAGGCACGGCGGCCCCGCAGCGTTGAGCGGCCCGGGGACGTGCAATCACCAGAAAAACAACCCATTTGTAAATACAGCCAGGCAAAAGGGCGGGGGCGGCATTCAGCAAGGGCGTGACGGGGTCGTTGTACATCCCTCCTTCGACTCAACTGACACCTGTTTGAGCTCCTCTGGCCTCAAACAGGGGAGCTATTCCCTGTCCCTGTGCAGCGGCGTAACTACCATTGGGGCAGCAGGTGCAGTAGAACCGGGGCCCATAGGTCTAAGGGACCCATTTAACTCAAAGTGCTGTATTTAACTACCCAAACAGCAGTCCAGGGGGAAATTTTCCTTGTTTGAACCAGGGCCCATGGCATCCTTGCTACGTTACTGTCTGTGTGACTCCAGTCGTGGACGGCATTATGTGGGGGTGGGGGGGGGGGGGGGGTTAATTTAATAATAAATCAAAAACGTACCTGTCCACCAACTGGGACCCACATCTTCTCAGCTCCTGCTCTCCTGTCTCTGGCAGGAACAGGAAACAGGCAGACTCCCATTGCAGCGTTGTGATTGGTGGAGACACCGCCCATCCAGGGGCTTATGGGGAGGCCATGTTCTCCATGCAGGCTGCATTGTAGCCTGCATGGAGAAAGGGCAGAGTGCACATGACTGGTTTGGACAGCCCCAGAGGGCCGACCAAACAGTCATTGTGCCCTCAGGAGTGGGCACACCACTCCTCCCTTGGTCGCAGAACAGCCCCGCCCACCCGCAACTAACATAAATTGGTAATAATGGGAAGTTATTACCATTTTATGTATCTGCTTCTCGAACTGCGAAAAAGCAGTGAGGCGACGCTCCTCCACCTTAGTGGAGGAGCCGCACGTGTGTGACTCCTCGCAGTCCCCAGCGCAACACAACACACCGTTTACGCCACAGAACATACCGTTCGCGCAACCTCAGAAGGGCCTTGTTATAGTCACATTCCACAGTCTGGCACTGCCAGACCCTCACTGTGTCACCACCCAGATATTGCCAGACCCTTTCCCAGTTACAAGTCTGAAAATAAGACAGACATTACCTGACCCTCTCCAGTCACGACTGCACAGCCAAACATTTCTAGATGCCTAAACCTTTAACCAGGTACCATGGGTTTTAAGTGGGCCGGGTCTCACAGGGTCTGAGCACCGGCAGTTTTTTTAAGGCTGGCCTCGAAACGGGTCTCTATCAGACTCTGTTTTATGCCCTGGCACAGGTGGTCCATTTTTTTCCGGACTGCAGTGACAGCAGGCACATCAATGTGTGCGTGCTCACACTGCTCACTTCTCACTAGTGGAGAAGTGACGGCATGACGTCATGCCAGGTGAGCGTTGTAGGCGAAGGGAAATCCTTTAAAGAGAGCCATTTTCTCTCTGGATTTCCCTTCTCTTTTTGAAACTCAGGAGCAGCAATATTATCCTGGTGTCACATGCAACTAACAACCATTGACAAAACCGATAGTCCTGCCTTGTTGTGGGTATGATGTTACTTGTTGTATCATATATCTGGATGCAATGACAGAAACAGCAAAATACAAGTCGGGCGGCACACTACGCTAAGCACAGATTTTTAGTTTACGTGTTTTCAAGCCACACCCTTAATTACGTAGGCCACGCCCCTTTGAGAGACCCCCCCAGTTTTTTCATCCCACTTAAAGCCCTGCCGGTACCATTGTACATCCTACAGCAATGCAATAAGGAGAGGTACGCAGTTCCTCAATGTGTATACATGAGACCTACTGAGTGAAGGTCAGAGTGCAGGTGGTGCTACCCAGCACCCAATGAGGAGGGGAATTCCTCCTTTCGGAACTAGGGCCCTCACACACCCAGCAAGCTAGGTGTCATGCTTCATCATATGGGCCTGCTCCTCATCGAGTCGCCGCTACAATACCCGACGGGCACTCATAAAGGGGCTCTTTGCCGGAGATCTTTTGTTCCTGCCGTATGGGTGCCGTGGGTGTGAGGGACCTAGTGTGAGTGTAGGTGTGATGGATGGTGAAAATTAAAACAAGTCAGGGAATCCTTAAGGCAACTTTAATCTGGATGGATCCCTGCCAGATTAAAAATTGTGAGGAGAGGAGACTACCAATCTATAAAGAGTCGAGAGGCGCTCCACTCCTGAGGGGTTGACATGTTTCACACCAGTCACAAGGATCAAGCGGCGTTTCTTCAGGACTGTGAAATATAACTATCTACATCAAGTGGTGTGTTATGTTTACCACTAATGAGAACTATCTAAGGTGGTCTAGTAAAGGTTTACCTGCCACCGTATGAGAGTGCTGGGTAGTACCCGTAGGCACTAGGGCAAACCTAAAATTGGTCAAGATTGCGCCCCAACAGCTTCAGCACAATTTTAGACATCTATATTTGGATGTCCGCTCCTATTGGAGGCCGCGCAGCTCTCCTACCCCTTCGCGATGGTGCATCCTGGCTTCAGCACTGAACAATGAATTTAGGCCCAGATCTCTGTATTGGGGTGAATGTATAACATTGTTCCTCTTGTCTGGGAGACTGTAGTGTCCTCTCCCTCTCAGAGTGTAACTCTGATGTTGGAAAGGAAATGGTCAAATCTCTCCGTCATCCAGTGGTCCTTAGCCCTGGATGCCACCACACCCCCTCCTGTTCTTGATCCTGAAAGGGCTAATAACAACTTTAACCTCTGGATCCAAAACTCTTTAGACACTCTACTTCCAATAAAGCCTTCCTACAAGAGATCCAAACAAGAACCGGCACCATGGTTTTCCCCCAAATTAAGGGAACTTAAACAAACCTGTAGGAAACTGGAAAGGAGATGGAGACAGAATTTAGCAGAAGAGAGGAAAAATGTCTACAGAGAGGCAATTAGAATATAAGGCAGAAATTAAAATCGTCCAATCCTCATTCTAGGAGGAGAGGGTTAGTGCAGCTGCTAACTCTCCCAAAGAGATTTTCCGTATTGCTAAATCTCTCACCACCATACCGCATAAACCCCCCAACACAGAGGATGCACTAGCTCGCTGTGACAACATAGCAGAATATTTTCACAAAAAAATTCATCTGATATGTCAATCTTTCCCTTCCCACCAAAGTGAGCCTACAGCGTTCAGTACTGAAAGTTCCCTTCCCATATCACAGTGTTCTTTAGCCGAGTTCCCCTTGAATACACTTATTTCTAGCAAAAGGTAGGCACATTCAAATATGACGTCACCACAGAAGGTGGGGTCAGAGGGTTGTACCAATACCCCGGGACTCAGCTGACAGATCTTTAATGCTAGAGAATGAGACGGAAAAAACAGAGAGAAAGTGAGCCTGAAACAGCTGAGTAAAAGCAAATGGAAATCACTAAATGTGTGGCATGAGACTAACTTTGCAGTAGGGCTAGCTCTAGAGATTTCTTAATGCCCAATAATTCAAGTGGTGGGTGGTTCAGGAAAGCAATAGTTAGTAGGTTTGAACTGCCCACCAATCCAGAGGTAGCATTTGCCTTGTAATGCCAGACTGGGCACCAATACATTGACTCATTCGAGGTCTGAAGTCCCTTACAAGCTGTTTCCAAGAATACTGATGACGACAGTAAAAAGTCCATGCCGGGACCAGCTTTTCACGAGAACTCTGGGGATGAGTCATTTTCAGCTGGAAGCTTCCCAGGCTTAGAGGGCAAGGGACCTGTCAAATGTGAGCCATACAAAGTGCCTAGAAACCCGTCTGTTTTGTTTGCTTAGGACTACTTTTACTCAGAGAATCAAAAGCTGAAAAGTCGATGGAGAAAGAACCTTTGCCAGATCAGAGTAAAAGTGTTTACCTGAAGTGAGTAAAGGCAAATTCAAGAGGCGAGAAGCCGTGCCCATCAGCATTAAATGCATTCTGCAACAGTTCCTGCCTAAAAACCAAACAGAAGCAGTGGAAGACTTATTTAGGCGCTGCCTGTATCTGCCAACCAAGAAGTCACCATGGTGTCCTGAGCTCTGAACCCAATGCCCTGAATTAAAACCAAGCAGCAACAGATTGAGAAAGTGTTTGAAGTGTTTTTGATAATTTCATAGCCCAGGTGCCATGAGGCATCCTTTAGCAGTACCCTCTTCCTTTGCTAGTTGGCGGGGTCCCAGAACCACTTTCTAAAGATCTGGACTTGCAGAACTCGCTCAAGGAGAAAGTGATTCTTAACAATGATGCATCTCAAGTTACTTTCATTAATAGCATGGCCCTACTCGGGAGGCTGATGAACCCATGACCCTCGGCCTGTGTCAGGAGGACCCTGAGTCGCTGAGGACATTTAGTTAAGAATGCAACTTTTTAAAGGCTATATGTTCATGAGTTTTTCCCTTTTACTCTTTTTTCAAAAATTCATAACCCAGTTAATAGATCCTTAGACCAATAATTCTAACGTTTATGCTTAATATTTTGACACGTTTTTTTTATAAAACTTAGGTGATCATTTTTTTATGGATTCTTCTTGTTTTCACACGCACACTCTTATTTTATATTACATCTTTATGATTTTAGACTACAGGGACCACAGTTCTTTGGGGTAACACGCAGGTAGGTCAGCAGTGTGCGACCATTTTGGATTTAGTTATTTAGTGGCTCCTTGAGCCGGGAGAGCCGACGGGCTCTAGGTTACGCACCTGCGTTGCTACGAGAGGTACATACCTGATAATGATTTTAGCAGCCTACACAGCAACCCTGCACTCTTTCCTACTCCCTGCTGACGAGAGGCAACAACCTCGAAACACGTGTCCAGGGATGGCTAACGCTATTCACACTTGCACTCACGACACGTGCATAGGTGTACTCGCCGACGCTGACTACAGGGACCACAGTTCTTTGGGGTAACACGCAGGTAGGTCAGCAGTGTGCGACCATTTTGGATTTATGATTTTAGATCAAGTTTTGTCAAAAGCGTATCATTTTGACTCCAAAGAACTGTATTGTGCTTGTAAATTCCTGTATCTCTTAGCATCCTTGGTGGGTTGTGTCATGAGCTTGTTTCAGGCACCATCATCATATTCGAGATACAGCCACCACATGCCCATGTACAATCGTAAAGGCAGAGTTCTAGTCTCAAAAGGCCAGATAAAGCCTCAAAAACAGACGCGGAGACAAATGCCTAGGCGTAGCCTCAAAAGCTTTGGTCTTCTGAAAGCTCATAGAAACTGGATGGCCGAAGCTAGAGGGTTCCTTCTTGTATCTTGATGCAAAGTACCGGGAAATTCCCTTGTTGCTTTGATGTCAATTCATGTCTTCTTACTAACTGTGTAGTGTGTGTGTGTGTGTGTGTGTGTGCAGTCACTCCATATTTTGCAGTGTTAGCGTCCAAAGACATTATATACAGCACTCTAGAATTTGCAGAGACCGAGACTCGTAAGCACACGAAGAGCTTCAAATGCAGTGGCTATCTTCACGTGATCAAGCACAGCTTTAAATGTCCAAATGCAGCCATGTATTTTCATTCTGACTCCCAAGTATAGCTCACTCTGTAAGTGTAGCTTCATATGTGCAGTTTGAGCCCCATATGCACCATTATAGTTCCACTGTCCCATGATAATGCCAGTAAGCACTATACGAATGGCAATAAAACAACATGCCTCGATAGATTATCAGAGGTTCAGCACAGCCTCATATGTGCAAGGGTACCCTGAGTGCTTTAAATGGGCCTGTACTCACCGTGCTGAGTACCGGCACTTCCAAATTTTCTATCCGTCAGTACCGGCACTTTTCTTTTGTCAGGGAGAGTACCGATACCCTGATTGATGGAACGGCAGGCTCAGGTTCAGTATGTCCTCCAACACAGGGGATCTCGCAATTGCACTGAGGGTCTGAAGTAGACTTTTGCAGGGACGCTGCTAAAGTCTAGAGGCGCCCCTTTGAATTTACCCACACTGCAGCGGTTTGAGAGGGCTTGCATCACCCTGTGATTAACAGTGCAGGGTCGACTCTAGGCAGACCCTGCACTGTTAATTAGGCATGCAACGAGCATTCAGGTGAAAGTGCTTTAGCCACCCCCCTCCCCATCAGGTGCGTGAAATGGCCTAGGCTGGGGCTGCGGTCAGTAATCCAGTCGCATTAAGAGGTATTGAACCAGGGCACAAGTCCTAAAAAAAGAAGTGGGGGGACGCTGTCACCGGAAGTGACGTCAACACAGGAATCTCATGAAAAGAAGTGGGGGGACGCTGTCACCGGAAGTGACGTCACAACATGAATCTCATGAGTATTCATATGCCTTTAGATGACGGGGCATTTCACAGCACTGCTACCCCTGGTCTGTTCCTCGATGTCCTTTGCAACCCCCCCTCCCCCCCACTCCCCCGAGGGGGTGCCCCAGTTGCACAACAAAGTGCTCAAAAGTGCACAAGATACAGAAGGACACACATTCCAAGCGTTAACCGCCAACACCTGCTCGCTCCGCCTCCCAATCACTCCAGCCTGCACACACCACCGGTGCCTCTTAAAGTCTCCAATTACAAATATTAGCATATCTTTGGTAATTTACAGGAAACTTCCCTCCCACCCGGGCTCTCTGCTCACACAATGCTGTCCAGCTTTTGGGCAGGGGGGACGGCGTCCACCCGGAAAAACCTGGTAAAATAAGTGGGGGGACGCCGTCCACCCGCGTGGTACCCCGACTCGAGCCCTGTATTGAACTGACCTTACAAAAGCGAGTGGCAGTGAAGCACAATCCTACACCTTCCAAAGCCGGTTTTCTGTTCATGTTTGTATTTTTTCAGCCCAGGAGCTGCTTCCCTTTGTGTGCGCCTCTAACACTAAAGGCTGCATTTACATAACAGAGAGAGATCCATGGGTGTGAAGATAGCCCTGCCCAAAGAGCAATGAATAGCAGGGAACGCTGCATCTCCAGGAATGAGCTCACATTACGACTGACAATGGGTCTGGTTGGGGGGAAACCGAGATGAACATAGAAGGAAGGGGAGGGAGGGAGGGATGTAAAAAAGTGATGTGACAGGTGAAGTTAGAATTGACACTTTTGCAGATTAAAATACCAGATATGTGTTCAGTTCTGAAATCGGAGCTTAGAAATGGCATTTTAACACAATTTTGTGTGAAGTTAAAAATCTGCTGTATTTCTTGTTAACTATTTATATATATATATATATATATATATATATATTCACTTAAAAACCATAGGTTTCACACACGTTATAGTTAGGAATTAGCATTTAAAAAACCTTGCAAATTCACTTAAAAAACCATAGGTATCACACATGTTATAGTTAGGTGGACATTTCACTCGTAAAAAACCAATGAAATTCCCCCGTTATAGTTAGTTCAGATAACTATAACTCGCGCGCCCGCAATCCACTGCTCATGACGTCACATATTACATCACTCATGACATGGTCAGTGGCATCACTCATGACATCACTGATGACGTCATCCTTGTGACAGAGTGGCGGTCACGTGAGTTATAGTTATCTGAACTAACTATAACGGGGGAATTTCATTGGTTTTTTACGAGTTAAATGTCCACCTAACTATAACATGTGTGAAACCAATGGTTTTTTAAGTGAATTTGCAAGGTTTTTTAAATGCTAATTCCTAACTATAACGTGTGTGAAACCTATGGTTTTTTAAGTGAATTTGTACAGTTTTTTAAATGCTAAGTTGTGTATGTATTATTATATCTTTTTTTAAGGTTTTTCACCGTGCGCGCACCCCGTGATTTTCACCCTTCGGGGTCCTTCAGGGACCCCCTGACAAAGGCTAGGGGGTCAGGAACTCTCTACCCTGCCCCCTTTTCACGTTCGCCACCTCTCTTTTTCACTGTCGCACCCAAAACAAACAAAATGGCGGCCGACACTTCCTGATTTCGACCGATTCGAACGTTGACTGACATGTAACCACCAATCAGAATTACGCTCGCGCAAGTTAGGGTGCACGCACGGTGTGCGCCTATAGTGTACTTTTAACTGCAATTTTCGCAGGAACTACTGAACAGATTGACTCCATATATGCAAAAGGCACATGCCTGACCTGAGGACTACCTCCCTGCCAAATTTCAAGTAATTCTGTTCAGCCGTTCGGGCTTTACCTTCGACTAAAGGTCCTATGGGAAAATGTATGGGGAAAACGCATTTTGGGACCCCCCTTTCTTCTCGGCCCCGCTTGACGATATATATATATATATGTATGTATCACAAAGCACTCTTCATCCCCGCGCTTCTTCACAGCCACAACAGAAAGAGCACGGACCACTGGATTCTTTTTAAAATACCAGTTAGTTTATTCAGGATGGCTATCACAGACAAACAGCAGCCATAACGCATTTCATCCCTTCTTGGGGACTTGATCACCAAATATATATTATTTCACCGTCAGAGCCACATTATGTGTCGGCCGACACAAACAGGAGCACACACGCCAAAATCCGTGAAAATGTGTATTTATTTCATTGAGGATCCCCCCTCAGCGCTGATATATAAATATATATATATATATATATATATATATATATATATATATATATATATATATATCTATATACACACAAACATGTAAATGTTAAAATATCATCCCGTTTGGCTCTCATTTTGTGTAATGATTAAGCCTGTTTTGTTTACATAAAACACATTTCTCGTGTTTTAATATGTGCTGCAACTTGCATAGAAGTCATTATGTATAATCATGTCTTGTCCTTAGCCCCGCCCCTATCCCCGCCCACTTACCACACCTCTAGCTCATTTTAATGATTACCTGCACTTTTTTCCCATTTAAAGCACTGGGTACCCTGTATGCTAATTATAAATCATAGGTATAGTTCCATACCCGTATGTGTACTAAGTGCAGCATCATATGCGCTAATGGAGATCCTAATGATGTTGCATGGACATATAACTAATCCTGTCTATATTTATGGGCCTGGTACAGCCTCATATGTTGTAAACTGTCTCGTATGCTCAGGTACATAGCTATGTGTGCTCATGTAGTTACCATATACTCAGTGCAGATCTATATGCTCAGATACAGCCATGTATGTACACTGCACCCTTATATGAACAGATAAAGACTCACATGGGCAGGAATCAATCCACACATTTAGTATAGCCTATTTGCTCTACTCCAGTTCCATATTCTCAGGTATAGCCCCTTTTCAGAGTGGATCCTCATTTGCTTACCTCACATGCCCTTACTTAACCCAATTCCACCGACTCCCTTTGAAGAGCCACCTGGGGATCAGAGCTGAGAAGCAGCAGAGCCCAAGGAAGCAGGTAGTCATTATGCCATCGACGGTCCTCTCTACAGCATCACCTGTACTTTCTCACATACCATTGGATTGTAACAACAAGCACCGCAGAGGTCGGGGGGATGTGAGAATGGAGTCTCCACAATGCCATAGCAGGAGTAGACCTGAACTGAAGGAACTGATTCCTCTGGCACAGTGGCACCATGAGCGTTGAGGAAGCCGGTGAGACCTGCATGCCACATATGGTTTCATCTTCAAATAAGTCTATGTTGGGCTCTTCCTAATTCTGCCACATTCTGATGAGGCTGGAGAGGGCAGAAGAGTCTCTACCTTTTTGACGTTCCTCTAGATAATTTGCAGCAAAAAGGAGATTACAGGGGTACAAGGAAAGGGACAATGAGTGAGAACTACAAAGAGTAACCAGGGATCTTAGTAAGCCCTGCTTACTCTAAGGTCTTACCTCAGAGTTCTCTGAACCAGGGGTTGCACAGATAACACGAAGAGTAACAAAAAGAACCAGAATTAGCAAAAGACATCCCTTGTGAGCCCTATTTATCATCTGTGGTGAGATGCAGACACCCCAAAAAGAAAAGAACTTCAAATATGAATTCACAGACCTCATCTGTCCAAAATGCCCAGCGACCCTTCTTTGTCTTCCACCTCTCAAAGAACTTAAAAAGGAAAAAAAACAAGAAACGTCCTCCTCATTGGCACACTCTCTGTGGAAGAGCTTGCCACCTGACCCACAGACTCCAAAGGCCAGAGTCGCAACCTCGTCTTCTAGACATCACTAACCGTGGAACTGGATCCACCACCTCGTCATCTCCCTCACTATGCTCAAAGTACAAGCAACACTCAAAGGTCAGCCCAAAACAGAACAAACCTTCAAATCCTTCACAGATTTCTCCATCAATACCCAAAAGCACGAGTTCACCTCTAACGCTGCCCTGCCACATCAAACATCAGCACCATTTTAAATCACTTTAACAAAGATCTCGGTCTACTGAAGTGCCTCCATGAAATTTGCTGAAAACTCATCATGTCTGCCAAAGCCAGGTACTATACCACACTGAATTAAGCTGCCAACAGAAGCAGAATGCTCATAAAGACAATTAAGCATTGCTTTAAGCCTCTGCCTGACCCTAAAAGAACTACACTCCACGGACTAGTGCAATGCCCACAAACTCTTCTACTGTGAAAAGTACAGAAGATCCAACAGCACATCACCACTGAGCATCCTTTTACTTTGACACCCCTAGCCTCTTTTTGCATCCCACAGTGGTCATCCGTCAAACCTCTCTCTCGCAGACCTTGCCAACATTCGTAACTCCATCAAATCCATTTCCATAAAGATTACGTTTTTCCTTTGCCCATCATAAAAAGTTTCTGTGAAGACGTTTTCCCAGCCCTACACAACACAGTCAATTTCTCTCTCACTGAAGGCATCTTTGTAGAAGCTTTCAACAGAGGGTCGATCATCCCACTCCAGAAGAAAGACACCCTCATGACCTAGCTGATGACCGGCCCATCAGCCTCACACACTTAATCGGCAAAACTATTGAAAAAGCGGTCTATTTACAACTTGAAAACCACATCAACACCAACATTTTTCCTGCATTTCCACCAACTTGGCTTCAAATAATTTGCAGCAGTAGGCATCTAGATTACAACTACCGGCGATGCACACCTGACGACAAATAAAGTTGACCCCGGTCTCCTGAAACTGCTAGAGACCACTTAGCTGTCTTTGACGCAGTTATCATCCCATGTTCATCCACGCCTAAAACATCTTGGATACGATTCACCGGCAACATCCTTCACTGTTTCTCCTGCCTATCCAACCAAAACCACTTCATTCACAGGGCCACATCCAGATCCCATCACCTGAGGGGTCCTTCTTTTTGCCTGTCGTCTTCAGCCTCTACATTCAGCCCCTTGGGAGTCTACTCGCCAATAACACAATCTTAGTTTTCTAATATGCCGAGGACACATAACTCTCCATCAAAGTCTACTTCTCTTCAGATATTCAGCGCCTCAAACACTGCATGCACCACATACAGAGCTGGACCCAAAATCTAAAAAGCATGGCTACAGGCCATCTTCATTTATGCACCCAGGATCTGGAGCACTACTCCTATATCATCAGGACTACCCCCAACCATGCTCCATACTAGCTGACAGCTGAAGACATGCCTCTTTAAAGGGCTCTACATCACAACAAAGTAACAACGCACCTACACTTTCAGAACACTGCTTCCACTCCAATCAGGGCATGTTTGCCTTTGACCCTGAAGAGCGCTTCGCTGCCTTTTGTCAAGGTTTGCACAGTACACATACCACTTAAATGCAAACATTCTTTTAAAGGTCCATGGCTTCAAGCATCACTTAAGGTTAAAATGCTTGTTCCCCCTCTGAGCTCTTGGCTGTTGTGCTGCGAGATGGCTTATACAGTGTGTACTGCCGCAGGTATCCACTGATATTGCATCTCATAGCTTTCCAATCCCATTCCTGAAAATAGGAGCATCCTCCAGAGGTGAAATACACGTATATCCTGTTTCCTACTCGCCCCCAGATCCACAAAGGTTACTTTTATTGAGATTACTTACAGCACTTGGTCCTATCTGCCAAGCCTGAGCATCGCATATGCCAAAATGATGGTGCCTTAAAACAGGTTATGTTATTTTATGATGGAGGACTATCGACATAGCGTCACAAACAGGAAGTCCAAGGCATGCTCATAGTCGCGTGATATGCCACCATGGCAACGTTAACGTGTGCAGGGGGTTAGGGTAGATGCCATCAAACAGGGTGACAAGCCAGCAGTAGGAGTACTGTGCGCAGTAAACCAAGCGTAATGACATCACTGGCATGGTCATGTTAGTAACTTTTTGTGCTCTGTGAGTTAAACTTTTTTAGTGCCCTTTTTATATCCTTAATCACCTCATCATGTTCCATCTCCACTGGCTCCCAGTTTGTAGGGGTTACCTCCTGACTCACGCCAGCGGTCTGGAGAGGGGTGTGGCATTTGTCATCACAGCGCCGAGAGGCCTCGTTGCATACGCGCTACAGAAATGGAATAAACAAATATGATTATTGGTTCGAGCTTTGTCTAACATCTTGTATTTCACGCTGCCTATTGCAGGTGTGCGTAAGACTACAATATTTTGGGTGCATTTAATGTGACAAACTCTTGTTGCCATTTTGTGACGAATGGTGCAAAAATATGTGACCCACTGTTAAAACGGGGATAGGTTTTATAACGAAGGCCCCCCCCCCCTTTCCCCCACAGAACGAGACAACGATGTTCATGGAATGTTAAACAATGACATGACATTGCACAAGTCTTACAAATGACATCACAAACAGTCTTTCACAAGAGACAAACATTGTTTAATCGAGTTCAGATTTCTCCAGGTCTGTTGAAAGGGATGTTTTTTGCGAATACTTTGAAAATTCGTCACTCTGCCTTTAGTTTCTGGATTAAAGTTTGTTTCTGCACTTTTTATTTGTTGTGTAAAACTAGAACTAACACGTCACTGGAGCAACGATAAACAGACAAAACGGGTGAGTCACTAGAGCAGCATATAGAACCAGTGCTCAAGGCCACACACTCTTACATTTCTTGAGCAATATTCCCAAGTGTTTTAAGAGTGATGTCCCTAAATTTTTTGCTAAAATCTTTTTTGTATATGACGTCTACTAAAGGCTATGTTTGCCACTGAAAGTTGTATTTGTTCCATAGATCTGGTCAACGAACTGTATATGAATGTGACTCTGCAAGCCTTTAGGATTCCAAATATTTGTAGAGTTCACACATGAGGTTGAATTTGAACCAAGTAATTAGTTTACATTCTTGTGTCTACTCCTATGTACTTGGAGACCCCTAAGTGACACTCTTAGGCTTTTAGATTGTGCCACAGTGGCATAGTGCCGTCGAAAATGCAGGGAGGCCAGACAAGTAAAAACAGAAAGAGAAGGAAAGTAGAGAAGGGCCGTTGCCACGGCGACCAGTCCCAGTGAAATGAAGATAGTGGAAGCCATGGTGCAAGATGCAGGTCGGCAGCACCTATCTGAACACAGGAAGGAGGGCAGCCCGCAAGGCTGATAAAACCACATCTGATGGTCCACAGGCAAAGAGGTCATGCATGCAGAAAAGGTCATGTGACACTTTACCGGAAAGGATAAAAGTAGGAAGGAAAACCCACCAGGAGGTCTAAGAGAGGATAGCACACGAAGAGAGCTTAGATCTGTGAGAATAAGTAGACTCAAGAAAGAGAAAAGAACAAGAGAAATTGGAATTAAGAAATTAGCCTAGCCAAGTCAGAAAAAAAATGAATTGACTTCAAAGCACAAGAACAGAGACAGGGCAAAATCTGAAGCACAGCTGAGAGTTCTAAATTGCAACAGACTGCAGAATAAACATCTAGATAGGGGGTGTGTATATTCAGACCCCAGAAAAAGAAGACAAACAGACTGAAAGTGAAGCAAATAGGTAGTAAAGGGTGGGAATGGTAGCAGGAACCACAAACTATTAACTGGCTGGAAAAAGTAAACCTCAGATATGGGGCAAAGGAAATACAAGTGCCACCGGAAAACATGAGCGTGCACAAATCCCAGGGTAAAAGGTACCGTGGGGTTCTTCCACCGGAAGAGGAGGTGGCCTGTTCACAGTGGAGGATCAGAGAATGAAACATGTGCAAACAAACATGTGCGGGCCCATCTGTTACTATACACATCCAAGGAAGCACACCGGTGTGGGAAACACGTGGGACTGCTTATAGAATTGGATGCCTTTGCAGGGACAAGACAATAGCTGTATCAGAGATCCAAGGCCAAAAGGAGGGCAGTGTGCGGAAGCAAATCAAGTTAGGAAAGTTCTTGTATCTAAAATGTTAGACATATTCCACTGAATTGTGTTTGGTTAAGTAAGTGGATGTATTGTTCACATACAGCGTAAAATAGCCCAACAAAGGACAGCGAGAGCACTGAAATCTACATGAAACATTTTGTTTTTATCTAAGGTGAAGATGAGTCCTAGAATTGAGACAGCGTACAAATGAGGGAGAGTTGAGAGGTACATTATTATTGTCTATTAAAGGACAAATGGAGTGGATGTATGTCAACATAATCAATGCAGCGATGTGTACTTCTAGCTTCCCACATGGTCTTCTATCTGACCCTTGTATGGAGCAGTTTCAAGCTCCTGTAGCTAATTGCGGTCTGCAGACTCAATAACAGATTGATAAAAAGTCCTCCTGCAAGGCAAACCCACTGACCACCAATCAACATGAAGGCTCCAATCTTCTGGAGCACGACAGATGGTGATGTTCCGGGCAAAAGTAGCCACACATGGTTAACTGGTTCTCTGGGGACATCTCACAGAAACAAAACCAACTCCCACCTTGCACTCAACTCCAGGAACCTCAAAACATCTCCAATGACACACTACCAAGGTCAATTCTCCCAGGAACCCCTGGACTGTAGCGCTTAATTTGTAAAAAATGAAGTGCCAGGGCACTTCTTGGAAAGTCCCTGCAGCACCTATACTCTGCCAGCGCTGCCAATGACAGAACCAGCATAACACCTAACCATCACACTCCTACAAGTGTGACAATTCAGACTATTTCAGGCCACACAAAGCTATAATAATGGAATAAGAGGCTGGTATTTGTTTATTTTCAATGTATATTGATTTAATAAACATGGTTGTTGTGCTCATCTCAAATTTATAATGACAGTGCCACTATGTGGTAGACTGCCACTAGCGCCGGTGCTGACAATTAAGTGGTGGTGCCGAGCACCGGAAACCACTGGCACAAATTAGGCACTGCTGGACTGACAACCTTTGCTGCAAAGAATGATGTCATTCTCACTAAGAGAGCACCAGTGCCTTCTACACTCAATTTTTCAAGCCCTCCACGTTAATCCTGTTGTTAAGAAATATCGATCTTTCTCACACCCACTGACAGAAATGAACCAATGCAGGGTCCAAAAGCCGCGCAGGTAAAAAAAAAAAAAAAGTGATTAAATAAATACAATTAAAAATTAAATATTCAACAATTGTGTCCTTGTAACACAGACTTATGCCCGCTCAGTCAGACTTGTGGTTTGTTGTTTCCTTAATGCCCACAATTAGTGTGCAGTAGTACCACATGATAACTCCGAAAGAGGCTTGTATATCTCTTTAAATCAGATAGAATTTGCCCTGCTGCTTATGAACACAGATAAAAGGTATAGCTGGTGACAAGCATAGGACATGTAACGAGGATGTGGCAACACATCTTCCGCTCTAGCACACATGCCTCAGAGCAGACCGCCACCCACAAACATGGAGAGAGTACCCCTGAATGAGACAGCTCTGTCAAGGCACTTTATTTCACCCTACATCAGTTCTTTTGCCTTCACTTTGGGGGGTGGGGGGGGGGGGGAGGAGGGTGCAAAAACATGGGATAAAGCATTTGCTAGGGTCCCTCTCCTTCTGAATCCTACATTCTGCTAAAAGAACCTCCACTGGCTACATCTATCTAGGCAGGTATAACCTCCTCACGACATAAAACACAACCCTATTGACTTTGTCAATGATTTTTTTCACCGACATTCTTTCACACCAACAAAAGAAAAGTACTAATGTCCAGGTACAAAAGTAGTTTATGTTGCCACAAAAAAGGGACTTGAGGAACGACAAAAGGCCCCCTGGTTCAAGTAATTGAGAAAAAAAATCAAGATGTATTGATGGGTTATTAATATCTGGTCAGGGATGTCCGTGGCATGACCTTCTTCCTGGCCTTGACGTCACTATTCAATTCACACCGAGGCACAGTCCATTTTAAATACAAAATAAGGACAATTTCTTTTTTATATATATATAAATCTTTATTTGCTTTTACATAGAATACAATCCCAGCCACTGTTACAGGATTAGCCCAGCTTGGGTAATAGTCGTTTACGTATTGGAGTACATATAGCTAGCCCCTTTAAATTGTTTTTTGAGAGAGAAAGAGATGTAAGAGGAAAGGATAGACAAATTAGTGGTGAAGCCGAAGAGGAATAGGACAGACAAGAGAGATATGGTCACTGTACATTATCAATGGTTTCATTCTGCAAAGAAGGAGCATTTTATATCCACAGGAAGCCTGATTTCACAGCCCAACACTGGAGCCAAAGACCCGCCTTTAACACGCAACAGCATTATCAGACGAAAAGAACAAGAAAAGGCTGCAAAGATGTCTCAAATGACGCCTCTGTGCGTCAGAAGATGCTGCGCGTGAGCTGACAATGCGAAATCAATGCCTTAACGCTCATCTCCGGCGCGCTCCCTGCCCAGAAGTACGGAAACATCACGAAGAAAAGAAACATTTCACAGCGCTTCGGAGACGGTCTCTTCCCGCCAAGCGGCATACTTTGTAGCTTCTACAGAACTTACGGTATCTTGGCCGTTAATAAATTCGAGTCTTCGGGGGTTTTCAAACACGGTTTTAGCTTTCGTAGTACTTCTGCCAATTAGGACGGAACTTAAGAAGTAGAAAGAAGAAATTGGAATAGACAAACTTTAACAGAAACGTACCGTAAAAGAAGTTCTGTGCGCAGCAAAGAGCGCAGCTAAAGTGTGCAGCGAAGTACAGTTCAGCGCTACCCGCTCCCGAGGTTATTCTGAAAACAATGTGGCAGAACGGTGCACTTTACACCTAAATTCGGCAAGAATTTGACCTAAAGGGTAGAGGCACCGATGCTCAAGACAAATCCCTATTCGATGCGTCCTTGTTTCCATTTTTCTCTATTTAACCATCTTATCTTCGGGCTATCTTTTATTTTTTTACTTACTTCCTTATCTTGTTTCTTTCCATCTTTTGAATCCTCTTTCTTTCAATTCTTTCCCTCTTTTCACCTTATCTAGCCTCTGTACTTCATTCATTCATTCTCAATCTCAATATTTGCTGCTTTCCTTCTCTTCTCCCTCTTTCAGCTCTTCTTTACATCTTTCTCTCCTCCATTCTTTCCTTCCGTCTTTTTTCTTCTTTTCATCCTTTTGCTCTTTCACTCATCCCTTTCTTCCATCAGTTCATCCATTCTTCTCTCCATACTTCTTTATTCTGTCCATCATTATGTTATGTCATGTTAATTGTCATTTATATAGCTCCAAAATCACCAATGGTCTCCAAGCGCTTGTGAGCAGGGCACAAGTCCTAAACAAGCATTGGCATAGCCAATAGGTCTCACCTTTGGGACCTTATAAGTGTTTAGCCATGCAATAGGTGATGTTGTTGCACCAAGGATATTGTGCTGCATAACTAAATACTTATAAGGTCCCAAAAGCGAGACCTACTGGCTATGCCAATGCTTGTTCCCCTTTGTAGTTCGATATCCGAACACCAAAGGTAATAACATAAATGTGTCTCCTGTTGATTAAAAAACAATAAAAGGACACCGAGGAATTCTACCACGTGGCTGAAATACCAACCACTGGGCAGAAACACGAATCCATGCAAATCTTTTTTTTTTGCCTCTGGCATGCTGTCAGTGTGATTTTGTTTCTGCATGGTGGTGTTTGGCCTAGGTCTAAACATGCTGTTTCTTCTGTTCAGCAGTTTGCAGAGGGAGTTATATGACATTTTAGAGGCTTGCTCTCTAGCATAAAAGTATCTGCCTTAAACCTGCTGCCTCCTTATTTTATGCATCTCATTAATCATGCCTGGAGTCTTACAAGCTCAGCTAAACAGCACAGACCTTTTTCGATTTCTGAGCTCAAGACAAAAATACTTTGTCTTAGCAGCTCACACACAATAACAGTTTAATTGTGTGCCACCAATACCCTACTGTTATACTCCAACATTAAACAAAAGTTGTTACCATTATCCAAATCAATCACACTTGTTTTATATGAACCAACCACCATCTCAGTCATTGTTACAATTTGATTCATGCACGTTGCACAAACAATTCTGCAGCGAGTGCATGCGGCTACCAAGTTATTTTACAGGTTTCAGTCGCCATGTATGATGGAAGACCGAACAGATGTTATGTTATTTGCACTTATAGAGCGCACGGTTACCCTGGGGTGTCCTGGCGCTAAGTACTGGTTACTGGGGAAGACGGGTCAATGCTACTGGGTGAAGAGCCAAGTCTTCAAGCTCTTTCGAAAAGAAAGGAGATCCGGGGCATTTCTGAGATAAAGAGGAAGCTCATTCCAAGCTCTAGAAGCACATAGAATGAAACTTCTACCTCCCCAATTGCTTTTTTAAAATCTGGAGACTTGCACTTGTTTGGTGCCCGTAGACCGTAGTATTCTGCCAGGAACATACCATTGGAATTTGCGCTTCATGAACTCAGGACCAGTTCCATTAATGGACTTAAAAACGGTGCATAATGCTTTGTAACGTGTTACAGGGAGCCAGTGCAATTTCCTGAGTTCTCCCTTCACAGAAACAAACTTAGGTGATCCCGATAGCAGTCTGGCAGCTGCATTCTGGACAAGTTGAAGTCCTCTTTTATGTTTGTCATGAGTTTCCTGTTTCCCCAATCCCCGAGCAAACCGAAGAGTGGGAAATGCCCGGAGACTGATGGTCCTGTCCCACTGAGAATCAATCTTGCCTTACCTTTCAGCCCGGAGACTGAAACGCAGAAGTTGACACCACCTGGCATGAGAGCCCTCCCGAGGTGCAGCAATAAACCTTTAAGCAGCCCGGGGATGGAGAACGCCCCGCCCGGATGAGTGACGTCATCCTGTCTGAGCCAGTCAAGTTGCGTCCCTGGAGTGAGGCAGCTCTGCGCGGACCCGGAAGACGCCGAGCCGGACGAAGAAGGAGCAAAGAGGAATACCAGCGAAGACCCGAGGGCAGAGAGACGAGGGATTCCTGGTCCGACGTCGGAACGAGAGCCAGGAGGCCAACGTCCCCACGGACCGCCCAGCCACGTTCCCAGAGGAGCGTGGCTCCTTCAGGTACGGGACCGCGTTGCAGGGTGGGTTGGAAAAAGAGAGAGAGGGCAAGAGTAGCTGTTTTGGGTGCATGTTCCTCTGGGCTCCCTACCCCCAGTGTCTCACGAGCACTACACCCCCAAGAGCAACTCTCCTTCACCGGCGTCCCTGCACTTTCCCTCCCCTTGCTTGTAGGACAGAGAACAGCAAAACCTGACGGAAGGCATTTTTCTTTGTTTTTTGTTTCCCCTCTTATCTTCCTGGACCCCTGTTTGAATACCTGGAGTACAAGAGGCTCTGACCCGAGTCGAAGACCGGCCTAGGACGAAGAGACCCCCATATAACCAGTAGACTGGCCCGGATAAGGCGTATTATCCGCGTGTGCACAATACTTTGAGACTGGCCTCGCCTAAAACCTGTGTACACCTTACAATAAAGCCCCATTTACCCAGACGTGGAGTAGACCGGCTTTCTGACACCAATCCCGTAGTTCCCTCCCCGTCACAATGTTGTTTTTGGACATTGAGATATAGGCCATTACAATAGTCCAAACGTGACATTATGAGGGCCGTCACCACTGTCTTGAGATTACTGTCGGTTAGGAATATATATGAATGAATAGATATATATGAATCCCCGAAGCAAGGACGTCATTATTCACTCACTAGTGTCATAAAAGAGTATAATTAGCTGTAATGTCTGAACTTCCCTGGTAGCTCAGGTAAGGAATAAAAATGCTTTTAAATGCATGTTGTGTGCATGCTTGCAGTTGAGATACTGTTTATGTGAAAGAGTGTCTGTATGTGTAAATGTGTGAGAGTGAAAGTCAAAGGAATTACAATGTCACTTCCACTACAACTGGTATTTTGGTGAATTTACGTCCATGCGCATAAGCACCAAAGGTCCCAGGAGGGATGGTATGCTCACGAGACTCTAATAATATAACTTAAAGTTTGTTAAAAAATAAAAAACACTACACATCGGTAAGCCTAAAGTACAGCAAGCCTTAAATGCAAACTAGCAGGAAGCGCAGCAAAAGATCAAAGAGAAGTATTTCAACTCATCAGGGCTCTGGCTAGAAACAGCCACTTGGAGCAAAGAACTGAAAGTGTGTGGGGAGTTTTGACGATCCAGGCAAAATAATATTTTACCTTGCAATGCTCCTCTTACACAGAACAAGACACTGTTTGCCTTTAGATGTACTTCGGCAGAGCTACCCTCATCTCCCTTTATAGAAGCTTTCATCTTGGCCACGTGAGACGGTTCATTGATATGAACGCTCGCCGCTGACATGCGTTGTGCTCTGCAGACTACAAGTTTGAATTTCAGCAAAGTGAACTGTCTTCCCTTCTTCTGACATCATGTAACCGTGTGCTATTAATGCGTTGGTGCAGTACAACACACTAGACAAACATGTAATATTGTTAACACAGCAGTACTGTAGTCTTTAAGGAAACACTTATCATATTTGCCTTTGTCGGAGTTAGCTATACATTTCTATTTTGTGTGCGCTGGCTGCACACAAACGTAAGACACCGATAGTAGTATGAGTATTGTCTGCATGAAAAATAAAATAAAGTGTAGGTTTGCCATAAATGCTTATTCTCAGAGACAAGGCCCTGCCCTCTAACTAGCAGCTGTAATGACACACAGACATTCCCTCCTCCGTCTACGGTGTGGTCTCCCCAGGGTGAGCACTTTTCTGGTCAGGCCCGGACTAGCCCACTTGGCCACTGACAAACTGTCCCTTATAATTAAATTCCAGCTGGTGCCCGCGGCCATGAGATTAGATTTAATTAAGGAGGGCGGCGTGCCAGCAGCGAGGGTGGTTGGGTGCTGCTGGCAGAGGGCAGGGGGCTGGAGCTGCAGAGTCTGCTGGCCTAACCCAAGTGGCCCTCAATCAAAGTAACGGGGCTGCGCGGCCGTGAAAGCGATCGCGGGGACGCGTTCTGTGGTGTGGAAGGAGCGGAGCAAGGTGCACTGTAAGGGTGCCGCGAGGGCAGATGGCGGCGCCGCGAAAGTAATCGCAGCTGTAAGGGTGCCCGTGAGATGGCGCCTGTGCTCGTAAGCGCTCACCCGCGCGCATAACCGCGTGCCCGCGTGCATAACCGCGAGCTCTAGGCCACCACCAACTGCTTGTGGTAGCATTTTTTGAAGCCCTCACTAAAAGTCTCGCCAGAGTAGCGCATGCGCTCGCTCTGGCGAGACCTAAAAAAAGAAGTGGGGGACTAACCTAGTTAATAAGTATGCAAGTGACATTGCAGCATGTGGCATCGTGGAGCAGGACATCACAGGAACTGGCATCACAAGAAGTGATATCAGATCTTAAGCCCTCACATATATGTTCAGCAGGTCTATCATGAGTACATTTGAGCACATTTCGAGTATACTTGCAAACCCTTCTGATTTAGGCAGAAGATTCACACTTTTGTACGCTACACATAAAACAGTGTTACCTTTTGTCAGGATTAAGCTTTCCCTAGCCATAGTGCTTTAAAAGAAATAGTGATATTTAAATTATTACAACGCCTCCTCAGGGGTAGTAAGCGCTATATAATTTATTTTGTGCAAATACTGGGAAAGATCAACACATCTTATGTTCTTACAGTGAATGCATATCTCCTAAACAGAGCCTGAACAAAGTGAAAAGCTGCCTCTCTTAAGTATTTGTGAAGTGCTAACAAGGTGTGAGCCTTTGTTTCCCCTCTGCTGCATTTGCATCAGGTGTGAGGCTCCTGACTGCTGCCAGCCAGGAGACTCAAACAAAAGGAGACCTGATGACCCCTGAGATTCGGCTTTTGTTATGGGCCCAGCAGGATTCAGAAATAAGAGAGCCCTGTCCCCACCTGCACGTTGTTGTAGATCGAAAGCAGATGATAACATGCAGGCGCTGCTGAAAGTATCCCAGTGTTTAGAAATCACACTGGGAAGAATTCAGCATCTTTTTCAGTGGGGCCCAACTTCTTGGCAGGGTGGACGGTGTCCACCCTGTGAAAAAAGTGGGGGAACACCGTCCTCCCGCATGTACCCCCCGACTCGTGCCCTGCTTGTGAGGAACATAAATCAATACCAAGGCTACGCATCCCGATGCTCGGTCAATCTGGGCATAGCTTGTCCAAAACCCTGTGTACACAAAAAATCTTTAGTTTCCTCCTAAAGGACAGTAGGGTGCATTCCCTGCACAAGCTCTCCGGTAGCTTGCTCCAAAGCTGAGGAATCACAACTGAGAAAGCTCGCCCCCCCCACCCATGGTGGCTCTGTCAAACCGTGGACAGGACAAAAAGCTTGCCTCAGACGATCGATTGGAGGCATCGTCCTGGCACATAGCTCTTCAAACGTTCCTCGATGTAAACAGGTGCCGTTCCATGCAGGTCTTTGTGTGCAATACACAGACCCTTAAACCTAGCCCTCTGCTTGATTGGGAGCCAATGCAGTTGTTGCAGTAATGGTGTGGCATGTGCTCTAATAGGAAGTTTGTAAATCAGCCTCGCTGCATCGTTCATAACCACCTGAAGCTTCCCTGATAATCTGTCAGGTAGCCCAATGTATAACGTGTTACCGTATTACAGTTGTAATGCAATTAGTGCAGACACTATGGAACGCATGGTGGAGAATGACAGGAGGGGTACAAGTTTCCGGAGTTGCTTCATAAGGCCCACACAATTCCCAACTACAGCGGTCACCTGGTTGTTCAGCGTTAGCTTGGTGTCCAACCTAATAGCCAGACTCTTCACAACTGGCATTGGTGTCGGAGTAGTGCCTATCTTTTGTGGCCAAAAGGAATTGGACCGGGGGTTGCCCCCTGTGGTAATAGCTAGTACCTCTGTTTTGTCGGGATTTACTTTCAATGAGTTTGTGGTCAACCAGTTCATGGTGAACTGAAGAATATTCTGTACGTTAGACTGTGCCTGTGTGGAACTGTCGATATGCAAGATTAGTTGCGTATCGTCAGCGTAATTGAACATCAGACATTCTAGTTTCGCCAATGCTTCCACAAGTGGCTGCAGACAGATGTTAAAAAACAGGGGCGACAACGCCGAACCATGCGGGACCCCACACGGCAATGCGCCTTCCCTGGACGCACATTCCCCTAGTTGGACCTTTTGTGACCGATCCTTCAAAAAGGAGGCAATCCACTGGTATACGGCACCAGTGATTCCCAGCCCCCAAACACGCGTCAGCAGCTGAGCATGGTTCACAGTGTTGAATGCCGCTGAAAGATCCAATAGGATTAGCGCCGACGATTTCTTCTTGTCAGCTGCAAGCCTCAGCTCGTCCAGCACCGAGAGCATCACCAGCTCTGTACTGTTGTGGGCCGTAAAGCACGCTTGCCACCCATGGAGCAGCTGATGTTCCTCCAAATAGCAAAAAGGACAAAAGTGTTCTAAGCAGATGCTGCTCTACTACCTTAGCCAGAAAGGGAAGTCTGGATATGGGTCGGTAGTTCTTCAGATTATTGACATCCACCCCTGCTTTCTTCAGCAGTGGAGTTGGCTTCCTTAAAGTTGAGAGGAACCTTCCCAGTTACTAGGAACAGGTTTAACAAGGACAACATCTCTGGCCCTATCACAGGTAGGATCATTTTGAACACCCTGGGAGGACAGGGTTTCTCTGGTGACCCTGATTTCACTTTGGCCATGATGTGTGCTAGGCAGTCTAGATCTAGAGTTGGAAAGACTGAAGGATTACCACCCTGGAAGTCCGGTGATTCCACCACGAAAACAGGGCATGGGCGTTAGCAGGTATTGCCCATTTCTGTTACGATACAGGACTTCTTCCTAGCAAAAGTCAAGGGTATCTTATTGCAGTCGGCCAGATTGGCAACCGTTCTCTGTTCTCATTGATGCATCTTTCTTCCTTTTTTCCATCATTCCATACTTCCCTACACCCATCCTTCTTTCCAAACCTCCCCATCTATCGAACTCTCTTTACTCCCATCCTGCTCTTCATTCATCTATGTATCCACTCATCTATCTGTCTATTAACCCATTTATCGCTCCATTACCTTTTCCTTCTGTCCACTCTTCTACCTACCCATGTTCTAGCTGTGCTTCTCTCCATCCATCCAGCCATCCTTCCATCCATCCATCCAGCCATCCGTCAATCCATCCTTCCTTCATGCATCTATCCAGATCCATCTCTGTTAATTAGTGCCATGCTTTTGTGTTCTCTTGTTCCCTTTGTTCCTGCACACCACACCCTCTCCCAGGGATGTCCAATCAAAGTCTAAGGAGCCATAGTCAACAATATAAATGGTTTCTGGTACAAGGTATTGCCCAGAGGCACGCGACCCCTGCTTGAGTAACTAGAGCGGTGGCTCATGTCGCCCCTGAATAACATCCATATCTAAGCGTAAGCCAATGGGAGCAAATATCTGACTTGCTTTGTGAATCAAAGCCAAAGAGACCAGAACCATGTGGATAATGGATGATTAACAAGCACAGGTTGGGAAAGGCAAAGAGAAAAACACGTTTCCAATGGTAACTTGAAACAAGCATTGGCATAGACCAATAGGTCTCGCCTTTGGGGCCTTATAAGTGTTTAGATAGAGCAATTGGTTTTGTTAACGTTTTTAATATATGTTGTAGAGCATTGTTAATGTTGTGCAGCATGTTGAAAATGTATTTTATAATTTAAAAAAAGTGTTATAACCATTTTTGTCACCTTTTATATAACCTAGAAAACATTATATACAACTGAAGTACCCTAATAAAAGCCAGAATTAACCTCAAAAATGTGTTCTAGTTTTTTGTTCATGCAATGCTGTCAATATAAACAATGGGTGGTTGGAGTTTGGGAAATAGTACCTTAATAAGAATAGGAGTAGTGGAGAGTTATTTGGGGAGAATCAAGAGATGCTAGATTT
Organism: Triturus cristatus; assembly: GCF_964204655.1. NCBI lineage: Eukaryota > Metazoa > Chordata > Amphibia > Caudata > Salamandridae > Triturus > Triturus cristatus. The sequence continues at coordinate 682,586,463 of NC_140595.1, forward strand.
CGATGTCAAACTTAAGTGGTGCGGAGTGATGCTGAGGTGGTTGTGAGCAGTGGCGGAGGTGACGCTCAGGTGATCCTGAATGATAGAGGTGATGCTGAAGTGGTGGTGTGCTGGTTCGAAGGTGATGCTCATGTGATGCTGAATGATACTTAGGTGTTACTGAGTGATGCTGAGGTGGTGTTGCAGTGCAGCTTAGGTAGTGTTGAGCTGATGCTGAGTTGGTGCTGCACTGGTGGTGGTGGTGCACTGATGAGTTGGTACTGTGCTGATGCTAATATTGTTATGTGCTAATACGGTGCTCAGGTGGTGCTGTGTTGGTGCTCAGGTGGTGGTGAGTGATGCAGAGGTGCTGCTTAGTGACGCCGTGGTGGAGCTGAGGTGGTACTGAGTGAAACTTTGGGGGTGCTGTGCTGGTGTTTAAGTGGTGCTTATTTATGCAAGTCTGGTGCTGCGCTGGTGTGAGGTGATGCTGCACTGATGATGCGTATGTGCTGAGTTGCGGCTGAGAAAGTGCTGTGATAATGCTGTGGTGGGGCTGTGCTGGTGCTGATTTGGCGATGAGTTGGTGCTGCACTGATGTGGAGGTAGTGCTGTGCTGAGGGGGTGGTGTTGAGTGATGTTTAGGTAATGATGTGCTGGTGGTTAGGTGGTGCTGAGTGATGCTGTGGTGGCACTGAGTGATGCTGTGCAGGTGCTGATGCTAAGGTGGTGGTGCTACACTGATGCTGAGGTAGTGCGGTGGTGCTGCAGTGGTGATGTTGAGGTAATGTTGAGGTGCGGAGGTGGTCTGTGCTGAGGTCTGAGGTGGTGCTGCGCTTGGGCTGAGTGATGCTGAGGTGGTGGTGTGCTTCTGTTGGTGTTGTGGGAGTGCAGTTGCATGCAGTGGCTTTGCATAGATGACTGGCTTTAAGGCAACTCTGCTTATAAAAAACTGGGGCTATGCAAAGAGGTGCTTTTCTTCTAGGATATACCCTTACAAGCTTAAAAGTGAATGTAATGAAAAAGGCCTTCACCCAACTGCAATTCACCATTGAAAGTGTTTCATTTTCTTAAGTCAAAAAAATGTTTGCCTTTGGAGCACTCCCCACATACTTAACAAGACCCAGAGGACACCCACACTGGAAGGAAAACGACTAGATGCCTCCCCAACCACAGACGGGTAGCAGGTTAAGGCGAACGTTTAAAGAGATCCTGGTATGTTATCTGTTTCACAAACCTTTATTTTTCAAAAGACATGTCAAACGTTTGGTGTTTCAAGACGGAGATGCTAAACCTTTTACACTCAAAATATTTACTTCTTTAAAGAACTATCACATGAATGGCATCATCGTGGAGCTCATTGCCCTTTAGAGGGGTTAGATGTGATGCAGATGTGGTCTTAGCCAACAGACTAGCAGCGATCTAAACGTCTGTCCTTGCACGCCTCTAACTTCATAAGATGTTTCAATCAGACCGGCTTTCCCAGTGCGCAGGAGCCGATGCGTCAGTGGGCGATGGGTACCCAGTGAGCGTGCTATCACAAGGGAAGGTGTTCCGTTCTGTGAGCTAATCTTCTGACAAGAGGGTAAATTTGAATGGTGGAGCAGATCACAAGAGAAATGAAAGGTTATTCCGCGTAAGAGAAGAGGGAAAAAAGAATCATCAGAAATATTTGGATGAAATAAGAAGTCTAGAAACATGAAAACAGGGGAGAGAGAGAAAGAAAGAAATCAAGCAAAGTAGTTATGAAAGATGAAAGTACCGCAACAAAAACAAGTCAGGATGACATGTGAGAGCGGATGTTGAAAGCAATAAACACAACCTGGCACTGACTACAGGAAGCGCTGTGTCGAGAGGCAAGGTTAGTGGTGACATTCCTTAACAAGCACGCGAGTGGTGTGTGCGTGAAAACAAGCCCGGGGGTTGTGTGCGAAAGTGATCGTGATGCACTTAATGACCCGTGACAGGAGGAAAGACAGATGGTGGCTGCGCGCATGCACGCGCACATGCACAAAAGCTTGAGGCCAAAAGCCTCTGGTAGCACTTTTAAAAGCCCATTTACAAAATTTCTCGCAGAGCAGCGCATGCTCTGGCTCAGCGAGACCTAAAAAGAGGATTGACAACCAATTCTAGCAGTTGAATGTTTGACACAACACCCTAAACACATCGTTATTTGCAACGTTTTTTTGTAACCAACACAAAGTTCTTTGGAAGACATTTGCAGGAAAAACATTAATTTTGTGACACTTTATGTTGTATGCCTGCTCATTTAACACCAACAAAATAGTTCTGCATAAGATATCGTTTGCAGGAACTCTTTACAGCCTCATTATGAGTTCTCCAGCATTTTGGTGTAGGAATACTGAGGGTGGGAGTGGTATAGAGAGGGGTTTGGTGGAATCTTTGATTCAAGCCATCATCATCCCAGCAACTAAATCTTTAGAATCCAAGTTATTTGTCCCAGAATAGGGAATAACACAAACACCCAGGAATACCATGTCCAAATCTGCATCCATTTACCACCTGCTAGGAGCAAGCTGCAAATGGGTGTGGTGGCTTTGTTGAGACCTGTGCAGTGACGGCTACTCCGCTGCAGCAAAGGAGCATTGCCGTCCCCGCCAACCACAAAACTTGTAATATAAAACAATAATAAAACAGGTTTATTATCTTCTTATTTTTCAAGTTCTATAGGCTGAGTCTTAGGGTGGGGCCACTGCGGGAGCAGTCACAAGGGGGAGTGGTGGCCATTGCTATCAGTACGCATGTTGGTTTGGCCCACCATCTCAGGACGGCCAAACCGACATGCGCACTGAGCTGTCTCCTGAACTGCATGGCTGTGATGGAGACAGCAAACACAGGCTCCCAGTCTCTCTGGGAGTGCAAATTTAGGGCCAATCCTGATGTTGCTTTCATGCTGTCAGCAGCAAGAGAGGATAGAGTGGGAAAGAAATGATAGGTTAGGGCGAGGAAAGGAGTCTGAAAGAAATAGAGAAAAGAAAGTATGGAGGAAAAGAAGGGATGAATGAAGCCAAAAAAGGATGCAAAAAATAAAGGAATACAAAGGATTAGAGACAGGCATGGATAAGGAAAAGAATTAAATGTAATGTGTAAATGAGGCAGAATGAGAGAAAGAGGTGTGAGGGAAGAGGCAAGAGAACAGAAAATGGAGATGGAGATGAAGTAATGAAAGAGATAAGTGAGGACAAACAAATAACGGAAGAAAGAAAATGCAGAAAGAAATCAAGATGAAAGATGGAGAGGGGTGAAGGACAGCACGGCACGTTGGCTCACGCAGTAATTGCCCATCTCGTGGCCAAGAGCTGGGTCTCTTCCCATCCAGCGGCCCAGTAAGAGGCGTCTCTCCTTTCACAAAGGAAACGGGAGGGGACGGGGAGCGGACGTTAACCCTTTCGAGTACTTAAGGAAATGAGCGTGAATCTGCCTCCTTTCGGCCACGCCTCTCCTCTGTAAAATGGACGCGAGGAGTGTCCGGAGGCTAGGACCAACCGGAATCGTGTCAGTGTGCGGAAACTCCGTCCCTGCTCCCAGCCGCGCTTCCCGTTAAAGCAGTGGGGCTGGGAACAGCCTTCATCCTGGGAGGCACTTGAGAGCAGGCTGATGCAGCAGACTCCAGGGAGTGGTGGGGGCTTGGGAATGACCTTGACTGCTGGTCTCCGGGGACAGGGGACACTCGAAAAGGAGTCACTGATGTGAGCAACCTGGGCTAATATTTCTATTGCGTGCGCTGCTGCTCGCTAGAACACAGCGCTAACAAGCCTCAGCAAAAGAAAATAACAAGCGCGTCCGAAAGTGAAAGTGCTGCGTTTGGAGAAAAAGTGCACCAGGGACAGCACGAGCTCCATATGTTTCCAATTAACGCGAACGCGAGAGCGGGCGCGATAATTGGAAACAGATGGCGCTGATGCTTACTCCCGAGCACCCTAGGCCAGGGGAGAAAGAGGGCGGGATATGCACCCGCCTTGGGCCAATTGCGTACTGTCTTTCTTAGAAAGACACATGCAAAGGCCAATCGCGGGTTAATTTTTTTTTTTTAAAAGCACACGCACGAGCGTGTTCAGAGTTGAAAAGCCCTTACTAAATGCCTCGCAGAGCAGCGCATGCGCGCTGGCTCAGGCGAGACCTAACAAGCAAGCTAAAGAGAGTGACAATATAGACAACCAAATTTTAAGCAATGGGCAGGATCTAAGCCCACTGTGCATTCACAATAGGTCTTTTGCAACCAGTCAGCTTTTGCTGACTAGTTCTCAAGACCTAAAAAAAGAGTTACTTCAGGAAGTTGATTGTCTCATGCCTTCAAAGAGATGCTCAGAAATTCTGAGAGTCTGAGAGAATGTCCCCTCCACACCCCAATGGCAAGGAAAGATTAACCATGGGTAGGAAGGGTTACTTATTACGCCACATGCAGGAAATGCAGAACGAGTTATCTTGACATTGGAGGTTTAAGGTTTCCCATTTCTCACAATACAGCTCCTCTCCCATTTGTACACACATCTCAAAAAAGGAAACAGCAATGGAAAAAAAGAAGTGCTGGCACCAGAAGCATTCATAAGAGGAACAGATTAGCTCTAGTTGACTTCCTACACATAGAAATATTATTCCCCCACCTAGGGTGTTCATGCGGTCCTCCATATGATTATTGACAATAATTATTACATCATATTTAAAACTGTAAAACTGGCAGTTCTCATAGGTTGTACCACAAGCTGAACGGTCTACTGGCATTTATTTTACATCAAACTTAAATATGCCCATTTTATTAAGCTTGAGCGGTTGAAATGTATTAATGGTATATTCAAACCTGCAGGATAAACAGACCTCATGAAGAGTCGGAACCTTAAGATGACCTATAGTGCCAAGCAGCGTTGGAACTTCAGTGTATGGAGAATTAACGCAAGTGACATCTCAACCAGCACATCTGCCTTACTGGCCCGACACAGGGGAAGGGACCAAACTGTTGCTACTCTAATGGAACTTGGAGAGTACATAATGATGGCTAACATAAGCTGCAATGTTGAACGGCAGAGCTTCCTGTGTGAAGCAGCAATTTTGAAAGACAGAACTTCCAGCAGGACACTTTTAAGATATAGGCCCTCCAGTCTGAGATGCAGGGACATCATAAGGATCTTTGGGGCCCCTGTTCCAAACTGCTTTGATTTCGTAATCCAATTTCAGCTTTTTCATACCCTCTTTGACCAGATGACCAATACTGCACATGCACACTGGCCCAAATTCTGCGTGTTTCTATTAGCCAGGGACTGTGATGTGTGTTTTCAATATTGTAATACAGCAGCAGCTCACTAATATTATTGCAAATAATCTCTGCGACCTTTGTCATATGAAAGATTCTGTTTTGATCTAAAAGGAACTTTTTAGGGATGTTGCATGGTGCTGAAAAACAGACAACATTTCTCACTAACGTGTGCAATACACATCACTAATATTAGAAATACATTAAATGCAAACAGTATTTAAAACAATCTATGTTTAAGAAATCACTCAGGGTCATCAGGGCAGGACTGTGTGGAGAACAGAGATGGATCTATGAGGGGCTCGCTGAAAGGCTGGGGACCTCGGCCAGAGCCCATTTTGCCCATGCCTTAAAAGGTCTCTGCTCAGAACAAGGGAAAATTAAGCCAGTGACTACTCTGGAGCAGTTGAAGCTTTTGAATGGTTATTTTAGTCTCTGGAGGCACCCAAAGGTTTAAAAAACATGGAGGCCGTTATATGTAGTGCTGAATAAAAACAAAAAACGTTTTGTCTGGAATTAGTCTTCTAGTCCTGGCCGGTTCCAAAAGAGCAGCAAGGAAGTAAAAGCAGCCTGTTTCGTCATTTGATAATAAGATATTCCTCCAAGCAAACCACTTTTACTAGGAGCCCCTGTATGCCGTCAATAAATGGAAATGACAAGTGTTCTTTCATATGTTTTTAATGTTCATTTATCCAGGCTATTTTAATTGTTTCAGGCTTGCACCTTAACTGTCCTGATGATGATCCTATTATTGTTTTTAAAAGATCAAAACGTCGTCGACTAATGTAAACAGTTTGCACGTTAATCGCACATGATAAAAAAAAGTGAAGTTACTGTTTCTCTAAACCTGTTAGAAATTGTGCTCAATATTCCACAAGCTACCCAGTCTTGCCTGATATGTTTTTGTTCTAAATGTATTTGTCATGTGTTCATGTAAGATACAGGATTGTGTCCCACGTAACTGCTACGTTTGTATTTTTGTTCATTGACATTTTTGATTTATTAAATTGATTGTCCGGCTGGACACTCGCATTATAGTCCTGATTCAAGTCTAAAATTATCCTATTTACTCAACTGTTGCGTTTAAGGACCACACCACATTCAGTTACAGGCACCTCCTGGCAGGTCAGAACTCCCAGCAAGGAAGTTCAGGGAAGCTGGAGGTGAAGTCCTTTTGTTCCTGGGACTTCAAAAACAAGAAGCCAGCTCTTCTCAGGTGGGGGGGGGGCAGTTATGGGTGCACTCTGCCAGTGCACAACTTCTTCCTTTGTCAGTGTGGGTGAGGGTCTTCAGACGCACCGCAGGTGGTGGTGTCAGCATTGTGGAAGGCAGGCACAGCCCTATTCAGGCCCAGGCGCTACTCCTCCCACCACTCCAAATGCAGATCGTCCTATTCAGCCTAGTGCTGGCTCCTGGAGCCACCCCAGCCCTTGTCACTCTCAAACCAGAAAGTCAATCCACAAACAGACAGAGGCACACAGAAAGTTTGAACAAGAAAATAGCCACTTTCTAAAAGTGCTATTTCAAACACAGAATTTAAAAACCATTCTTCCTAAAAGAAGTGTTATTAAATTCTGATTTCAGGGATACCAAACTCTAATTTTCTATCTCACTCCTATGGGAAGATATGCTGGTAATATGGTACACAGCATTCCCCATTCTGTCCTTTGGGGAAGATAGCCTTTCAATAGTAAAAAACGAAATTGACAGTATTTCCCTATAAGGACATGTTACACACACTAGTACATGTCCTACCTTTCGCATGCACTGCACCCAGCCCAGGGGGGTACCTTGGGCCTACCATAGGGGTGTCCTATGTGTAAGAAAAGGGAAGGGTAAGGCCTGGCAAGTGGGAACATTGGCCTGGTTGACATGGCAGTTAAACTGCGCACAGGCACTGCAGTGGCAGACCTGAGACCTCTTTTCAGGACTACTCATGTGTGTGGCACAATCAGTGCTGCAAGCCCACTAGTAGCATGTGAGTTACCAGCCCCGGCACGCTTAGTGCACTTTACTAGGGCCTTACTGGTTAAACAAATATCCCAATTATGGATAACCAATCACAATAACAATTTACACAGAGAGCATATACACTTTTGCACTGATCAGCAGTGATAAAGTGCCTAGAGTCCTATAGCCAACAACCACATGTCAGGAAAAACAAAGAAGGAAGAAGCAAAAAGTTTGGGGATAACCCTGCAAAAAGGGCCATTTCCAACAGGGCTGCTCTCACCTGAATGAGAGCAGCCCTAGGGTTTGTGGGAGCGGCCTCCCTCGACGCTCGACAGCGCTCTAGAGGGTTTGGCTCTCTCTAACCCAGCTGTCTTAACACAGCTAGGCTGGAGATGTTTAAAGTGTGCCTGTGCGGCTGGCTGTCACAAGACGGTCGACCAAAAAGATATGCACTCTTTAAACAGTGCAATACCAGCCCACCCTCCTCCCTCAGCAGAGGGCCCGGCCCAGTCCTGACACTTGGCTCAGGACAGGGGATGAAAAATAAAATGGTAATTAATTAATTATCCTTTTGTTTCTCATCTTTGGGAGGACTTTTAAGTGGTGCGATGCTGCCCTGCTCAAATGGAGGAGCTGCCCCTGCAAAACAGCCCTTGCCACCCAAATGAGTATTTTCGTATTCTCTGGCTGAGGAGCTTAGAAATGACTTAAGTACAGTCTGAAGCGCTACACACAAAACAGTTTATTACTGAAGGTGTACCACACTGCCACGTGCAGCATAACAACCCCCCCCCCCCCAACCAGAGGCTCCGGATGACCACCATCTTCCTTCTTTATACCAGACCTCAAGGATTGCCCCCCAAAATTAACCAGAACGGGAACTGCCGGCAGCTTCCCATTTGATGATTTGCATTATTACAATAAAGTACCCGGATAAGAAGTAGGTATTTCCGCATTCCCATTGGACAGGCCGGACGTTTTGAAGTATGCCAGCGCCTCTTCAAACCCCGCTGTAGCTTCCTGATTCCCAGCTGCTCCTCTCTCCAAGAGGGAACCTGGGTTGTGCTCTAATGCTGCTGCTTACAGTGGCCGACGCCAACCACCCCCCTGAATAAACAACAGAAGGTTAGCAGGAGAATGTCCATCAGGAAGCTAAGCAACCCACAAAACAAACGTCACCCTTGCAAACAAGCGCCTGCTAGCACAAACCACACACAGGCTGTGCTGCCAAGCTGGCGTTCATTTATTTATACGGATGCATATAAACTTCTGGACCCTGAGCTTACCAGGAGGCAAAACCCAGAAGCACAAAAGTGCCACAGAGAACAACAACCAAACGACATGAAAGGGACAGGGCGATCTCAAGCCAAAGGAGATCTGAAGTAGAGACTCTTAAGAGTTCTACAGAATGCCAGGAAAGATAAACAAAAAATAAAATGTATTAAAAAATATTTATTTTATAGCGCTTCATACAGTAGTTTTGCAGTCTGTAGGAGCTTTAAATATAAATGATCATACAAGGTAGTAGCACTCTTTTGGTTGACGTTTGAAGGATCTACGGAGGAGTGGCCGTGGCTGAATCGCGTGGCCAGCAAAGAAAATCAAACGTCAGCAGCAGCATTTGGCTGGCAGAGGGAAATCAAGACAGAGGTAAAGTGGTTAACGCTTTTAGAGCCTTATCTAGAGATCGTCGGCTGGGATACTCCCTCACAAAGGTGATGGATGTCCGATGCTTACCTTGGAATGGAATAAGAGCTGGTGTCCAAACATCTGCACAGAAGCCCGCAGCCAGCGCTATCGAATGTCAAGGTTGCCAAATACCAAAGTGCATAGTCTTGATTCCACCTCACGCCTGTTTCATCCACCACCAGAAATCCCCTTCCCCTTTTCTCACTCTTTCAGGTGCTTTTTCATTTCTTCCTTTTTTTCTGTTTTTTCATCATTCTTTTCCTCCTTCTTTCCCCCTTTTGTACTTTTCAATGAAATCTCTGGTTCAAATGGCTGTCCCTGCTGTCCCTAAAAATGAGTGCTAGTGGCCCACACCGGCACAAATTAAGCACTTCGGAAGCCCTGTCTGCCCTATTACAAGGGTCATTCAGTCTATCCCACACGTATTACAGCAGAAAAGATGTCTGCCGTGTATTTATGGAGAATCCTACCTGCACTCATGGCCGGACTGGGAACCCCAAGCAGCCCTGGCACTCTTTTCAGACCATCCCCCGAGGGGGGGTGGGGTGGGGGTGATGGTAGCACTCCTGCTTTTGTTACTAGGGGCCAATACTGCAGCACCACTGCAAAACCGGCCCCCACCCTTCCAGCCTCCCGGGGAAACGCCCGATGCCCGCTATGGCCAGTCTGGACCTGCCTGCACTCATGGCTGGACTGGGAACCCCAAGCAGGCCTGGCAATCTTTTCGGACCAGCCCCCGAGGGGGGTTGGGGTGGGGTGAGGGTAGGACTGCTGCTTTTGTTACTAGGGGCCGATATTGCAGCACCACTGCAAAACCGGCCCCCAGCATTCCAGCCTCTCGGGAACTGCCCAATGCCCACTATGGCCAGTCTGCCCTACCTGCACACTCCAAAGAAGGCCTTTGGTTTAGAGACGTTTTCAGTCAAACTAAGGTTGGAGAAGCTGACCTCATTTTGGGGCAGTTCTTGGAAACAATACATATGATTTGGATATATTGTCAAACTGCCTCCTAGCTATTAAGACAAGGACTGGATGGAACTTGAGTGTCGTGGACTAACTGGGAAATTCATAAGCGTGAAAGGACTATTAAAGTCAAGAAACGCACTTAAAAGTCTGCTTTGTTCGAGTGACCCCAGATTATGAATGCTAGGATTTCAGCATAGCTCCCTTCTGGTATATGGTATTGCATGGGTGGACACACTCCCTTGCAGAAAAGGCCATCACTGAACTGGCACCGAGACAAGTTGTGGCAATACAACTGCTTTTGAAGTGGAGCGGGTACACTCCTCTCTGGAGTTCAAAAACAGTAAAACACATCTCGAGAGGTGCATATAACAAAAAAACAAAGCAGCATATTCCCAACTGAATCATCACAATGTCAGCAAAGAAGTGCACTGAAGCAAAACACAAGCACACCTATTACCAATGATGACCTACAGTACCCAAGCAGCACTGGGACTTCAGTGTATGGAGAAAGAACGCAGGCATTGGACCAAGATGTACTGCAGCAGATTAATTGTAAAATACAAGGACTTCAAATTCCATAATGCAGCGGGGGTGGGGGGCTCACAGAAAGGGGTACTAAAGCCAAGAAATGACACCTGAAAGTTATTAATGCTGGTCTGCATCTGGATTAAGTGTTGTGGACAAGCGCCCCCCCCCCCCCCCCCTCACCACCCTTTCCAAGCAAGTGTCAATCAAAGGTTTAACCACGTGGTGTCCAAGAATATAACAGGCGGGTTTTAATAATGACTTCACCTGCAAAGCCCATTTGCAGCGTCACATGAAATGAAAAAAGGATTTTTAAAGCGCTCCTAATACCCGAAGGTGTCTAGGCGCAACAGAGTACTCACCCGAGGTAGACACTAGAGAAAAAAGTCATGTCCTACATCGGGTCTCTGTAATTTTTATGTAACAAAGTTTATAAAAGAGCATTGAGAAAGGCAGAGTGCGTATGACGTGTTCCGGGTTAAGAGACTGCGTGGTTAAGGAGGACGTCACTTCCGTTCCTGCAGGATCTGCCAGAACATTCTTACAAGTGCGCTGTCACTACTCCTGGAAACAAGCCCCACTTGATAAAGAAACAGCTTCATGGCGCTGCGGAGGGACAAATCTCTCTTACATTGTGTTTGCCAGTGACGTACTAAGCGTTTAGTTACACAGTACAAACAACGTTGTGAAAGATTGTTGCTCAAAGATGCAACATTATTGCTACAGTGACATTTCTCTTTTTGGAGGACGCTACCCATGCACGAAACGGGATTAAACGAAACAGAGCCGTAGTTCATGAGTAGGGCCACCGGAACTATGCAACAGGGAAGGACCTCATTATGCAATAGGGATGACTAAATCGTGCGTCAAGGAAAGCAAATTATGCAGAATAATGTGGCACATTTTGTGATAGTATTTTATTAATTTCTCATTTTTACACGTGAACACTGTCTAGGCAAATATTGTAAACCATTAGTGCACGTTTCCCACCCGAATACGGCAATAAGCAACAGAAAGGTGACCAGTCAACTTTCGCAAAAGGTCTCCCACTGCGCTGCAACATTTGCTGCCGCTTTTTTAGTAACTTTTGATCTATTTCTGCTATATATTTTTTTTTGTTAAGGTCTGCAAATTATTCAGCAGATGATGAATTATGTGGAAAATGCAGAAAATCCATAAGTATGTGGGAAAATACACATGCATGTCGGGCTTGCATAGAGCTGTGCATGCATTCGGTCATCAGTGTGCCCTTGCAGAGCAGTGACAAGTTGCCACAGCGTGCCTTCCATGCTTACCTATGTTTGATAGTCGTGTACAGGCTTGGCTTTCTCTCCAGGGAAGGTACAATATTAAGACAACTGCAGTCGGATGCCTTACGATGCCACCTCAAGAGGGCACCAGATTGCAACACAAGACTTTTAAAATGGTTTTACTGTCAAGGGTGCAAATGGCAAACACTTTGCCTCACTAGGAAACATCTAATCATTCAGCATGCAAGAGTTTCTAAATGAAAAGAGACCTTAAAAGCATCCAAAAACTAGTAGTCTCAGAGTGGGGTACTCTTACAGTAAAAGGTATAGGGGCCTAGGGACACATTGGTACCCTACAACCTTGAGATATTATATTTTTGCTAGTCCAATGAAGGATTTCAGGATGTGTTATATTTTTTTTAGTATTATGGGTCTCGATTAACAGAGTGCACGGTAAACTTTCCTTAGAGAGGGGACTTCAAACATTATGATGTTGCAATTTGCGTATCAGACCAGAATGTCTTGTGCTTCAATGTTGTGGCACATCATCCACTAAAACCCTCAGCACTAACATTAATGTGACGGGACATAGAACACGCCAAATCAGGTGCCCTCCCCTCCTGAATGACTGACTTTTCTGCTTGAAAAATATCAGAAATAATAATGGTGTCTAAGTAATTTGCATGCCCTTCAAGGTGCATTCTGGTAACAATCCTTCAAGGATTCATCAAGGGGTTAAAAAACTCCCCCAGGATTCTAACCTCCCTAGGGTTCTCACCCACTCTCAGCAGTGGTGTCTGTGGGTGTCGTAAGGAACGAAAGCATTGCAACACTAAGGGTGAGATTTATTAAGATTTTACACCGTGTTTGCATCAAAAAAGGGACTAAAATCGGCGCCAACGTGAAAGTAACACACAAAAACACTTTTTCATTACTTGGCACCAAGGGGGTGTAGCTTGGGTGATGCATGGGCGTTTCCATGCAACCACCCAAGGTTTCTGATGCTAAACCCAATTTACTAAATAAAGTAGACAGGGTTTAGTGTCAGAAAACTGCTCCCTTTTGAAGTAGGCGCAAAGAAAGAGAAATGCTTTCATTTCTTCTTTTTCCAACTTTGTATGTGCGCTGGACTGTAAAGCACACATACAAAGAGGGAAAAGGGCTACAGTTAATCTAAGCATGGTATTTTGTACTGGAAGGGTACCCTAACAGTACAAAACCTATGCTAGACTCAATGAGACACCATAGCAGCATGGCGCAAAAGCTGTCTCTGTGGCACCCGGCAGCAGATTTCAGTGCCGGCGCTATGAAGAGGGGAGGAGAGCGACATATTTTAGTGAATTTGGCGTTCTCCTCCTCTCGCCTTCTCAAGCAGTGCAGCATTTGCGGCTGCTGCACTGTGCTGAGTGAACAAATGGTAAATCTGCCCCCCCTAGTATGTTCTCTCACAGCTGAGAATGAGAAACTTCCAATGTCTAAAAGAGAGCTAGCCCGCTTTCCTTTGCTACTCCAGGCACAGCCTTTGCTACCCCTAGTCTCAAGGTAAGCTCTAGCAGGAATAGGAAATAAACAGAGCCGTAGTAGGCCTGCTTACATCTGTTGGCTCCACCCAGTGACCTTTTGCTAGCCACTCTTCAGCACAGAGGAGGGTGTTCGCTCAAGTGGGGTTATCAGAAGGTGACATTTTGGGTAATTAAAGTACATTCTAATGCGCTATACATACATTTTCTGCTCTTGTACCAGTGACCCAATAACTCGAGTTAAAGGCTTTATTTATTTTTAAATATGTGTTTTAGCAGTATTGAGGAACCTACTCAGCCACTGAAGATCTATTAAGCTGATCCTAAACGTACAATGTATTTCTGACTAGACAGCCACCACTGCCATTTGCAGGCCAGTTGGAAAAGACGGCAAAGTGATCATTACTCCCCAGGCCCTGCTCGAATGCTACAACATTGATAAATTTTAAAGCAAGCCCACCTTATTGATGAGTGAGGAGGCAGTTACCATCTAATACCACCAGAGGGCGCCAGATGCTCGTTCTGCCGTGTTTTAGGTTTCCATGCCTAACATTTTGGTTTAAGCTTTGAAGCCGGCTCTGGACCTCGGTCTATTGGGGCACCGCTTTAGTTTTCTGTCCCAGGCACCGCAAAAGCTCCTTTCAAAATTGACCATCGGAGGTGTTACGTTATCCACATTTGCGTTTTCTGCATTCGTAGGGCTTGATCTGTGCTTCCAAATATCAAGGTAACCCTAAACGCCCACTTAATATGCACAACGCCATATACATCTAAGAACAGACCTCAAGTAAAACAGGAATAATCCACACATTTAATCACCAAAATAGAAAAACTGTGCTTACTGGGGGCGCATATACGACTTTCACATGTGCATTAAGCAGTAAAGAATGCTTAGCAGTTTATGCAGCTTTGTGAATGTGCCCTCACCAGCAGCAGCCTCGGAAAAGTCTCGACTTTGCTCAGAACGTGGCACGATAAGAGAATAATTTGCAGAGCTCAAACACACAGATGTCCGTGCCACGACGACATGTGAAGGGCACATGCCAGCAGTGCATAAAAAAGTAAGGTTACCAGACGACTCCATGTTATTAAGGACGTAATGCTCCAGTTTTTGGCTAGGATTTTACAGATCATATTTTTCATATGTCTTCGTTCAACTTGATCATGAAGTGAACCAAGACTACAACTGCCAGCATGCATTAGGTTGCCGCACAACCTAAGATGGAGGCCCAGTGCCCTTGGTGAGACAGAGTCATCTGGTAGCCTTATGAACACATCAGTGCAACTAAGCACACATGCTGTGGGTTAATCCCAAAAGTGATTTTCCCCAACCCTAGCACCAATTATTTTAGTGAAGTCATAGTCTGCAGAACAGGCTCAGCGTGGCGTGTCTGGTAGACATTTTAATACAAATCTGTTCACACCAGCAAACTGGACTAACTAGCTGAACACATTTCTTCTCTGGAGGTGCCATGTCACCCGTGCAACCCCTGATGAAACCATGGATATGAGAAGTCAAGGTAAAGATAAACAAGAAAGGCCTTCTCCTCCTACACCCTCAAACTCTGGAACCATCTCCTCTACCATCAGAGGCCACCCTCTCACTCCTGACTTTCAGACTGAACCAAAGCTCAACTCCTCTTGTCTCACCCCATCAGTACCTCCCACTGGGTCATTCTGTAGCTCTTATAAAGTTCCTCCCTTCACTCAGGTGAACTCCTCCCCCCCCCCGCCCCCGCCTGCAGTCCTTTGATGCAATAATCGCCCGCTCCTTCCGTTTCCAACATCACAACAGCAAACTGGCACCAATGGCAAACGTTCATCTGAACCAACTAATCCTGAAGGACCTTCACAGGCTTCCATTAGAAGATAGAATCAAATTAAAATGTTGCTGTTTACCGTATCAAGCACTCCACCTAGACAAACTCCGTTACCTATCAGATCTGCTAAAAAACTATGGTGGTGCAAGAGAATCTCGCCAAAAGGACTTTCGCACTTCGGGACCCTCGAAATTCTGAATGACTGGGCTCCAGAGTCATGTCTACAACTTGAAACACCCTCCTGGTACTTTTAAGAATAACTCCCGATACTCTTTACTTTCATAAAAGACTCAAGGCTCGTCCTTCAACAGGATACCTGAACTAAGAGATCCCTAGAGAAAGCTACTCTCCTCTGGGAACCAGGTTCACCCAACATTACACGGTCCAAGTTGGCGGGCTTTCGATGGCTCCTTACAACACAAGATTCCCCTATTTATCTTTCCAACACCCACTCTATCTTTCATTTCTGCTCTCCCCTCGACTGTTAGTGTATTGGCATGCTGTGCTATGTACACTTATCAAGTATAAACAGTTAGTGCTACATGTAAAGTGCTACAATGCCAACTAGTGAAGTTGGCACTATTGAAAAACAATGTACATAAAAATAAATAGAAATGCTGGGTCAGGAAGTCGGACATATTCATTGTTTTAGGTTAAGGACTCTGGTTCTGTTGGCTCTTGAGGGTTGGATCATGCAATCTTAGTACCTCAAATAAACAAATAAATCAGCAAACAAATAAATACATTGATGCTCAATTAAAGCCCCTTATGTTGTCTCAGCACCATGTAGGTCCAACTTATATTTATTAGATGCGGTTTACAAAAGTAATATGCTAGCATTCCCAGCCTGACCCCAAAGAGGATTGTCCTTCTGCCCCTAACAGATATCGCTCTACAGGCTGCACCTACCACCACCCCACTCCAGACCTGAAATGTGTTCATCAACAAAGGTGAGGTATCACATTTAACCGTGAAATCCACCTTTAAAGATGCTGTGAATTCCAACAGCGGAACCCCTCTTTATTCCCGTTCCTCCAAAGCTTAACGACTGTATAACAACCCCGTGCTGAGCATAGCCAACAGTAACATTAAATGTCTATTTATTCATTATAGATTGATTTCCCTCCATAATAACAATAGTGCTTATTGCCCTTGTGAAGGGAGCTCTTGAAATCAACCCCAGAAAATTAAAGTTTGAGACAGTCCATCAGAGATTCTAGATGCTCTTGGTTTGGACCCTCAATGAGTGGGTTCTCCGAAGAAACCCTGTAAGACGTCAGACCACCAGATGTGTGCGATGCCACGTCAACCTCTGTAATATCTTACCATTCGCACAAGCCCAGACTGTCCAGCACTAACCTCGTTCCCCAATATCGGGTCCTTGTAGAGTCAGGCTATGGGGGGCAATCATTAACCTTCACAGACTTGAGTCACTGCAGAATCATAGAAGGGTGCTTCTGATTGGCCCATGACCTACAGTTGAGATCTACGTCTGATTTGGCCAGAATTGGTGTCTTCTTTCTGATGGGCAAGCAATGGGGTCTGCTCTGGGACATTCTGGCTTCTTCGTCTGACATCTTCTGTGCTGTGTAACTTGTGGCGGGATGAAATAAATGGTAATGGCTCATACCACACCACTGATACACAAGGCTCATACAGCCAATCGAACACATTTTATTCATTCAACACAATAAATATGAAGCAGCTTTTAAATGTGACATCTAGCATTCAATCGCACTGACACAGCACCATTGAATCCGGCCAATGACAACCCTTAGAACAGCTCACAAAGGATGCCCCGACTTCCTGGAGCGCTCAAAGCCCACACAAAGAGTAGGACAGTCCCATGCAACTGTTGGCAACACGATGGGGCCCATACAACACAGATACACCACATACTTGAGTCAAGCACATCACTGTTCTCCAAGCTACAACACACACATTCCTACAACAGAATGCGCAGACGGAACCCTTGTCATGGACCCAGCCCTACTCAAATATTCACCTAACTGGCTATGAAGGAGCCCACCAGGATGTGCTTTACTTAGGTACCCACCACAGGAGCCTGACAATGGGCATGTGTACAGAACAAGAAAACATGTAATTGAACTGGGACTGCCCTCTGGACCCATCCGTCCAACCCACAACTCACAAAGGCTGACACAATCACGTGACAACGGCGCTGCACTGACAACCATCTCCACAAATCAAATCAGACTCTAGTCTGTGATGGATACCTCTGAACTGTTTTGACACGCCATCCAAGAACCATAACAAGAGATTGTGAGCTTCATACACGACAAAACATGATGATAACAACTTAACCAGTGTGCGACTACTGCAGGTGTCCCACTGCCTCTACTGCAGCCCACATGTCCACAACACCCTACTGAATGCTTGTGGCAAAAAAGGCTGACTTGGTGACTGCAACACTGTGTCCATCAGCCACATTATGGCTTGCACTACATTGTTGGTGAGAAATACCATCAGTAATTGGTGCTACTTTCAATTACCACCGTGCTGCAACAGATAAACTATGTTGAAAAGAATCCTTGACAAAGCCCACAGAATTTGATTTTGTATTGTGCGTAGCCATGGAGGCACACATCATACGGAGACTTATGAACTGATACAAGCACACAGGAAGAAAGGACTTGACACTTAGAGGCTTCCATGTGCACACAGACCAATCCAGGTACAGATACTGGCACACAGACAGCACGCACGTAGGCTCCCATGTAGACAAAACTCAGAAACATGCATACCCACGCAGTAGCGACGTGGCTGCCAGTGAAGTGCAGCTCTTCTGCAGTTCTGGAATTTAACCGATCACCATTTTGCATGGTAAGAGTTTAAGGCTAGTTATAATAAATAAAATAAAAACATATACATAACCATGTCCCACTTTCCAAAGCTCAAAAGGTGTTGCGCATGGCAGAGGTCATGTGGCAGATATGTCCACAGACCAATGCTTCTATGGACGGATAGTTAGAAAACAAAACACATGCATTTTGTCTTTATGAGAATAACAATTTGACTTGATTTTGTTGCTTATAAGGGACTCAATAGGTTTCCTACGTTGAAAAATTACTCGCTGGAGTAAAATATTGTTTTTAAAATACCGTTTATATTTTTTTTAAAGTATTTTTGCTTGCTTTTTGCCACATTTAAATCTTCTAAATAGTAGGTGTTTGACAGTTCTCAATTTATTGACATTCAAAGAATAAAAGGCTGAATTGAGCCTTTCGTAATTCAAAATCTTGACGTATAGGTCACACCAAATCTCAGTGAGCCTTTCAATTAATAAGTTATCTTGTCAAACTTTTCTTTGAATATTTTAGAGGGCCACTTTCTTATAAAATCTATATCTTATGAAGTAGAAGAATATTGGTAATGAGAATAAGCAGGCCTGTGTTTATAGTCCACTGGAGAAAACGGGTCCCATAAAAAAACAAGCATTTGCAATGCAATAGGTCTCGCATTTACGCAAGTTTAAGCTATTGGCATTGTAAATGAAAATGCCTTTTTTTTAAAAAGGCATTGTCATTTACAATACCAATAGCTTAAACTCGTGTAAATGCGAGACCTATTGCATTGCAAAGGCTTGTTTTAAAAAGCATCAATATTTGAAAATAACACGTAAAACATATGCAACATACATGCATCTTCTGTTCATGTGAGTTAAGGCCTACATCATCTTCATTGGCTTTTGGCTAGATGTGCGCTATAGAAATACTACATACATAAATACACACATACAGATGTACATACAAACATACCTACAGACATACATACACACAGACATAACTAAATACATAGAGAGACCTTCATACTTACAGACATACCTACATACATAGACATACATACCTACCTACATACACATATACAGACATACATAGACATACCTACATACATACACATACATACTGACAGACATACCTACAGACAGACATACCTACATACATACATACAGACCTATATACATAGACACATACATACAGACATACCTACATACATACCTACATACAGACATACATACATACAGACATACCTAAATATATATATACAGACATACACACATACAGACATACCTACATACATACAGACATACCTACATACATACACACATACATACATACAGACATACATACAAACAAACATACATACAGACATACATACAGACAGACATACCTGCATACACACAAAAACCAGTAGATAGGGTTGTCTCCAGTAGAGGTAGAGTTGTTTTTGGTAGCTGGGTGGTCAGGATTCCTATTGTAAACAGGGGCCTGAAGATTGAAGGCTTGAATTTTGTAACTCAGTCAGCCTTTCATTCTTTTAGGGCATCAAGATGAGCACTGCGGAGGGCTGCGAGTGGCGCAGTAATCCCGATGTTACTGTTCATGAGAGATACCGTCTGCATTGAGATTGCCACTCATGGGGAGATATCACGACTTGAAGTTGAGAGGTTTATCTGCGCAAAGAATCGAAAACGTCCGGGTGAAAAAACATCTGAGAAACATACGGGAATCGGACGGGCTAGTTTCGTAATATTCTGAATTCTCACAACAAAGTGATAATTATACCGAGGGTTTTGGTCCTTCCAGGCGCTAGAATGTACACTAAACTCTCGTATCACCAGTAAGCCGTCCCAAGTTGGAAAACGCCTTTTAACATTGCTATTAAACTGCAAGAGTCTGCTAACACGAGGTAGTAATGACTAGTAAAGCAAAGCCGGCACGATACGGACATCCGCGCCTTACTGCCCAGCGAAGACACGGACAATGTCCTCTTCTTTTCTGTGCTGGCAGCTGCCCCCCCTCCACCCTCTTTCTATTATTCCCTCTCTTTCTGTCTTGCTCCTCACTTACTGAAAACCGTGACTTCTTTCATTTAGTTGCTTCCCTGTGAAATGGATCCAAAAAACAACAAGCTCTCTCCGTGGAGCCGCGGGGGACGGAAAGTGAAAGCATGCGATGCGCTTGTGAGCGCGCGGTGGGAGCCAGAGACGAGACGCCATGCGGGCGCACCGGTGGGAGCATGTGAAGCAGAGGAGACACCATGCTCTTGCACATCGGATGTCCTTGCGCGCACATGGTTTGTCTCCCTTTGCTAGGAAAAGCCACAACAATAGAGTCTCACCAAGCAAAGCAGCTGCACTGCGTTCGCTAGGCGAGACCTAAAAATTCAGTGGGATCATGAGGTATATGTATTATAGATAGTGAGTCGGTCCAGTGATGCTGCTTCTGAAACACGGGCGGTTACTGCAAATGTCGGACTCCAATGCTGTCTGTTAAGGCAATAATACCGGCTCATAGTACCAACATGAAAACTAACTGCTGCTGTGTTCGCCAGGGAAATCAGCCACAAAGCCGGCAATCCCACATAGTGTGCACAAGTACCATATTGTTGGATCTCGGAAAGAGTTTGGCATGAATGAATACCCCAAGCAACAGTTATGAAGCTAAGGCTAACAATGATGTCTCCACTGATTACAAAAGTTCGAATGGATCCAACATTTCATCCCTTCACTTCAGTCACCACTGGAGGACATTGTATCTTAAAACATCATCTGTAAATGGATGCAAACCATTTATGCAACAAATTAACACCACCTGGAATGCAACAGATCACCTAACAGTAATATCACTAATAGTTCCATATACAGATCACATCAACATTGGCCTCACCATAAAACAAATTGGCAAACTACAAAGAATCCAGACGGCAACAGCTAGACAACTCCTTTAACTAAGCAGACAAGACTGCAAAACCACCAATCTCTAATCATTACACTGGCTGCCAGTGGCAAGAAGAATAGCCTTAAAATCTCTCTGCATTGCACACCAGGTGATCCAAGGGATAGGATCAATCTTATTACAAATCAAACTTGGATTGTATAGCTAAAGGAAAACCCTCAGATTGAGAATGGCCGCACTCCTAACAGCTCCACTGTAACAAACAACCTTCAAAAGCGGCAACTCCTTAATTGGGACATGCAAGCTTTGGACGATACTACCAAAGAGACTAAGACCATCAACAAACACTAAGAATTCAGAAGACAGAAACAAAAACCAGGACCTCAGACTGTCACCCTGACCGTGTGTATATGCAGACTGTGGACCTATCCGTGCATTACTTTTGCTCACAACCACGTGTGTGAGACATGCTTACAAGTCCTGGTTCTAAGTATGGGGCTCTCGTATTACACCACCAGTAAAAACACTTCACCTAACATCTACCTCTCATCTATACACCACAGAAGTATATACTAAATAAATGAGTTTCAAGAAAGAGCTCTAGAGCAATGACAGTTGGTAGGAAAGTGCTGAAAAATACTACAATAAAAAAAAGGATGCAGTACATAAGATGTTTTGTTTAAATTCTATCTTTCTCAAAGCGGTATGTGGTCTGTACAATAAGTACCAATATACCCTGTTCGGAATCTAAATTCTTGTCTGTGGTCAGACCATGGTATCCATCTGTACAAATGGGTATACGCTATGTTTATTAAAATAAAGTATGATGTTCCTTACTATTGGCGTTTTGCCTTCTGCTTGATCAGTTACTAAAAGCTTTTTGAAAGACTCGTTCTAAGATGTTTGTAAGCTTGTTTCTTACCTGGACTGTCCTCCATTTTATGAGCTGCATTCAAGACATGAAACAGAACTCTGGGTGCCATCGGTAGACCAGTTACATCATCAAAACGTGCAAAGTTAAAAGTGCATTTAATTTTTGGTTAAAATTCAAAAGCAAATATACCTCTCGAGTCTGCACCTGTGCTCCCTCAACAATCCGTGCACAGTACTACCCATGCTCCTGTCATGTTATTTCCTGTTTGAAAGACTGAAGGCAATTCACAAAATGGAGCACAACTTGAACATATCCCCCACCCCCCTCCCCATTAACTTGCATTGAAGTGAAATAATTGTTAGGCAAGAGATCCTTACAATTAGGCAATCTGAGTCGCCCACCTGAATCAGGCATGTTGGCATGCAGTCAAAGAGCAAAAATAAAGTGTTAGGAAAGGGTTTTTAAAATTTTAATTGAAATGCAACCAAAGATAAAACTGTTCTATAAAGGGAGAACATCCTTAAATTAGATAAAAGTATATTTTCTCTTTAATTCCATGTACCCAAGCAAACTGCCATAACTGTTTATACGAATGACCGCCTATGATCAGTTCCCTTCCCAGCACTCAGAGCCACAGAGCACCGAGTTTATTTCAATGTACAGCGGGTTACTAATCAGTCTGCTGGGATACAAAGAACCTAAGCGGGTCTATCCAGACTGGGCTATTGGTCAAAACCACTGGCAAACCGCAAGGGCCCAGGACCTAGCTGTGGCCCCCAGGAAACATCACAAGGACCAATTCACCCTAATGTTAGAGGTTCTGCACGGACTACCGATAAAAGCAAAGCCATCGTGAGCAAAGACCCCATGACATTGCAAGGGAGCACTCCCATGTCTTCTATCTAATCTGTTGTAGAAGGACTAGCTGACCATAGGTCTACGGTCAGCCGCCAACACCTGCTTGCCAACCTACTGATGAAATTCAAGTGGGCAGAGACTGTGCCAGCGTCTGGACATCCCTTCATCTCCATCTTGGTCTTGAAGAAGGCCGTTCAAAAGTCCTGTGCGTCCTGACCAACTGCCTTTCTCTCACCCCCTACGGCCCAAACACATCACAAAGATTTTGCCAAGACCAACCACAGGATCATGCACCCTCGAATAAAGAACAGGTCTCTCTGAACCCTGCCCTTCCTTTAGTGCTTCGAAGCAGTTATGGAGTTGTTAACTAAAGCAGACCCCTAAGCAACAGCCTTGGACAAAGCTTCCAGCCACATATATCTTTAAAAAAGTACTGCTCTGAATTACCTCGTGGTAATGTACAAGGTCTTTGGGACTACAGAGGGCAGAGCAAGTTATTGTTTATATTAATTAGTCATAAAATATGGTACTACATGAGCCTTTGAATAGTGCAGCAAAACACGAACAGTGATAACCAGCAGGGCTCCATGACCCATGACACTGTACAGAGAAAGAAAATCCATCAAGCAGAGGACCACAAGCTGTGATGCAGTGCAAGGCAGCATGAGCTGTGATGCAGTGCTTGGCAGCATGAGCTGTGATGCGGTGCACGGCAGCATGAGCTGTGATGTGGTGCACGGCAGCATGAGCTGTGATGTGGTGCTCGGCAGCATGAGCTGAAATGTGGTGCTCGGCAGCATGAGCTGAAATGTGGTGCTCGGCAGCATGAGCTGAAATGTGGTGCTCGGCAGCATGAGCTGAAATGTGGTGCTCGGCAGCATGAGCTGAAATGTGGTGCTCGGCAGCATGAGCTGAAATGTGGTGCTCGGCAGCATGAGCTGAAATGTGGTGCTCGGCAGCATGAGCTGAAATGTGGTGCTCGGCAGCATGACCTGAAATGTGGTGCTCGGCAGCATGAGCTGTGGTGCAGTGCTTGGCAGCATGAGCTGTGGTGCAGTGCTTGGCAGCATGAGCTGTGGTGCAGTGCTTGGCAGCATGAGCTGTGGTGCAGTGCTTGGCAGCATGAGCTGTGGTGCAGTGCTTGGCAGCATGAGCTGTGGTGCAGTGCTTGGCAGCATGTGACGCAGTGCTCGGCAGCATGAGCTGTGACGCAGTGCTTAGTGCGAGTTGTGACGCAGTGCTCGGCATCACGAGCTGTGGTGCAGTGCTAGGCAGCATGAGCTGTGGTGCAGTGCTAGGCAGCATGAGCTGTGATATGGTGCTTGGCAGCACATGGTGCTCGGCAGCATGAGTGGTGATATGGTGCTTGGCAGCATGAGCTGTGTCAGTGCTTAGCGTGAGCTGTGACACGGTGATCGGCATCACGAGCTCTGGTACAGTGCTAGGCAGCATGAGCTGTGGTGCAGTGCTTGGCAGCATGAGCGGTGATATGGTGCTTGGCAGCACGCGGTGCTCGGCAGCATGAGCTGTGGCGCAGTGCTCGGCAGCATGAGCTGTGATATGGTGCTTGGCAGCACGTGGTGCTTGGCAGCATGAGCTGTGATATGGTGCTTGGCAGCACGTGGTGCTCGGCAACATGAGCTGTGACACAGTGTTCGGCAGCATGAGCTGTGGCACGGTGCTTGGCAGCATGAGCTGTGACAGTGCTTAGCGTGAGCTGTGACACGGTGCTCGGCATCACGAGCTCTGGTACAGTGCTAGGCAGCATGAGCTGTGGTGCAGTGCTTGGCAGCTTGAGCGATGATATGGTGCTTGGCAGCACGTGGTGCTCGGCAGCATGAGCTGTGACGCAGTGCTCGGCAGCATGAGCTGTGACGCAGTGCTCGGCAGCATGAGCTGTGATGCGTTGCTCAGCAGCATGAGCTGTGATATGGTACTTGGAAGCATGAGCTGTGACGCTGCGCTTAGCAGCATGAACTGTGACGTGGTGCTAGGCAGCATGATTTGTGATGTGGTGCCCAGCAGCATGAGCTGTGATGTGTTGCTTGGCAGCACGAGGTGTGATGCAGTGCTTGGCAGCACGAGGTGTGATGCGGTGCTTGGCAGCACGAGGTGTGATGCGGTGCTTGGCAGCACGAGGTGTGATGCGGTGCTTGGCAGCACGAGGTGTGATGCGGTGCTTGGCAGCACGAGGTGTGATGCGGTGCTTGGCAGCACGAGGTGTGATGCGGTGCTTGGCAGCACGAGGTGTGATGCGGTGCTTGGCAGCACGAGGTGTGATGCGGTGCTTGGCAGCATGAGCTGTGATGTGGTACTTGGCAGCATGAGTTGTGATGCCGTGCTCGGCAGCATGAGCTTTGATATGGTGCTTGGCAGTGCAAGCTGTGATACGGTGCTTGGCAGGTGTACAGTGCTTGGCAGATGAGCTGGGATGCAGAGCTTGGCAGCATGAGCTGAGGTACAGTGCTTGGCAGCATGTGTTGTGTAGAAGAGCTTGGCAGCACACGCTGTTTTGCAGTACTTGGAGCACACGCTGTGGAATGCTTTGGTGTGCTGTGGTACAGTGCTTGGCAGCACGAGCTGTGGTGCAGTGTTTGGCAGGAAGTGCTGTGGTGCAGTGCTTTGGCAGCAAGTGCTGTGGTGCAGTGCTTTGGCAGCATGAGCTGTGATATCATGCATGATACCCGGAACACAGATGCACCAAACATAAGCTGTAATAAAGCGTATAGCAGCAGGAGCTGCAATAAAGGGCATGGCAGCATGAATGAACTGGTTAGCTAAAGCACCAAGCAGCAGTTGTGATATTGTGCAAAGCAGTATGAGCTCCAGTACTTTGCATAGCAACAGGAGCTGCAGTACAGTGCTTAATAGCATAAGCTGTGACAGTGCATAGCAGCATAAGCTCCATCAGTGGCTCCTCCACTAAGGTGAAGGAATGTCGCCCCACTGCTTTTGAGCAGAACAAAATTAAAAATAAAATGATAATAACACTAAGGGTCTATGACCTTTGAGGGCCTAACTGAGGCACTCACACCAATCATAGAGCTGCTCTCATGCTGGGTAATACCAGCATAAGAGCAGTGTCTGGGTTGGTGTAGGGGACCCTGTGGCATGCCGGGAGTCGAGGAGCAGAGGCCGGAGGAGCACCCGCGCTGGAGAATGCAGGAAAGCATTATTTTTTTGTTCTCATTAATTTCCACCTGCACAGCTACTCTGCGCTGGGCTCTCCCCAAGCCTCACCCACTGCTCTCCCCATTCTGCCCTACCACTTAAATGCCATAGCAACCGACACTGAATACCATACATTATACCAGGACCTCTGATGCAGCCAGCATGAGCAGTTATACAGGGGATGGCAGCATCAGCTGAGATACAAGGCTTTCCATAATCCTGAAAATCTTGGATAATCATCAGGTAGGTGGCATCCGCCCACCCTGTGGGTTCTCTGTGCAGGCCTTGATGGCTGGAGGATGGCTGTCCACATCTGCAGTATCAGCAGAATTTAACACCACTCATTAGATCATCCTCCAAAGCCATGGCTAGTCCACTGGGCTGGGAAGTTTGGTATAGGTGGCTTTGAATCCGTCCTTACAGAAAGGACCCCGCCTGCATCCCTCCACCCTTTTACATCTAACGCCAGCTCCCTCGCTTGCAAGGTCCCCTGGAATCACCCTTCTCACCTTAATAGCAGCTATGGTGAGACGCGGACACTCCTTGTTTAGACTTGGGACGTGGCTTTTAATTATATGTCACCGACACAGAGCTCCCTCTGTTGCCAGATGTGCGGGTTGGAAGAGGTGGCATCTAATTATCAGTGGAATATTATTCGGTTGTGGGACTGGATGGCATAACCTGGCTCAGCTATCCTCAGATGTGTGAGGGAGGTCCTCTGACGTACTCAGCCTTATGCAGCAGCCAAAACTACTGAAGGAGCTAAAAAGGTTTGGGGTTGAAGAGGGATGGCGATCTTTACTGGAATGCCCAGGTTGCAGATGTGTTAACAGAAGGTTTTTTCATCTGAAATGGACACCAACATGTCACACCATCAACATTAAGATCTCCACCAATAAAGCACTGTTTGAGTAAAAGTGGACTATGTGAGCCCCTTGTATCTGGGAACACCGGTTCTCCAGACAGCATGTAAATCACAGTGCACCCATTGTTCTAGTCATAGGAGCACTGGCTGTCTGGCTGATTACGAGTTTGATAGACAGGTTACTCCATCACAAAGGTGATGGATATCCCGCCCGCCATATTATGAGTTCCATTAAATCGAATGGAACATAATGGAACTCCTAATACGGCAGACGGGATATCCTTTACTTTTGTGGTGGAGTAACCTGACATCCAAACTCATAATCGTGCCCCAAGTCAATATCAACCTCATCTGTGTGCTGTGCATACATGTGGTGCACACGATGCCTTAGGAAAAATCCTCACATGCTATTGGTTCATGTTGGCACCCATTCCTGACTTTGTCCCAGTGGAAATGCAAATAATGCGTGAAAGTGATCTTTGTGCATGTGCTTATGAATGGTAATCCCCTCCGCTTCCAGTTTTGCATGTGCCATCTCCTACACATAACAGCTGCACAGCTCCTCGCAGCTCTGAGGTACACAGCCTCAGAGCTTAGAATCAGGCTTCAGAAGCAAACCTCACACACTCATTGACCTGCAAAGATCTCTGATGTTAAATCCTAAGAGCAATCATGGAGTTGTTCTCCTGTCCAGATTCATACTGAAAATAAAAGACACATCAAAAATATAAATACCTAAATGGAGGCAATATTAACCCTTTCCCATTAAATCTGCTTGCTAAACTTTAGCTTAAGTGGTTCAACTGACCGCTCGACCCCGGGTGCAGTGTTGACAACCAGGCTCGAACTTGCTCCCTCGAGTGTCAATTGACTGCCATTATTCTTTGATCATACAGAACTCTGCCGATATTACCAATATGGATGCGGTTAGTTTTATGTAAAGAAGGAAAGTAAACATGAATCATACCTTCCACTGGAGAGAATGAAACCACTGGTCCCTCAGGTAACTGTTCGCAGCCTGCAGAGAGAACAGAAAGATCTGTTAGAAGGTGTGCAAGGGTTAAAGAGACAGATGTGTGCATCCTTTGGGAAAGTCACCAGTGCATGTGTGCAAAACAATGTCATCCAGGACAAGAAGGTGAGGAATGGAGGACCAAGAGGGGCAAAGGATGGGTTACTCGCACAGCATAGGACACTCACTGGAATGTTATTCAATAACGTAGTGTTTTCCCTCAGCGCAGTGTTCCTCACTCAGCACACCATTATTCATTCACCACAGTCACCCTAGTGATGCAAACTCAAAGCGTAAGGGACAGCCATCAAGCTTTCAGTGTGCATACTCAAGAGAGCCGGTCAGGAGTGAAGGGGAATGGTGAGGGCAGATCACCTCAGACTGCACCGCAGAGCACACACTCCAAACGCTTGCTCCATTGCAGACACGCTCAACGTCATTTGCAGCATCCACTTGACCTTACACATAGTTATAATAGAGTTATAAGTTGCTACTGCAGTCCGGTGTCAGTGTTGCCTTTGTTCCGGATAGTAAATTTGTGATGACGGTGCAGTGAAAGGGAATGACATTCTGCAGGACATCAAAAAAGACCCCACTCTCATTGCAGTCACTGAACTCTTAGAACAAGAGCGATACCGAGATGTTCAACATATCAAGAAAGGACACAAGTACTGGTGTGTTTCTCAATGTGAATGATGAATTAGAGCATTGTCACAAAGATCGACTGTTAAGAGGCACCTGTCTTAATTCCTATGACTGTCCAACAAAATGGAATCCTGTAGTAGGGGTAACAAAATGGATGCTACATCAGAATGCATGGCTTTCGTTTCTGGATCAAATGTTTGAGAAAATGCTAAGTGGCCCTCTTGTGTCCAAATCTTGGACAGGGAATGACTCCTCAATATCTTCATAGGTCTCCCTTACTAGAAGGTGTTGGGACATAGTGTCGGTCGACTATTATCGGTCCACTGCTTCAGGTCTGCATCTGCTGGTAGCAAACAATGGATATTCCAGATATTCTGGGGGTATACCCGTCTCCAATACGGATGTTGAGGTTGTAATTCCTATAAAAACGTCGAATTTTCTCTACATGTGACATTCTGCAAACTGTGACATCTGAGAAAAGTTATGACACATAGTTCAGTGATTTGCAAAAATAAATTAGGTTCCATCTCTGCAAAATCATGCACTGGTGGCCCCCAGCAAATGGCATGGTGAACAATTTACAGCCAAATTGATGAAAACGTTAATTTTGGAGGCATTGTGAGAGACTCCGATGGACCATCAGGATGCCCCCGTGGGACCAAGAAGAAAACTCAACAGATCATACCTCAGTCAGCCCATCACAGCTCTATTTTGAATTTAAAATCAGGGACAGTATACAAGCAGAAAGAGTAACGTGGAGGACTATATACTGAATGGGGGAGGCAGCAGAAACCTCTTTCCACTGCTGCCCAAGAGGGCATGGTGATGACCAAATAGAAAGGCTCACACAAGGAGGACCCCACATTTGACCCTCACGCTGACATCATAACTGGTGATAAAGGGTCTATGCTCTCCACAGCAGCCCAAGGACCCATCATCGCATTGATCAGAAGGACCTGCAGAGGAAAAGATAACCAAGCAACAGTTTCCAAGGGACAGTTAGGAACATGATTATCCCTCACTAGGAATGAACTCCGCGGATCACATTTCTCCTTTGCATGAGTCATTTCAATATTAGGACCATTCTTCGCAGGGTCTGACATTCCTCCAACTCACCCTCGGTGTGAGCTCAGACCCAATGAGCGGTTCATTGCAGTCAAGGACTAAACATGTTTGCTAGTTAAACAGTGGGATGATGCAGTGTCACCCTAGTGACAATCATGCGTGTGTCAGGGGCTGAGACCAAACCCTTGGTGCGCATGCTCAGGAGACCAGGAGTCAGAAGCAAAGGGGCTGTGCAAAAGCATACCCTCTCAGGAAGACCTACAGCTCCAACTTCTTGCTCCAGCTCCAAGATTCTCCACATCATTTCCAGCATCCAGCTGACGTTGTGAGTAGTTTAAATAAAGTTACTCGCTCAAGGAAGTGCTAATAAGTCAGAGCAACAACATTTCCTCAGCGCTATTCATTCAGGATGGTAAGCGAATAACATCTGTTGGAATCATGCGGTGGCCAGAGTGGAGTAACATGCTAACAAACTCTACTTCTTGAGGATGACTGGATAACATCAATCAGACTTGCGGGACACTGATTAGCAGAGAGGGGCATGTAAACAAACTCAATACAACAATGACCAAAAAAACGCATTAATTGACAATCCAGGTAGAGAATAAAGTAAGTTCTTTTTAATCAGTCCTGCATCTCTAACAATCACAAACAATTGGCGTCTAGAATGTCTCTTTATCTTATGAAGTCTGATAGGAGTTTGTGTTGCATTGTCACATCATACACCGAATCGCCGATTTAAACCTTTTTTTAAAAAGAAATATTTAGGTCTATCCTGACAGTACCGTGGTCTAATGGCATACTGTTACAAATTCTTTTTCTATTTAACATATACAAAGAGTGTAATTTGGCTCTACTCAGAGGACTTTTTTTCTTTTCGCTTCACTCCATTGACTATTTGGTGCTTCACTCCACCTCCGAGTGCTTGCACTGAAATGCAAGAGTGACTATTTAATATTTCAAAAGTACACTAAATCACCAGATCGTAAATTCTTTATCAGGTGAATGCTTTATATAAGGCATTCAATATCTTTTTTTTTTCATTGCAGCAGGATATTTTTTTATATTTAATCCGGGATCAAAATGCAAGCCAAACATATTGGCTTTGCCAAAGCTCGTTTATCTTTCTATCTTGTCAGTACCTACACTACACATCCCCATCCCATTTCTCTTGTCCACCAGCTCCACTGTTTTCCTCCTCTTTATGCCTTAATCCTTTAAAACAATGCCATGAATATCTTCTACAGCTCCCTCCCCTTTTTACCTCAAGGTTAGGCCCTTTTTTAAATCCACAAAACACAGACTATGTTTATGTCTTCATGCTGTTTACAAGTCGTTTCCAGTGCTCTTTCAGTCTTCGTTTTCCTGCACATGAGCCTTGACCTCTATTGTTCTCTCGGTTTGTCAAACACACTAACTCCTGTCTCAAGCACAGCTACAAAATAAAATAAAGGAAAATAAAGGGAAATAAATACTCGAGTCGAATGATGGCATAGCAGTGGCTGGGAGGAGCATGCTAGCTAATTATTTATATGGTATGGATGAGCAGATAACATGAGCTGGAATGACGGGGTCCTATATGGAGAGAGGAGGATCATACGAATAGTCTTTGTATAAGGGGATGATATACAAGTAGCATCTGGAGTCATGGGGTACCGGTGGCCAGAGTGGACTCACAGTTAACAATACCTACAAGGGAGGATGACACAATAACATCAGTCGGGCTGGCTGGAGTGTATGTAATCTGAGCGGGGGAACACATTAAGGGGTCGGGAATCTATATTTTCCCTCAGATTAGACGTGACTACCCCTGTGAAATTCAACAGTACTTCAAGAGTAAATTGCACATGCTCAAAAAATCTATGAGTACTGAAACCAAAATCTTTACAGCGTAATGACAAGCACATGCCATCACTCACGATCGCAGTTGATGCTGAGTCAGCAAGAGGTGCCAACCAATTTCAGTGCGTGCCCTCTCTACGAGGAGTTGGCAAGAGCTTCTCTAAAGCGGATCCGAAAACTGCGCTATGAAAACACAAATGCACAATTGAAAAATAGACGTAAGCAATCCGGCGTGCGTCTGCTTACGCTTGACTGCTGGCTGCCGGGAAAGCGGCACTGAATATATGCACAGATTCTATTTTTTCCCCTTTCAAATAGAACTGCTAAAAATTCTCACACTGCAGCTAGGGCCTGCGCCATGACGGAACACTTCCAGCACTTCCGAAGGTCACAGCAAAAACGATAAAAACAGCCACAATTACGTAAATGCCGTGAGTGGTGCGCTCCCTGCCCTGGACGTGGGCAGAGCTCTGCTTTCCAGCTCGTCTCTGCTGCACATTCACCAACATGTGATGAGGGGGACTTGAGCCATCGTGGCTGCCGGGAATGCCCCCTGTGGGAAGAATAGCACAAGTCCGCCCCAGGCTGGCACCCTTGGGATAGGAGCTTATTTTCCAGAGGAGGTTGTGACCTTTAGGACACGAATATCGGGCTATACGCAGAAAAGAGCAGATCACGGAGGTGAGCCTATCTTTCCCTGCTGGGCTCACCTCAAAAGTTGAACACTCTCCCAGATCAGGCGCCAACTGGCCTGGTTCCGTCCCAGAGTTTACTGAACAGGAGGTTCACAATGTCACCTCCCAGCATTCCGCTGACGGGGAAGCCATTTTGTGATTCTTCCCCACATTCGTGAGCTGATTCCTGGACTGGATTCTAGCACTGGAATCAGGGCCGGTCCTAGGAACTTGCGAGGCCCCTCTAATTTGCATAAGATGTAATGTCAAAGGGAGTGATATCATAGGAAGAGTCAACTGAACATTCATTTTCTGACAGTGTTGAAGCAGCTTTGCAAGAAGTGGGTATCACGGAGATGGCTACCATTTGGGCAGCCAGTATTGCGGTTTGCTGGCAGCATAACCCCCACTTGTTAGTTTTAACACCACTATGTTTCGCTGCGTCCAGCGCGTCCCATCTGTAAAAGTAGCTTTAGAAGCCCCTCTGGGATTGAAGTCCTAATGAGGTATATTGCCAGTAAGAGGAATTGTCCAGTGGACTACAACCCCTAAGAGCGAGAAGTCCGAGTCTTCAATGCATGCGAGCCACTGGTGTCTGTACCGTTCTGGCAAGTGCCTACTAAACTGGGTATACCATCAGCGTGATGCCAGTGACAGTACCCATGCTCCTCTCCAGCAAAGGATGCCGCCGTAGTCATAAATAAAACAGGATATATAGGGCTCTATTGTGAATGTGTCACTAATCCAAGCCGAGTGCAGAGTGCTCATTTAAACCTGCTTCACAGGAAGGGCCTTTCTCAGCTGACTCAGACTATCGTACTTTATTTCCCTGTACCCTAGCCCCGGCCCTCAACTCCTCCCTGCTGCGCGAAAGTGGAGAGCGAAACCCCGGTACAGAGATGGTTGCTTTCTGGTGCTTCACAGACGATTGCCTCGGCTTTATTGCATGGTTGAGGCGCATGGGTTTACGGTGAGTGACAACCAGTTTGTGTACTAATAAGAGAACTCCAGTCCAACGCCCATGCACCTCTTCCTGCCTTACCTCTCCCATTTCTTCTATTCCTCTGGTCTTTCTCCATTCTCCTGTACCCTCCTTTCTCTTATTTCTTGCTCCTCCTCTCTCTCACATTATCCTTCCATCCTCTGAAGTTTTCTTCCTGCCCCCCAACAATGCGCTGACCTCCCTGCCCGCAGCCCAATTCACACCTCTACAACTCTGGTCAAATGACATTTTTTTCTTCCTTGCCTTAGCTCCATCATTCCTCCCTATTGTTCCCATAATCCACCATGCACTCCCCTGCTTTCCTAACTCCCCCCGCCCCCCCACCGCCTTCCACTCACCCTCAGCCCCTCCCGCTTTCTTTTTTTTAATCTTCGATCACTTGCTCCCTTCTTGCTACAAAGGATGCTTTTCTGCATCCACTCTTAAAGGCCCTATGCATTCTAAAATTCACGCACATGGTAAATCAGCAAGTAGCGTAACTCGCAATAAACAGTCATGTTTTGCTTGGCCAGGGCATTTTATACAAGAGCTGTTGCATTGTTGTGAGCCCTGCAGGATGCTCTGCTTTTCCTTCATGCAGGGGCAGGGCTCACTTCACCCCTCAGGAGAGTTCAAGCATCGGCCCAGCCGCTGGTATCAGGCAGACGCAGCGATTAGGCTAAGAGAAAGAGAGGTCAGTAAAGGAAAGATGATACTGGCCAGAAACCCTGCCCTGCCCAGTCTGCCCCAGCTGAAAGTGACGAGGGAGTCCTATTGCCCTTTCAGCCATGGCAGTATGGCCCAGCCTTGGGGCTTACACGCTTCACCTTGACTGCGAACCCCAAGGGAGGGGGCTGCCCGCCTGGGACTCGTACAATGGCACATTTTCAACAGGATGAAGGGCTCGTGGTGGGCCCCGTTGTAGTTAGAAGGCTGCGGGGCCCTGGGCAGCTGCCCACACCTAGCGCCGGCCCTGACTGGAATTAGGTCTTTTTCATTTTGTAACTTATTTCTTTACCGTGGCCTCTTTCTAAATTGTTTCGCACGTATTGGTATTCTCTTGAGCCCCCGATTAGGCATGGCCTATATTAAAGCACACACATTACTCTGGAATTCGAGTTAAGCAGCATTGCTTACTGTTTCAGCTGTGGGGGAGTCCCACGGAAAATGTAGGTCACAAGTCATATTCTACTCTAAGTTTTCTCCATGCAGCATCTTTCATTTTGTTTATGCAACTTATTTCCTTGCATCAAAAAAGTAACGCAAGCTACCGGCAAACCACAATTCATGTAAAATCATGATTTTAATAACATTAAATTAGGCTGTTTCTAGTGCTGGGAAACCAGAGACGTATGGAATTAAGAGCTATATAAAAAGCACAGTTTTATTATTACAAATATTACTTCAGAAGGAGGCACAAAAGGTAGTGTCGACAACGAGTCCAAACAAGGTGTTTCCTGAGATGTCCCGTGGCAGCTGCTGTGGGGAGGCAGCAAGCTATCCGAGCGGGTCCACAGGGCCGTCCCGCTCTGTTTGTCTTTCCATGTGACTTCATCTGATTATTGAGAACAACTAAAAACACGGTCTCTGAGCACACATCGTTTGCATAAATCAAAAGGAAATCAAGTTGCAATGTTGCAGATTTCTGACAGATATGATATTTTTCATAAGATCTTCTCTTTTTTTTTGGACCTTTGAAATAGTGCAGACCTAGAATCAAGTTAAAAAGTTAAATTATCAAGCTTCAAACAGAAGATGTTTGTTGCAGCAAGAGCTCCTTTATCTTGAGGTGCTGCATGTCGAAAGGTAGGGTGCACGGTGTCCAGTTGAGCCCGGATTACAGAAACAGGATGTAATCTGAAGCGTTCTTTCTTCTGACTCTCATGTGTCAACTGACTGCAGGGTGGCATCCATCATCTCTTCCACTGGTGACTGCAGATGGTTCTTGCTTCTGATGGCCATGTGCCAGCGGGTTGCAGGGTGTCTTCCCTTGTCTGTTCATCAGGTGGCTGCAGGAGGTTCTTCCTCCTGAAGCTAAGGTGTCTGTGAATGGCAGGAAGTTCTTCTGATGGTCAGGTGTCTATGGATTTGAGGGGGTTCTTCTATCTGTTTATCTGGCTGCACTCAGTTCTTCATTCTGATGTTCGGGTGTCAGAGGACTGCAAGGGGTTCTTCCATCGACTGTTACTCAGGTGGCTTCAGGCTTGGGATAGTTCCTCCTTGTATTGCTCAGGTGTCAGAAGACTGCAATGGGTTCTTCATCATTTGATGTTTAAGTGGCTGCAGATGGTTGTTCCTTCTGATGGTCAGGTGTCAGCGCATTGCGGGTGCGTCTTCCATCATCTGTTGCTTCGGGGGCTGCAGATGGCGCTTTCTTCCGATGTTCGGGATCAGCGGTTTGCAAAAAGTGCTTTTATCTGCTGCTCAGATGGCAATTCCTTCTGCTGCTCAGGCGTCACTGGTTTGCAGGGAGTTCTTCCATCTGTTACTCATGTGGCTGTTGGTGGTACAGTCTTCTAGTATGGA
Source organism: Triturus cristatus (assembly GCF_964204655.1). NCBI lineage: Eukaryota > Metazoa > Chordata > Amphibia > Caudata > Salamandridae > Triturus > Triturus cristatus. The sequence goes on from NC_140595.1 coordinate 682,621,647, forward strand.
GGTGTCAGCAGGTTGCAGGTAGTTCTTCCTTCATGTTTGCTCAGGTGTTCGCATGCTGGACATTGTTCTTCTGCTACTCAGGTGTCAGTGGATTGCAGATGGGCCTTACATCTTCTCTTGCTCAAGTGGCTGCAGCATGGAGGTGCCATCAAATTCCACAGGTGTGGTCTATGGTTTATTGCTCAGGTCGCTGCAGGCTGTAAATGGTTCTTCCTTTTGGTGTCAGATGTCAGCGGACTGCTAGTAGTTCTTCCTTCCTCAGATGGCTTCAGGTGAAGGTGATCTTAAGCAGACTGCAAGGGTACATGGGGTCTTGGTTCTATTGCCAAGGTGCCAACACATGGTATGGTTTCTGACAGCAGAGCAAATAGATAGTAGGTCTAGGAGATGGTGGCAGGTTGAGATGGGTGTGAAAAACGCAGGGCCATTAAGTGCTGATGACTCCAAGACATTTATTGGCAAGGGTTTGCAGTTGAGTGGTCGATTTTATCTGCATATCAGTGGTCAGAGAAGCCACAGGGAAAGACTACCACATGCAAAGAGGTGGTATGGAGAAAGAATTTCAGGGAGGGAAGTGGATGTGGACTGAGGTATCCTGCTCAAGAGCAGTTCATGCACTACTAAGACAGGCAAATGTGTTGGGCAGGATCAAGTGGTTAACAGTATCAACCGATTTCGTTATCCTCATTTATGCTTCCTTCACATGTCCATTTTTAGGTCTTGCATAGGCAGCGCATGCGCTGCCTCTACGAGGCATCAAGTAATCAGTAGTACTACTGAAACTCCTCCCATTGCATTTGTCTTTGTTTTGTCGCTTGCCATTGGTGGAATCTGGCATTGCTGTTCTTATCTTGCTCATTGTTGGCTTGTGGTCCGATACATCACTTGCTTTTTCTTTCATTTCTGGAGAAAGCAGCATCGACCAACTACAGTTAACTTACGCTGCTGGCTGTTATCTTTTTATTTAGGTCTACTTTTTTTCTTTGCTATTAGCATTTCCACATCTGGCAGCTTCCTGCACTTACCCGGCCCTGTTTATTTATTTATGTTTAATTTATTCATAATTAAATCACACTTAACTGATGCAGCCCACGCTGAGGCTCAAACCCTGTTTTCCTGCTCCAAAGTCAGCAGCGTTATTTGTTGGGCCACCTCCTCCCACCGTTTGTTGTACTTGGTTTTAGATGCTGCATTTGTCCCTCTCAACCGTGTTTTTAAAAAAAATTGTATCCGTCTCCTCCTCCATGTACATTATTTTTTCAATTTGTCTCTCCCCACCCCCACTCTGAGATTGCTGTTTATTTTTTAATAATTAAATAATGCAGCCCATGCCAAGCTCTAACCCTGTTCTCCAGCTCCAAAGTCAGCAGCTTCAGCAGCACGCCAGCCTGCCATCTCTTATGGGTCAGGTTACAAATGCTTTCACTTTCGCGGCTTCGATGCCGCGTGTTTTCCCCAGCGAGCGCACACCACTCTTTCACTTATGTCTGTTTTTAGAGCCGTCCTGCCCTGCTAGTTATCTGGGGCCCATGCGGGGTGAATACTGCTGTATCGTTACTATTCAAAGTACAAGCACCGCGAACGAATTAAAGTGAAATTGCTGACCCCCATCTTTCAATGGGTGTTCATAAAATGCAAAAGCCCACTCTCATATGAGAGTTTCAAACCCCGTTTAGGGGCGAAGACAACCGGCAGACTCCGAAAAGCCCCACCTACCCCTCTATCGCCACTGTCCACCATACTGGCCCTTCACATATGCAGCGGAGGCAGGCCACATTTACTAGAGTCCTCAATATCTGTAAAGTAGTCATTGTATTGTATTTGCATTTATACAGCGCTTACTACCCCGGACAGGGCGTCGAAGCGCTTCTTTGGCGAGTCACACTGGCAGAGGCTGCAATGTTTGCTTTTCATTGACAGTTACTGAAGCAATGTGTTCGTGGGCTTCAAGGGATGAAGTCGGAAATGCTGACGAGCCCAATCCCGGCCTCTGAATAGGTTTTGAAAGAGGAGGCAGGCCGCCTATTTTTGGGCAACACTAAGCCCCACCTACCCCTCTATCGCCACTGTCCGCCATACCGGCCCTTCACATATGCAGCAGAGGCAGGCCGTATTTACTAGAGTCCTCAATATCTGTAAAGTAGTCATTGTATTGTATTTGCATGTATACGCTTACTAGCCCGGACAGGGCGTCGAAGCGCTTCTTCGGTGCGTCACACTATCCGCGGCTGCAATGTTTGCTGTTCATTGACAGTTACTGAAGCAATGTGTTCGTGGGCTTCAATGGATGACGTCGGAAATGCTGACGAGCCCAGTCCCGGCCTCTGAATAGGTTTCGAAAGATGAGGCAGGCCGCCTGTTTTTGGGCAACACTTGCATTTTCCTGGAACAAACAAACTTTCGATTAGATGCTCCTAAATAAACAAGCATTTGCAATGCAATAGGTCTTGCATTTATGCGTGTTTGAGATATTGACATTTCAAATAACAATGCCTTTTTATTTTTGTTTTTGTTTTTAAAACAAATATAAAAGGCATTGCCATTTACAATGCCGATAGCTCAACGTCGCATAAATACGAGACCGATTGCATTGCAAATGCTTGTTTAAAGGAAGTAATGCATTCTTGCTCTGGTTTTTTGTGTGTTCCCAGTCATCTGTGTGTTATCCCTATAGATACCGCCATAACAATTGTGGTTTTGTGAAGAAGCAACAGTGCAACAGAGAACACTTGAGGGAGCGAGGAAATGACATCAAACTGAAATGAAGCAGGAAGAGCACATATTACAGGTGGCAGAACCAGGTTATCACACAGGAGCAGTGAGGACAGGACTGGTTAGAATACCTAGATAGCACACTGTCCTAGCGATGGAACCTAGGGCTGATGAGCACATCAGAAGATCCCACACAACCAGGGTAGAACCGGGATATCACACAAGACTTTGGAACAGACTGTACTTTTATAGAAACTAGGAGTCAATAAAATAATGAGAGTACAAGATGACCCCACAATGGCATAGAGGAAAACAGGAGTCTACCAGTGAAGGTAAAACCAGGATTTCACACCAAACTGACAAGGAAAGTAGGCGAACAAGCAAAACATTAAAGGAAACCAAAAGAAAAAATAGAAATGGAAAGGTAATCATAAGATAGCCAGGACTAATACACTAAGCAACCTAGAATTGAATTAAAATAGCACCCAACTTTTGAGGCCACAACATACGACTTTTGAGAAATTCAAGATGCAAAAGAAGAAAGATGCTGGAAAGCAGGGCAGGAAGGGGACTATTGAGTGAAAGAAGAGAAACACTGGGAGGTATGGAGGCAGGGCAGACAGGAAAATCAAGTGATCTAAGGCAGAACACATGGCTGGTGATAGATTAGTATACAACTATTTTTTTCTGTGTGACGATTCCTGTATCATTTAATCACAAAATCGTAGCTGTGACTGCATTAGAATTAGCTAGCTTTGCTTTTTAATGTATGTGCAGGCTGCCCACGTACTGCAGGATGGTCTGAACATTGGTCAAGGAGCTACTTAATAAAGATTTCCGAACCTGCTCTTATGGCTGTTGCTGGGAATCAGAGTTCAGAGAAAAGAAAGCTACGCAACCTTGGTGATTCTTTACTCGCAGCCTTTAGAGTCAGGGCTCACAGGTGAGCTATGGAACGGAGGCCATGGAGTAACAGAACAAGAGTCACTGTGCAGGAGTGCTTCTCTCTTAAGGTGCTGTTCTTTTCATCTTGTATCCAATGGAAACGGATCACCAAACAAAGATGGGTGGGACCAGGTGACAGCATCTGTCCACTGGCTATGAAGCAAAAAAGCTTACAAAGGAACTGCAGTGAGGGCGAGGAACCATTATCTAGCTGGCATCTACAAAGGAATGCGGAAGGAACTCATGCTAACAGGACCCAGCAGGATGGGACTAGAGAGGAAGGAGACCTATGAGAGCAGAGCAATAAACCCGAGTTTGGGCAGCTGTAACACCTCAGGAATAAGCACATATGCTACTGAGGAGAGGGTTCTTCTTGTGCTCTGTCTAACTCTGGACAATGTCATCCTGCCCACCACATCAGACTGGATTTAGATCCCCTCAAATCATGGAGAGTTCAAACCCTGATGGTTTGCATCGAAAACGAGGAGGCGACCAGGATAAGCAAGCGTGTCCACGTGACTCATCAGACTGATCCTCTCACCTCCCTTCTGATTCAGAGCCACTTCTGGCAACGCTGGCTACTGTCAGGATGAGAGCTCCTCAGAGGGGAGCATGAGTCTTCTCGGTGTCTCTGCCTCTTCAGGTCTGATTTGGAAGACTCTGTCCGTCTACACCTAGTGCTCTGAAAGGATGATTTGATTGTCAGCAACTGGAACTTCAACTCCTTTCAAAGTTTCTAACACACTTTCTATTTCCCCTAGCTGCCTCCATTCTCTTTCTCTAAGCGCTATCATGCTACCGACTGCACGCATTGCTTTACAAAAAGAACCAGATAGTCAAATACTGTTTAAGGGGTTGGTGATGCAATTTTGAATATTTCAAGACAATTTCTAGCATTTCATTCTGCCATTTTTGGATATTCATTGTTGATTCGTGGGACTTCGCAATGATGTGGGACACTTTGGGGTTTACATTGGGGCACTTAATAATTACGTTTTTATAACATGTAGTGGGAATGATTATTTTTATTGGGTAAATGTCAATCATTCCTAGATTACATAATCTCATTCATTCTCACTCTTTTTTCAGGACCACGTAGGGCAGTTCTTCTTGTAAGAAGGGTTATCCCTAGCCAAAAATCATTGTTAGTGCACGATTTCCAATGCCCTATGTTCTGCTGCATGGTCCAGATGTTGCAGTCCAAAGGCCCGGGTACAGCATGATGCATGTTAGGGAGCACTGCTGATCATAGGGGTGGGAAGCAAGTGGATGGCAGCACTTTTACAAAGGGGGGGGATGGGTGGGCAAGCTTAAAGTTGAACAAGCATTTACAATGCAATGGTCTCGGCATAGTTAAAGTTAGAGCTATTGGCATTGCTCACGACATTATTTTTGTTTATGTTTTTGTTTTTTACAATGTCAATAGCCTAATCTCTGTCAAATGCGAGACCTATTGCATTTGCACCCACACACAGAGCCACACACACAAAGCCACCCACACAGAGAGATGTACCCTCTTGCAGCATTTATGCCCCACCCTTATTACATTCTTATATTATAACTAGATTCAAATGGAAGGCAGGTGAACACAAAGCTTTGCTGCAAACAAAGAAGCTATAACAAAATGAGCGCGAGACAAAGCACTTGCAAATGGCCTCCACAGCCTTCTTTTAGTTTCAGTGACTCCTGTGCAGTAAAAAGGAGAGATTCCAAACAAAATAGGCATGTAGGAGACCGCTAGCGGAATAAAAAGCCACCCATGGAGGCATAAACCAAGTATACAATACATACGAGTTTGAAACTTAAGCATGGACTACATACGAGCATCAACTGAAGCCAAAAACACATAACCTTGGAAGTAAGAGGCAGATCCATTAACTACTGTGCCGCAGTAACTCATGCCTGAATTACCAAATGGAAAGGAGCAAGCAGAAGGTTATTAACAGCAAACAAGAACTCCGTTATATAACCAATTTTATTATTAATATTATTATTATTTTTTTTGCCATATTGTTTACTGAGATTCGTCCAGAGACTCAGGATGCTGAACCCCCACTGAGGCTTAAGCCTCGTTCCTACACCAGGGTTAGTGTCTCCGTCTTCTCCCTTGAGGAATTTTAATATTAGAATTTCCAAGACTACGGGTGTGGGATTTACATGCGCCTAATTTGACCCGAGATCAAGTGGCTTTAAGATATCACTTGAAGGTTATGTTAAAATGTTAAAATAAACTTATATAGCGCGCAGCTACTCTAAAAGAGTGTCCCGGCGCTTTCCACAGGCGGCTCCGTGTGTAATAACATAACAAGAAAAGAAAACTAATACTGAAAAGAAAAAAAAAAAAAAAGAACCCCGCAAAGAAAACAGTTAAACATTAAAAAGCCAAGTCTTCAGGCTCTTCCTGAATTGAAGCAGATTCGAGGTGCTGCGTAGCGCCAATGGCAGAGAGTTCCACAACTGGTAAGACTGTTACATTCAGTATTGTGCCTCTTGGAAACCGCATGTGCCTCCTACACCAGACATAAATAAACAGATTGAGACTCATGCCCGAGGGTAAGTCAATCCCCATATTACAGAGCGCTGGCATTCCGTGGTAAAAACTATTGTAAATTAAGAAAAATGATTTTACAGCGGTTTCGAACCTGTGACCTAAAGATCACTGTTTTTCTCTGACAACCCTCCCCTCTACCAACTGAGCTATTGTAGGTGCTGGGGGAATGTGGTGAGCGTGGGAAAACCTCAGAGACGCTCACCACCAACAGACAAAGGAAACTTGCACAGAGATACAGAAACAAGCAAGCAGGGGGAGCGTCAGTATTCACGAACCGCTCACCGACTACAACTGCAACAGAATTGCACGGGAAATGCATAAACAGGCAGCCAAAAGCGACGGGAGCGGGATTACTCACAATCCGCTCACCGACCGCAACTATTTCCGAGGACCGAATAAACATGCACCAAAACCGAAGGTCGGGAGTTAGATGCCCAAACCAACGATGCTAACATAGCAGGCAAAGCATTGAAGCGAGTGGGGCGGGTGCGGACATACTTATAAACTCGCCCGAGAGTAAAAGCAGAGATGACATGCAAACTGCGGAGAGAGCGGGACAACTTGAAACCGGCGCCCCGCCATCGGATCAAATACCGCAGGCAAAAGCATACAAGTGAGCGGAAGCGGGCATACTTACAAACCCGCACTCCGCCTGAGACATGCAACCTGCGAATCGAGCACAGCTAAAAGGATGCGACTGGGCCGTGGGGGCTCCCTCCAGCCCTCACGGTTGCCAGCTAAACTCACCAAGCGGGTGAACGGCTTTTCGCAGAGTGACAGACCTCCGGACAGGAACCACAAATGCTGTTGCACTCGCAGGCCCCGTCCACAGCCAGGCGGACTCTGCCTTGGTTCCCGGTTGCCGCGGGCATCGCAGCGACTCAGCTAAGCCTAGGTGTTCTTGGCGTCAGCCTCACGCAGGGGGCCACGAACCAGCTGGGTGGGCACCAGGCGAGTCTACAGCGTGTCTTGCTCATGCTTCCTGCACACGCCAGTAGGCTCTCTGATTGGTTGACAAGGTCCACCAATCACAGTGCTTATTTGGTAGTTGCCAACCAATCAGAGAGCCGTCTGGCGCGTGTAGGCAGCGTGAGCAAGACATGCAGTAGACTCGCTGTCTTATGGGCGTGTATTAAAAAAAACACGCACAGAGAAAGAATCGAAAAAACACGCCCACAAATCCGAAAAGGACGGGGCATGTTTGGAGAGACAAACCTCTTCTCCAATGGCTGACCAGCATTTAAGAGGCCAGCCAATGGAGAAGAGGAGAGAAGAGAGGCGGGTTCAAGCCCCTCTTCTCCAAGTCATTAAATCTCGCGAGCGAGACTGCGCAAGCGCAGACTTCGCTAGCCGAGACCTAAAAACGTAGAGAAGCATTCACTACTTTGATTCTTGTAAAGCCTGTGATTCAGGGATGGAGTTGGCACAGCTAGGGCAAACCTAAAGATAAATTAAAGCCTGACTGCAGCTGGATCTCTGCTTTCTATGAATCTTGATGCGCGTGGCAGTGTTTCTGGGAAACCATGGGCACATGCCATGAAATCATTGTTCTGCCTGCACATTTCGATGCTCTTCGCACCTCTGTTTACTGCAACAGGCTGTGTTTTTCACCACTTTCATTTTTTTTGCTGTGTGTCCAGAGTAGCCTTAAAGCGGCATGATGGCCCTGCACAAATGAAGATCATAACATACTAAATGGAGCAACATTTTACTTCCACACATTGACAAAGGTCATACAGATGGGGGCAACATGCAGCATTATACACAAACCGAATGCTGCAAACCCGGTTATGTAATGCTATATTGATTTGTATAGCACACAAATCACCTGAAAGGTTATCCAGGCACTTGGGCAGGTATGTAGGTTTGTGCTCCCTCCAGAGAAACTGAGGCACACAGCACTGAATCTACAAAACAGCAACCAATGCTACCAACACCACAGAAAACACCACAAAAATATTAAGCCACTTGTATGCCACCAATAAAGCACCAAAGGCCATATCTGTAGCAGCATGTTGAATTACAACAGGAAACACAAAGCATTACTGAGACTGTCACACCAACACCACGCCTCTTCTGACGCTCAAAGCATCAGGTCAGTCCCGGTTTCATGGAACACAATTAAACAGGCTGAATACATCTCTGTACTGCATAACCTTCTATAATGTACCACAACTCTGCCTGGCAACACTAACATCAAATCAGATATACTGGTCCGAGAACATCCTGGCAATGGACAAAACCCTGACAGCTAAGCTAAATGGCCACAAACACAGAGACTTTCTCTCTACACTCAAGAAACAAACAAACAGTAAGAGTTGAGCACCTTGAAGGTAAAAAGGACCTCAGCAAGCCTATGCAGTACCTATTGTGACGGAGCATAGACCATTAGTGCATGGCACTTCGCAGCACACTTACAAATAGTAGCTACTCAAAAACACACAAATAACCTGAAGAAGCCATACTTTGGTCTGCATGAAACCCCAAAGCCATGCGGATGTGCACTTTCCAGGCACCCAACAGTGATACAACTCTTGAAGATACGATAGATCTTTTCATCCAGTGTCAGCGGGGACGATTTTTTGCTGGTAGAGGTTTTTATATGCCTCGTTTACAGTTTGCATGCACTTTCAGTGTGGGTGTGTTCATGGAGAAGTGTTCATCCTGTGCTGCTTGGGCTTTGGGGTGAATGTGTACATAGGAAGCCAACTGTCCAGGAGGCACCAACCTGACTGGTGGAAGCCTGTGATGTCACAGTCCACCTTGGAGCGTGAAACTGCTGTGTGGCTTAAAAAGTTTGGAAGCTGGGGAGTGACTGCACAATCAGGAGACCATGTGGAGAGCTATTCCTGCCAGACACCCTCTGGGGCATGTAGAAGATTCCAGGACGGTATCTATGCAAAGTCCTAGCCAGACTCTCCTCCTACCAGCCATGAGGGAGACCCATGTTCTCAAGTTCATGGTAGTCCTATCGGGATTTTTTTCTAGTTCATTGGGTGTGGTAGAAATACTTACTCTGTAATTAAATAATTATGGATTATTGTTCAGTTTGTCGCTGGATGTCGCAAAGAAAATTGCCACAATGCTGAGAGACTGCAAACAGAAGGGACGTCATGAATGACAGAATGAATGGAGTACGAGTGAGCCCATAGGTTTCAAAATTGTGACAAGCGACAGTCTAATGACCCCTAAGCAGTGGCGGCTCCTCCCTTAAGGTGGAGGAGCATCGCACCACTGCTCTAAAGGAAAAATAAAATGCTAATAACGTATCATTATATTTTTCCTACTGAAGTCAGTGGATCTCGGGGCGGGGCTGGCCAGAGCAGGGAAAGGAGTGGTTTGTGTTCCTTAAGTGCGCATGACCCCTCGGGCCGGCCAAACAGTCCCCTGGCCCTTTGCATCATTCCCACCAGGTTAGCTATATACGGCCTGGTGAGGAACATGCAAAGCCTCCAAGTCCCTGCTGAATCACAGCATTCACACCAATCACAACACTGCATTGCAGTGTTATGATTGGCTATGGGGAGTCCGGGTTCTTCCTGCTGCTGGCGGAGCTCGGAAGAAGAGGACGGAGGACAGGTAGCAGTATCTACTGCCCCTGAGGCACAAGTGTGGACCTCTCCAAATTTGAACGGTTGACAAACTGATGGACACTTTCAAGAAGAAACACTATTCAGTCCTTAATAATACTGGGCGTCTTTATTTACGCTGTACTATGTATCAGCTTCATGCTGAATAAATAGGAAGAAAGAATGGCAATTTATGATGGTTGTACGGTGGAACAACACAGGGAAATTTATTGCGTGCCTTAAGACATTTTTTTACCCAACATTTTTTACAATGTATGCCATTACCATGCATTACAATATATATACATATACATACATATATATCTACAATGTATTTGTGGAGAGAGAAATCCCAACTTACCCTAAATGCGTGTCAAGGCATTCTTTAAAAAGACATACAAGTGGTAAAAACATGCGTGGGAAAAAAACCAGTAGTAAAGGCCGAATGTGGTAAAAACCTTGCTGTAAAGGATGTTCCCCTTCGTGATGTTCTTTAAGGAGCACCTTATGTCCTTAAACTTCTATTAATCAGGCTTCTGGATACCTGCTACTTCAGCTCTTGCATACAGAGCTTAATCTGTAAGAATAAGAACTAGTGCAGGGACCTAAAGATTTACATAGCAGCCTGCTGCTGAGAGCTGGGTTTGTTTAGACCAACGATACCTAGGCTTGAGTCCACCCCATTCCTCATTTCTCACCACTCCTTATCTCTTGTTTCACTCTTTCAGGGAGGTTTTCATCCCTGCTTTCTCCATTTGGCAGTGTTTTCCTATCTTTCTCTTCCTTGTGTCTCCCTTTTCCGCCTATCAGTCTCGTGCTCTGCAACAAAGTATGGAAATGACAAGCATTTGCAAAGCCATAGGTCTCACATTTACTAGAGTTTGAGCTATTGTCATTGTAAATGACAATGCCTTTTATTTATGTGTTGTTTTTAAAACAGATAACTAAAAGGCATTGTCATTTACAATGCCCATAGCTTAATCTCTCGCAAATGCGAGACCCATTGCAAATGCGAGCTAGATTTTTTTTTTTTTTTAAAGCGCTAGGAGAGCGCGTGTCCGGCCAGCAATAACAGACAGGACAAAGCTATTTAAGAAAATAGTGCACCGAGGCTTTAATTAAAGCCTACCAAATAACAACACATGTAAAAGGGGATGTCGCAATGGGAGGTTACAAAATGAGACAAGGCGGTATTAAGCGTTTTAACCAATGAACAGCCACAGTTTACAGTGGACAATGACCCAAGCCAATGAAAAATGTGGACGGAGAGAGGGAGGAGCTTCTTTTCCCTACCTCAATACAGCATGCCTCGAAGAGCATGGCATGCAGTAGCCAGGCTCGACCTAAAAAACAAGCCCCAGTCTCCACAGTAAGCCCTGTGTTTGTAATAATAAGAAGCCACGGGGTGGTTTGAACAGCAGAGAGCAGACAGAACGACTGGCGAGGATTGAACACACAAAAGCAGAAGGGGACTTTCACTAACAAAGGCCATGCTGACATGGCTAACCGAAATGAGTTCTGATTCCATCTGTTGAGAAATGAACTCTTTGTCATCAGAGTGGTGCCCACGAAAAGGCATCTGTCTATTTGAACGTATCCAGTTCAGTGTTAGGACGGAGGACATGTCCCTGGTTAGCATTCTTGTAAAAAGGTTTGTTGTTTGGTGAGCAGCTAGGCATGAAAGGAGTTCTGTATATACAGTTAATATGAAAGTAAAAGAAATGAAGTGTTGGACATCCAATGCCTGGTGTCCTCCAGTTTAGAAGTACGCCACGCCCCTTTCACTCTTTGTAATAAATGTCTTCTTCCAACGAGCCGATACCGGAAACGTCCGAGTCCACTATTTCCAGGAACTCCATCTAAAAGGTGTTGCTTACGCAGCAACAAATGCTCAGCTGTCAGCCCAATCTCACATCGAGAACACACAGCTGACGAGCAGTAAAACTGTCATCTGGCCACTTCCTGTTTGCTTCCAACTGGCTGCAAAACAAACAAAGCTATCTGCGCCCTGGCTTTATTTTTATGTGTTTTTCGGCGATAGGGATTCGACGGTGCAGTTGGCATGTTTATCCGATCACACTTTGTACAGAAATGGAGGTGAGGCGTGTGTTCGCTATTTCAGGAAATCACTCTGGACCTGTGCACGTCTGCAGAGAGGCATTAGAACATGTTTTTTCACTGGAACCACCTCCTGTGTGTGCACACAAGGTTGGGATGGATGAAAGATTAAAAGTTACATTATTTGTGACGTAAGCGCACATTCTATCTGATGCCCGGTCCTTGGGGGCTGAGAGGCAAGATAAAGGAGCCAGACCTTTGGCTTGACCATCACGTCCTTAAATGCCCTCAGAGGAGCTACACGGAAGAATGTAGACCTCCCTCTTTAGTTCATGAAGAAAATCCTTGGATTCCTCCCCAAAGATCCCTTATGGTAGGAGTGGGTCATAACCTTTAGGCTGTGCTGCAGTCAGTCAGAGGACTGCCCTCAAGCACTGCCAGTCACGCAATATAGCATCATGTGAAGATCAGCACCGCGTCATCTCATCTGGGGAGATCCGCGCCTGGCTATTGGTCAGTAAGACGGTCAAAGATGAGCTAGCTCATCTCACATGTGAGGCAGTGGCAAGCTACTGGTCAGCAAGAGGGTCAATTCTGATATAGCCCGTCTCACATGTAAGGCAGAGGCAGGGTAGTGGCCAGCAACAGGGTCAAATCTGATATAGCCTGTCTCTGATGTAAGGCAGTGGCAGGCTACTGGTCAGCAAGACGGTCAACATCTGATATAGCCCGTCTCACATGTAAGGCAGTGGTACGCTCCACTCTTCAATATCCACTCAGTAAGATTTATTCCGGTGCAGGTCTCGGGTAGTTCAGAATGCTTGCTGTACCCAGGGCTGAACTGGGAACCCAAAACAGCCCTGACAAATTTTGTCAGACCAGCCCCCATAGCGTGCATCGCGAGCCACCGAAATGGTGCATTCTACAACACATTTTTCATTAGATATTCAATTGCATTACTTTTTAGAGCATAGCAAATGATAACCTTACAATGCACCAGGATATGGCAATCTTTATTGGGGCTCTTCAATGATTCCCTCACTATCACTCTCCAACAGTGCCGCTCATCTCTCCATAGCTCCTCTCTCACAAGGATTTAATTTGTTTTATAGCTCTCATTCCAGTATAGAGTCTCAGAGCACTTGACATCATACACACATACAGAGACAATGAATCATACGTGTGTAAATCAGTGTATAGAAAATGTTACAAAAGACAAAGGGGACTACAAGGTGTAGAATTCATATGTCATCCATACTGATAGGTGTCTTGGTCTGGGGATGCACAAACCCAGGATTCAGAACGTAACACAGTGGTTAGGATTGACTTTACTAACAAGAATATATTTCTACCTAAACCCTTTCTAGAAAAAGCAGGCTAATGAAAACTGGGAAAAAACATAACTTTCTAACCTCAAATAAGATTGTAACTAACGAACTGCACGGTGACAAAAGTATCTTGGTGTCAAAAGCAGTAACCCACTGAGGTATGCACATAAAATATGTTTCTGTGATTTGCATAGCACACGCTCTTTGCAGAAGGCACATTAATCCTCTGTACATTAATCACCAGAGTTAGCTTGACATTTATTGTTGGCTGAAAACTGTTGGATATACAAGGAACTCTAAGGTGCTTTTAAAACTGCTGCACTGCTACAACACTGGCCCTCAGTAACAAAAGTGGCCCTCACCCTTACAGCCTCCCGGGGAAACACCCTATGGTCAGTATGCCCAGTCCGGTCTTAGCCATACCCTCTTCTCAGCGAGCCATCAGTACCTAGGCACTGATGCACTGAAAAGTAGCGGAGCAAAATTCATCTTTTCCAGTACTTGAGAACAAACATATTGAGGTGCACTATGGGTCTAATGGTGATATTGCTGCTTGTGGCAGTGCTTGGAGGGCACTGCACTGAATGCAGCCTGTGCAGGGCAGCTGCTGCAGGCTGCAGGCTGCAGGCTGCATCATGGCTGAGCTCACAGTGATGGCATGGTGGGTGGAGGTGGTACAGAACTTTGCCCTCACAATTTCTCTAATCCTGCTAGGAAACAGAAGGAAGAGCAGGGCACTGGGGCAATCCCACTTTGGTCAGATATGGAATCCTTCAAAGTGTCTGTGGAGGAGAGCCTTCGACACTGTGCCAAGCCTCTGATGACGTTCTCTGCCTGGGACCATAAGCAGTCCATCACTGCCTTAGACTCAAGGAAGCCTGGATTCTGGGGTCTGGCAGACAGTGGCTCTGGGGTGGTAGAAGGAGAGGTTAGGCCATCCTCAAACATGCAGAGTGGTGCTCTTCTACAAGATATCCCCCTCAAACATAAAACATACTCAGGTCTGTCACACAGTCTTCAGCTCCATCAGGACCTGAAGGTACTCTGACCCAACAGTGCTAGGAGGCCATACTGACGACAATGGAGTGCCACACAATCTGTTAACAAAACTCTGTTAAAATGAGCGATAGATCTTTCTTGGCGGCGGCAGCTAACCTATGGACTTTCCGCTCCTATAATTTACATGCAGAGCTGAATCCACCACTGCTCAGAAAACTGGTAAAAATCCACCTTTTTAGTAGGTAAACATTGGTCAGTCTATGGGCCGTGCTTAACATCAGCATCTAGAAGCTTCGGTGATAATTACGCTATATAACTTCTGTTCTTTGGTCCAGAACATGCACGTATCGGATTAATGACATCTGAAGATCCCTACCTCTGATGTATTTCACTCAGACTGCATGCCCGGGATTTTACTTTTTATTAAACATTTAGGGTCTAAAATAAAATCTCACGCTGCATTGTCATCCACAAGAAGATACAATCCTTCGGGAGCTGCTGGTCACCGACATAAGATCGATGGAACACCTAATGTTAAAGTTACCAGATGACTCCACATCACCACGGATGTGATCCTTCTTTCCCGCAGTTCGCTACCTAAAGCATTCTGGGAGTGTCTAGCCGTGGCACACTTCACTTTATCCAAGTGCAACAGCACACCTGAAAACTACGTTTTGTTGTCAATGACATGGCTTCATTGGTTAACCTAATCCATGTATTTCCAATACAGCTGGTGCTCTGACTAGCATGTTTCTAATTAGGTTTCACCTCTTAGTGGTGGTCAGTGCACCTCTATCTCTGACAGCAAAAGATGTGGGTCCCAGGTTCACTGTGCCACTGGATTCAAGACAGCCTGGCTGATGAGGAGTGATACCCCGAAACCGGTCCCTGGATGCTTGTTTCTGGTCCAGGGAGGACCTGGCTTGGCAGCTCGGGCTGGACTGATCCCATGAAGAGCAGGGTCATGACTGATTTGTGTATGGCTGGGTCTAAACTCGGTTGGCATTGTGAGCAAAAAAACAATGTCTTTAACCCAGATCTCTTGAACGGGCATAAATATTTGATTTTTTTCCGCATTCCGTCCATCTGTTGTGTGTCTTTTGTCCTCTATCTGTGACAGCACATGCAACACTCAACCTGCACACATTGCGGAAGCTGATCCAGCTGCAAGTGCAGCTTCTGGTAAAATACCCAATGCTAGTAATGTAAACCTAGAGATATCTCACTAGTGATGTATTGCTGGGTGACTTGTTCTCTTCTGCTGTGTTAATCAAGGAGGTGTGAACGTTTCCTCCCTGTAAAACATAATGATTACAAACGTACACATACGTCTTCTATACAGTTTTACACTTTGGTGCAAAAGTCGAGAAAGTCAGTTGCCCTGAATCATACAACATTCAACATCCCTCATCTCCTGGGCTCGGGTGGAGGTCATCACCAAGTCTTCTTTGGAGATAGACCTAGTTTTCTACTACTCAAATAAAAACTTGTTGGTTGGGCCTTAGAAGTTCTGTGCAGCAGCTAAATAAAAGCTATAAATTGCTAAATTATACACAAAGTGCGTTGGTCAGAAATACCAAAGCAAACAAGCACATGTACAAGGAAGTAACCCTCTAAGAACAATGTGCCTGTCCCCAAAGACTAAAACTTCTGTTCTGACCATCATACCATATCATGAGGCATGGTGATCTGACTGGATTTCTGTATACATTATGGTTTTAGTACTAAAAACGTGTTGTGGGCTTGGCCACACGCTAACAGATCACCACTGAAGTCTTTCAGGGGCCTTCTTTAGCATTAGTACGCATCCCGCTCTTTTTGCTTTCCCATTGCAATATGTATCTTGTAGCTGAACACTTCACAGCTCATCTGTTTATCATTATACAAGACACCAAGTTAATGTGTGCAAGGAAGTAGAGTTTGTATGCATTGCCTGTCCTACATTAAGGCTGACTTTGGCAGCTGCTTAGCAGCGGTATGACAAATGACCACAAGAGGGAACCCCTATTGTAACAGAATACATCCAAATGACCTTGTTTGCAAGGCAAAATATCAGGTTGCCCGGGACTCAGAAATTGTTTGCACCTATGTTGTTCATCGGTGATAAAAGTTGAATTTTGGGGTTACCTGAATCGTTTTGTTAGGAAAAAGCAACAGAGTGCTTATATTTATTCTTTTATTTGTTGTAACAAATGTAACTCAAAAGCCACGATGCAAGTAGAAGAATAACTTGACTATTTCCTCACTCTTCTCTTTTTTAATATAAAATAAAATGCTCTGGTTGTGCACAGGAGCATGCAGCAAATTGGTGTAAATGCACAAAATACCTTTCTTCGTTTCTTATCGGGGGACCTTGACGACGGTACACGGCAGATGTGCCGTTCCGAATGAGGCGTATCATAGCCTCCCACCCTTGATCTGACGAGACAACTAGATGACCATACCTTTGTCAAACACACTTAACATTCCTGTGAGAGAATGCCACATTGTGTTTGGCGCCTTTGTTGATTTTCAAACACTGAATGAATTCTGTTTATATACAAGATTTTACTTTGGAGTTACTACGCACACAAGAATTTTGACTTGCACGTTCTTCTAAATTGAGGGTTGCTCGAATATTCCCAAATACTCAAAAGGAAGACTGTGTGGAGACTTTGGAGCATTCATTTATATCTCCATCTAATATACATAAAGCCTTGAAGAAGTTACTTTGTAACTAAACACGTGTCGGCTGTTTTTACCATCACTGCCAACAAAAGAGGCTACATGATCTCGACCTCCGTGGAAATTTAAGGACTAGGTTTATGCTTTGTATCACACCCCTATTTTTTTATTGTATTTAAATTATGTGATTTCTTGAACTTTTTGACATTAAATAACTTTGTGCAGTTTACGGATTATATGGTTTGGTTTCCTGGGAGTCTACACATTGACACTGGATGCATTACTTTGTCTAAGATAATTGACAACTGAGAGATATCTAGACTGCCGAGGTACTTTATATTTAAACCTTTCTAAAGACATTAGCTTCTCTCGAAAACTAACTTACTGACTTGCAGCCTAAACTGACCATGATTTTGCATGTTCGGAGACCATTACTCTGGCACTTTAGAGCTCAGGTGTGATCGAGAACACAGGTATGAAAATACTTGAAGCAATGCGGAGATATGTTTATGTTTACTGTACCTGAAGCAAGACGGTGCCCCCAGGGACCGTCAGCTGTAAGCAGTACTTAGGGGCATTTTCCCAGGAGAGCAGCTGAACATCCTCTATCGTGCTGTAGGAGATCGAGTTTTCCATGTACCCAGTTGGCTGAAATAAACAAGAATAACAGTAAGTGATGAAATCAAGACAGCAACTGACAACACCAGCAACACCAAAGAAAGAGACCAACAGTGCATGAGTTTGCAGTGTCGCCATACAAGCAAGGTGCATTGACATCAAATTTTGGTGGACCATAAGCTGCCTCCAATCATCTCATTAGGGATACAGACAACAATGCCACCATTTTGTAACTGCTGGCATGCACTGCAGATCACTAGACATCACTGAGTCAGCAGTACTTTGACAGTCATAAGTAACTGACTCATTTGAGGTCTAATATTTTGAGGTCACTCTTCATATCCACCAATTAAAACAAAGCTGTCAAACTTTGTCAGATTACCGATCCCGTGGGACAGTGATCCACCTCAGTGGCACGCTACTCAGTTTTTATGCTGGACAGTAGTCTGAGGAATTGCATCAAAGTAGGCACCAAAAAACAAGAATAGGAGCACACTTGTACTTTAGAGGCAGGATAAGGCTCCAGAACACAAATTTCTTAAACATACTTCAAGAGGTAGCTGGAATATCCTGTTAGACACAAACAGAACAGAGCTCACACGCAATACTGTGAAATGTATGTAGCTTTAGTTACCACATGCATGTTTTTGAGGATAGCTTTGAGGACCTTGGTGATTCCTTCTTCAGTCAAATGCAAAACAAATGGAGAAAAAGCCAATCAAATGGTAACTTATTATGGTGCAAAAAGCGGTGTGGTAAGTAAAATTAATTAGCTACATTTTTAGCAGCAAATCAAGTACTTGCCACATAAGTTTGTGCTTGCCTGGAGGTGCAGTATGTTTTAATAGAGATGCAGCAAATGGACTTTAAACATTATTTTATTAATCAAGTGAGATTCTATATCCTTACGCTACATCAAGGATCCTTGTGAATTAATTCATTATGGAGCCATTTAGTTTCTAAAGTGTTGCACACAGCGATCTATAGTGGATTATTGCAGCACTAGACATATTGGATTGCTCAATAAGGTAATCAGTTGAAATTATCACAGGAGCAATATAATTCGATGGCAAGGACCACGTTTCAGCATGCGGAGATGATGTGCCATTTAAGATCTGTGATTCACTTATAGTGGCTTCTGCCATGCTTGATCTAATAAAGGGACTTGCAGAAGGATTCAGTGTACGCAACAAATTAGACAAAGTGTTAAGTTTTATCCCTTAAAATGTGTTATCGCAACACTTCCCTGCATTCATACTGTTCAAACAGTGATTGAAAAACCTCAAATGTCATGGACTGACTTGGAAGCTCCCAGGCATGATCTAAACAGGCAAGTCATCATTGTAACGAATTACATCAGGAGGAAAATAGGGAAAATTACTAAATTGCCTTCATCCGTTAAGTGGTACTTGTTGTGGTAGACCTTCAAACCCTAAATTCAGCGTACACCTTACTGCTGTTGAGACTTCACATCTTGAAGTCCTTAGCATTGCCCCTCACACCTTTAGGCCTGCAGTTTATGGTCCTGTCCCCCTCACTGCTCCAGGCCCACAGCACTGGCCCTCACAATGGCAGGCCCACAGTTTAAAGCGCCCTCCTCACAACTTCAGACCTACAGTTCACTGTGCTATCCCTCACAACTTCAGCCCACAACACTGACCCCCAATCCCTCAGATTCACAGCACAATAACTCAGTCAACCAGGATCACTCTGCCACCTAATTAGTCATGGCCCATCTGACTACATTGCTTCAGGCACAGAGCTCACACCACTGCTCCAGGCACACAGCTCACACCACTGCTCCAGGCCCACTGCTCACACCACTGCTCCAGGCCCACTGCTCACACCACTGCTCCAGGCCCACAGCTCACTCCACTGCTCCAGGCACACAGTTCAAAGTTCACAGCCTGTGCTAACTCTCCTATGAAGGAAGGGCTGGCGTGCAGGAAGTTGCTTCGTATCAATACTGGTCTGCGGCTCGCTGCTACCATCTTCACATTTTTTCCCTTCATACTTTTCGATGGTAAAAGCACTGTCACTTTAGAAGTAGATTAACAGAACATGTGTCACTTTCACTAAAAGATCTAAAAGATACGAGGAACCCCTAGTCGAGGTGCAAATCTTCTGATAAAGACAGGTTGTATTTTAAATCCAATTAGAAATGAAAACAGTAATTACTGTCTCTTTAGCAACTTGTTATGCAGGAAGTATGAGAACTTCTGCTTATTCGTGCAGCCACAATATTGTTGCAGGTTCGTAAGTGGAGTCCCAGGGGCCTGTGCGGGCACTGTACGTCACCCGTGGCCCTCGGAGAGTAATTACCGCTCTCTGGGGGGAAGTAACCAGGATAATTCGAGAAGCAACGCTCGCAGAACAACGGAAAACACACGCATACTTTCCTCAGGCCCAGACCAAGTAACAACGCAGACTGTGCGCCCCTTACGCAAGCTACGTTCGCCCACGGAATGTGCTGCGCAATTGGACAGAGTATTTGCCACACACTGCGCGCCGTGTACACCGGCTACAGGACAGATTTACAAAGAACTGCGCAGCAGCCAAAGTTGGTGCGTTACGCAAGGTGGCGAGAGCAGGGAGACAAAATTGCAAAATAAAAGGAGCTGCTCATTTCATCCCATGCGCTGGCGCAAAAACATGCTACCTAGCGCCACGATAACAGGGTTGGATTGGTAACGCGGGCGCTCGGGCAATGCCCGAGGGGCCGGTGTCCAGTCCAACTGTGTGCTGCTTTTTGAGCAGTCTGGGGGGCCGATTAGGGTGGTTTCTGCGTTGTTCGGATGCTGCCAGTGGCCCAGTGGATGCCTTAGTGGCCTTTCTGGAGGCAGATGGGCATCCATTACCTCCCTTTTATCAACAGGCAGAGAGGTGTCACTCCCTTTCTCTTGCTGGGCCGGCCCATTAATATATGCTGATTGAGCGGGGGCAGAGGGCCAGCCAGAGCAGAAGTGGCCTCACTTGTTTTCAGGTGTGTTTGATGTATCGCACGCTGTGCTTTATATAGCAGGCTCTGTAATGTATCACAGGCTGTGCTGTATATAGCAGGCTCTGTAATGTATCGCAGGCTGAGCTGTGTAAACGGGCTCTGTAGTGTACCGCCGCAGACTGTGCCGTGTAAGCAGTCTCTGTACTGTACCGCAGACTGTCCAGTGTACGCAGGCTCTGTAATGAATCACAGACTATGCTGTATATAGCAGGCTCTGTAATGTATCTCAGGCTGTGCCATGTAAGCAGGCTCTGTAATGTATTGCGTGCTGTGTAAACAGGCTCTGTACTGTACCGCAGACTGTGCCGTGTAAGCAGGCTCTGTAATGTATCGCAGGCTGTGCTGCACAAGCAAACCCTGCGATTTATTACAGACTGCTCTATACACTCATTCTCCATTATAAAACTGTGCACTGAGCTCACTTTACCCATCACTCCTGTAAGCTGTGTTCCACTGACTATTGTCACAAACAGTGCAAGCGCAAAGTATGCTATGTATTGTCACCAGTGCTTTAAATAGGAAAAAAATAAGTGCAGGTACTCATTAAAATAGAGTTGTGGCAAGTGGGGGGGGCTAGGGGCGGGGCGAAGGGCAAGATATGATCATACCTAATGACTTCTGAACCAGTTGCAGCACATGTCAAAACACACGAGAAATGCGTTTATGGGAATAAAACAGATTAACCCATTACATATAATCACATGCTCCTCAGAAGCACAGCAGAATCTGCCCTGCACTGGTGGAGAAACCTAACCTGCGCCTGCCGTGCTGTGGATCATGGTACCGGTACTCTCCCTGGCTACAGAGAAGTGCCGGTACTGAGGGCAAAAAAATTCGGAAGTGCCGGTACTCAGTACCGGTGAGTACCGGCTCATTTAAAGCACTGCCACAAACAGAGAGATGTTCAAAAATATTCGCTACTAATGCAGATTGGGGAGTGCACAGTAGATCATCTGCTTACATGGACGGCCGGTTAATTTGTCAAACCAAGTCAAGGTTAGTAAGAGACCAATGTTGAAGGTTATTTCATATGAAGGGCGTAAGGGCGGATGTGGTGCATGGAGTTTTTAAAAGTACATTTCCCCACCTTATTATTATTTTTAAAGAGTTTTATATAGCGCTAGCTATACCCGGAGGTTTCAGTGCACGGTACAACATATATTGTGAGGCAATTAGTTACACAGTATTACATAGACAGCATTGTCTTGTGACGAATCTTGTTCCGGCGATCTTTGGCACGAATCACAAATGAACATGCGAAAGTCTTCTTATTGCGTTGTCTACTTTCTGCGCTTAGCAAGATTCCTTTGGTGAAGGGGCTCTGTCACATTGTGAGGCATCTCTCTTCGGGTGGGATTGGTTGAGGAAAAGGTCTTTGAGCTGGCTTTTGAAGTTTATGAAGGAGGGAGAGACGAGTAAAACAATGCCACGTATTGATGCCAAAGGCGCACGTTTTAGAATGTGTTTTCTAAACTGCTTCAAAATCAGAGCTATGGAATTCGAAAAAACGCAAAACTGGATTAATTAAGTATGATTTCAGATACTGTGGGCAGGACCACTGGAAGTAAGTGATTCTGCAGACGTGGCACTTTCAGAATAATGAATTTACCGCACTTGCCACATAATCCACCGTCTGCAGCATATATGACATTTCAGATCCAAAAAACTGTTAATACATTAAACGGATCAAAAGTTACATTAAATAGTACCATATCTGGCTCCACGCAGTGGCACACAATTTGCGAAGATTAAGCAGTCCCCTTTCAGTTGCTGATGTGTTTCAAAGTCAAATTTGAACTAAAGAGGTGACACTTGTTCTGACTGTTGAATGATCAAATAGTGAAAGACTGCCCAAACTCTGCCGCATTATGTGACAGTTTGCTTTTTAATGATGCCTTACTTATTGAACGAGGCAGTATCATTTGGTCCTTCAAATGCCGCATAACTTCAATGACCATGACCGCCGCCATGGTGGTATAGATCGGAATGCTAGTGTTCGCCGTCTGAGAGACGTGTATCTGTGTGTGGGAATGTGCGTGAGGAATGCTAGTACAGGAATAGGCATTGTAGGAAACTTGCCACCCTTAAGCCGCATGGGTCATGTTCTGTAACTGTAAACACAACTAACAGCTGGGAGTTGTGCATCTGATTGTGGACCCGCTGCTTATCTTACTGAAATGAATCTACATTGCACCCACTTCCACTGCATGAAGGGCAGAATCTTTCTGGGCAGCTCTGACATAATTTAACTCAGCACAAAACTAAACAGTGCTCAACCAAGGTGGCTGACCAACTGAGCATTCACAGGAGAGAAACAGTCTAGTTCTTCTGTAATGGTGATCGAGTGACAGTTATTTTTCTTTTGGAAGTCTTATATAGTGCAAACTTGACCCAAAGGCATAGGAACACTTTACACAAGCATAGACATGCCAACTCACACAGTGTCTCCGTGTCACACGATTTTGGCTCCCTTCGCACGTCACTTGCTGGGGATCTGAAATCACATGGTGGGAGGGAAGACGAGCAGAAAAGCATTGCAGAGAGTAGCATTCAGGGGCGCAACTAGACCCGAACTTCAGGAGGTGTGGGGGGGCTAACACTCCCAGCCAGGGCTGGCCCTAGCACTGATCGCAAAGGGTGCAACAGTCTTTTTGGCACCCTCTCCCCCATTTCCTCCTCCTCCCCGAATTCCTTCACTACCACTCATCAACAATGCACTTCATCTCTCTATAGCACCTTTCTGACAAAAATTTCATTTTTTTATAGCGTTACTCATAGTTTACCCACACTCAGTTCTGTGATCTGCATGGTACACGTTCTTTGCAGCAGGCACATTAACCCTCTGCGCTGTGAGGGTGGCAGGAGTGCCCATGTGAGTGCGTGGTGAGAGATGCGACAGTGTGTGAGTAGGGTAAGAGGAGTGACTGCAGGGTGAGTGAGGTGACCATATGAATTTGGGTGCAGATGTAAGTGCAGAGTGGGACAAATTAATGCATAGTTAGTGATGTGCTTGTTTGAGTGAGATTGCAGATTGAGCAATGAGGGGGGACAGATGAGTGAAATGTCACATGAGTGCAGGGTGAGTAGTGTGCTTGTGTGGCTGACTGGTGAGCTGCAGGGTGAACAGTGCAAGTGCATTGTGAGTGCAGATTGATCACTGTGAGTGCAGGGTGAGCGGGTGAATGGTGTGAGTGCACGGTGATCAGTGTGAGTACATTGTGATCGCTGTGAGTGCAGGGTGAGCGTAAAAATGAGGGGCGAGAATGAGGAGTGAGTTGTCTGAATGCAGGGTGCATTCCCAGATACTTGAAGACACTCAGCATGTTATTGACGGCGCGTAGGGTTTAAAATACAAGTTAAGCTATTGCTATTACGTCATTAATCAGGGATCGAGGATGGAAGAAATAAATAATGTGCTGATCCCGCAACAAACTTCCAGTCTAATGATTAGGCTGCCACCTCAATATTTTGATGTCCCAGACGGTACAAAAATAAGCAGTCACCTGTTGCTGTAGTTTCAGCGCCTATCTGTGTATACTTCAAACAGCAAATATAACTAGAAAGCACTTTTAATTGTGTTCTAGGGATGCCTGAATGATCCATAACTTATAATTAAAGGGAACAAAGAGAGAAAAGTCACATCACAAATGAATACATACTTTTTTATTTATAACCCTATTTAGTGTCAAGACTAGGTCTTTGCAGGCTCTTTAAACAACACATGGCTGGCATTTGTCTTTTGGCAACCCTACGTTTCATTTCTTTTCATGAAATGCATTCTCACACTATGGCAGTAAATGTAAAATGCAAATGTAAGGAATAGGTAGAGTGGGGGCCCCAGGGGGTACTGGTACCAGAAAAAAAAGTAAGCCTCTGTAACCAGTTTAAATAGGTATGTAATTATGCAAATGGTCTTTAAAGACCTGTGAAAAACTTGGGGGTACCAGAGCCAAGAGCAGCTGAGGGGGCTCAAGCCCTTTTAGCCCTATGGGCGTTGCACGTTTGGTAGCATTGTAGCTGGTCTTTGTCTTGTCCTGTAAGCAGCTTATATGTCCTTTAAGGAGCCCCAGAACATTGCCAACATCCTCTGAGACCCTTGTTTTTTTTTATTCTTTCAGTTAGGATGAGATGGAGGAAGCACAGTGCCTCTTAGTTAGCTCTTGCCACCAGGCCCTGTCCCCTCATCACACAGTGAAATGTATTTATAGGTTGCAAATCTGTGAGCACAAGTTACAATACCCAAGGCCACATTTATTTTTTAGACTCGGCCGATTAAGTAATTTGCCGAGGATCACAGGATGTTGAGACGATGCCAGACTCAAACCCATGGGCGTCAATTCATCAAAATGACAGGGGTAGCACAAGTGACATCACACGCCCTTTGACCTTCACTTACTCTTTTTTCTTTTTTTTCCTCGCTCTCTCTTTCTCTCTCAAACACACTAGCTCCCCGCAAGCATGCACAAAATAAACATATAAAAGCATGTTTTTAATTACCCCATCTGCCAGGGAAGGTCATATTTCAGATTATCATACTCAGGTTTTATTACACTAAAAGTGAATCTAATATTATTCACTATTAGTGTAATTTTTTTGTTTTGACAGAACACAAAGAGACGGGAGCCCCAAACTGAAGTCCATAAGAATGAGCTGCCACTGATTTCCTGGCACTGAATTTGTCACATTTGAGACCAGGGGTCTCAAAAGACAGTGCCAGGGGTGGCAAGGGACAAGCCAGGGGTTGCAGCTGCGACCCCTGGTGACCTCTAAATGACATCCACGCTCCAGTCTGGTTCCTCAGTTCCAAAGTTGGCAGCTCTGGCAGAGTAACCACATCCTTGTTGCTCAACGATTACACATACATTACATGAACATTGCAAGCTCAGGGGAATATACGTATTTTATGTAATGTAATTACAATACAATCAGAATGAGTTGCATTAGTGTAGGAACGAGCTGTTCAGTGAAAGACATCACAGTATGTCTCAACACTCAATCAGGCATCATCCCATAAAGGTTACATTCCGGAACCCTCATTATTGGTGATTTTTTGGACATTAGCTTGGGTTAAAAAAAAAAAGATTTTTTCAGTTTTTTTTCTGTACCCCTTTAAAAATAAATACAAATGTGTCAACAGATGGCAACACTCAGCTGTATTTTTAATAACTGCTATGGCTAAATTATTTAATGCACAACTGAATTTAAACGATATGTTAAATAAATACAATACCACCTTAGGTTTGCTATGTACAACGTATGTGGCTACCACACCCTTGCATTTGTCCGCATGTTATTATACCCTACTCCGACGCCACGCTTCTAGGAGTCTGTGCCTATCAGAACAGGTCTAGCATTGCTCTGTGTATCACCCTTCACATGATGGGTCCAAAAGGACAACTTGGGTGACATGCCAGAAAGGCCATGCTCCTTTGATGCTATGCTCTTCCATCAAATGAGCCCAATAATTTCTGCTTACATCAGGTGCATATAGGAAGCAGATGCTGCCCCTTCATGTGCAGTAATCATCTAATGGAAGGGGCCATTATTTTCTGTATATAGCACATGGATGCTGAAATCAGATGCATAGCCAATCAGATGTTCTATCTGTCTCATGGATGTGACCCCTGAGACTGCACACATCAGGTACACGTGGGAAGCAGATTATATCTGGCTCATCTGATAGCTGTGCCTGTTTGATAGGCTTTTTGAATGCATGCATGTGGGTATCAGATGATGTGCCCTCAATCTCTGATCCAATCGGATTCTAATCACAACACATAAACGTTACATTAATTTCTGTACAATTCAGGTACATGTTGTGCTCATCTGGCTCCGTATTACACATTGTGCCCCAGGGGCCAAAAAGCATATTGCCCCACTTTTTGTACTCCCTGAGTACTACAGTATATTGTTACAGAAGGCACCGTAGACGCTTGTGCGATCCCTTCTGTAATACAGATAATGCTGGTGCACATGTAGCACAAGCGTTATTTTCAGGGGGCATTTCCTGCTTTGCAAGTGGGGGGCGTGTCTCCATGCAAATGAGGGAATCACTTTGCCTTTGTGCCCACACTGTACTACAGGTGCAGATACAGTGTCAAACAGGCCCTTAGAAGGCACACAGTCAGTGCCACCCCAGAGGATAGCCCTCTTGAGGTGGCAAAAGTGACGCCATGGAGCCTGCGTACATCCCCCCTAAAGGCTGGTGCAATCACTCACTGCACCTGTCTGTACTAGGATCTCTAACCCTCTTTAAAATGAAGGCATGTTGCCACCTGCACAGAGCCCCCTCGAGTAGCTGGCAAGAAGCCATTCCATATTTGAAGGATGCACCACCCCAGTGATGCTCGAGTTCATGGCTGCTGTGGGGTCAACACATTCACTGTAATAGAGTGCATTGTACCTTTATGCACCTGGCACACCAGCTATAAGGTGTGCCGTGGTGCAAACAACAACAGTTCGCCAAGTATATAATATGGGCCAAGATCTCTATTTGCTTTATGGCCTTTCTTGGACCTGCTTTGGTTTTGGTACTGGCAGCTCAGCATGGTCTATACCAAGAGCTAGGGTACCCAGACTACGACTGCAGCAATATTGCCCCAAGCACGTTTCATGGTTGGCTGGGCTCAGAGTGCTAGTGTAGGTCAATGTCTAGGTGAGAGACAGCAGTTAACTGGGTGCTGGGTTTGCATGAGGCAGCTTTTATAAATACCTCCACCTGGACAAGAATTGACTACACTCATACAGCAACGTCTTCTTTGGGCTTACAGTCTGGGTCTACACCAAGACAGAATGCCAATGAGACCATAGTATACTTGCACTAAGGTGAGATTGACTTTTGGATTGTGGTCTTTCGCCTAACATAGTTAAGTCTGCTGGAACATGTACGCCCAAACAAAGTTTTAATGGGAAAAGTGAAATAACATTTCAAAACATGCTTTGTGATGTCCATTGTAAAAGCAGGGTGGGTTTCAAATCACACTCATGGCACAGCACCAGTTGCAGGGTTTGTTTTTGTGTGCAATATTCTTAATTTTGATACCCTACACCTCGGACCCAAAGAACATCATCTGCGGGGTCCCCCTAGGGTCCTCTCTCAGCCCTAACCTGTTCAACACCTACATCACTCCGTTGGTCAACATTGACAGGACCCATGGACTGAGCATCAGATCATATGCAGACAACACCCAGTTTATCCTCGCTCTGTCTGCAGACCCTTCCACCACCAATGCCAATTTGCACCTGTGCATGACCAGCGTCACCCACTGGAGGTAAAACAACTGCCTCAAACTCAACACTGACAAAATGGAGGTACTGATGTTCGGGAGCGACACAACCCCATGGAATGACTACTGGTGGCCTGCAGAACTGGGACCCTCACCCACAGAATATGCCAGGAACCTCATCATCATACTGGACAGCAAATTCACCATGAGGAACCAGATCAACGCAGTATCTTCAACCTGCATCCTCACTCTCTGGATGCTCTGGAATGCCTTCAGGTGGCTCCCAGCCAGCACCAAACATACCGTCACCGAGGCCCTCATCACCAGCCATCTGTACCACGGCAACACACTTTACGTAGGAATCACCTCACACCTACTAAAAGAGAGAAAAAACATACAGAACTCAGCCACCAGATTCATACTCGATCTTCCCAGATGGGCCCACATCACCCAACAACTCAGGAAACTCCACTTGCTCCCCGTCCACAAGAGGTGCCAATTTCAGATGCTCACCCATGCATACAAGGCCTTGCACAAACAGGGACTGGCCTTTCTCACCCAGACCCTCCCCCCCCCCCCACCCACATTTGGTGAAGCAAGAGCGGCGGATGCTCTTTCCCCTACCTGGCCCCAAAGACCTGGAAAAGTCGCCCCCTCCACCTCCAGTCCTGCCCCCTCCCTGCAGGAATTCAGATAGCATCTGAAAACATGGCTGTTCGACTGATTCCACCCAGCAGCAGAAACCCCAAGCACCTGGATACTATCGTTAAAGATAAGCAGCAACCTACCAATCCCATTTAATTGATTGATTTCCATTTCTTCCCTTTCAAAGTCTCAAAGAAAGGCATAAAATAAAATCTATGTCAAAACAAACAAACACCCGAATTTGCTAAACAGATGCCATGAAAAGCACAACTGCAGCCTTCAGACCACCTACTCCTCCTGCCCCAACTGTAAACAGGACACAGTGCCCAGAATCCATATTATATCTGAGGACATACAAGCTGAACAAGGAAACAACCGGCACCCACAACATGCCTAAACCTGAACAAACAACTAGCACCCACAACACGCCTCAACCTGAGCAAAGAAACAATTATAAGCCTTAACAATGCCCGAACCTGAACAAAGAAACAACTATCAATGAACACAATATTTTCATGGTTTCATGGTAGAGGCATGTGACAGTGGAATCAATAAAATGCGGAGAGTAGCGTAAATTACATCACACAAAACCCTGTGAAATCTGATAGCTCCTCCATTGGAGCGGAGGAGCGTCACCCCACAAGCCCAGAGGTGAAAAATAAAATGGTAATTAAGTTTATTTATTACGATGAAGTTTATTTATTACCATTACGCTTATTTATTACCATTTCATTTTTCAGCAACCCGTGACCCATCCCAAACTAAGTGTCAGGACGGTGCGGAGCCTTTGCTGTCGAGTGGCAGCAGCAGGGAGCTGGGTGCGTTAAAATGCACATGTTCCTTTGCCCGGCGGTCTTGCGAGACATGCACTTTTTAAAGTTCTCTAACCTAGCCGTCTTAGCTGGGTCAGAGAAAGCACCAGCCCTCAGTGCTCTTAGGAGCACTGAGAGAGCCTGCTCTATTCAATCCTGGCGCTGCTCTCATGCTGGGAGAGCTGCGCTAGAATTGGGTAGTGCAGTTTCCTGCGTCCGGACTTTCCAGGAGGAGAGGAAGACACCTAAGGGAGGACAACATCACAGGGCAAGATAGTAAAGTAAGTATAATTTTTTTGGGTGGCCCACCCTACCACTCTTGGTACAAGCCAGCCACCACTGCCCTTGACCCTCCCTTAGCTGGCAAGTGACACAAAGTAAACAGTTGTCTCAGTGCTCCGTTTCATTTCAGCTCTTGTTGCGGCCTTCAGTAGGCAGTGCTGTCAATGGCAGTGGCAGTGGCACAAAGGGTGGAACAAGGGTAGCAGCTGCTACCCCTCAGCCCACACAAATGGGTAGCAGGAGAACAGCCAACTGAGCCTTCCGGGTCTGAGGTGGCAATTGGAAAATCCTGGTCAGAACAGAAAGCACTGAGATAATGCGAGTTGTCTGTAGCCTCCCAATAGGTTAATTCCATTAGACTTACAATGAGGAGAATTAGTGTTAAGATGTGGTTTCGTATCACAACAACGCCTAGTTTCCAGTCCTAAGACTTCATTTACCACTTTAGTTCATTCTTGCATTCTTGGTTTAGTTCAGCGCAACCTTTTCGACTTGTTGGAGCATGTGGAGGGGAGTAAAATCGATCAGATGTGAGTTATACAATCAGTTTTGTCAGAGAAACCAAGGAACGCTGTAGGGCTTCAGCCAACACACCTGAAAAGGAGCATCGAAGAGATAATGCAGACTGAGGGGCCACCAGCCTGGGACTGGGCCCAGAGGGGAGAAGGTATATGGTCATCTGAGACCAAATGCTTGGTAGGGTGGCAATACACTTGAGCCAGCAGTAGACCGCTTTCTCTGTACCTGCTGGGTCCCTTGCCACTTCTGCAGGGTCAGACAGTTCTAGGTGCGTAGAGAAGCCATTTTGGAGCTTGGATCTACCAGACTCATATTGAAGGTAGCAAGGGGTTGACACGTCTGAACAATCCTGTGAGGCTTCCTGCCCAGCACAAGAAAAGTGTACTGATGGAACTCGGTTTCATATTCTGTAGGTGGGTCCTACCCCAGATTTACAACGCACACTCAACTATTTGAAGGAGCTTCCACAGGCACTGGAGGCTTATACGTTCATACAAATTACATTATATTAATGCTGTCTCAACACTTTGCTGTCCACATTCTGCCTGAGAGGAAGTCGAATGCCTAGCATACCCTTGCATAGACACCTTATGTCTACCTGGCAATGCATAGTCAAGGATCATCAAGCAGCATATAACCAATGAACATTGGGTAGCACAAACAATGAGCTTTGTGCTCCACATAGCCAATGAATATCTGATACCACATAACCCAATGGGCACCTGACTCCACATAGCTAATGGGCACCTGACTCCACATAGCTAATGGACGTCTGACTCCACATAGCCAATGGACATCTGACTCCAAATAGCCAATGGACACAAAGCACCATAGTCAATCAACACCTGCCACAATAAACTAATGCACATGTTAAATAGTGTGGGCGAAGAGCTGGTTATTAACAGCATAATAACAATAAAAGCATCAATAAGAAAAAAGAAGAAAAACAAAGAACAATATCAGTAAGAATACTGTATTAGTCAGGAAAAAAATGAGTTGCAATTAAAGAATTTTCCAAATGAAATGTTAAGATATCATGTTTACAAGATTGGTGCCCCTTTAGAATACGTTAAAGGGTGAGAAAGGGGCATTGTACAAGCTACTGCCTTGACAGTAGCTGTTACCAGTAGTGATAGTCAAGGGGGCATGGCTTCCTATATCTGGCACCTCTGCCCTCTTTCCAGCACTTTTGGCTGAAGCAGAGTGGCAGACAAATGTTTTTTTCTGTACAGTCCATGTCATGAGTGGTCAGACTGGTGGACAATGCTTCCTTCCTCCTTGGGTGCTGCACTCCCCCCACTTCCATGTACACATTTCTATTTACTCAGTACACTGTGACCAGGATCACGTCCACATTCCCTGAAGCAAGGTCAAACAGCCACATAGAATCCTAACTTGGCCAGAAGATTTTGGGTGTGGTTTGCAGTAGGAAGGCCGTCAGCGCTGCGGTTTCACTGACCCAACCCACCCAACCCAACCCCACGCACTCTCCAACCCCCTCACAGCACAGCCTTGAAAGGTCTCTTTTTCCCTTTTGTTTGCATTGCTAGGGTGTGTTACACAGTAAAACTGAATGTGTGACTTGCATGCAAAAAAAATTGCAAACTGATATTGAAATGAGAACAATGTGCTAAAGGTCACTATTGAACTAAGCCCGTAAAGCGCATTGAACCTCAACTTATCGGACAACTAATGTTCTCAAGGCCAGCAGTCGTACAAGGGGTTTAGAAAAAGCACTATGTAAATTAATTCCATGTAGATACTTTAGGAACAATTCCCAAAAGTTTTGCGCACATCTAACATTAACTTAGGGTTCCACCAAAACATTTGCAACTCTAAATTCCGTATCCTGAGTCAGAGAATGAAGGCAAGTAGAATTTTAAAATCTTAAAAGTACACTGACTAAGGAAGTAAATATTGATTGAACACCGCAACAAGTTTATTGGTATTGATGAGAAAATGGGAGCGTTGAGGTTGGAATGTCCATAAACACGTAGGTTTGTGGGTAAAAAAAACATTTGACATGGTCATTTCCAACCTGGAAACACTCTTAACCATGGTCTGGCTTTATTACAACAATGTATGCAAACTGTATTTTTGCATTCCTGTTTGTCTATGTCCATATTATAGCAATAAATATTGGCTTTGCAAGTGCTTGTTTTGTTTAAAGCAGCTATACTGTACACTTTTATGCATGTACATATTTATGTGTGTGACTAATGATAACACTAAGGTGCATGTGTGTTACATAAACTAACACATTTGTTTAAAGTCATCTATAGACAAAACAAACAAAAAAAACGGATTGCTTTTTGTATACAATGAATGTATGAGATAAAGAATTTGAAGCATGATGAATCAGTGTATCTTTATGCTGTAAAACAGTCACTCATGCATTGCAATGCAAGCACTCCACAGAAGGTGGAATGACATAAAACAGTCAATAGAATGAGGTGAGAGAGAATTCTCCTGTGCGTTAACCCCTTGCTGCAGCGCGAATTCCACCGCAGCGCTGGGGGGGGGGGGGGGTAAGGGGTGAGCGCGGCGCCGCAATGCTCATGACAGAACCACGCCGTCATGAGTCACGGGCGAGCTGTGCTCATGGCGGTGTGGTTCCGTCACGACTCCGCCCACTGTCTATTTCGCCCGCACAGGCGGGGAATTAGTGCCGCGTGGGAGGAGCAGCCGCCAACGGCCACAGCATGACGGAACCACGCCGTCATGAGCACACGCCGCCCGTGGCTCATGATGGCGTGGTTCCGTCATGAGCGCACAAGGGGTTAAGTCAAAGCCCATTGTGTATATTAAAAAATAAATTGGTAACAAAAGCTCAACTTTCAAGCCCGACCTAGAAAGGTCAATGTAGTTTTATTCACAGTGATTGAAGAAGGTGGGTACACACCTACATTTCTTCTACAGGGAATCTAAAGATAAGGAACTTTTCCAAAGATATTTTTCCCTTTGCGGGAAAGTTGAAACTGCAAATTCACTTTTCTGCCTGAAGATTTTTCATCTAGTTTTAAACCTGCTTGGAATAAACGGGCAGAAGAAACACACCAAGATATGTCCAAGAGCCCCTCTGGAGATACTATAAATCACTCAAAGACAGACATGTACTCCAAACATAGGCAGAAGCCTACATAAATACATTTTTAACTTTGTGAATAATGCCTTTTGTATGTAAGTTTACATCTTGAAAACCTAGGATAGATTGAATTTTGTCCAAAACAATGTTATTTGAACAGGCTAAATAAAATGTAGTGCATTCACAAAGCTATCGCTCCTGGTGCCTGATAAGACTTCAAAGCACATGCCAGGCATAGACAGAGTATGCGTCACTGCCTCCACAGATAGCATTTTATTGTTATTTTAAGTGCTTCAAATTGTCCATTTACTTCCTCCCCTAAGCCAATCACAATGCTCCAGTGGAGCGCTGTGATTGATCGGGACGCTGCCCAGCCAGGAGCTGTAGAGGATGGCATTGCAGCCTACATGTAGAAGTGCAGAGTGCGCATGACTGGTTTGGGCGGCCCGAGAGGACAGACCAAAGAGTCTTTGAGCACTGAGGTGTGGGCAAACCACTCCTGCCCTGCCCAGCAAGCTCCACCCACCCGCCCGCAATACGCAAAGAAGCATAAAATGGTAATAACCAAAAGTTATTACCATTTTATGTTTTGGCATTTTCGCAGTGCGAGTAAGCAGTGGGGCGATGCTCCTCCACCCTAGTGGAGGAGCCGCCCCAGACGTGAGGTGTATTCATGTGGAAACGCAACCCTAGTCCGACAAGCATTGTCATATCCAATAGGTCTCGCCTTTGGGACCTTTTAAGTATTCAGCCATGCAACAGTTGATGTTGCTGCACCAAGGATATTGTGCTGCATAACTAAATACTTATAAGGTCCCAAAGGCGAGACCTATTGGCTATGCCAATGTTAGTTTTGGTGGGGGTGGGGGGGATAGGAAAGCTTAGTGGGTGTTTTTTTTGTTTTCAACTAGTGGGGTTGTATTAACGGTAGAGATAGGAGAAGTGGGGGTGCCTGTAACCACTGTACGTGTATTTTCTTTGCGTTGGACCTTGATTTGTTGTAGTTGCTTTTTATTATCCTGGCAATAACGACAGAGCCGTACACGTAGAAGCCTTCCTCCTCCTTCGGAAGCTTCGCTCGACTCTGGCCTCTGCGCTCGTTTTAAAGATGCGTTCGATAGCCGCCTTGTAGTTGGGGAGTCCATGTAGCAGGGAGTGCCGGTCCGGCATCTGGTGTGTGTTTGATGTATGCTCCGAGCCCCCACGAAGATGCTTGGTGCCAGCGCATCTTGAGGCAGGGGGCAGGGGGCTTTTACTTGAGTCGAGCGCTATGAGATCACCGTGCTGTGCTCAAATACCCAGTCAGAGAAGCATTCTTGAATGCATTAGCCAACTGCACGTGTGCCAAAGAGCTCGGCAGCAGTGTGTGGCAGACACAAGGTTTATCAAGAAGTGAGTGATGAATGTAGCGCAGCAGAGTTCAGCGCTGAATCCCGCAGTGACACCCAACAACCACCCGATAGTAGCTTTTATCCTGTGCTGCTGTAAGAAGTGGGACCTGTTTAAAACGGACGCCCATGCGCATCCCTTCCAGGGGTTTACTCCCTCCTGAGTTCTTATCTGGGCCCGCGTGTGTTTGGAGATGGTGTTGAGAGCAGGGCATTGCTCACACCAGCTGCACCTTGCAGCCGCACCACCGCCAGGCTGCTGCCAACACCCTGTGTGAATGTAAAGCCCCTGGTGGGTGTCAGAGAAGCAGGAAGTGAGATAAGGGAGGGGGTGGCAAATGGTGAGCACGTTCGCGGCCGCTTTGATGTTCTCAGTGACCGCGCGGCTCACTGAGAACAGCAAAGCAGCCGCGAAAGTGATCAGGCAGGCTGACAAATGGTGCGCGCGCCCAGCGCACATGCACTGTAGTTGGAGGCCTGAAAAGCCACTAGTCTGCACTTCCAAATCCCGCTTACTAAAACTCTCGCCAGTGCAGCGCTAAAGTGCTAGCTCAGGCGAGACCTAAAAAGGAGCAATCGAGATAGGACAGGGACTATGAAACAACATTTGTTTAAAGAGAGATTTAATGGAAAAGCATAAAAGAATGCCTAAATAATCACATTATAATCAGTAAACATTACAAACACATACATTATGTTATGTAAATTTGCAGAGCGTGGCTGAGTAGGGCAGGCCTGAGGGCGAGGAGGAGATCGTGCCTAGTTCGTCTGGAATCAATCGATTTTGAATTAATTATGTATCAATCGTCTTCTGTTACTGTAGAGTGTGCAAGTCATATATACAGAATCACCGATAAACTTACTGTCTTCAGAATTCTCAGGTGGCGGTGATATCTATGTGCACGTGACACAGTGGAATGTACTATTCTGCATACTACTTTTAAGTTCACCAAGAGCTGGACAGACCAACCTCGGGTGGTCTGCCAGGTTTTTCTCATCTGGGGACAGAACAGGGCTTCCTTACGAACCACGCTCGTATCTTATTGATTAATATATTGTAAATGTATTTAATCCTAAACGAAGATTTCTACCCAAAACACTGTGCATAGTTAACAAGGTGGTATATCCAAACTTTGGCAATAAAACGGATGCGCAGGTCAGTGCAGGAGTGAATGGAGGTGACTGGGACAGTGCTCTGAGGCCCTTGACACAGCATTACATGTTAGAGAACACAAAGCTTCATTTCCAGAGACAGGGAGAAGGGGACATTTTTCCCAGAAGCACTGCAACAGGCTGCACTCCCTTATCATATATGAAAAGTACACTCAGTCACTTTGAGACCCTAGACACATTGATAGAATGTAGTTATTTATTTTATGTAATAACATAGGAGTGAAGTAAGTCCTGTGAGTGCACTTGTATGCACAAATAGAATAATAATACACAATGTGTAATGCTTCATAAAACACACCCCATACCTCTCGAGGATCCTAGGCCATCATCATGAGACACACTGCTCAAGGCGTTCTCCATAAAGTTTCTAGCCTCTTTTTCAGAGTTGCCCTGATTAGGTTCAGAGAGAGTTGAAACCCAGCCAAGGGTTCAGGATCCCTACTGCGTTAATGCTTTTAGATGCGTTACTTGTCATTAATCTAATGTGGATAGCATGAAAACTAGACATGGATTCGGCTCTCGCAGACCTATATTGGACACCACTACGCTATATGAGATCTTGTAAGCAGGACCACTGGGATTATATGACAAGGAAGGACCAAATTATGCCCCGGGGTTGTCAAAAGTATGCAGCAAGCAAAAACGAATTATGCGGTATAATGTGGCACATTTTGTGAATGTATTATTTATGACAGTACATAATTTGGGCATGTTTACACGTTATCATGGTCTTGGCAAAGGTTTGACCTTCTTAGTTTCAATTTAACACCTAAATTCAGCCATAGGCAACTGAAAGGTGACCACTCACATTTTGCGAATGAGGTTCCATTGTGCAGCAATTCTTGTTGCTGCATTTTTATGTAATCTTTGATCCATTTGAGCTAGAAACAACATTAATTTTTTTGTTGTTAAAATATGCAAATTAAGCAGCAGGTGATTGATTATGAAGTGAAGCAAATCCATAACTATGCGGAAAACGACACAGCCGCAGAATAGTATAATTCCAGTGGGTCTGCTAGTGAGTGGGCAAGTGAAATGTGTGCTGTCTATATAACATACTTGGATAATAATCTGATTCTTAATTTTACGCTCTACTGAGCATTCACAGAGCTCATTTGTTTCACAGGCCCACATGCCAGTAGTTAATCCATTCCAGTTTCTTCGCATCTGGTACATGTAGTTCTGAATCTATAATGCAATAGACGGACTACAAGTACAAAATACAAAGAAAAACACTGGCCCGAATGAGCTCCTCAGGCCTTTAAATAGGATACATAAGAGATCTCCTTGCAGTGGCTATCAGTGGACCGAGCCAGTGATGGCTTCATTTAAATATGCAACAGAATCCTTGAAAGAAAACAGAACGCACAAGAAGCTTAAAAGGAAATAAAGTGTATAAGATGTGCTCATTATATTACAATACTTTATATGTCCCTTAGCTGTCTAAACAGTAATATAGTATTTAAAAAAATAATTTTAAAAAAACAGTTCATTTCCCTAGTGCTAATCTTTATCAAACAATGAAAAATAAGTACGGGGCCTAGAGTTTTTCTGAAAAAAGCCAATCAGCAGCACTGCTGGATACCAAGGCCGGAGAATCTTGATCCCACAAGAATGTTCGCAATAATTGGGATGCAAATTCTTTCTGGGGAATATAACTTTCTTTGCTTTGTATATCCACTACTGTATGACATAACCAATGTGCATGGGTTGCCACACACAAAAAGTCACCTGAATGAAAAGGAAGATTGATATAGACACATGTCACCTATACTTCAAAATGTTTAAAAAAAACGATAATGTTCTAGTAGCAAATACATATGCTTGTATCTTTTAGCTCAGAGGAAGTCGCAGCCACCTGCCATGGGCGACGAAACACGTGTTGGGTAAAATGAGGCTAAAAAAAAGAACTAAACGAGAACATGTGAGACTAAACTTAACAAATACAAAGGAAGACAAGATTTTTTGATATCTGTTATTTATGTATTACATGTTGACATTAGCGCATGCTGGGCAAACCAACATTTTGAAACCTATCCAGGCCCAGGTCCCCCAGCGGAGGGCAACCAGACGTAACACCAGTATCTTCCACCCCTGTCGATTAGATCTGGTCTGTTTTCCACCAGGGCATACTAGTAGCTCCAAAGTACGTTGATGAACCACCCACCTGATACCTATGCACCCTATGCACCCTCTTCCCTCAAGTCGCGCAAACAGCAGGCACCCAGGGGTGCCCGCCAGCATCGGGAAACTCCAGTACTCACAGTTCCTGCGCTCCAAGTGCCATGGATCAATCCTTAAACTTGTGTGGGCCCCAACATACAACCACTCTCTTCATCCGCTGTTGATATTGGCCCAGACTTTAATTCCCGGAGGTCGGCGCCTCCCTGGCCCCCACAGAAATTTGCACAACAATTCCCCACTCCACTTATATGGGGAGTCACTGTCGGGCTCACCGTCGTCCCAGGGATCACTGCAGCCCAGGATTGTCCTTCCTCAACACTTGTCCCGGGGCTTCCAGCCCACTGGGGAGTCGGCCAACCGCCCCCTTGCTTTTCCTTTGGTACCTCACTGCGGGGTTGGTGTCCTCCTCCCGCAATGTCGCCGTCTTTGATGCGCAGGGGGAGCAGGTTCCGATTTGTGCCCACCTCCAGGATGCCACACCTCTTCGCTGACTGTAGGCTAGCACCTGGGGCCTCCCCACATCCAACTGCCTCTGGTTAAGACCTAAGGAGCAGTGCAGGCTCAAGCGCCCGTCCCCCAGCGCTCACTTGCCGCAGGATCGGCCTCAGCGCGGCCTTAGCTTCCCACTCCTTGGGTTGCCTGAAGGGGCCCTTCGCTCAGTGTAGGATCTGCTTGATCGGCGCCCACTGCCAGACACCGCTCTTTCCCCGGCCTCCAGCATTGTGCTATGTCTCTGCCAGTCAATCTATGATCCGGCCGGGACCGGAGACGTCCGGCACCCCGCCCGGTCACCCCCAAGATGGCGCCTCACGGGATCAGCAGGCGCACCTTCGCAGGCTCCAACAATGGCTGCCGCAGGCAAAGGAACGTCTCCAGCAGGGCGCTCCAATCAGGTACTGTCCCCCTCCATCTTGGGGGGGTTCCACTACATTTGGGGGTCCAGGATACTGTTGGATTTAGAGACCACCGGCGGGAGCTCAGGTGAACACGTCTAGTCTGCCAGGCACCAAAGCCATGCCTCGTTTCAGCACAACATATGGTCAACTCTGAAACCTGCAGGCAGTCTGAACACTGGAGTTGGGTAGCCAGGAGCTCGGAAGAAGGCAGGTGGGGAATAACTCAAGTGGCAGAGCTCACTTGTTGAGTATTCAAGCTCGCTCTACGAGGAAGCGGGTGCACTTACCTGCCATGGTCACTGCCTGCCTCACTGCAGCCCGCACAATGTATTTAGTAATGGAAGTTTTGTAAACCCCTACTGACATCTATATCATTTCAGATTACTCACAATGAAACAAGATTATCTAGAAGGCATACCTTATCAAGAAAGTTCCAGTGTGTTATTCAGTGTGTTATTTGAATGCCCAGGATTGGAGGATGTGGTGTAGTGCCTTTTTGTCATTGACATTTTCCCCTAACACGCATCTCTGACTAAGGCTGACCCAATTCAAACTTTTGTCTGTTGAGAGGTTTAAATCATGGTTCTGTACTATTGTGCAGCAAATCAACTACTTAAATTTTTCTAAAACGTGGTCAATCCTTTCACCAGGTGATTTCTCCTTACCTAAAGGCATTCCCAGTATTTTGGCCTGATCATCTGGCAAAAACCACAAAACACATTACCCAAATTTCTTTTTATAGGTCATTGCCTTGCAATAGCCAAAACTGTATAATTTCCTGGTGGCATAATAAGCTTTGCTCACTCAAAGTCTCAGTCGGAAGCATCATGGCTCATTGCACTTTTCACCCGTTCCCACAGTGAGCACTGGAACTATGACAGTTTACTTGCAGTATTCACAAATAGGGGCGAGAAAGACCCGGATTCAAAACACGTCTTGACCACATCAATTCCATCCTACAATGTTGTTTGGCTTGATGCTGTCAGCTTGGGTTTTGAGATGTATTGTGACATCATCTACCAGAAAGCTCCTTTCATACTTTCTATACATCACTGAGTGACACCTTTGTTATGTGTGTCTGCAAACAGCTAAAACATGTGAATCCCATTATTGACTATTGTACAAATAATATTTAGCATTTTAGAAGCTATTTTCAATTTATTTTTAGGACTTGTGTTGCTGTTTATGTGATGTAGCCATTTTTGTTTGCATTTTTGACAAATATAGTTTGCCTCGTTTCTTCAGCTTTGAACGTAAAAGACCAATGCCTCCTTATATTACTGCCAAATTATAAGAGAGGGTCCATTGCCACACATATTATAATTCCCATCCCTGCACAAATTTGCATAGGCATCAGAATGCCAACACTGTCAAAGGACTTTAATTAATATCGGAAGTAATAGGGGCAGTATAACATAGATGATTTACCACAAACGTTGATATCTTTAATGGCTAACGTGCTGCATAGCTAAACAATTATGAGGTCCCAAAGGCGAGACCTATTGGCTATGCCAATGCTGGTTTCATAGTGGTACTCACTTTTGACAATGGAGGCCATCTTAACAAGGTTTCAATCAAAGAGGCCTTTGTAGAATTATTTGCAGTATAACACCAAAGCAAATACAGCTGCAGCAACAACAGCGAAATGAGAAAATAGAAGGTGATCAATAAGGAAAGGAAAAGTAAAAAGAAATATATATATTTTTTTTAAACTGACCTAGAAGGGAAGCAAAATGCTAAAGATGCCCCAGAAATCAATAAAAATCCTGCAAAGTCCCATGCATCCATTCACATTTTCTGCATAGTGCAGGAGTCTTGTACAAGGAAAACACTGGCAACAAATCTAGGTAGTGTAAAAGAGAGGACAAAAAGGAATATCTCGGAAAGGCTCTGAGTAAGGCTAAGTGGCTTCCTGTGGTACCTCCAGGAGGACAGTGCTTTGGATTGCTTAAAGGGAGCAAAGTCTCCATCCCTCCCAGGGTAAGAGGCGACAATATTACTAATAATACTTCTGCAAAGGTGAAAAAGGTCCTTGCACTGGCAGCGAGCATATGATTCTTAATCACTAGGGCTAGTAAGTGTACAAAAAGAATAAACAAAGGTTCACAATTTTCCCACTTTATTTTGTAGCTTGTCCACCTCGTTCAGTGTTATTTATTCAACCCTCATTTGAGGCTCATGGCACCTCCAGGAACTACTTGATGGCTAAAAATGAAGGTAAAATGGCGATCAAAAGAAAAATGGGATTATTTTTTCTGTTACATTTATTGACCAAAGAAAGATAGTGGTGTGCTTCTCAAATGTCTGTAAGATCGATAAACAAGCATTGGGAAAACTAGTAGGTCTGGCTTTAATGTGCTCGCTAATGCATACAGACGACACCAAAGGACACAGGCTATTTAAGATGGGTCTCAGTGCAAACTGCTCCTTTCTGTGTCACCTATATCTTTACAACATATCAATTTTAGGTGCAAGGTCATCCTTGGTGAACAGTAAACAGTATTGTGGTATCAGAGAATCACAGAAATGTAGAAAATCACATAAAGGTGAAAAATCAGGCTTGTGGAAACATTTATAGGAAGGAGCACACATCGCATGTCGATGCTAAACACATGTAGGTGCAAAATCACAATTGGGTGCCAACCCATCGTTGGTGAAGCATCTACAGAAGTGGGCAAGCACCACAGGAGCACAACTGCACCTCCATTGCAGTACATTGCACAGTCCATGAACTGCAATGAGATGCACTACCTAGGCCGGTGGATTAACATGCTTAATAGTGTACAGTAAAACGGGAGTTTAAAATGTTCCTCTGACCAGATCCAAAATGGAGATGACTTTCTTCAAGAAAATTGACCGAATGTGACCAACCCAAATTAGCCAGTGACTAAAGGGAGCGGACCCTAAGCTACCAACGGTCGAAGGAGGTTGACCCTATCAACGTATGTTTTAATTGTTGATGGCATGAGCCCTGGTAGTTAGGGAAAGCGGTCTTTAATCTTTAATCCAGACAAACAGCAGACTCCACAGCTTGAAATACCTGTTCCAAAGAAACACATTTGTCACAGGCTGGTTACTTTTCTTTTTAATGTGTATGCAATAAGGGGAGGATATAAAAATAACCCCAGTAAAGGACCAATTAAAATGTTTTAACTCATCAAATTCATATATGAAATATTGTGAACATTCTGAAGGATACTGGTTGCATAAAGGGAATGTTAAATGCCATGTCTGCTCCATCACAACAAATGCCACATGCAACCGACAGGTCTATGTACTCTGAAAGTCTTTGCGAGGAGGGTGACTGAGCATCGACTTTTGTTGCCAAGACTTAGTGTCTTTATCACCATCCTTACCCTGTTGACAGCAACTCTATGCCTTAACAAGTCCTCTTCGGTTCTCTGACCTTGTGTACCCTTTCCTTGTAATGCCAGTAGCAGATTACTACTTCAAACAATGGTTCTTTGAAGTTATAAACAAAAATAATCTCCTATTATTAAAATGTAGGTGAATAAAACTGTCCAAGCGTTCCTGTCCTTAGGATGTGCTCTATTAATTATGAGCAAAAAAGTAAGTGCCAAAACCAGGCGTGATAAAGGATGCTCTGTGTGCAATGTACAGGCAATTCACTTAAGATTTTCAATAATCTCTTGTAAAGTATAAAAAATTGTTTTGTTATTGCTATTTGTTGCCATGGAAGCAGACTCCAGGCACACCCGTTTAGTTGCACACATTTTGTTGAAAATGATCATAGTGCGAAGGGTCTCATTGCACATATTCGCATGCAATGTATTTTTTTAATTATCTCATTTACATGAGAATAGATCTACATTGGTCTTGAACCAAGGTCAAATATTTTTCAATTTTTTTTCACCCACTACAGCATGGGGTAATAGGTCAGGCCATTTCAGCCATTAACTAACTTCGCTGTGAGTGATTTAATTCTACTCTTTCAAGGAGAACGTCCACAGAAAAAAGTAGTTTGCTATAATATTTTTGCTTTTAGACAATTTTTTTATTTTTATACTGGTGAGGGCAGCTCCCCCAAAATGTTTTGGGAAAAAACATGTGAAAACAAACAAGTATTAACAAAGCCAAAAGACTGGCAGCCAACTCCAGAGCTATTGGCTTTGCCAATGCTCGTTTCTTTTTCCGCTTTTCTTTTTTTGAACTTGTCTCTGTTTTTTTTTTTTTTAAGTGATGATATTTTGGAAAGAAGGAAGTAAACTTGGATATTGGTGTGTAATGGCATAGAAAGTTGTGGGGTTGCAGCCAGGTTCTGTGTTAGCCTACAGGTGACAAATTTGCTTCCTGCACAGGGGACTAAGGCTTCCGAGGTTGATCCGGAGAGTTCCACTGACTTGAGGTACAGAACCACCTGTCATTAGCAGCAACATACACTGCCTCCCAGCTGTCAAATCTGCTAGCCATCTGCATCTGGACTGTAGTCAATGGGGCAAGAGGAAGATGGTGATGTCAGAAGCAGGAGTAGTTGAACATGGGGTTTTGGTAAAGTAAGCCCTTTCCCTGCATCCTTGCGGGGTACCTTAACTCAGGAGGGAGGAGTACCCCTTTTCAAGAAAACATGGCTATTGGGAAAAATGCTAACCAACAACCTCTTGGTAACTGGAGAAAGTAAGGCCACTTTTTTTAAATGCATTTCTTTATTGGGAGAAACCGCCTTTACGAGGTTTTTACCTCGTTGTGCCTTTACCACACATTTTTTGGCATGCATATTTTTACCACGTGCATGCCTTTACGACGCACGTGCATGCCTTTACGACGCATGCTTTTACCACAGATTAAAGGTAAGTTGGGGCTATGGGGGGTCTCCCCCCCCAAATACATTGTTTACATATATACACACAATGCGTGGTAATAGCATGCGTTGTAAAAGCATGTTCGAGAAAAAAACGTGTGGTGAAAACTG
The DNA here is from genome assembly GCF_964204655.1 of Triturus cristatus. Lineage (NCBI taxonomy): Eukaryota > Metazoa > Chordata > Amphibia > Caudata > Salamandridae > Triturus > Triturus cristatus. The sequence continues at coordinate 682,665,232 of NC_140595.1, forward strand.
TGTGGTAAAGGCATACAATGTCTTTACCTGCGTTGTACCGTCGTACAGCCCTTTATTAAAACACAGTACAGTGTTCAATGCAATGTCATTGAGAAGAAACTCCAGAGCAACATGTACATGCTTATAGCTGTAGCAATAGCTGCCCATCAGTAATGTAAGGCAGCATATATTAAACGACATCAGTAATCCAAGGAGTAAACTAGGGTATCTGGCCAGACCGTTTTGGGAATATCACCACCATCCCCATTAAGGCACCTGAACATCGTGCATACTTCAATCAACAAAGTCTTAATATCCTTCTCCCTGTAGCTTCCATTAGATGTCATGTCATCAAATAGTCTGTTTCTGATCTGGCCAGGGTTCAGCCTCTTACAATCATTAATTAAATGTAATGGTTCCCATTTGTGCAGGTGTTTAACCCTATTCGATTGGGGTCGTTCCACTCCCCACGCCCTAAGTAGGCCAAGTGAAGGTTTTTGCATAGTGCAAAGATGAGTTTTTGATTTTCAAGATGCGTCTTAACTGACATATTTCAGTACTTTTGATACTTTAGGGTAGTTTAAGCGTTTTAGCCTGCACGAACTAAAAATTATGTTCAAGTCTGTTTATGTGCACCCACAGTAAGAGAGGTTCTACTTGAGATAAAAAAAAAAAATTTAAAAGAAAATCAAGAGGAATGGGCCATGTATCAGATCGGATGCACTTCAAATCTATGCGTCTTCCTGTGAAAACCTGACTGTTGCTGTGTCAGTTAATATGCATTTTAGCAAATATTCTTTTAGATTGATAATTATACACCCACACTTTTATGTATATATGTTCAGTGTAAACTCTGACCTAACCATAACTACAGAGGTTTCTGCAAAGACAGGGAGAGACAGAGAGTGGGAGGGAGAGAGCGGTGCAATATCCTATTGCTGTGTGTGGGAGGAGTGATGGTTTATGGAAGTTAAAGCCTCGAATGGGTCATGCTGCCCTTCTGCTCACTTACAAATGGTATAATAAGCAGCATATTACACTCGGTGGGTCTGCATGTATGGTTTACTTCATGCTATTCTTTTATATGCAATACTTATAAACAAAGCTACTGAGGAAGAAGTAGAGCATAGTCTCAAAGTTTCCAGCAGTGAAGAGTATGACCCAGGTCCATCTCCTCTGTGCCCTATGAGCAATATGGGACTTTGTACTGTATTAATACACGTTTGATTCTGCAATGCGCATTGCAATTGCTCTAAGTAATGTCAATTGGGCCTCACTTATTTGCCCTGGTGTCGTATGTATGTATTAGGTAACAAAACTGTGTGATATCGTCCATATTGAGCGTCAGCAGAATGCCAAGATGGCAACATGGGACCATATTTCACATTTCCAGCTACATGTTTGGTTTTAGTGATTTCGTTTGGAATAAAGAGATGTTTTCTTAGAAGTGTAGCGATCGATAGACACTGGCATGAATGTTTAGTTTTGTTTACCACTTATGTTGATAAAACGAAGAGTAGCGAGGGTTCGTAGATTTAAGAAATTGTATACTTTTAGTATTTACCACACATTCAAGGGTTAACAAGCATTTGCCACATAATTTGAAACATAATGTGCACAATATGTAGATCTGGATCATTTCCAGCTCAAATTAATGAAAATAATAGCCAGCAAATATGCAGAATAATTTGACTTGTTGCTGCATTACTTAGATTGCCTTGTCGCATAATGCTGAAGGGGGATGGGAGCACACTGCTACCTCCCAGCACAGTTCGCCCCTTTGCACCCTGGTACATGCAGTTCAATTTAAATGCTTACTTGAAATTTTGCAGAGTGTCTCACCAAAGTTGGTGCAGGTTAGTGCTGTTAATCTCTAGACACATGTGTTTCTCGATTTCATCCTTTTTCAGTAGAGATAAAACGAAATTCTTCTGGGGTTTGCTGAGAAAGCTGCCACAATCCTCTCAGGTCTCTGTACCTCTCCCTGGCGCACAGGTGCCTCCCATGAGCTCGTCAGCCCAGTGGCTCAAGGGAGCCTTTTTGAAACAGAAGGGGGATGGGAGCACACTGCTACCTCCCAGCACAGTTCGCCCCTTTGCACCCTGGTACATGCAGTTCAATTTAAATGCTTACTTGAAATTTTGCAGAGTGTCTCACCAAAGTTGGTGCAGGTTAGTGCTGTTAATCTCTAGACACATGTGTTTCTCGATTTCATCCTTTTTCAGTAGAGATAAAACGAAATTCTTCTGGGGTTGCCGCATAATGCTAGCAGCCTTGGCAATAGCGAAGCTCTGTAGGGTAGTTTTGGGGCTGCCGTTATGAGGGAGCCTGTATTTCACTGGGAACTGTGGAATATGTTTCATATAAGTAATGCTCACGGAACCATGAGAGAACATGAGGATTGTCGGAGTGTTCTGCTCCAAGGATCATCATTTTTGTTTGCATTGGTGGTCTACAGACCTAACTGTATGTTTCCGCGAAGTAATGGCTGTTCCCCGGTTTGAGGGCTGTTACTGCTAATAATGTAATGTTCCTTAAACAGGAGAATCTTCAGCTCTCTCCGTAATTGTATCAGGGTTGGTGGTATCCTGACGGATATGCTGATATTGCTCCACAATGTAGGTGATTAGATGGAGAATGACTGCTGTCTTGTTTTTGTAATTTTTGCACTTCTTTGCATCCAGTCTGATGGTGTCCCGGCTGCATTTGGAGCAAAAGCCACCGGAGGTTGTGAGCTTGCCAGCGAGGAAGCCAACGGTGCCAGTCATGATGGTTGTAGAGGATGCAGATGCTCCTGGGCCGGAAGGAGAGGCAAAGGAATCCAAAAGGGCGGGCGAGATGTTGTCATATTCCTTCAGGCATTTCAAGAGGTGTGCAGCAACATGGAGGGTGGCCTTAAGAATGCCTGTGTGCGGTTGGGGAGGCCAATGAGCAGCCTTGCAGGCCGTGGAGCAGGACAGTGCTGTCATCCACCATATTTATACACAAACGCACCCAGCAGCCTCTTTCAATAAGTGGTCTTTAAAAAGAAGTGAGCAATATGCCACTGCTTTGGATTGAACAAAACTTGGATTTTGGATAAAATTGTTAAAAGTAGATATAATCAAACTCTCTGAAATAATGAAAGGTGTGCATTACATGCCACAGTTGGCCTTGCACCTAAACAACTTATTTTATAATTAAGGCTGTACACTTGTGCAATTGCCGTTTAGTGACAAACATGTGATATCACCAAAACCTTTCATATTCAAGGAGCGGCAGAAGGCTTTACCAGTTTTAATAAGGTCTCTCCCTCTCATTTACTTAACACTCCGCCCATTATGGGGTGAATGCTTTAATAGCATCATAGACAATCAAGCAAACCCTTCACAAGTCAACATATGCCCTAGTTTCCTTTTTCAGATCCCACTGCCAGCTGGAGCCTACAGCTCTGGGAAAGGTGTTGAACAACTAACCATAAATCTCTGGGGGTTGTCCTATTATGTTACAGGTTACACAATGACGACGAACACTTATGACAATTTAACGCAGACAATGACATCAAACATTAACTACATTATCTCTGATAATGTACTTAGTCGACAACATAGTAAAAAAACTGTTTTCCATTCATAGCATTTATTAACAAGTGTTGTCTGCCCTGTGGCTCGAATTCTGACTACAACATTTTAACAACGCCTGCTGCACTGAAAAACCACAGAAACCAAGAGTTGCTTTATGTATTCAGTGCAACTACGAGACAAAAAGAAGAGTACTTTTGTGGTATAAAATAGTTCCTCGTGCACTGGATTGCAAGCATCCCACTGGGAGCGGACTGATACACTAAACAGTCAATAGCATCAGGTGAGAGACGTTTATTCCTCTTCGTAGAGCCAAAGGTCACTATGTATATGTTATAGAATTGGGAACAATAGGTAACACACACACAAGTAAATGTAAATGTAAATGTCAAGGTACTTATAGAGCGCACTGTCACCAGACGGCCACCTTGCGGTGTCGCCTTTTGCGGTTTCCTGGCGCTGATACTCATACCGCTGTGGAACCCCTCCTGGCTATCCCTGTGAAGTGTCCACTCCTGGGCACCCCCAGGGTGAAGCCAGGCATCCTTAGCGCTGTTGGGGCCGGTGTGGAGGCTAAGCAAGCTATTGCCCAGAGTTGCAGCGTGGGGCCTGTGATTAGAATAGGCACCGAGGCGAGAATAGACAGGTCCGAGGAAATTGAGCCCGAGCCCCGCCGAGGCGGGAATCGAACCCTGGTCCCTGGCCAGAACTCTGCTTCAGGGTCTGCCGCTCTAACCATTGAGCCACACTCCTCCACTGTGTCAAGTCACACCTCAAAACCCAACACAAGACACAGAAAAGGAATTAAAAGATTAACATGAAAAAAAAAAAAGATTGTGCCTTAACTGAAGGTAAAGAAATAAAGCAACAAACTAGAAATAAATCATTTCAAATAGTTCAGGGGTAGGTTATAGACAACCAAGATATTAAATGAAGTCCACGCACCTGTCCGGACCTGCAGTATCTACGATCAGAAACAAAAAGGTAAATATGTTGGCAAATGTATTCTGCCAATAGAAGCAGCCTAGACTGGATTGGCAAAGAATAAGGCACCGGCAGAAAAAGATTATTAATTGGCCGAGCTCCATAATCTCATGATGTTCCCAATGTCCTTGGTTCTGTTTCTCCGGTGTGGCAATGTCAGACACAAGCAACCGTATAACCCTCACCCACCTGCCCCTAACATGCAGCACACCCATGTGGGACATGAAGATTGTCAGAGTCCCAGTAAAAGTCAACTGTGTGTGACTGTAAAAAAGTATTTATGTGACAGTCTTACAAAGATGCAAAACTGAATCCGTAAAGCAAATATGTTTAACAGAGATTGGAAGGAACCTGAGGCCAGAGCACCGCCTCTGCTCCTCTGTGTTATTCCACTTTAGTAAATAGTCCCCACCCAGGCGACAGATGTGTGCCATTTTAGGCGGCTGAACAATTTGAGAAGGTTGTAGACATGTCTCTGCAAGTGAAAGAACGTTAATGGGAGCTAGAAACTCAAATTTCTAATAGTGACTTAAACAAGACAGGGCTCTTCTGGGGTGTGGCATGTGTCATATAATTTTCCAGACCATGACGAGTGACATGAAAAATACAAGTAGTACAGGTGGGGGGCCTGCATTGCTAATGTTTAGATGGCTTATGTGAACCTTTTACAACATTGCCACATTTGCGGTGTACTGTTCTGGTGTCATATTTGCACAGTGCTCCCGTAGTCATGAACACTTGGTGGAACTGGGTTATTGGGGCGCTCTGCGATATCCAGGGAGGTAGTGGGTGCTACGAACTGCAGCAGATTCCAGGTTTGTAAGAGATGCTCCTCGGCTGTACCAATGGGAGGGAAAGTCCATCACATTAAAAAGATGGACAGAAAATACATCCTCCACCCACCGCAATAAGAAACAGGCTCCTAGTGGTTGAAATATCTCCTGTCCATCGGCCCTTGTACGCAATCCTATTCTTCTCTGATGGTCAGCATCAGAAACGGCTCTCTATGGGCACCTGGAGCCGGGAGAATCAATTGTAGTGCTGGCAGCTTTTTCTCGGAGTAAAATGCTGGCCTTTTGATATGTTTTGAGCCTCTGGAAGGGCCTGAAGCTGGGACTTGGATACAAATTTGTGCAAAATCCTCTAGATATTTTTTTAGCACACTCATTCTGCCTCAGTTTGCTTTACTAATAATTAAGGAAGACTTGATGTTGCTTGAAAATATTTTTCAAGTGAATTATTCCATCGTTTTCTGATTTACGTTTATTGCTCAAAGAAAAAACAAATTCGGGCTTTTGCGTATTCTCGCAGTTTGTTTTTTTTACCTCATAATTTTAGAGTACAGAAATAAAGACTCAAAAATGAACAACATTTAACAACCTTGGGAAGATAGTTTGGCTAGGTTTTCAAACTGTGAACAACTTGATATTTTTACATGGTCTTTATTTATGGAGTCTCCACGTCTGAGTCACATTTCTAGATTATGCCCTGTTCTCAGCGGCTGGCCTCTCTACTTCACTAAAGCACAAGTAGGGGTGCTGTACCTGTCAGGCCGTAGGGCTACCAGTCCGTACAACCTGCTTACCAAATAGTACCAGTTTTTGACGTGAAACAGGCACCATCTGTCTGGATGTGCTCTTGCACAAACACCACCCATGTTACATCTCATATGTGCACAACATTAGTGTACCCTGAACCTGCCACCGCCCGAGCACTAACATGCATATACATGGGCACGCGCACACACAGACACACCCTTAACACAAAATGTGCCTACACAGATAAGCACACACAGGTGGATGTGATTAAGCAATTAAAAATGAATACTACAGCAAAAATAATTCTGGATATATTCTATATCAAACTGCTGTCATAGTTAACATTGCATAAGTATCATATTCTGGCTGCACATCTGAAAAATATATCTGTGTTAGATAACGCAATAACTTCTAGAATACAGTACTTTATAGAAAGACTATTACTTATAGTGACATAGATTATTTTTTTTCAATATGGCATTTACGCGAGTAAAATTCGCTACCCATCATCAAAGGTTTTACAAGAGATGGAGCCAAGGGCGCTCGGATGCAAACCTTTGAAGCGCAGTCAGCTTTCCTGGATTATAGAATGATTCACACTGTAGCCGCAGCTTGCCCGGCAATAGGTGCGTCAAAATTCAGATTTAACGCTCATCCCTGTGAGCCTTAGGGGAGCCCGAGCTAGGATCTCCTGAGCCGAGTAGGGGTTTGGATTCTTGTCAGCAAACACCCAAAGGCATCCAAGAGAATTAGCTTTGCACAAGGCAATAATTGATGGGCTTATGGCATGATGCTGGAGCTTCACTGTCCTTGGATGGCCTTCCCCCATCTCTACTGTATAGTGCATTCTTAAACAACTGAATGGCTTAAACATCAGGGACTCAAAAACGTCACATATGGGGTCAAAAGTTATGATTTGTTTGACCGCTAAGGGTTAGATTGACTACAGGTCGCTCCCCAATCCCCCTTTCTTAAAAAGCCTCAGTTCTGATGACAATGGAGGTTCTCAAGATATAATGTAGGATTGTAGAGTGTTTGGGGTTGCTCTTCCGAAGGCATTCTTTCAGAATGACAACATCAAATGGTGCATTGTAAAGCATGTTGAGCTAGCAACATTGACAAAACCTCCCAAGACTTCAAGACAAATTAGTAATTGGGGCTGGGAGTTAAGTACAGCTTTTTAACCCCTTCCCCGCTCATGACGGAACCACTCCGTCATGAGCCACGGTTGCCGTGTGCTCATGACGGAGTGGTTCCGTCATGCCGCGACCGTTGGCGGCCGCTCCTCCCACGCGGTGCTGTTTCCCCGCCTGTGCGAGGGGACAATGCAACTGGGCGGAGTCATGACGGAACCACTCCGTCATGAGCACAGCTCAACCGTGGCTCATGACGGAGTGGCTCCGTCATGAGCACAGCGCCACCGCACTGCCCCCCCACACCCCCCAGCGCTGCGGCGGAATTCCCGCCGCAGCGAAGGGGTTAAAACATACTTAGTCATTGCAAAACAACATAAGTGTATATAAACATACCTTGGTTTGGGAATTTGGAGTCCGTCCTCCCCCCCCCCCCACCCCCGCCCCCCCGAAAAAAATCTTCATAATGTTAATAACTTGTATCTATGTGGCACATCCTACCATATTTCTGCTATTTCTAAGATAATAAAAAGGTGTTGCTATCACGTTAGTGTAACGTTTGCAAAATAGAGGAGTCAAATGATGCCTATGAAAGCTCATGGAGTCAGTGACACAAACCAGAACTTAATAAGATTATTTTGTGCTCAAAGACATAAAAAAAACGATTGTAATATTACGCATATAAAGCTCATTGCACCAGTACAGTTGGTCAAAATACAAAAAGAAGTAAAGATGAGTTTATGTGACACTTCCAGGTTCAAAGTATTTCGAAGCAGCAGGTCATGCCAGTTCCGGCAAGGCTTGAAACAAGGAAGGACAGATCTCACCCAAAAGACGTTTCGCTAGCCTCCACTAGCCAGCAGGTAAAACAAGCTTCAACAAGTCCAACAACAGGTAGAACCAGCCTCCACATAGCCTATATGAGTAGGACAAGCCTCCACTTGTTTGTCCGTCAGTAGAACCAACCTTCCCATTTCCAGCAAAAGGCAGGACCAGCCATATACCCAATTTAGGTAGGACTAATAACCAGGTGTCCAACAACAAGTAGTACCAACCTCCACACAAGAAGCAATACCCATGACTGGCCTCAACATGCCCAACAGGTAAGACCAGCTTCCATAGAACCATAGGTAGGACCAAGCTCGGCATAACCAGTAGAGGTAAGACCAACGTCCTCAATACCCAGCAGTAGAAAGGTCCAGCCTACACATTCCCAGAAACATGCAGCACATAGAGAGCATCGGAGAAGTCCATTTTCGGCATTCCCAGCAACAGATAAACCCATCCTATACAGATTTCAAATGCTCTGCAACAGGTACTGTCAATCTCCTCATTTCCATCAACAAACCTCTACTAGGAGTGGGCAGGCAGAACTTGCGAAATTTAACTCTGTTCAATTCTGCGGAGTTACATAAAAACTCAGCGAGATTACCTTGAGTTCTGCCAACGGGCGGGAATATGCACACCGTGCTGCCATTTAGCGCCAGTATTGCATTCTGGGCTAAAATAGTCTCGAGCGGCACCATGCAGTTTTCAAGAGCGTATGGCCATTCAAGTTGACTTTACTGCCACTCAAGTAGAAAATCTACTCTAAAAACAGCCCTCTGACATCGCTCCAGAGAGCTCACATTAAAAAAAATCTTGCCAGAAGTCCTCCTAGAGACCTGAAATTGTGCTAGGGAATGTCAAATCTCACTCATGCTCACTCACACTCGCCAGCCCGCATTTCTGGAGCCTCGCAGGAGAAACAATTCTGTGATGCGGCGATTGGAGGAATTTGGTCAGACCTCCGTGTTAAACGAGTAACGCAGAGTCATCCAAATTATGCCAATTCAGTGAGCGGAAGGACATTTTCCACCCAGGCCTAGCTCTGAACCCTACATACACAGGAACAAATAATGCCAGCCAACTAAAAGCCCACAATCACATAATTTTTGAGTATTTAGCAACATGTATGGTCACACGCCCAATGAATGCTATGGCATGCTTTTCAATGCTGGAAGTTTGGATGTGGAGGTAATGCCATAATACTGCTGCACAGCAACAGGTACCTTGACAACAATAATTACAGCCTCTTATAACATACATAACCACATTACACATACAAATTGACAGATAACATTGCTATTCACAAACACAGCAACATGTATGAGCAGTCTCCAATTGCCCATCATCAGGAATGCTCAGCATCTACCTTCCCAGCAACCGATCGGGTTAGTCTCCAATTGCCAAGAGGTAAAACCTCCTGCCACATTCCTACATTGTAATTCTCGGGTCCGCATACCCTGCATCAGATACTGCTTACCTTTACATGCCACTTATAAGAAATGACCAGCTTCCTTCGATACAAATGAGGAAATCATTAAATGCAGACACGCCTTGAACCATTTGAAAGTTTATCACACAAGTCCTAACGTCAGTGTTAGTCCATCACTTTAGCGTTTTTTCAGGTAGATACTCATTGGCATTCCAATAAAAATAAAGTAGACCAGTGTCCCAGAAGCGTCCATTCATAAATCACCCATATTCTGTGAAAATAATGGAGCCATTACCCATATTGTACTGAAGCATTGGCCCATGCCAGTAGAGGAGCAAACTGTGCTGTACACGCTCCTGGCCAAAAGGGGTGCTCTTTATTAACATTACCATATACGTCCTATGAGGAGCGGTATATTTACAACAAACATGCAGCAAAACAGCTCTTTGTTGTACACAAATGCAGAGTAAGTCTTAGGCCTGCAGTATGTTTTAGTATTAGAAGAAAGGAAAAGGCAATGTCAAGAAGTAAACTTCTGAAAGAGGTGCAAGCATCTGCCAGCTAATTTGCATACACACTCCCAGATGCATCTGCACGCTGCACTAGCAAAAAGAACAGATGATGGACGGAAAGCCAAATTAATCAAACATTCACCCCCAGATCTGTGATTGGGGGTGAGTGTCTAAAAAGTTTTAGTGCTCCATCCATCATCTCCTTGTGTTTGCTGTGTTCTCCCTAAGTTAGCAGGGTATGCCAAGACATGGATCCCTTGCTCACTTTGCGACTGGATTCAGGCTAGCCTGGCTGATGAGGGGTGTTTGTTACCTTGAAACTGGTCCCAGGATGCTTTTTTTCCGGTTCAGGGAAAACCTGGCTTGGAAGTTTGTGCTGAACTGTTCCCATGAGGCACAGGGTCATGGCTGATTCGCATATAGCTTGGGCTGACCTGGGGTGGCGAAGTGAGCTGAAGAACGATGATGGATTGAACCCAGATCCGTGATTGGGGATGAGTGTCTGAAAAGTTTCAGCATGCTGTCCATCATCTCCTTGTGTTTGCTTTGTTCTGGGCACCGTACACCGCTCTGAAGGCTTGTACGTGATAAAGCAGTAGTACCTACTGGCTCATCATGAGTCAGAGAGGAATTCCGATTCGGAAGCTGGTACCCCAAAGGGATTCCAAGTTGTGCGGACACTAATGCACGTGTGGCTTTCACAAGGGAACTGAAATGCATTGGAACAAGGAAAGGCCACTACATTCAGAATGGTGAAAAACAGGTCTGCGCTATGCAAGTACAACATACAAATACTAGCCCCCATTCTGAGGTTAGACTCGGACACGCAGAACGACGCAGTAACACTGCACGTGATTACTGCTCCACATGATGTCGGTTTTTACCGAGTGCATAACATGATATCGGCATTTACGGAGTGCAGAATAACAACCCAAAAAAAACATCAGGGCAGGAAATGAGCATGTACAGAGGCTGTTTGGTGTACAGTACTTGATAAAGATGTGCACTATAAAGACTAGGGTGTAATAAATCTTTTTTTTAAAGGAAGGAATGTTGTAAATGTTTCTGGTCATATTAACTTAACTAAACTTAATAGCTAAAGTTAGGGAGAGGCTGCAGGTGAAGTCCTCCTGCACTGCAGGCCTATGGACAGTCTCACACACTCAATGTGGAGAGAATGTGTGGGACCCACTAAAGATTTAGAGGAGATGGTCCTAGAAGGGCGCCTCTGAAAATGGCTTATCGGGCCGAGAGTCCTGTGTCTGACCCATGGAAAATCATGGACTTTAGTTAGGGAGCCACTGTGTCCTATGAAAGATGCCTAATATCGCATGGGCAAGGAGGTCGCCCACTGCAGAAAGCATCCTCTTCACGGCTCAACTGACCAGCATCAGTGGGTTGAAGGTTTTTATTTTTGAGAAGTGTGAGTGCATCTTTGAACATAAAAAAACGCCTACTGTAATCAAAGGTTGTGTCCTGACCAGGTTCCAACTCGAATTGATTGGTTTAGGGTCACTGATAAACCCCGCTCTCCAGAGACCAATGTATTTAGGGCTAGACACATCTTTGTGTGAATCAATGAACATATTGCCCATGGGGACTTATGTTGTATTCTGGTCTGGAAATATCTTTGCATGCATCAATCAATACCCATTACAAAGGGTTCTATGAAGTGTTGACGCTTTGAAAAATCTTTGTGCAGATCAGCATGAACTCCTGTCCTGTGGGGACCTCTGTTGCGTTCTAGTCTGGATAGATCTTCTCGGATCAAAGAACCCCCCTTCATGGACACCAATGGGTTATTCAGGGATTTTAATATCTTGTTAAGGTGCCTCACAGAGACCAATGCTGTTTTCTGGCCTTCATAGATTTGCTTAGATCAGGGCTGGATCCTTCTTTCTTCAGATCAGAATACTCCACTTCCTAAGGACCTATGTGTGTTCAGGCCTGGATCCATTCTTTGCAGCTCAAAAGGAGCCCCAGCTCATCTGGGGCCACAGAGTGCTCAGATCTGGATAAGATTCCGTAAGTACCGTTTACGTCGAGCTCAAACAAGGAAGGTGGGCCTAAAGGGAATCTTTTAAAATACAGTACAGTGCTATACTTGAAGCCTGTAGAGGCTATAACGGAGCATAATCCTTCATGCTGAACTTTAATCCTGGCTCATACATTCTGTTTACATTCTAGCACAATGAAGAATTGTGAGCTTTATATAGCAAGTCACTTTCCCAACTGAAGGACAAATATGTTGCTTTCTTCAAGCCAAGTACTGTGTCAGTGTTTCCAACCATCACACTCTTTCTGATCGTTTCAGCCCGTATCAACTTTTGTTTTCCTAATGTTAATTGTTTAACTTACTTTTATTTTCCTTTTGCTGTGCCCTGATCGTTTATTAATTGTCGGGATATTTACATTGTGAACAACAAGCCCCAAAAGGTGGTAGAGGCTGCTACCACTTCAAAACACTTAGCAAGCATGGAAAAACATGAAAGCGAGGCAGGTCAAAAAGAGGAGACCCCTTCGGGAGTCACAGAAGAGGTGCATTAACTCTGAGCGATGTCAGACACACAAGAGCTTCTTGTGCTAGAAGCGAGGTTGGAAGAGAGCTCGAGGGTCTTGGAGTCTTAGTGGTATGTCTTCTCCAGTTTGCAGAAAGGGGTTCCGTGAAAATTGGGTTTGTGGCCTGGGGTGGACAATGGGTTGAGTTTGCTTATTAGCCAGTCTAGTTTGTTGTTGAAGAGAAACAAGTTGAGGGATTTTGTCAGTGTGTGGAGGTGGCTTCCAGCAGAAGACAACAGAGGTCACGCTAGAAGGATACTCTAGATGTTGAAGTCACTAAGTCAGAATGTCCACTTCTGCAGATTAGTGGGGATCACAAACCACAATAGCTCTTAAAACCCAATCAGATGATATAAAAACAATGAGACATTATTGTATCTTCTCCATTGGCGAGGTACACTCAGGAAATACAGAAATGCATAGTTTTCTTTTAACTGGATGGCCCCTTTAAATAATGCTACCAAACTTCTATATCCATAAAATTATTTAGTGGCCAGTCTATTTGCATGGGTATGATACTGACTGACTTTGTATTTGGAAATCATTAATACAGTCTCCACAGGGACTTAACCCACCGATTACTACACATAGGTTAGTCAGAGAGTGAGTGTGAGGAGTTAAAGCATTCACTGTGGATTTGGCTCAAACCGCCTCTTGGCACTGTGCCCCCGCTGCAGCTAAAGAGCGAGACATGACAGAGACATAGTAGCTTTTCATAACCTTTTACAATGCCAAAAAGCCTTTGTGTTGCTAAATATTTGGAAGGCCGTGGTTCCACTGTGTAGAGCCACTTTAGGTGTTTACAATGTGCGCTAGAAATCGCGAAAAGACTAGCGACGCTGTACAGAAAGCATGAGGCTGACAGGCACTTGGTGGTTGACCACTTATCCCGAGGGCAATAGTCATTAAACTTCACCCAGTCATCCACCAAGGCCCTACAAGGGGAACAATGAATGATCGCAACACAATCACATGCCCTCAAATTGCATTGAGGCAGGACACTGTGTTTGCTTCTTCTGATGGCCAGGAGCACCTTTGGTTACACCACCAAAGAAACCTCTTGCATAGAGGGGCTGCTGAGAGACAAGGACTGGGACAGGAAGGAGGGGGGGGGGGCAAGAAAATTGGAAAAACAGAAATACTGATTGGGTTGGTGCAGGAGGAAGGGAGAGGTCAGGGTTTACGTGCACTACCCCTTCTGCCTGCTGTAGTCACCTGCAAGTCATTCAGGGTTGTTTAGCCTTCATGGCCGCATGGAAGCAGTCTTTGGCAGTGAGGTGAATGTAAAGTAGCACATCAGTACCAAGCCATGTAGATTTTTTTATCTTGTCTCCACACGCATGAATATTACAAGCTCAGTTAAAATGCAGAGATGAGCGCATCTTGCAAGAGAGAAGTATAGAATGTATTCAGTGAAGTATGGAAAAACACCAGTAAATGAAGTTTTGCTAAAATGAACAAATACTTAAATAAAAGATACAACACACATCATTGCACTATATAAAAACTAGCTATGCTTAGCTCTTTGTTGTGGTTATCACTGATGGGGGAGTTCAGGCTTTTGCATAGCAATATGATGTGATTTTGTAAAAACACATTAACTGGTGTATTTCTGTATCTTTTTATTTTGTTTTAAGGGCTGTTGTCTTCCTTCTTTGGATCCTTAACTCTCATTAAGTTATGTGTATATGCAAGGTGAGTGGCAGTGTGAGTGTTTTTTTTTTTTAGTAGGGGTGGGTGGTAAACTTCGCTCCGTCTGTGGAGTTTTGCGAGAGCGCAGAGTTCCAGAAAAACTGTGTGAACCGCCACATGGTAGAGTTTTTTTCATGCGTGGCTACCCAACATTAAGTTGGTGAGTGAGAAAAATTGAGCACTAGGACAAGTCCCGGTGGTTGCTACTGTTTGTGTTGAGAATGCTGCTGCTTGAGCAGAAAATCTACTTGAGCGGCAAAAAGCAGCAGTGCCCTCTGGCGTGGCACCTGGTGCAGTTCATGCTGCTTTCACAGCATAGAGCAAGCTCCTGGCTTGCCGAAATACCGCGGCTCCAGTAAAACTCTGTGAGTTCCGTCCACCCCTAGTTTTTTGTGCATGGTATAGACATGTTCAGTCTGAACATTAACTTTTTCGATTAGTGTTAATTGAAATGGATGAGTAAAGTAAAAAAAATAAAATCCGAAAGATCATTAGTTCTTTAAGTGTACGATCACAATGACAATGTTTTGTTGCGATAGTAATGATGTGTGTATCTCAAAGATAAAAATGCATGATGGGAACACCACTGACTCGACGACCTTGCCTCCTGTGCGCCATTGTTTGTTAAATGAAGTGCTGAATCTTCGACCATCCTTTACCTTGGGAGGGGAGCAGTTCTCTCGGATGCAAAAAATAAATGTCTCCAGTTACACAGCAAAGAAAAAACCTCCAAGCATACCCCAACCCCTCTAAACTCCCGCCAAATCAGCACAACACAACGGCCAGGGAGGCCCACAAATCTGTATCAACCAGAAATATCTAAGTGGGGACAACTCGTAATCAGACCACATGACCAACTCATGAGCTACCTAACAACAGTTTATACAGTAGGGTTTACCTTCAGACTAGGTCACACCAGGCCACTTTCACATCGGAGCATGCATTTTATTTCTTTTCTTTTTTGTTGTTGCAGAAATCAGTTCAGAAACAAACTCTACAATGCTGTGTTGGGGTGAGAAGAAAGTACGCTCCAGGTTGCAGAACCCTTTTGTTGAACCAAAGCTAGTAACACGTAACTATATTACAGATATATACACGCGTTTTGAAGCCCTGCGTCAGAGAGAAATAACAGTTTGTGGAAGGATGCTCTTGGCTCAGAAAGGGTTACACCTACATCTAGAACATTGCCCAACATTACATGTGGTGGGGTCAACGAAGGGGGTAAGTTCAGGAATGGAACATAGAACAGTATACGCTTGGGTGATCCACGCTCCAAACTGAGCTTGCGGACTCTGTGGTTTGTAAACTCCACACCATCTCGCCTTGCAGCCTAGCATTGGTCGTAAAGACCACAAGCTTTTTCCGTTTCCAGAAGACTTAACCATGTCCATCTGCTGTCTTCAAAAAGATTAATGGGTGAACTTTCCAATCAGCCCTGGAGCAATAACCACATGCGTCAAACTCTGAGCCTCGAGGATCGGACACCTGCTACTCTCAAGCAGATTAATTAAATTTGCATTTAAAGAAGAATTTTAATCATTTGCATAGTCTAAAGGGATTCAGTGCAGGTCCAGGAAAGTCAGATTCGTGCCAGATGTTCAAGCATGTAAAGAACTTACATAGTGGGTGGATCGCCTGAAAATATGGCATTGCCCACCTGGACCTGACTTTCCTGACGTAGTCTGATTTTCCTGAAAACCTGAAGTGACATAAGTCCTCCAGTGCCCGACTTTGATACCCCTGTGGCTAAGGCTTCAGCAGAAGAAAAGTCAACAACTGGTGAAAGATGGATCATAAGCTTTGGAGCATTTGGTGCGGACCCACTACTTGTGGCAAGTCTGTGCCAACTTGAAAGCACTATCTGGTATTTGCGCATTCTCAAAAAACGCATGTCCTCCTTCTCAGTCCACTCAGGGAATGGAGCAATGACATATGCGAAGCTCATCGTACAGTAACCCAAGTCCAGGTTGCGTTGCCAAGAAACGAAGGATCCACTCAAAGCAACGTCTGTTCCAATACAACGCTTCAAAGTGCAGCCACAGTGTTTGCACAGCCTTTATCTCTCCTGTTTGACACACAATACTTATCTCGGTTTCGAAAAGTGCAAAGTGCCAGAAGTAGGAGGAGAGTAACTAAACGACGAGGTGAGTGCGAGAGCCGCGTTTGTGCTTGGTCTGATAGAAGCATACAGTGCTTTTCATTCAAGACCAGTGCAGTCCTGATTAGGGAGGTTCAGTAAGGGCTGTAGGGTCATTTCTATCTTTTCTTTAACAAATGGCTAAAGTCAAAGCACTGTATGAGGATTATCACCTGCTACAGAGCATGTTTTAGATCAAAAGGTATGAACACAAAGGACTGACAAGGTGGCCAGTCACGAGTTCTCCACTGGGGATTGGACAGTGAAGGACAGATTTAGCACACCACAGCAAAGTCACGCAAAGTCTTGATGAGTTATTTACTCTCCGCACAAAGCTTTTTTTTCTCATCAAAAATTGACAGTTTTATGCACAAATAGTGTTTTGCGTCAGGGGGGCATTTCATGGATGATACTTGGGCATTCCAAGGCAACCAGCCATAGTTTAGACTCAAAGCATTATCGACTAGAATTGTTAAACTGGCTTTGCGTCAAGAAAGCACCTCCCAGAGGCAGGTGTAAATTTGGAGAAATGTTTTAATCTATCCTAACATTTCACACAATGCATGTATGCTGCACTGTACAGCACATATCTAATATATATTAATATCTAGCCATAAGATTTTGTGATGGAAGGCTACCCTTCCAGTACAAACGGTATGCTACACAGCATGCTCATACCTTTACACCATGGTACAAACTAATGTGTACGCATGGTGCTAGGGGGCCTCAAAAAAGAACCAGTGCAGAGGAAAAGAACAGCAGCTGCTAATATCAAACATGGATCTACAATGCTGTCTGCCCCAAGCTCAATGAAGCTCAGAGGAGGGCAGTTGTGTCTTAACCTCTTGAATGCCCATGACGAGCTGGGCTCGTCATGGGCCGCGGTTGCGCTGTGCCCATGACGAGACCAGCTCGTCATAAACCCCGCCCGCTAATACAACGGCCGGCGCAGGGCGGGGAAAGGGGCGGGCACTGAAGGGGTTAAAGAATTTAGATTGCATAGGAACCATGGCTGGAGTGGGTGAGGTGAGTTTTCAAAACCCTGTAAAATCTTTGGAAGTCCGATTAAATATTAAGTTAATTCAGAAGGTGTTATACTTCAGTGGGAAGAACAAGCACCTGGAATTATCCCGAGATTTTGACTTTCAAATATCTGACCTACTGTATTGTGCAGTGACTCTGAACAGTGAAATGTGAAGCTAATATGCTATGTTGCATCCTTGAACATTAAGCCTTGAGAAAGCCCTGGCCCGATACTGAGCCATAAGGATGCAACACGTGTCGGCCGTTTACTTCTGCTTCAAATGTGCCTGTTCGCCTTATTTGAAAAATACAATCCTGAATGATTGGATTATCTGAAACAGAAGTCTTTCGTTTGAACAAATAAAATAATAATTTGGATCTATCAATCTATATTGATTTTCTTCACTTTTAAACTTAATTGAGAAGGAGTGAACTGACTCACAACTGAATGCATGTACTTTTTTGAGACCATACAGGTCCAGGGTCTTGAGTCATCCTCCACAAGGAATAAGTCGCATATAAATTGGACAATTCCCTCCAGAATTGGGATCCCTGGACCTTGGTATTTCTGCATTAATTCAGAAGGTGTGCCAGACAGTTTGACCTTGGGCATGCAGTGTTCTGCGTCCAAACCTGCACCTGCATAGATGAAGTGGAAGAGGTGACAGGTAAGGACCCTCTCTGTAAGGAAGGAAACCTTGCAGAAGTGACTCTGTACGCGTCCTTCCAGGGCTTTTGGATTACACACAGAATGTAGCCCACTCAGGGCTGGTGCCTTCATAAAGTGAGATATGGCTGGATAGAGTGTTAGAATATCATACAGTGCTCAGACCGGCTAAGTGCCCGAATTAGGCATTTGACTAAAGCATTTCGGTGTGGTGAGCCGCATCACTACACTGAAATGCAAAGTCACACATTTATAGCGCCTCAACTGTCCATTCGGAGAGCGGTTAGGTGCTCTGTCAGAAAGCTGTCTGGCTGCAGCACGCGGTCCGTGCTGCTTGTGGTAGGCATGGGGGCAGCCAGATCAGGCAGGCTGAGAAGCTACAAAGTATCAATATTCACTGCCGCGGCAACCATTCAGATTCACGGTGACATGATGTAACTCGAGGGAGTGAGTCACTCTTGAAAATGGCCAATAGCTACTGCTGAGAGAGATGGCCAGGAGAGAACAGACTCTCTGTGTCACCTATTAACCCATTGGCTGGCCGGCTGGCGGTGTGAGCGGTCTGCCCAGCAGAATTTGAGACTGCCAGCAGAGAACGTGCCCAGCGACGCTGATCACCCCGTGCGCTGGTTAACTCAGTCAGACTGTGCCCTGGCCCGGACCACCACCAGAGTGCGGTGCCTCACAGGCAGCCTGTTGCAGTGCAGTCCGTCCACACTGAGATCAGCAGCCAGGCATCAGGTTGTAATGTAGCTTGCCGCAGGACGGCTGGCGAGGAGTTGTCAACTCGGTTCGTGGAGGACTGCGGCTGAGCCCGTGCAGGGCCCAGAGCCGTCAGGCTGGCACTGCGGCTGCTCACCAACATTAAGTGACCCAGTACCTGTCCTTCAATCCTCAGTTCTGGTCTTGTGTATATAACCTGGAGGCTGGTGTAGGTGATAGCCTTGGAGGCCTGGGTAGCCCTCAGGGGTAAACATTTGTTTACAGCATGATCAGGTGGCTGTGTGTATGTATGTCCATGAAAGTCCATGCTGACTGCACAAATAAAGACTTTTAAAAGTGCTAGCAGCCTGAGGCATCAAAATCTGCAGCAGCAACGAGATACTCTAAGGGCTGAAGCAAGGCTGGACATGCACTCTGCAATATTCATCAGTGCAGATCACCACCTGTCGCACTCAGCCCTGCCCTACCCGATGAAGACACCCTGGTTCCCATTCTGGCTTGTGATATTCAGCTTTTTATTGGGACTTCATTTCCTAGTTTAACTGGCGAGAAACTTTCACTCATTGTGTCACACAGTCAGCAGAATGTCATTGAGAAGTACACTAAAATCATGCAAATGTCACACAAACAATACGGAAACTTGGCAGCTATGAGACTCCTGTTAGTGCCCTGTCATTTCAGTTTTAAGATCTTCTAAGATTCTTGTTGCTCAAATGTGTGTAATTTCTGATATTTATGTTTCCCTCCTCTTCATTGCTAGATTTAGCTCGTGAGAAAATGTCACTCAGTCGTTGAATGTCACTCAATTACACTGAACTTATGAACATGTCACACATAAGCAATTTGAAATCATGGCAGCTATGAGTGCTGAGTCCAAATGACTGAATAAAAGAAGAAAGTTTACTTTTTTTCCATTTAAAGTTTATGTTCCAGCTGGTAAGGTTCTGTTTTGTGTGATTAATACCTCCATTGTTTCCTGTGCATCATGCAACTTACGAGGGCCTGCCATATGCAGGTTTGTACTGACCCTGCACCTCATGGGAACAGTTTATCATATGCTTCCAGGGCTGGCCCCTTCCAAAGGGAACAGAAGTAACCCCAGACCGGTTTCGGGCTAATTGGACCTCATCTGTAAGGTGCAGCTTGAGTAAAGTGGCAAGTGAGCAAGGAACCCACACGTCGGCATAACCATCATACTTGGGGCATTCATTGTAACAAACAAGCGCAAATTAATCTCAGAGACTTGTAGGGTGACCAGAATTTTAAAGCCAAAAACCGGGACATTTCACAAAAATAGAAGGACTGCAATTTTACTTCAAGCTAGGGCACAGAATGACAGCGCTCCTCAGCAGAGAATTACAGAACAGGCAGTAAGAACATACATAAAATGCAATGTTTAAACCCAGTAGCTTTCCTGTCAGTTAAATTGCCGTATTGAAACAACAGCCAACTATCCCTGCTTTGTAAAACATAAAAGCCCCTCCTGCTGTTTTCAGCCGACTCTCTTTAAAAACCGGGACATGAGCTACATTTCTTGAAATCTGCTGGGACAGCTGGTGAAAACCCGGGACCGTCGGGGCAAATCCGGGATGCCTGGTCACCCTAGGGCCTAGGCACTTGTGACTGCTTGGGCTGCATTACAGTCCTTTGTTTCTTACCTCCCATGTCACTCTAGACACAGACGTGTCTTATGCAGATCAGTACTGACACTGCTCTGCATGAAAACAGCCCAGCCCAAATTGCCAGTCATGGCTCCCCACCTGCCAGTTCAGAGTGGAGTTTTACAATGAGGGGCCCGTTTAGTACTGATGGCATATATTTACATATAGTGGGCATCCGTCAAGAAAGGCACCGTGGGAGAAAAACGATGGAGTGGAACGCGGTGCGGAGCATACGCCAGTAGCTGAGGTTAATGCAAGCATTCCATCCATCACCTTGTTTGTTGTAGCACAGTACTGTACTATCAGCGGGAGGCCAGTTCACTGAATTGTCCTACAGGCTAGAAAGATAGTGTAGTGCAGCCTGGTGCCAGGGAGACCGCAGCGCGTTCCATTCCTGGGGAGCCACTTGCAGCCCACTGCATTAAAAGGGACTCTAGGGAGAAAAACTGAAGCGCAGAACCATCTATGAGAAAGAAGGTGGTGTAGTCCAGTAGGGTACATATTAAGTCCAATGCGCTCTAGGGGAGTCCAGTGCAGTGTACTGTGGTGCAGGGGAGTCCAGTGCAGTGTCGGGGAGTCAAGAAATGTTCAGGGAAGTGCGCTGTGGAATAGGGGAGTTTTGTGCAGTACCCTGCAGTATAGGGGAGTTAAGTGGAGTGCACTGCGATATAAGAGAATCCAGTGCACCACACTGCAGTATTGGGGAGTCCATTGGAATTCAGAGGAGTGCACTGTTGTATAGGAGAGCCCAGTGCAGTACTCTGCAATGTAGGAGTGACCAGTGCAGTAAAGGGAAGTCCCTTGAAATACAGGGAGTATGGCTTTTAAGCTGTGCTATTAGGTCAGAGAGAGACTGGTGCAGCCCAGGAGAGTCATGTGCAGTGCAGGGAAGCACAGTGTATGGCAGTTCAGTGCCCGCTACTGCAGTCCAGTCCAGTCCAAGGGAGCACAATTCAATGAAGGGGAAGCCAGTGCAGTACAGGGAAGTTCAATGGAGTCCTTTCTGCAAGAGTCCAGCCCAGTCTAATCTAGAACATTCCACTGAGCCCAGTACAGTACAGTCAATCCAAGCCATTTAGTGGTGTCAGAATGTTTTACACGTGATAGGTTTTAAAAACAAGGTCAGCAACAGAGGTGGACGATGTACTGAGCTCCACTCCGCACACCAGAAAATCATCTTCAGACCAGGGGCATAGTTGTCGATAGTGCAGCAGGTGCAGTGGCACCGCAGCCAGGTCTCTAAGGGGAACCCCTCTGCCCAATAATAGCTGTCTTAATACCAAATCGGATGGGGAGCACTTTCCTTTCTTGCATTATTAGCACCCAGGTGATGCCTTCCGGGCCAGGGCAGGTGTCTGAAACTAAACTCACTGCCAAACAGATTAACCGTGCAACATCGAAACATGAAATTAAAATCCTGCCGAGCAGCAGGAGACCAGGTGAAGGAAAACCCTGGCTCGGGCCCTGCCGTCTTCTGCCTGACTAAGCGGCAGTGAATATTCCACCGAAACGGATAGGGGTTTCTGATTACGACACAGCGGAAAGAAACGTCTCCATCACCGCAGTTTCTGCTTCCCTTCTCAACTTCCGGCTTGTGAATTTGTGGGTCATATTCGATATTCATGCATGCAGGCCCGGAGCAGAAGGAGTCGTCTCACTGTTCCATTCTCCACCTTGTTCATTGCCTGCACCGGCGGATCCATAAGCAGGCCACCAAAGATGCAGGATACTTTCTTCATTGCCTGCACCGGCGGATCTATACGCAGGCCACTAAAGATACAGGATACTACTGGGATACCTCTTGTGGTACGCGAGCAGCAGTGCTACTAGCCAGGCCAAGGGAGACCTTCACACCCTGGTGTCATCCCAAGTACGTGCCTTCTATTAAAGAGAGTTGCAGAAAAGAGCACAAGCGACAAGGTCTTGGCAGACCTGCAAACAAAATACATGAAACACTGCCAGGGCTGCAAGCACAAGATAGACGAGGATATTTTAAAGGGCATGCTGCCCCAATACCATCACATTTGGATGTTGACCTGCTGGGAAGAGCCACCCATTGCATCCCACATTTCATCAAGCTTATGTTTGATCATGGTCGCATTTGAAGGGGGAGCGACAGGACACATATGTGCAGCACGGTGATCTGTGGCTGGACCATACCTGGATCTGTGGCTGGAACATGCACGGATCTGTGGCTGGACCATGCACGGATCTGTGGCAGGACCATGCACGGATCTCGCAGGACCATGCACAGATCTGTGGCAGGACCATGCACGGATCTGTGGCAGGACCATGCACGGATCTGTGGCAGGACCATGCACGGATCTGTGGCAGGACCATGCACGGATCTGTGGCAGGACCATGCATGGATAAGAAATCAAGGGCAGAAGCAGAATTGAAATTGCTGGATCCTGGTTTAATTGGCTAACACACACTTTTTGTCTTCACAGTAGGTTTGGTGTACCTTTTGAATGGACAGATTATGCCAACTGTTTTTCAAAGTAGAAATTGAGCTATGGAAACCTCAATGACGTTGGAATGGGTTTTGGTGGCGAGTGGTCATACTTGCAAAATTGGGATCTCAGCTGCATGTGATGCAGAGACAAACATCCAACTATTGAGTCGTCTTTGCGTATACAAGTAAAATATTTTGCAGCGGAGAAGGAGGGAGTATTTTTCCCAAATACACTTAAAAAATCATGACAGCCATTCAGTGTCCTATAGATGTCCTGTGTAGGTGCATTCATGCATGACTAGCTCAATGTGTGTGCATGGATACAGTATTTTTCCACATAAAAGTGGCATGTGTGCTAATCTAGACATAGCGGGATCCTGTATGTTCAGTCTGCATAGGCGGGGCCACTGTTAGTTTCTGGATGTTTAATGTGTACTACCGAATCAAGGCTGACTCAGGAATGCAAAGTATGCATATCCCAGGCACTTTTCGTATGTAGTTTGCATGTTGGCATGATCAACATAAGGCTGGTTCATGGAGGTTATTTGGCCTTGGATTCAAGGCTGTGCCATGACTTTGGATCTAGTAACACTGGCTCACTTATTGCCATGTGCATGGACTGTGGCACAGCTGGTTCACAGATGTTACATGTACATGCATCACGGCATGGCAGATTCTTGGATGTATGTGATTGGTGCATGGATATGGCTTACAAGTGTACCTTATGCATGGCTCTAGGAATGCCTGGCTTGTGAATGGGATGTGTGCATGGAGTATGGCATGAGTGGGACACAAATCACAATATAGCTGGCTTATGGGTGTGCTGTGCTCACAAAGTGTGGCATAGTTGGCGCATGACTCACAGCTTAGCTTGCTCATGGGTGTGATGTGTAGAAGTTTTTCATGCATATACATAAAAAAAACCTTTATCCTGCCCCAAAGGCGTGGCTAGACTAGAGCTGTGACTCTGCATGGGCACATCATTGGGTCTAGACTCAGCCCAGCGAGGTCACAGATGGCCTGTGCTGCCCTTTGACTTATGTGCCAATTATGGAGGCCTGCTCCTCCCTTGGTGTGCCATTTTACTTTGTTTAACTACCTGTGTACACCATTTAACGTATGTAATGCGCCGAGGACAGTCTGTGCAGCCTCCTTCTCTGTGCAGCCTCATTTGACATATAGAATATGGATTCTGGTAAGTGCCTTGTCTGCTACAATGGATTTTTTCAGCATTCCATGGTCCACTCTTCGAATAAACAGTTGCTTTTCTACTTTTATTAACTTGGCATCATTATGAATCCATGGTATGTGGCATATCAAGGCACGTTCTAAGGTAGTGAGTAGTTCGCCTTGTCTCACATCTCAACATTCACGCATGCACAGATATATAGAAACATATGTATTATTATTTCTGCCTCTGCCCTTTTAATTAATTTCTTTTTTTACCGGTAGTCACACTAAACAGTGTCCTCAAATTCTTGCGCTCTCCTGTATGGTGGCGAGCCGATCTAATGCCTAGCCCTTCCCTTCTGTTAGGTGGTACAACTACCTGTTGCATTCCAGGTTTCTTTATCATAATTGTATTATCTTTTCAGGACTCCCCATAATTTTTACAGCCACTAATTGGATAGTCAATTCATAAATATTTCAATTCATCGAATGAATCACACCGTCAATGTTTTCGGGGGGCAAAAGTTTTTTTACCCAGTTGGCTCAAATTCCATATCTGCACAAACTACACTCTCCTCCTTCTGAATACACTTCATTTTACATTGTGCTCCATAGGGTTGCTATAATAAATTTCTTCGATAACGTCTTGATGAAGACCCTAGTGCAACATACTTCCTTGGGGTCGAAACGTCAACATTCCTTACAACTTGGTCTGTCCTGTTCAGGCTGCTATACAGAAAAATGGCAGAACTATGGTCAATTTAACAAAGAGGCCTACATATTGAACAGAAGGGCCTACATAGGGGTTCCATGCTGGCTGAGTGGTAGGGAAGTCCCAGGTTATTTGTTATATGGGAAAATCGGTCCCTCTCTCACCTTTTTATGAGGCACCCTAAGGAGCGAATCAGTGCAAAAGTTTTTCCAGCCATCAGCCAAGACCATGATAGCCATTATTTCACCTATTTGCTTACCCTTTTTACTTCAGAGCTTTTGTATGGTTTATTCGCCGGAGCACTGCGCTGGTGCACTAGGTACTTAAGTAGCTGCTTCTATCTTGATGAAGATTATTCATGCAGAATTGTTCAACCTATAAAATGTAATATTTACTTTGTGTGTCCAGCACATCATTCTTAACAGATCATGCAAGTAAATAACCACCTTAGATATTTTGAAATATAGCTGAACCTGTTTAGGTAATTCTTGTAAAATTATCTTTTAACCTTAAATTACTAAGGGCTTAATTAGAGTATGGCAGGTAAGGTACTCCACCAAAACATTGCAGAGTACCCTGTCTGCCAAAAACTGTTGGTTAGCCCAATCTATTTAGCGCTGGGCAAACGGTCCTGTTTCCACCTTAAATCAACAGCGTTCAAGTTTTCAATCTATACCCTAGACCACCCACCCAGAGTGAATGGTCCGACATACTTTCTTTACTGTTTGGCACGGTCTTGAAAAGCCTGGTGCTCCCAATCAAAATAATAAAATAAATTACCCCCCCCAGGGTGTCACGGCCATTAGAATTTTTATTTTTCAAAAACAAATAGGGCATTTGGTGATAGCGGCCGCATGAAGCAAGGCAGCCATTCAGCACACACGGCGCTTTGAGAGAGTCCACAGTGGTGGTGGCTCCGCTGAAGACACAGATCTCTGCCAGGGTGGGGTAGAAACCCTAAACAGGGCAGGCTATCCTCTCCTGTGGTAGCAGAGTACACACCTCCACTGTCCTGGGGGATCTGAGAAGACCTCATCAAACTGAAAATGAGCCACTGACTAACTCCTCTATGAAATAATTAAAAGGTAACCATAGTTTGGGTGTTACTGTGTCAATGGATCACCACAGTGCTGAATTATGGGCAAAACGCATATATGGATGTTCACTTGGATGCTTGTGAATGTGATGTGTGCAGCAATCGCGTCATGGCTGGAGCGAGAATCACGGCATGACTGGCCACATACATACATAGCCATTGGTGCTGCACGGCTGCCTTGTGGGTGGACTTTGTATGAACTTGGATCATGGCTCGACTGGCTCAAGGGTGTGATGGTGCATGGATTGCAGCATGTCTGACATGCACAGGAGAAGGCCTGTTCCCTGCAACTACACAATGCTTCTTCGAGGTGTCACGTGTGAACTTTTAAAGTGTTCATCAGTCACAACATGTAAGCCTGATACTATTTTCAGACGGGCCCCAAAAACGATTTATTACGTTTGAAAGAAAGATTAGGAAAAATACATGGAACACACATAGCGGTGGTTCCTAGACGGTAAGGGCATGCATTCCAAATTGAGCAATTAAAATTCATGTCTCTACCTACTCTTTTTACCGACCCTGTACAATTCACACGAAGTGGTGGCATTTCTAATGCTTCGAAAATGACACACATTTGAAGACATTTGTCTTGTCCAAAAAATGACAATTCTGCACGAGCTTTGCATTAAAATGTTTTTGGGCGTTCTGGGCTTCAGTTAGTAACACTTATGGTGTCTCAATAAACAGCAGGAGCTCATTACTGCTCAATTATTATGTAAGCTACCGTCTCAACGTGTTTCAGCTCCTCGTCAGGGGTAGTAGGCGCTATATAAATGTCACTACTGCTAATTACAAAAATGTCGTTTTAGAGGTCGGTCTCGTGGCTGCCCTACCCGGGCACAGGCGGTGCTCAGATCACAGGGTGCGCCTGTTGTACGCTGTCCCTCCAGCAGCAGTCACTACAAGTGCGTGCAGGCTGCGCGGAGGCCACTCTCTGAAAGGAGGGAGCCTCGCGCACAGTCAACAAGAACCGGGATTGACGCGGCCTTCCGGAAGATTTCGGATGTGCACAATTTGTTTATGCTTCAAAATTAAAAACATTTCCATCCGAAGTTTGCCAGCCCAGGCTGTGCCAATGGGGTGGCGAGTCGTTAAGTGAGGTGCTCAAAACACGGCATGCGTCTCTTCCAGAAACAAGGCCCGTCGAGCTTTGTCGGTTCACACCCTTCACTCTTGCCCGAACCGCTGTGGCAACGAGCGCCAGCAGAAGCTGGCAACGGGCGCCAGCAGAAGCTGGCTCCAAGTCAGACTGAGAAATTCTACCCTCTGTTATGGTAGGTAATACTGGTGAATGATAAATATAGCGCTTCCCCTGCACTGTTGGACCTCTATGTGGCCCTTTACCCGGAACATGATGGATCCAACTCCATCTTGTGTCCACTTCCACACGAAGATGTTTGTCATACACACATAGGTGGTGAGTGTATGTGAAGTATGAAACTATAGCTCCTCCTCTTCATTTGACAGCACACCTCCAAGTTTGTCACGCAATGGCCAGACGACCGCCCTGGCCTTCACACGCAACACCAAAACTTTTCCTATCCAAACAACATTATCAATATACACCTCCAACCAAACCAAGCACATCCAGTAAAATAGCCTCATGTACCAGAGAGAAGAGCTTTGAATCCTCATCAGGGGTATGAGGCGCTATACAAATGTTACTACAGTATAATATCCACCACTTCTTTATTCCCACATTGATCCCAGATTCCGTCCCTGTGCTCTTCTGCTGGGCCAAAAGAAACAAGCGCCTAGGAGGAGGGTGCGGCATGCAAGCTCTTGCATGCACTAGAACCACCGGTGGCCAAGTCAATATGACACGACCCATGACGCCCTCCAGGGAAGGTCTGGGTCATGCTTGTGGCGCCCAGGAGGAACTCTACGAATGAAGCCGGTGGAGCCTGGGGCAGGATGAGCCCTGCCTTTTTTGTGTTCGAAATATTTATTGATGGATATAGAAACACCTAATTATGAACATACACAAAATAATTCTGAAATAAATAAGGATATCTAAAAGTAGATAGACATCATATCATTCAGAACTTATATGATATTATATTACAAACAATAAATCAGAATTATAAAGGGCTACTATTCTATCCAATGGACAATACATTCACTATAAATACAGTTAATTAGAATTAGCAACATACAAAAGCCAGGGGAGGGAGGTGAAGCAACGGGAAAGAGAAGCACAGGGGTGAGAAAGCAGTACTGGAGAGAAGCAGGCAAAGACAAGTGGAACATGGAGGGGGCAGGGGAAAAGCACATAGATGAGCGAGACCAACACGGAGTGCAGTCCGGGAGAGAACCATACAAGGGTGATAGCTGGAAAGCATATGCACTCTCATGGAGTTCTTAACCAAAAAGAAAAAAGTAGTGCTTGTAAAGCAAGTAGTGGCGCCCATGCTCCAGGTGAGGGACAAACGCAAGAGGAGGAAAGAAAGCCCACAAAGGCTAACCAATGCTAAGCAAGCACACAAGAGTGACAGTAAAGCCAGCCAATGGTAAGCAAAGAGTGGAGCACACTGTAAGAGGACATAGGATTTTTCACCAACGGTCCGCTTTTGTTAGGTGAGACCTAAAAAGCACACTTCCAACCACCTTTGGCACTGAAGAACAAGATGGCATGAGATCACGGACAGGTGGTAATAAATCAGTAAAGTTTTCAGCCTGGGCTGGAAATAGTAGTAGAAATAGTTGGTGCCCTGGGTATTCAAGGTTGGCACAAGAATCATGTTGCGTATAAATTGGGATGAATGCCAGATTTTCCGGATTACTGTGGACTATGTAAAGGCATTCCATTGAGACTAATTGTATGTTCATGTATCATTTGCGGGTATCCTTAAATTGGCATGCATCTCTTCCTTATGGACCCAAGTTAGAAACCTATTGCTTGGTGGGTGATATGTGTATGACTACAAATGTGTTGGGGGTCCTCTCTCAGCCTCTGATAATCTCTTATGTTTTTGTAGCCAAGAGCCAGAAGTAGGGTAAAGGAGTTGAAAAGATAGAAACTGCTGCTCCAGAGAGAACCTGCTCAGTTTTCTTATAAAGTGTGTTTTTAGCACAGAATTTCAACTCGCACTTGTATTACATTTTGAGTTCCCCCGACATGCTTTGCCTGCATGTCAAAAGCAAAGAGTCCAGCAAAGTGGGAGTGCAGTAAAAACACAGGGACTCTTTGTGATGTAATTGGCATATGGAGACAGAAAATGACATGGACCTGTATGTTCTGAACTTCCTGCCTGTCTTTCCATCACTCCTTCTCTCTCTGTGTACCTTATACATGCAACCAACTTCACAGCCTAAAACTGTATCTCTCTACATTATGATGTTCCATCAGCAATTTGATTGATACCCACTCATTTAAAGGCTGCCACAAACCCTTGAAAAGGTGCTGCCTGAAGATCTGAACTACCTAGGGATAGCTTGAGGAAGGTTCCTTACCCAGGGATAGTTTGAGGAAGGTTCCCTACCCAGGGATAGTTTGAGGTAGGTAATCTACCAAAGGAAAGCTAGAGTTAGGTTATTTACCAAGGGATAGTTCGAGGTATTCAGAATGTTTGAGGCAGCAGTGTCAGTGAGTATGGAGCAATGACTAACACACTAAACAATACCTTTACAGCAATGATTTACAGGCGGAGACTCTTGGACTTCATTTGCTCTTACAACAAAAACCCTTTGCTCTTACAACACAAACCCCTCCTTAACTTTATACAGTTCAGCAGAGCCTACGTCAGAAGGTAAAACATGAGGCAATTATCTTCAGTTCAGAACATTTACTACATAATAAAAAACTTTGACTCACCCTGCTATTTCACCTGCTCGAAACGCAACACTCCCATTTAATAGTTGCCCTATTTTTGTAGCCACTTGATACCTACAAGTTAGCAAACCTCGAAGGTTACCTCTCTCTTGGCACAACATCCAAAGTAGAAAATTAGAATGAGCTTTCTTGAAAGGAATCAATTTAGTTTTGGCTGCATTTCTGTAGTAATAAAGGAGGAGTGGAGTTACCATCCAATGCAAACCACAAAGGGGCGACCTGGCAATGCAGAAGCGCAGCTGCGTTGAATTCTTAGAAGGTGGTCTTTACATGTTTCCCATGTAAATGTGGCCGTTTCACATGTCCTATCTGTCCTCCCCCAACGGTGTCTTACTCCCTGCCAGAACTCAGAAAAAAGGGTGAGTCTGGGTCATTTCAGAGCAATTTCTGCTCATGGTGACTGCAAATCCAACATCTTAAAATCAACCTTGGCTCAGTCTGGACTGACTGTAAACCCACAATTAGTGTTAGTGCCAGCTCCTTAAGCTTCATCCTAGATTAAAGACTATGTCATCAAGATCAAAACAACATAATGGCTAAAAGTGCATACTTTCAACTAAGACATCTTTGGGGGATATGTCAGTGTATCCCAGTACCAGATGCCAAGATTCTTGTGCAATCAACAATTGACTATGGTAAATCCCCCTGACTGCCCTTTCCCAGGCACACCTCGCTCCCATGAAAGCAGTATCCATGCAGCGGCTTGCTTCATCACTGGAGCTAACAAACATAAGCTTATTTCTCCTGTGTTTAGAATGTTGCAATGGCTTCCAGTGGAAGGCAGAACACTCTTCAAGATGGCTTCCATTGGTCACAAGGTCTTCACACGTCCACTCTTCGATATCTAGCCTCAAAATTGAAAGTATCAGGGAGAGTCCAATCTCTATGCAGTACATTAACTCTTCCCCCAAACCTTCCAGCTTTCAAAAATAAATTTAGGATGGCACAGTCCATTAGTCTATTTCTGGTAGTGCCACAAGAGTCTAGAACGCTCTACCTCCCAGCCTTCGGCTCCTCACCTCATGAAATGCCCCAAGAAAGAGCAAAATCTACTTCTCTTTTCAAAAGGCACCTCCCAGCAGGTTTTTCGGTTTATCATCACTACCATATTCTGCCTCTCCCTACAGTCCTATACTCCATCTGTGGACCCCTTGCCATCTTCCCCCCCCCACTCACTGCTTCTACCATCCCAGCTTCTCTATGCCGATTCCTCCCCGATTGACCCGAAGCGCTTTTATGACTCTCATTCCATGAATCTTCTCCCATATTCAGTCTCTTTTCCAAGAAATAATAATTTTGTGTTTCAAGATGATTTTTTTTTGCTATTAACCCTGCAATTTTTTTTTACCATACTTTTTAATGCTTCTCATCTTTGTTTTTTGTTCTCATTTTACTACCACTGGATTTGCCCTAATCACCTTGTTTTCTTATCCTCAATACTGTAAAGTGCTATAGCACCTAAGAGCCATGCTTACACTACATATCAGTGCATAAATAAATCAATAAATAAATACATGCATACATAAATAAATACATAAAATGAATAAATAAACAAGTATCAAGATCAAGTATTAGAGTGGAGTTTAGATCTGTTGAAGGTCTGGGTACGAGCCGCTTCATGTTTTCCTGTCAGTGGGTTATGCGACTATTATGCTTACTGAAATGTGATTATGTGACCTTTGCACCAGTTTACGACGAGGGGAATGTGATCTGTTCATGTTTTAGCATACAAAAATGTAAATTTAACGCATGTTCTTTTGCATGGGAATGCGAGATCCATACCTTAAATCATTCCCGAAAGCCATTTCACACAGGTTCAAACTCACGAGATTGAAACATTCAGATGCGTTTGTTTTCTTTGGCTTCAATAATAACTTGACCTTTAAGTATGATAAACTGCAAGAGCATGCGACCTTCACCCCCACTCCAGTCCTTTCGGCATATGACCTTCACACAGCTCCAGTCTTTAGGGCATGGGACTGTCTCACAACTTCAGTCCTTTGGGCATGCGACCTTCAAACAGCTCCAGTCCTTTTGACATGTAACCTTCACACAACTCAAGTCCTTCGAGTATGTGACTCTGCACCTATTAAATTCTTTGGGTATGCAGCTTTTACATAGGCCCAATTCTTTGAGCATGCGACTATCACACATGTTCAATCACCTAGGAATGTAATGTTTGCACACATTCAATCCTGCGGTAATGTGGCTTCCAAACTATGCAAGTGTAAATGAATGATGGGTAACAGTATAAGGAGACAGGGCTCCCTGGATTCTGGGGAAGGGTCTGTGGTACAGTAATGGAGATCCCAGGCACAGTGGTATTTTACGTTTGCATAATGATGTCCCTGGCATAAGGTAGTCATCATGTTGATATTTTGGGGATGCTTGAAATAATGTTGCCCATTCCTTTCATAATGCTGGCCAAAGCAAGCACAATGGTGATTTACCAAGCTATAATAGCTACAACTTGGGGCATAATTCTGACCCTGGTGGCTGTTCTCGGCATATTGGCATCCGTCGATTTTAGTGACCCTTCCTGAAAGGTCAGAGGCACCTCCATAAGTGGCTACTCGGGTACACTATTTTCATCCTAGGCATCATTGTGGCTAACCTTGACATCATAGTGATCCTAGCATATTCGAGCATTCCTTTGCATACCTATGGTACTCTTAGCATTGCTGTGGTCTTGTCATGCATGGCATAGTGACTTCCATCCCAGGCCTATGACTGGGTCATCCTTGGCATTATATTGGTCATTCCATGCATTAAGCTGCTCATGGAATTACAGTGGCATTGCTTGTCTGGGCACACTTGGCATTAATGTGATCAACCATGGCATAGTGATGGCCATGTCAGGCATATGGTGGCTATCCTTGGCTTCCCATAAGCCTCCCTAGAATAAGCTGGGCATTATTGACACCTGGTGGCCATCCCTTCTGCATCATCTCTCGATATGCAGGCATATTCTGTCCATGTGGGGCAGTAGCACATACAAGTCCAAAATGAAAAGGTTGAGCTGATGTTGTGAAGCAATATTAATGGTTATCGATATTACAATTCGGTAGTTTAGAGACGCAAAGATATTTGCATAGAATTGCACACTTGTCTGTTGAAATAGTGTTTATGTATTAAAATCGAAAAGGTAGTAATCTGCAGCACAACGTCTGCATTTTCAGAAAATGTCCAGCTGATGTTTAAATATAAAATAACTGAATTCCCATCATACATTAAATTTAGATATTGGAGTGCTAATTCGTGTAGAGTTGTGAACATATATTGCAATGTACTAGCCAACTCACAATGTGCTAGAACTACATAGCAGCAGCAGCTTAGCATGGGCTGTCAGCGCCCGGGGCAAGGCAAGTATCCCTCTACTTTTCTTTTAAAGTTTGTCACCCCTAAGAATGCTCCTGCGCCCCTAAGAATACCCCTAAGATTTTTGTGCCCAGGGCAACCGTCCCTGTGGCTCCGCTCACGCTATGCAACTGCGTAGCAATATCCAACTGTATTTGGGAATTGCAATGTCCACTTTGCAAATACTTTATGTTTTAAGTCATAAGACAAAGTAGGAGGTAAAGTGGTATCCCCCATCTTGCCAGTTCCATAGACAGGAACCAATGAACTGTGAATGATTAAGTGGTCTCAAATGATTCATGGTTACTAACTGCAGGACCAATTACGAAGCACAAACTGTTGATAAGGAACCGCTTCCACTGTGTGAGGCTGGCAGGCTGAGGTACCATGCACCATTGCATGCTACACCTGAAGTCCCTTTCATTAAGACACATTTTTTTTTATAATGTGACCTCTGTCCCGCTAAAGAACACGCACTGTGAAGACGACTGCCGAGACAGGTGTGCTGTCCCTCACAAGCATCCATCGCTGCATTTGAAGCCCTTTGCAAAGAGTCACGGAAGAAAGACTGTGTTAGAAGGCAACCTCAGAGGGGCCCGGAGGGGGCCCTGACTGCCCTGAGACCCACCCTCGAGGTATCGTAGCCGGGCACTGGCGGGAGACTCCTCAGGGGAGGAACCTCGTATCTAGGATCGCACACTCGGCACCACACGACAGAGAGACACCACACGAGGAGTTCTTAAGAGCCAATCTTTATCAGATCGGAGTGGTAGGATCTTTATGATCAGCAAGGCAAAATATATACAAGTAGAGCGCGGGCTCGCAAAGTCTTGGAGAGGGGTTAGGAGGTAGCGGGACAGTCTTTGGGGATATGGATCAAATGCAGGAGCGTACCCGGCGCACAGCTCGCAATCCTCGAGCTGGGGGATACGCTTGTCGTCGTGGGGTCCGGCGGGACCAAGAGAGTCTGTGGGAGCCGCGAGTCACTCAGCAGGCTCGAGTACAATTTCGGAGGTCTTGCGATCTTCAGGGAGCCACGAGTCACTCAGCAGGGCTCAAGCACAAGTTCGGAGGTCTTTCGATCTTCAGGGAGCCGCGAGTCACTCAGCAGGGCTCAGGTGTTTCCAAGGCGAATCTGCCGGACAGTCCCAGAGCACCCCTTGTTATAGGGCGACTCCTCTTTGATGTCCGGAGTCTGTGCAGGCAGGGGTCTTGTCACCTGGGGGTCGCTTGTTGGGGGTTTCCTGCCATTGTTCTTTGATCCTTTCAGGGCCGGGTCGGGAGGAGTCCCAGACACCCAGCAGGCGTGGAGCCAGCCCTTGGGGAGGCCGGTGGGTCGATCGAAACCCACCTTCCCAGGGAAGCGCAGAGGTGTGATGGAAACTGCTCCTCCCTCTCTCATCCCAAGGGGAGCGCGATGTCCTCCAGCCGGAGTGGCGCCTATAGGCTAGGGTCGCGCTGGGGCCGGGCGGCCATCTGGGTGCATGAAGTGGGCACGCGGGCCCGGGATGGCCGAAGGGGGAAGGACACGGACGGGGGAAGTCCGGGTCGGGTGTTTGCGTTCTGGTGGGAAGGATCGGTTAGGCCGTGGGCTCGGGGCTGGTGTGAGGTGCAGGGGTCAGGTCTGACTATGTTACGAGGGCCGGGTCTAACACGCGTCCCCCCCAGCTGAAAGCCGGAGAGAACTACCCATCTTCTTGGGGGTTCTCTTCGCTGAGGCGGAAGAATCGGGAGAGGCCATCGGCGTTGGCGTGGTCCGTCCCAGGGCGATGTTCCACGGTGAAATCCATCCCCTGGAGGGAGATTGACCACCGCAGAAGCTTGGGGTTTTCTCTTCGCATCTGCACGAGCCATCGCAAGGGGCGATGGTCGGTTTGGACCCTGAAATGGGTGCCGAACAGGTAAGGGCGTAGTTTCTTGAGGGCCCAGACTACGGCGAATGCCTCGCGCTCGATGGTACTCCATCCCTGTTCCCGGGGCAACAGCCTTCGGCTGAGGAAGGCCACGGGCTGGTCTAGACCCTGGTCATTTACCTGGGAGAGGACTGCCCCGATGCCATGCTCGGAGGCATCAGTTTGTACCACAAACTCTTTGGAGTAGTCGGGGGCCTGGAGGACGGGGGCCGTACACATGGCCGTTTTCAGGGCATTGAACGCCTCTTGGCAGGCAGGGGACCACTGTACCTTCTTGGGCTGCTTCTTGGACGTGAGTCCCGTGAGGGGACCGACCAGGCTGCCGTAATTCCGGATGAATCTCCGGTAGTAGCCCGTGAGGCCCAGAAAGGCTCGGACCTCTGTTTGGGTAGTGGGGGGTTCCCAGGCTAGGATGGTGTCGATTTTGGGCTGCAGAGGGGCAACCTGCCCGCTTCCAACCTGGTGCCCCAGGTAGGTTACCGAACCTTGCCCAATCTGGCATTTGCTGGCTTTCACGGTGAGGCCCGCCTGGCGTAGGGCGGTTAGCACCCTCCGGAGGTGCTGGAGGTGCTCACTCCATTCGGAACTAAAAACTGCGATATCGTCGAGATATGCAGCGCTGAATTTTTCCAGCCCGGCCAGGACTCTATTTACCAGTCGCTGGAAGGTGGCCGGGGCATTTTTCATCCCGAAGGGCATCACGCGAAAGCGATAGTGCCCATCCGGGGTGGAGAAGGTGGACCGCTCCTTGGCTCCCTCTGTGAGCGCAATTTGCCAGTAGCCGCAGGTGAGATCGAAGGTGCTAAGGAACCGAGCAGCCCCGAGCCGGTCAATGAGCTCGTCGGCTCGGGGAATGGGGTGGGCATCGGCTCGGGTGACTTCATTGAGTCCCCGGTAATCCACGCAGAAGCGGAGTTCCGGGGCGACCCCGGGGGCAGCTGCTTTTGGGACCAGGACCACGGGGCTGGCCCAGGGGCTGTCTGAGGGTTCTATCACGCCTAGGGTCAACATTTTCGAGACTTCGGCTTGGATACAGGACCAGACCCGATCAGGGACTCGGTAGGCTCGGTGTCTCACTGGCGGGCTTTCCCCGGTATCCACATCATGGACACACCAGTCGGTGACCTTGGGGACCAGGGAGAAAAGGTCCGGAAACTGCCCTAGGAGCTGGCGGCAATCCTCACGTTGCTGGGGAGTGAGAGACGGGGAGAGGTTCACTCCCTCTACGGAGCCGTCCTTCTCCTTGGTGCACAGAAGATCAGGGAGCGGATCTGACTCTTCTTCGGACCCGTCGTCAGTGGCCAGTAGGAGGCTAAGCTCCGTCCGCACAAAGTGGGGCTTGAGGCGGTTCACGTGGATGACCCGGAGGGGGTCCCGGGGTGACTGGACGTCTACCAAGTACGTGACCGGGCTCTTCCGCTCAACTACTTTGAAGGGCCCGGTCCATTTATCCTGGAGAGCGCAGGGTTTCACGGGGGCCATGACCCACACCAGCTGGCCCGGCTGAAACTCGACTAGCGCGGCGTTCTGGTCATACCAGCGCTTCATCTCCTCCTGACTCGCCTCCAGGTTGGCCTCTGCCATCTCCCGGAACCTCCTAGTCTGATTTCGGAGGGTCAGGACGCAACGGAACACGTCTCGGGGGGGGGCCTCGGGGCGCCGCCTCCCACTCTTCCTTGACCAGGCTGAGGGGCCCCCTGACGGGGTGCCCGTAGAGTAACTCAAAGGGGCTGAAACCCAAGGATTTCTGGGGAACTTCTCGGTATGCGAATAGGAGGCAGGGGAGCAGGAGGTCCCACTTACGCCGGAGGGGCTCTTCCAGGCCCGCGATCATCCCTTTCAGAGTCCGGTTAAACCGCTCTACCAGGCCCTTTCCTTGGGGGTGGTACGGGGTGGTGAACTTGTAGGACACTCCGCACTGTTGCCATAAGGACTTCATGTATCGGGAGATAAAGTTGGTACCGCGATCGCTCACGACCTCGCGGGGAAAACCCATGCGGGAGAAGATCCCCATCAGCGCCCGGCCCACCACGGGGGCCGTGACGGTGCGCAGGGGGATGGCCTCAGGGTAACGGGTGGCATGGTCCACCAGGACGAGGATGAACCGGTGCCCCTGGGAAGTTGGGGGGTCCAGAGGTCCTACAATGTCGATTCAGACCCGCTCAAAAGGGGTACTGACGACAGGGAAGGGTTGAAGGGGAGCCTTGCGCTTCCCTCCACTCTTCCCACTGGCCTGGCACGTGGGACAGGACTTGCAGTGGGCGTCCACATCCGCTTTCATTCTGGGCCAGTAGAAGTGAGTCACGAGGCGACTGTATGTTTTGTCCTGACCCAAGTGACCTGCGAGGGGAACGTCGTGGGCCAAGCCCAGGAGGAGGTTTCGGAAGCGTAGGGGTACCACCAGCACCCGGCCAGACTCTAGCTCCACCGACTTCTGTTCGCTGTACAATAGTCATTCTCCCAATACACCCGGTGCGTCCCCGTCTGGTCGCCTGCGGCCTGGGCCTCTGCCTGTTTCCGGGGCACGACCAGGGAGGGACAGGTAGCCTGCTCTCGGCAGAACTCCTCTCGGGAGGGGCCCCCCTCGTGGCGCCACTGGGCTAATTCGGGCAGATCGCCTAACTCGGCGTCTGGGGTGGAGTCGGAAGGCGGGGGTTCGTCCCTGGCGATCGACTCTTCTGATGGGGGAATGTGGGGGCCCTCGGCCGGGGCTATCCCATCTTCAGGAGTCGGGGCGTCGTCGACGTCCCTCAGGGGGGTCAGTCGAGCCGCCATGGATCGAGTGGTGGTGCACACCCACTCAGGGAGGCCCAGCATCCCTAGGTGGGTCTTGCGCTCAACCTGTCCCCAGGGGGAACTTTCCAGGTCGTTCCCCAGGAGACAGTCGACGGGCTGGGAGGTTCTCACTGCGACCTTCAGTTTACCGACCACCCCTCCCCACTCGAAGGGCACCAGGGCTACCTTACATAGGCTTTCTGTGTTGTCGGCTGAAATGACTGGGCAAAATACGTTGGGGAAGACCTGGTCTTCGTGGACTAAATGGCTGAGGACACCGGTGATGCTGGCCCCGGTGTCACGGAGGGCTTCTACCTGGTGGCCATTGATCGTTACGAGTTGCCCATATTTCTTTGTGTTAGAGGGCAGGAGGCTCCCAGGGACCATCTCTCTATCCCCTAAGGAAACTAGGGCCATAGCGGCGGGTTCCCACTCCTCGGCCTCCTTAACCTCCTCCCCCAGGGCTACATTGGCTATCTGTCTAGCGGGGGGTGCTGCCTGGGTGGTGCGTGGGGCCATGGGGCATTCAGGGTCGTTGGCGTAATGCCCGGGCTTCTGGCATTGAAACAAGTGATGGTTACCCGGTGCCCCCGTCTCAGGGGGGGGGGGCCGGATACAGCTGGTGGGGGTGCCGGGAAAGGTGGAGGTTGGGACTTTGGGGGACTAGCCTGGGACTCTCTCTGCCCTCCCTGGTTTCCCCCCCATCTCTGGCGGGGTGGTCCCTGACTGGCTCGGGGGTACTCTCCTACAGGGCCCCGGGAGACCCGGGTGTTGGTCCAGCGATCCGCCTCGACAGCCAGCTTTCTCGGGTCCGTGAGCTTGCTGTCGAGCAGATGCTGGCGTAGTTCCACAAAGCAGTTGGCAGCCTGGTGTTCCCACAACATAAGGTCGGTTAGTTCTTCCAGGGTGGTTACCTTGCTGCCCTTGATCCACCCATCGAAGGCGCGGCTGAAGAAATTCACATATTCCACCCAGGTGGTACCCGGAATCTTCCTGCAGTCCCGGAACCGCTGGCGGTACATCTCCGGGGTGAGGCCGTACCTTGTGAGGAGGGCCGTTTTCATGTGTTCATAGGAGGTCTGCATGGAGGTGGGTAGGTCGAGCAGGGTGTCTCTCCCTTCGCTCAGGAATCGTCCCCATAACCCCGCCCCCCAATCCTTCTGCGGGACCCGATGGGAGGTCATGGCGACCTCGTAGGCCCGGAACCACTGCTGAATGTCATCATTTTTGTAATATTCTTTGACCACATCCTTGGGGATGTGGACCTTCTGCTCCGTTGGGGCGGCCGCCTCCCGGTTCCCCGGGGGCCGCGCTTCTTCGCTTCTTGCTTTCAGTTCTATTTCCTTCAAGCTGCGTTCATGTTCCAGTTGAAGTCTCCTTCCCTCGTGTTCTCGTTGGAGTTTCTTCTCTTCTAGTTCTCCTTGTAGTCGCAACTGTTCTACTGCTAGCTTTTTCTCGGCTAATTTCAACTCGCCCTCAATTTTGAGTTTGGCTAATTCGAGCTCGTGATGGCGACTTTTTTCTCT
The DNA here is from genome assembly GCF_964204655.1 of Triturus cristatus. Classification (NCBI taxonomy): domain Eukaryota; kingdom Metazoa; phylum Chordata; class Amphibia; order Caudata; family Salamandridae; genus Triturus; species Triturus cristatus. Next base: position 682,704,496 of record NC_140595.1, read on the forward strand.
GTCTGCGAGTTCCTCCGGGGATAGGCCCCCGTCTGGTACGAAGCCTCGCACCTGGTTGCTGCTGCGTTCTCCTTGAGAGGGTCCAGCTTCGTTGTGGGGCTCCCCCGCTCCTTCTGGGTGGGAGGCTCCAGAATCCACCCAAGCTTTCAGTGCCTTTTGCATATCTTCTTTGGTGTGGAGACCAGTGGTAGCGATTCTAAGTTCCTTACAAAATTGCTTTAGTTCTTTGTGAGTGTACTCTTCCAGTTCCACCTGGAACACGGTACTGGCGTCGTCTTCTACGAGAACCACGGTGTTTCCTTCTGCCATCTTTGTCGGTAGTGCTACAGCCGTTCACGGTATGATCTCTAGATTATGGGCCCGAATCCCGTCGCTTGCCACCAATGTTAGAAGGCGACCTCAGAGGGGCCCGGAGGGGGCCCTGACTGCCCTGAGACCCACCCTCGAGGTATCGTAGCCGGGCACTGGCGGGAGACTCCTCAGGGGAGGAACCTCGTATCTAGGATCGCACACTCGGCACCACACGACAGAGAGACACCACACGAGGAGTTCTTAAGAGCCAATCTTTATCAGATCGGAGTGGTAGGATCTTTATGATCAGCAAGGCAAAATATATACAAGTAGAGCGCGGGCTCGCAAAGTCTTGGAGAGGGGTTAGGAGGTAGCGGGACAGTCTTTGGGGATATGGATCAAATGCAGGAGCGTACCCGGCGCACAGCTCGCAATCCTCAAGCTGGGGGATACGCTTGTCGTCGTGGGGTCCGGCGGGACCAAGAGAGTCTGTGGGAGCCGCGAGTCACTCAGCAGGGCTCAAGCACAAGTTCGGAGGTCTTACGATCTTCAGGGAGCCGCGAGTCACTCAGCAGGGCTCAAGCACAAAGTCCGGAGGTCTTACGATCTTCAGGGAGCCGCGAGTCACTCAGCAGGGCTCAAGCACCAAGTCGGAGGTCTTACGATCTTCAGGGAGCCGCGAGTCACTCAGCAGGGCTCAAGCACAAAGTCGGAGGTCTTACGATCTTCAGGGAGCCGCGAGTCACTCAGCAGGGCTCAGGTGTTTCCAAGGCGAATCTGCCGGACAGTCCCAGAGCACCCCTTGTTATAGGGCGACTCCTCTTTGATGTCCGGAGTCTGTGCAGGCAGGGGTCTTGTCACCTGGGGGTTGCTTGTTGGGGGTTTCCTGCCATTGTCCTTTGATCCTTTCAGGGCCGGGTCGGGAGGAGTCCCAGACACCCAGCATGCGTGGAGCCAGCCCTCGGGGAGGCCGGCGGGTCGATCGAAACACACCTTCCCAGGGAAGCGCAGAGGTGTGATGGAAACTGCTCCTCCCTCTCTCATCCCAAGGGGAGCGCGATGTCCTCCAGCCGGAGTGGCGCCTATAGGCTAGGGTCGCGCTGGGGCCGGGCGGCCATCTTGGTGCATGAAGTGGGCACGCGGGCCCGGGATGGCCGAAGGGGGAAGGCCACGGACGGGGGAAGTCCGGGTCGGGTGTGTGTGTTCTGGTGGGAAGGATCGGCTAGGCCATGGGCTCGGGGCTGGTGTGAGGTGCAGGGGTCAGGTCTGACTACGTTACGAGGGCCGGGTCTAACAGACTGCCTTTCAAACATTGGTGAGGCGGGATTTCTACAAATCTGTTTCAACAGCCTTTTGCGCTGTGCTGCATTTAAAGATCCAGAAAAGTACAAACACCTATTGGCATTGCCACACCTTTGCCAGTTTGTTCTGTGCAAGTGCCGGGCAAAAACAGAGCTGAGACTCACCCATAGTGTACACACGGAGAGTAGTCTCTTGACGATTAAGTTACGAGAAAACGTTCTGTATGCTTCTGCGATTTCATTCCTATTTTAACGGATTAATCTAGTCAATATCGAATAAACTGATACTCAATCCAGTGTCTATCATTCCTAATAGCAGATGGCAAAGGAAGGGTCTGTAACTTTCCATATTACCTAAATAGGATGGAGTGACTCCATGGCCAAGCTCCATATGCATTACATTGGATGCACTGGAGTTTTATTACCTGTAAGGAATGTTGCCAAGAATGACCTCCTTAAGTGGTACTGAGTGCAATGAGAACGCTAACAAAGGTAGCTATTTTTACAGCTATACAGCCACAATGTGGCCTCATAACAGAGATGTATTAAAAGACACATACTGATAGGAGCGAAGCTGTATGGGGTCTCACCATTGGCCACTGGTCATCATTTTGGTCTTGGTTAATTACCATCTTGCTTATTTTCAACAGCAAGAATCATTTAATGCTCTTTGTAGCTCAACCAATGTTTGACATAGTAACATATTATCACAGACATATATATGGAAGAAGTGGAATTATTGTCTTTCGAACCTTGGAAGGAAAAGAGTTGGCTTCGGGACAAATCAGTATAAAACAATGATTTCAGATAAAGGCCTGAAGGAATCCACCAGTCACATAACAAGACGCAAAGTGTCATGCCAAGAGAATCAATGATGTGATGATGTCATTACATTGGTGCCAGAGGGCACTTGCTACCCTGGCTCTCATTTTGAGACTCATGCATTTGGTCATCTCTGACCACGTACATTTTTATGACTATCATCTCAATTGCTGTCTGAGACCAAAGTCTGTAAGAATGGTGCAACCTCATAAATGTAGCGCTAACTGAATCTGTAAGATCTGCGCAATCCAAGTGGCCGCTCGTACGTTTGAGTCTGAGACCTGATGGCCCTGAGTGAGCGATTTCTCCCAATGGGAGGAATGGGAAAGAAGACTTGGAAAAATGTGCTATATCCAACTTGAAAAAAAATCATACAGTGCCTTGTCATATTATATACATTGATTACTTGAACTGCTTGTAAAATCAATAGCTTTTTAACTCTTTTTATGGAAATTGTACTGAAAAATCCACCACTGTGTCGTATGTTTTCTAAGGGGGGGAGGGAGGGGGGCTGTCTGGCTCACCTTGTAAGTATGAGTATGACACTGTTTCAGAAGGGCACTGTTAGGGCTGCCTAGAAAGTCTGCAGCTTTTTAGCAGTTTATTGCCATATGCTACAGTGAAATGTACAATGTAGTCATGTTTGTTGCTAAATGTTTTCAGGGGGAGAACCCCTCCCTAAAAGCTTCCTAAGGAGAGAGCAAATCGGCTCTGTTATTTTTTATTGGGGGGGGGGGGGCGGGAGGCTCTGTGCACACTTTTATCTTCAAAGGATATCGCCAGCCCCCGATATTGAAGGTGGGTTTCATTAGGGAGCTCTGTGCGCCTGACTTCCCTCGGAGCGCCCGCTGTCCTGTGACCGCCATCACAAGTCTGGGATCATATGCTCGTCAGGCTGACGGGATACATTCATTCCCAGACGTGTCCTGAAAGCCAAGGCAAGGTCCTCTGTTCTGCATCTGATCCCTGCTGTGGGAGGCATGGGACATGGGAAGATGCAGAGACGGAAAGATGCAGATCGTGGAAGATACAGACAGGGGCCGATAAAGAAGGGGGATGACTCAAACTGAAGACGATACAAACTGAGGAAGATACAGGCAGGTTAAACAGGGCCGGCTTTAGCGCTGGTGGCGCCCAGTGCGACAATCTTTTTTAGCGCCCCCCTCTGCACCCCCAAGACCTTCTCCTCCGATTCCCTGACTAACACCCGGCAAAAGGACCCCTCATCTCTTCATAACCACTCTCTCCCATACTTTTCATTGTTTTTAACTCGCTGGTAAAGGCTGGCTTTACTAATCCACTCTGCTATCCACATAAAAGACGGATCTGTTCTTTGCAGCAGACATATTAACCCTCTGCACTACTATATGGCGAATTAAACCTGTCACTAGACAAAACTCCATCTCTCTCTCTCTCTCTAGCAGGAACATTAATCACAAGAGTTATCTGGACATTTTTATTGGTGCCTGAAATCTGGATGCACAAGGAACTCTGTATCAGCTGCTTTTAAATAGTAAGTTATTGCTAAACACAGCTCCCCCACCTGAGATCAGTACCTGCTCCCCCGGTAGGGGGAAGACACCGGCAGGGGGAAGACACCGGCAGGAACAGACGGGACACTGAGAGAAACTGACTCAAGGAGACAAAGACAGGTAGACAAGGATGTAAAGAGACACAGGACCTCATAGGCAAGGGGAGCTATGACGAGGGCCGGGTGAGACATAATCACTTGCAGGCTGACATGAGGAGAAACAGACCCAGGAAGACAGGGAGACTTTGGGAAACCAACACAGGCAGACAGTGAACAGGTAGACAAGGGTACAAGGTGACAATCCTTTTTGTGACTTAAAGTTTAGAATGTACCGCACATTCTTCTACCTTGAAGTGAGGAGCCTAAAGGCCAATGTGAGAAAAAGTTTGATAACTGTATTATTTTTAAGTCTAGATTTTGACAGCATGGTTGCCAACAAGATTAATTGTTTACAATACACTTCGAGTGGGCCTTATGCAAGTCTCTTTCTAACATTGCCCTTCTTTGACAGCTTTTTTTCAGCTATTGGTTTCAGACTGTGTCAATTACGACCTGCTATTGGCTGTTTGGGTGCTTCCTTCTACCTCTCGTCTAGCCCTTGTAGAGAACTGCGGGGGCGACTATGTAAAAACAGGAGCATGCTAAGTGCACTCCTTCTGACTCCCCCCCCCCCGCCCCCCCCCCCCCCGCGTGTCTTGCTTCAGCGTGCTAATGCAGCCTGCGTCAGCACATCAAACTCAGACCTATTTGCTTTGACAATGCTTTTGTTTTTATTCTTCTCACACTGAGAAGTCACAGCATCCTGACAAAATGTCTGCAGTGAAATTAAAATGGGCCTTGTCCTATTGTTAGTAGCGCAGTGAGACATTGCTAGTTCTACAAATATTGGGGTGTGACATTACCGAACAATTGCCAAGCAAGGTTGTCTCAAACGTTTATTTTTGCTCTTTCATTTGTAGGCGTGAAGTATGCGCCACCACCCACCCTTTTGTTACACTCCACATAACGTAGGCTAAGTGCAGGAGGCAGCTGAACGAATTCATAAATGAGTAAAGGCTTGACAACGACCAGTATGACAAGGTGACTTAAGGAGTCACCAGTGACACGTTACCGGCAGCTCAGGAGTTTGAGCCTGGCAGGACCAGCTTAGCCTTTCATTCTCTTGGAGGTGGAATAAATTAACTGTTAATTGGTTAATATTAATGTTTTTCATTTTACACGGAGTAAAAATGCAGCCTTAAATGCTGCATAAGCAAAAAAATATAGTAAAAAGAGCACCACAAACGATATACTCGTGTTTAAGAGTTAACCTCAAAAGGCCTTCGGCAAATGTAGTGGAAAATACTGCACATCTAAGAACATTAAGGCCGGAATATTGACAAAACTTGGTAGGACCTGAAGGCTAATTTACAAGCGAGTCCGGAGGCCCTCTTCCGAAGAATTTGGGGGCACTCTATGCAAATGGAGCGTTTGCACACATAGTAGCTCCTTAACATAGTCTAAAAATTAGAACTTAACTTTGCAGGTCAACACCGACATTGTGTGGTGGTGATGCTGTCAATAGATAGGGCCACCAGCTTGCGGGCTTAGTAGGTATGGGGGGGGGGTGTAGAATGTGTGAGAGAGTGAGTGTGAGTGTGAGTGTGTGTGTGTGTGTGTGTGTGTGTGTGTTTTTGAATGAGTGTGACAGCAAAGTTGCGAGAGTGAGCGAGTGGGTTTGTCCGTGTTGTGTGATTGTGTGTGTAAGAGAGCGTGTCAGTCAGTTTGGGTGCTTTGGTAATGGGTATATAGGATGGGCCCAGCCATTGATTTAACCTAATTTCTAGGGTGTTTCTATTATTAATGAAACCGGGCAGGATCATTTATTCTTGTTACCAACTCCAGGCAGCAAGAGAGGTAAGCAGCAAGGCAGCATCTTTCAAGTAAGTGTTCCCCTGTAATTGGCACCCAGGGAGGGTCCGTGCACACACTGTTCAATGTGTTCTGGAACCCATGTTAATAGTGCCCTTGGTCACTAGGCTTTGGATGCACAGTGGCACATTGCTAAGTTAATGGGGGTAAAAGGGGAGATAGGGCCGATGTTTTCTATTACTAGGAAGTCCACAGTTATTTTTCGAGAGTGGTGTTTGAAAGACCAAAGCTTGTTCTGGGGGCAGGCCACTGTGAATGAAATTATTTTTAAGGACAAAAAAAGGGTATCCATCTCAGTTTCTCTAGAATTTGATTATGATGGTTGATGAAGAGGTGAGTGATGGTAGTCGTCTCTAATGGTTGCGGAGGAAAATGGTGTGGCGGTATTTTACAATGATGTGGGGGTGAAGGATGTGGGGAAGGTGGTATGGGGACTGAGTTGGTAGTAAAGGAAACTCTGGTGGTGGAGGAAGTGGTAAAGGGGAAGGGAAAGGTTGAGGAGGACGTGGAGGTGGATTCAGGTCTGTTTGGTAGTCTGTGGGTGTGTGCAACTGTCACACTTGGTGCAAATGCATGGCTGTCCATGCTCTTTTCATGTCTCTGCACACCACCGGGGAACCTCTTAGTCACTCACACAGTGACGAAGTTCTAGTTCCCTATAATCATGGTTGGCCACCATGCTTGGGGTAAGAGGAGAAAAGGGGGTGGGTTTTTAGAACTTCATTGTTCTGGCACATCTGAGAGAATTTAACAAATGGGTGGAAAAACGGAACATTTCACCCCCGAGATCACAATCTAGAAAATTAGCATAATTCAAACACAGCTGATAGGCAACCACCTCAGCAGCAGATTCACATAAGTGATTACCAGCTGTCATCAACTGAAGTGAGTTTTGATCGCCACCGAACACCACCTTTATGTTCATGGTGAGTGAAAAGGATCTGACCAAAGACAAGTTAAAAAGCAGTCAAATCGAAAAAGGAAACTCCAAATGGGTTTAAGCTCCAGGTAATCAGGCAAGCAGCGAATTGTTCACTGTTGCATCACTTGTCCTGCCTGATAAGCAGCTGTATCAGAGGGCAAGGTTCATACAGAAAATAACTATAATTCCTTGACAACTAAGGAAGGGAGATACAAAGTCGTCAGACCCAAGCCAATGCATGCTTGTGTTCATTTCTTGTCACCAATGACGAGGCTAAATCAAGTCACTTTATTTTGCGCAATGATTTGGGAAAAGCAACAACCAGGGTGGTGCAGCCGCACTGGGCGCTTACCTAGAGAACAGGCACTGTGTTTAGCAATAATTTAAGATTTAAAAGCACCTGCTGCGGAGCACCTTGTGCATCCAGCTTTCAGGCAGCAATAAAAATGTCAAGATAACTCATGCTGAATGTTCCTGCTAGAGAGAGAGAGAGATAGGAGTTTTGTCTGGTGGCAGTTCTGACACGTCATAAAGTAAAGCAGAGGGTTAGTATGCCTGCTGAACAGAACAGATCTGTATTGAAAGTGAATAGCTGGGTGAATTAGTAAAGACAGTGCTTTAAAACAAAATAAATGTATGTGAAAGAGGGGCTATGGAGAGATGAGGGGCTGTTTTGCAGGGTAGTAGTGTGGAAATCCGAGGAGGAGGTCATGGGAGGGGGAGCGCCAAAAAAGAGTGTCGTGTCAGGTGCCACCAGAGCTACAGCTGGCCCTGGCAAGAATCCACATGCAAATGTCACCCCTGCCAAAAGAGGGTTAAGGAACAAAATTTACAGAGACAAAATGCTTTATGCCGCAACATAATTGGAGCGCACCTCCAAACCTCAAAAGTCTGGAAAAGCATGCTGAACTGCAATCAAGCCACTGAGTAGCTACTTACTGGTCTTGCCACAGAGCACTGTGGGGGGCTAGTAACAAGTATGGAAGCCAGTGGTGTAACAAAACTGGTGCCCCCTCCCTCACCCCTAGCAAAGTACATGGATGGGCCTCACCACCACGGTCCCAGCCAAGAGCTCTCAGGGTAGGGGCCTGCTGCCAGTGCATTGTGCAGCATAGGGCCCTATGGAGTTCAGGGACCCCAAGCACCGTGGGGGCTAATGTTCCGCCACTGGTGGAAGCTCAATATAAATACTGCAATGCACAGGTTGGAAATGGATCACTTTCCATCAGAGGCACCTAATCAGTTCGGATTTTCTTTAGGCATGGGAAAAAAATTGTTTAGGCTGGTGTAATTTGACTTTGTTTGCAGCGTTTCATGTTACGATTGTTGGGCGAAATACCTAAAATTGGCACCGGGCATTTCCCCGGTTTGCCGGATGCCTGTTTTGTGCCCGAGGGGGCCAGTTTTGTCACTGTGGGCTGGTTTTGCAACGGTGCTGCAATATCGGCCCCCTGTAACAAAAGCGGGATAAGTGCTTCTTGCTACCACTCCCCACTCCACTCCTCCCCCCCCCCCCATCCCCTGCCTCCACGGCCGGTCGCGCAGCTTTTTGCCAGGGATGGTTGCTGTTCCCAGTCTGGCCATCACGTTAATGGGATCGCATTTAGGTAAAAATCCTATATTTCAGTGAAAGAACATGAATGAACCAAACGTGATCAGCTATTGCTTATTTAATGTCCAATTTTGTTATCTTTTTAGTGCAAGAAATGCCCTTGCTTTAAAATAGAATACAAAAGAAAAATGTGCAAAATTCCAGACCAGCACTTCGCGTGATAACCTGTAATTACTTGCAATTTTTAGGCATTCCGAGTAATCTCCATAAAGGAAATAACAAAAGTTTCACTCGTCTAGTCTTTCAGCCAACAACAGCAGAACCACACTCACCCTCAGAAGCTCTTACTTGTGATTGCAAATGTAAAACTCCACGTTACTGCTGAAAAGGTGCTGATGACGTCACGGGGTTAGCTGGCAACCATGGATTTCGCCTCACATCAATATTAGTTGACGGGTCGGCTCACTCGTAAAATGGGCGTGATGGCCTCACAAAAATAGGGTGGGGCCATGGCAGAAAGAGTGGTCCTCCTCGTGCTCAGTGCAATACAACATGAGAGAGCCGCCTGCATGGTTGCCATGCCGCCGCCGCAGCAGCGTTCAGCTTTGCAAGCAATGATCCAAAAGGCCGGCTACTTCAGATTTATTTTTAGGCCCAACTCAAGAGCCTTCCAGTGAAAAACACAACCTGCACCCATATAAGGCCGGGGAGTAATCAGACGCGCGTGGGTAACATTCTGTGTAAAAGCAATAAAGCCTTCGAGGGCGACAGGAGGGAAACCACTTCCTGCGCAAACTTGGACGAATACACCCAGGAGCTCTTAATCAAACAATAAATCTATGTACCATTCAGACGACAGGGGGCTGTCTCTCTGCATGCCCCGGGGCAAGTGCTGCGCGCAGGCCGGTGTGGCATGGAGCCGATGCAGCGTGTGGAATCTGCAAACTGCTGTTTACATGGCGACAGCGCACAACACGCTATTTTAAGAGGGGCCCGTGGATTCGGAATGAGCCGCGGCCTCCACCTGGCCCGCCTTACGCAACCCATGTCCTAAAATGCTCTTAGGAGCCCACGAGGGTGCCTCGAGGAACTAGCCACAAGAGCACGGCGGTATCTTTCAATAGAAGCACCGGCATATTTTTGTTACAAAAAAATAAATTAAAAAAGACCTCAACTCCTTTGGCAAGCATTTTGCACGGGCAAATGCTTTCCGCCCAGAGGGCACGCGCAGGCCTTCCTGGCATTGGCCTCTTCCCAGACTTAGTGTGAAAACGTCCTGTGCAAGTGCCGCGTGTGGCAAGCACGCTCGCAGCATTCAAGGTCTCGACCCACCGAGCTGACTTACGACAAGCCATGACGGGGCAAAAAAGACGCATGGCAAGCAAGGACAGAGGAGTACGTTAAAAAGTAGAACCCCAAAATAACCAAACATATGAAAAGCAATTCAAGAAAAGGACGGTAAAAGGAGTACCCAAACAAATACCCAGACATTGGGCAAGCAATGATTCCGTGCACAGCGGCTCTTGCCGGCTCGCCCTTGCTTTTTCGGCGCTCGCGCGACTGTTTAGGAAATTATCACTTTTTAGGTATCCGTGCCAAGAAGCCACCACACGGGTGGCATACACTGTGCTTTACAAATTAATAAATGAGATTAAACCAAATCACATTGCAAAACCCCCTCAAATACCCAGGCAGATGAAAAGCAGTGAAAGGTGTGAGCAACGGGGGCAAGCAAATCAACGAAAAGAAGGCGCATGATCATTGAAAGGTGTGAACATTTTACACTAGCACACTGCGAGGATTGAACCACAATAAAATACATAAACACCCCTATGAAGCCGGTGTCATTGTAAGACAAACAATAACCAAAGCGAAAAAAATATGAAGCACTCCAAAATGAATACACTGGCACATGAATAGCAGTGTAAGTAGTCACTCGCGACAGGTTTAAATCACTACAAACACAAATGTCAATGTCAAGCAATGAAAGGGGTGGGTAATACGTATGGAATGCACACAAAGGACTTACCAGAAATGCAGATTAATTTAAGCATTGCCAACCATCAGTGTGCTGCTCTCTATGTAGTTGCACTATCTAAAATTGGGCTGTACTGAGTTGCAGCCTTGCGTCGCTAACTTATCATGCATTTTACGTCTGGCCAATTGGTAGCTGGTCATTTTGAGGTGGGCAACTTGCTTTGAAAAATTGGTGATTACTTCAAGTGGTGTGGTGACAGATTCCCTGGCTGCCAATATTTTGTCCAAACATTTCATGCCCACATCTAAAAGAGCTGTTCCCATATGACGTATCTATGATGTATTTATCACAACATCACCCACTCCGGAACAATGTCAGTAATAATCTGCGGGTTGCATCAGGGCTGGACTATGTAAATGGGGAAACATCGTTTACATCACGGTGTTTACACCACAATACCTTTACAATGCGGGTATTACAACGCAAGTCATTACAATGACTTGCGCAGGATGGCGCTCTAACCTAAGGAATAGTATGGTTTACTATTCCAACACCTTCCCTACTGTACATAGACTGGACTTGAAATAGTAAATCATACTATTCCTAAGTCTAGTGCCCTCCAGCGCAAGTCGGTGTAACAACTTGCGTTGTAATGCCTGCGTTGTAAAGGCATCGCTGTGTAAACACCGCGATGTAACGTCATATATTCATGTCAATGGACTCTACTTGGCAAACCATGCCCATCTGTTGAGGTGACAGCAGTACCACCAGCTCACGCTAGTCTTTACACACAGAGAATACATCTCACCTTAAGAGTTTTTAGGTCTCGCCTACGCAGCGCGCATGCGCTGCTTAGGGGGGACCTCTTGTAATCGATCCGCATTTTCCCCCAAAATCGTGCATGCATTGCATTGCTTTCAATGGCAACGCGTGCACGTTTGGCGATTCCCTTGCGGGAGCGAGCTTTGGCAGATGGTTCCTGCTCGCTCCCGCAAGGGAAACAGGTGCAGCCCCTCTCCTCTCTCCCCTCTCCCTGCTGCCTCCTACTCGTCATACTTTTTTTTATTTTTTTTTTTACTTTTAGTGCGAGGCGCGCATGCTTGTTTCGTTCTGCCATCTCCTTGCAACTCACTCTCTTTCCAGACTCAAAAAGTGTCCCCTTTTAGTTTTGAAACCCCACGGGATCTTTGTTTGCTTTATTTTTCGCTTGCAAAAAAATAAATGTTCTCCGAAAACTTGAAGTGACTGGGGGGTGTTAACTGACCATTCAAGCCATCTTGGCTCAACTTTGAGTGAGTGACCTTTTTACTTGAACCCACAGGGGAGGGTTTTTGCCAAAAAACGGGTGGTAAATCTAACTTTGTACGACTCTCACTAGAGCAGCAGGGCTTGCCAGCACTGCCGGTTTATTTGTTATGATTTCATGGCGCTGCTGGCACTGAATGAAAATCCTGGCTCTTCCCCTCCAGTGGGCACCGCGAATAAACATGTGAACAAACAGGGACAAATGCAATTGTGCTCTAACATTTTCACTGATGGATTGATGCAATAAATGTGTTTCTGTTCCAAACATTTAATGCACATCTTGTTGTTTTTAATACGGGTTGATTGTTGTAAACTGTTATACAAAATTGGCATTCTGATGCAATCTGTACTGAATCAAATTATTGCATTCATATATGTTCATGTCCAGTCCTTGCTACAGGTGTCAATTTAAATGCAAGCAGCCTCCCTATAAAGCACTCGCATGCCTTTGTGCCACATTCGCACAAAAAAAAACTGCAAAAGAAAGTCACTAAGGTATATTATCCTTATACATCGGTGGCTGCAGCTTAGGCTGCCCACAAGTACTCGGCCCACATAGTGTTCAACAGTGTTCAATAGTGCAATATCACATGTCAGCAATTCCATCCCCAGAACTTGAAGTAGCCTTTCCAGGCGCTGCATACCTTTGTACTTTCAATCCTTCATCTTCTGCTCATGCCTTGCTGATACACATAAATGTAAGCATTACTTCCACTAGCACCCACATCACAAAAAGGACATATACTGTATGTGGTCGGCCAGCCTACCTCAATCAGGTTCATAAATACACATCACAGCACCTTAATTCAACTATGATATCTCGTGACAAACTCTTGGAATTCAACTCACATTATTATCCCTTATTCACCTCTTTAGTCCTTAACACAGGCATGGAACATCACCTGTTCACAATCTCATTGAATAATTCCCAATTTCTGCAAATGGAGAAAGTCGCAAACACCTTATTGAATACAAGCTACCCTCTCATATTTTACTATACTGCTCACTCCTCTGACTACTTATAAGCCCTTATTACCTTATAATGCTTGGGCTCTCAAAACACCAGCACCGGAGCAGCACCACCACCTCAGCATCACTCAGCACCATCTTAGAATCACTCAGCATCACCTCCGCACCAGCAAACCACCACCTCAGCATCACTCAGCACCACCTCAGTATTGCCCTCTAAATCTAGTATCTGTTGATTCTCCCCTAGTGTCCGTCCGCTGCTCGTGTCATAATTCAGTTACTATTTCCCAACAATCACCCTCCTGTTGTTTATGTACCCCCGCTACCCAATCAACAAAAAACCTACAACAAACAAAGCATTAAAACAGGCAACAAGCAGTTGCAGGCATTGCAAGGACAAATTAACCTAGGAGACATTTATGTAAATTCTATTTTTATTAGGGTCGTTCAGTTGTACAAAATGTCTTCTTGGTTATATTTAAGGTAACAAAAATGCTGATAACACTTTTTTATTATAACTTCTCAGCATGCTGCACAGCAGCCACAATGCTCTACCACATAGGGTAAAGAGATTGGCAAATCCAATAGCTCTGGCTAAACACTTTAATGGCCCCAAAGGCGACACCTATTGGCTATGCCAATGCTTGTTTTTACTTGTTTCAGTCTAATTCAAAGCTTTCCATCTGGCTCACCAACTTTCTTTGTACTAGGCACTTCGTTCCTGATTGACAGGCCGAGCACTGCGGCCTGACAGTTCCCCGCAGATAATGGCCCTTCACTACCACAAGTATGGCTGTCAAGATCAGATCTACTGTATGTCAACAGATATTTAGTCATTGTTATGTGAAGTTTCCACTCAGGACTGTTTGACCAAAATCAGCCTGCCCAAGTAAACTTCAAATTATTTAGTTATGACTCGCTGTCTGTGATCTGGTATGATGGTAGTGACACTGCTTTGTGATTTTTATATTCTATGTATTTCACTTACTTTTACTGCTATGTTCTTAAGTTTTATTTTAATCAAAATTAAGCAATCAGCGATTGGTTGACACAGCAACATACAGGTGAGCCGAATGTGTTTGATAGAACCATCCATCGTCTGCTATATACCACCCACTGCTATTTGTGAAATGGAATGAGAATATAAACAATTTGTTCTAAGTGTATATAGTGCTTAATGCTGGTAGGTTGCGTTGGCAAGTCTGCAATGCCTTTTTACTTATTTTTCTTGCTAATATACACAATAGCAATACCATTTTTAGAAGCACTAAAGAGTAAAATAAAATGCCACCATCAAAAAGTTGGTGCTTATGTTTGCAAACAAACCGTTTAAAAACGATGCATTATAAAAATTAGTAAAAGAAATATGAAAGACAGAAGTGAAAGCATACATTCGCCATCCTTGGCACTGAAATAGGACACATTTTTGTAGGAAGTTCACATGCGCACAAGCAAAGTATGGTCACTCACAGCACATGAAGTGGGCTGATCAATTGGCCCATGCTGTAGTGAATAGCACTATAAACACACCAGTAAACGAAGAGGGTTGACCCAAAGCCCTTTATATCTATATGTACACACTCACACTTTAAATTCATAACAATAATGTACTTTAACTGTGTTTTAAGTGAGTCTGCAAGATTTTTTTTCAAACCCGTTAATGTGTTATAACTAAAGCTAACCAGAACTTCACTTTAACCTTTTTTAAGTCAACATATATATATATATATATATTAATGTCATGGAAGTGGAAATAAATGTGGCCCAATAATCCACATAATTTGGTGCAACTATGCTAATAAATGCACCTTCACAAATTAATTACTATATTACAAATGCAAAATTGCAGTTTTTTACCACAGTAAAGTGGACATGACATAAGAAAACGACTGTTTACTGCCTCACGCACTGGACATTACAATTACTGAACAGTTAGAAATAATTCTCTTAATTATCACAATGCCTCTATATTGTTATTTTACATTATTGCACAATTTGATTCCCTTGTATCCATCCATGCGTTGGTCAAATATCCTTTTTAAAACAAACATGAAAAATGCAGGAAATGGCCTTTACAACTGGGGCTGAGCCACATGCCCCATTCCCCGCAAGTGGAACCCTGCTTGCCTTAACCACGCATATGCCTTAACCAAGATTATGCAGGCTAAGGCAGTACTCGGTCTAGATGTATGGATGGGCGGGCACAGGAAGAGAAAGGATTGGGAGTGGACGTAGTCTGGTAAATGGGGCTGCGGCTGGGTTTTGGGGTGGGGGTAGTATTTAGTGATGGGGGGTTGGGGTGGGGTCGTTTTCTGGATGCGGGGGTCCGTTTGTAGGTCTCATGGCGCGGCACAGGGGTAGGGACAGTTTTCAGGGTTGGGGCCAGTTTTAGGGCTCAAGGGCGGGTCTGGGGCCAGGGTAATTTTAAGTACGTGAGCTGGGTTTTAGGGCTCAGGGCAGAGGGTCTGGTGTGTGATCTTTACCACACATGCCTTTACCAAACATGCCTTTACCAACAAATTGCATGCTAAAGGCATGCATGGTATAGAAATACATTGTTAAGACGTATTAGTTGTTCAGGCCATGTTGTAGGCCTCTGCGTGGTTTAGCAATGAGTGCCTCTGTCATACAACTGAAAAATGCCATTATATAAAAACATATATGCTGGTGTGCAGCATATAATGTGCGGTTTATTACAATTGTTGAACAACGGGATGGATATCATGATCTACTCTTTACCTCTCATGATTCATGGCCCCACACTCAACAATGTTAATGAATACAGTATTACACTCTGTGCAGCTAATCATATATGTATGTTTTTATATAATTTCTTGGGAAAACATGAGACAAGCTGTTAAAGCACTACCTAGGCTAGACCTAAAAATCTGATCCAGTTTGCTGGAATTCCTCTCCAGGCCCATCATCAGTACCTAAAACCATGGCCTAAAAAGCTACAATCTGCCAGAAGGCATTTGTCTAGAGATAGTGAATCTGTGCTCTCATTCTAAGAACAGCATTAGCAAACAATTGTAGAAAATTAATTTTATAAACGTGGTAGAAACTGAAGACACATGCCCATCACCTACAGAAAAGTGCCTTTTATTGAGAGGTGGTAGCAGGAAAAGAATAGTGGGGTGATCAGGGTGGAGGACTATTCTCTTCTGGGATTGTTAGGACGTGGGGCAGCTAGAAGTCTTGAGTGAGATGGCCATTCAGTCAAAAGCTGGTATCAGAAACTAGGACTGGTCAAGAGTGGCTAACCGCTAAAAGACATCTGGAGGGGCGTGCTGTGTGGTGCAGTGATGAAGCATGAGAAGAAGACAGTGAAATAGTTCAGTTTGCTCTGGACTATGGAAAACATCAGAAACTCCGGTGAGCTGAATGAAAGAGGGGAACCAGATCTTTCAAGTAATAAGCGGGTAAAAGTAAACAGAGGTGACGCAAGGGATTGCATATGCAACTCTTTAATAAAGATTTTGATGATCCTAGCAGAAGTTAACTGGGTTAAGGGGCTACAGAGGAATAAGACAAGAAAGGGCAGTGACCTGGAAGCAGTGGATGTACAGAAGAAGGTAACCTCAGTTTTACTTGTGTTCTACATTTGACATCACAGGACCTTCCAGTGGAAATCAGCTTGAAGGAAGGGCCAAAGGAAGCAAAGAAAAGTAATCTGCAAACAGGTGACAGATGTCCCTAAAAGAGGAGAGATGTTTCCTAAGGGAGGTCAGGATTCTGACTAAGGGTGATGAGCCAAAATGGAGACAGTAACTCCTAGAGTGCCAGCATTACAATAACTTGTTTATATATAGTGCTTCTTACTGTACTTCCAAGTGCTGTAAATACCAGCTATGACTTCATGTTCTCAGTTTAGCTACCATGGTAGGATAAAAGGCTGATTGGGCAGTGCCAAATTTGGAACTAGAGATCAGCAGA
Source organism: Triturus cristatus (assembly GCF_964204655.1). Lineage (NCBI taxonomy): Eukaryota > Metazoa > Chordata > Amphibia > Caudata > Salamandridae > Triturus > Triturus cristatus. The sequence goes on from NC_140595.1 coordinate 682,721,014, forward strand.
TTACAGCAGGTGCAACTGGCGCACTTGAAATCATTGGTTGAACATGAGAGCCACACAGAAATCGGAGTTGAAGTATTGGAACACACACATATATATATATATATATATATATATATATATATATATACACACATATATATAAAATAGGCCGCAGAGGGGAAGATGGCGACATGGGAGCAAGCTGAAAGGGATAAAAACAGGTCTTTGGAAGCATGGAGCAAAGTCCTCGAGTACATTTAAATTTGGATGTCTCAGCAATGCCTGGAGTTTAGCCCACTTCCGTATGTCTTACCTTCAAACATGGCTTAGTTCACTTATATACTAAACTGTACCCATTTAATTGAGGAGTCAGCCAAATCTACAAGCTTCTACCTCAAAAAGAATCCCAAACTACAAACCCAAAAAAAATGTGATGGCAAAATGTGCTCATTTTCAGGTAATCAGAGATGTTATCACTTTTTACAGATTGTGAGCTTGTAATCCAATCCCTTGTACTGCTGAGACGGGATTATGTAAACTCATCTCTATGGAATTCCCATACAACACAGCTCTCGTAAGCGTCCACCAGACTAAGGTTTGACAGCCTCTCAGCTTTTCTGGTTTCTTAGAAGGGAGCCCCCACAGGAGTGAGGAACATATTTAAACTAGGAATCCTCAACTAGCTCACCCATAAATGGACAACATTTTACTTGAAGCACCAGAATTTAATTAGGAGAAAATCCCTCAAACAGTCATTCTCTCGAAGTGACCCTAGTGTGTGGAAGTCCATCCGAGTGGACATTAGGACAATTGCACCCTATCGTACTTTAAAAAAAAAAAAAAGAGATGAGAAACCTGCTCTTTCAGCATAATTTCTAACTATAAAAGACCTCCTTCTCTGACATAATGTCTGAAAAAGGTACTATTTTAAGAATGTTTTGACCCTCATGCGTACTATTCTCCCTGGCTTCCATATTCACTCGAACACTAAGATTGTCCATTATTATATTGTTTTTATTCTATATTAGAACACCATTCTTGTATTGGTATATACACTGCCTTATGTACATTGCTCGGCTACTCTTGGAGTCTTGCCTGCATCACATAATGTTAATATATAGGTGCAAAGAGATTGGTCAAAGAGTTATAAGAGGTGACGGGCTGTAAACAAAGTGGGGATATATTTTTGCGGGGAGCACAGGTGTCAAACGTGGCACACAATGGCTTGCAAGCACAGGATGTGTGATGGTCAGTTCAGAAGTTGAGGAGAAAGGTGAAGAGGATTGGCTGAATATCAATAGCAGAGAAAGCAGAACTTGGACAACATGAGGAAAGGGGTGAGTAACAGGAAAGACCGGCTATTACAGAATACAGGAAGGGCCTCAGGACACATCAGGTTGTACCAGACATGGCAATAGGAAAGACCAGGTGTTACATATAAAATGGAAGAGGAGGCCATGTATTATGAAAAGATTTGGGTAAAGGAAAGCCTGTGTATTACTTAATTACTGGGGTGACGGAAGAGACCAGAGATTACAAGAAATACAAAGTGGACGAAGACTCTGCAAATTGGGAGATGAGGACAAAAGTGATTATCTATTATAGGATTCGGGAAAGGGGGCAGCAGAATAGAACGTGTATTTCAAGTGGAGGGGTCCGATATACCAGGAAGTATAAACTAGACTGAGGGAGAACTGAAGAGTTACAAAATAAGGAGGGGGGAGAAGAAACTAGATATAACCAGAGAAGGGCAGCTGGGGGCAGGAAAGGACAGGTATTGTAAGAGTGGGAGCCAAAGAAACCATATATTAAAATAAAACAGGACATAACAGCAGGGACCAGGTAAGAAAAATGTTGCGCTGGAGAGATGATCGAGGTAGGGATTCTGGAGAGATGTAAATGTGCTGGAAAGAGGACTTGTGGAGATGTGCTGGAGAGATGCAATGAGTATTGACAGGATGAAATGTGTTATGCTGGGGTGGTGTCAGTTGCTTCACCAATGACAGATTTTTCACATTTTCATACTGCTAATTAGCACAATTATGAAATAATTGTAAATTACAGATGATCTCTTGCTGGAAATTAGATACATGAAATGGAAGCCAGATCAAAGGAAATGATCCCGTGGCTTTCGAGGCAGATCACATAATGAGAAATTATATAAACGAGGGACATTTGAGCACTGTGATCAGCCTTCGCTTTGGTAACATCTCTGCTTCTCTCTGGCCACTCTACATCACTCGAGTACTGTTTCCCCTCCTGGATATTCTTCTAGCCTCACACCTTTCTCTATTCTCACATTTTAAGGACCAGCATCACTATCCGCAGTGTAGGCCGCCCATTGTTAGTGATTCATGGAACATTATGCTTGCTGTTGGACTTGGCCCTTCTGGCAGGTTCACCCCCGAGACTTTTTGCTTTTTATTGGTGACTTGGTGTAATGGTTTTTTGTTTCTGCGCACTTTACCGCTGTGTCCCAGGGTAAAGTGCGTGCGTGGGTTGAGGTTGGCCTGCCCTCCCATAGGAATGCATGGGGGAATGTATGTGTCCTGGTAGTTCCTGATGCGTGGGGTGTGCAGGCCCGAGTTTGGTATGTGCGGACTCGGATTGAATGCTGCGCGATGATGTGTGCGGCGTGCATGTACCTAGTGTGGAAGTGCCACTTCTAGAAGTGGGCACTTCAGTGTGCAGTATGAAATGTGTGGCTTGTCTGGCGATTGGCTGGTGGAGGTCATGTGATGGACTAGGGAAATCCCCAGAGTCAGGAGGAGTCACCCAGTGGTGAATGGGAGTTTAGCATACTGATGGCTGGGGAGGAGTATACCTGGGTCCTGAATAGGACAGGGCTTTCCCCACACACTGCTGGCTCCGGCCCCTGTGGTGCGTCTGATGACCCTGGCCTGCCAGTGAATAGGGAGAGGGGCTGAGCAAAACAAAGTGCTCAGGAACCAGATGTAACTGGTTCGCCCCTTCCCTGCACCTTGCAGACAAAGAATTTACTGTATAAAAAGGGGCTGTGTCCCCTTACATTGGGTGTTCTCTTGCAGGATCATCTGGAGGGGGCCTGCTGCTGCTGGGCGCCAGGAGAGACCGCCACTGGGGACTGCCTCCCTGCTGGAGGGCCCTGTGTGCTGGCTCTGGGCCCAGCCTTTGCCCCCCCTGTTCTTGGAGGACTTTCTACTGGACCTTTTGATTTACAGCGCCTGGGAGCGCTCCTTGAACTTTGTAGCGCTGTGCGCGCTGTTTGACTTCCTAGCGCTGTGTGCGCTTTGATTCTGGAGGCCGGTGCCCACCCGGCATGGTTATCACCCGAGCGGGTGCCTACCCCGCTGATCTGTGTGCTCGCGGGTGCCCACCCCGCTAATTTGTTTATTTTTATGGCGGGTGCCCACCCCGCCGTGTATCCACTATCAAGAGGGAGCCTACCCCTCGTCTCTGCCGTAGAGAAAATCACCGCTGCAGCCCGGGCCGGGACATTCCGGAAGTCAGGCGGGCCGGGGGCGGGCCGCCGGGACAACAAGGACAGGAAGTAGGAGGGCGGGAGCCTACCCCGCCTCCTTCCCGAGACTCGCGCTGGATCTGTAAGCCCGGAGCAGGCAGGAGCCTACCCTGCGCCCCGGGGCCCCGAGAAGAGCAGCGCCGCAGTGGCCGAAGCAGCGAGGAGACGAGGTCTTCACGAGTCCCGGTGAGTGGGGGCAGCATTGTGGGCCTCAGAGCGCCGGACGCCCCCTCGGAGGGCGGGCGCAGTGCTCCTCGAGCCGGTGAGGCTCCAACAGGCGGGGGCATCATTCTCCTCGAGCCCCGTGAGGCTCCTACGTAAAGCCCAGTCCGGCCGCAGTGCCGGTGTCCGAGTTCCCCTGGGGTGTCGCCGCCGTAGCGGGCCACTGCAACCAAGGTGGCCTATTTGTCCAGAGCGCGAGTACGCTCCAACGTGGGGGACATTGTAGTTTTGGAGCGCGAGCCACTCCAACGAAGGAGCACATTATTATTTAGAGCCGGCAAGGCTCTAGGGGGCATTTGTTTAGAGCCTAGAGAGGCTCCCAGGGCGGCAGATTGGTTTTAAGGGGCACAGTGGTGCCCACGCTCCTTGTTCCCAGTTGCCCAGCACTTAGTGGGCAACTGCTACGTTTAGGTTGTGCCCCGGTACACCTTGGCTGGCGCAGCCTGACTTGAACACAGGGCGTCCTAGCCCTGACAAGGCCAGTTGGCCTAGGAACTGCCACAGGTGGTGGCATATGAGTTCTTGCGCAATTATTCCTTTCCATGCACCTCTGAATGTGTTTTTATGCGTCATGTGCCATTGCTTTACACCTCTGAATGTGTTTTCATGCATCATGTGTTTTCCTTCCTTACACCTCTGAATGTTTTTATGCATCATGTGTTTTCCATTGCTTTACACCGCTGAATGTAGTTTATGCATCATGTGTTTTCCTTCCCTACACCTCTGAATGTTTTAGGCATCATGTGAAATGTGCGTTTACCCCTACAGGTATTGTGATACTTAGGTGGTTGTTTGTTTTCTCCTAGTACAGGTGGTGCTAGTGAGGTTCTAGTTCCCTGCGTGACATTCTCCTAAAGTGGTTAGGGTTGCGTAGGTGGTACTTACCGGATACCAGTAAGTACTGGTTGTGTGCTATACATATTATTTTTGTGCTACAGTAATTTTATATATTTTATGTGCTAAGTTCTAAAAGTGCTAATTCCTGACAGTGGTCCAGGTGGCCCTGTCTTGTACATATCCCTTGTAAATTCTGCCCGTGCCTGTTGGCACATTGTAAAGTGTGTGTTTTTATCTAATGTGTTGTGTATAATACAAAGGCTATTTTTATAGAATACCTTGGGTGGAGTTTCCTTTGTGGTGGGCCTTGGGTGTTGTTGCTGGGTGCGCGCGCAAACGCTTTACACATCGCCTCAGAGATAAGCCTGACTGCTTGTGCCAAGCTACCAAGGGGGTGAGCAGGGGTTATCTTTGGCGTGTAACTCCCCAGCCCTGACTAGAGTGGTGGGTTCTGCCTGGCTTTGGCGCAAGCCTCAGCCAACCAGAAATCCCATTTCTAACACTTGCTTATCAAGACTAGCTGTAGAGGAACTAACTCCCTGTATGAGAGCACTTGAGGTTCTGTAATTCTCGAGTCTGACTCCATTTTGTTCTCTGCCACCATTTTGTGTTGCCCTCACGTAGGTCTGTGAAGGTAGCCTGGCGAATAAAGTGGCCTGGCCTTCTTAGTTCATGTATACATTAACTAGGTTTCTTTTTGACTCTGAAATGAACTGTAAGAAACTGACCTCTGCACCTGAAACTAACCCCACAAAGCCAATTTCCCTGATCGATCTTTGTCTGAGATTACCAATCAATGTTCAGGACATCGTTAACTTTTAGCTTCCTTGCACATGCCTTATCTTGTTCAGCATCTGTTACCGTTTCTTTTTTTATGTTTCTTCATTACATGGGTTATGCTTTCAATTATAGGTTTGTCCGGCTTGTGGTGATTGAATTTGGGACATTCCTAATAATTAACTTTTGGGTTGGGATACTGTAAATTGAGTTTTTGTTATGTGACACTTTGTTTGAAAATGTACCTTATTGGCTAGAATTTTGTGCAGTGGGTGTACATTTATAATGTGAATATTGGGTATAAAAGGAGACGTCTCGCCTTAGTAAAATGAGCAGTCTCCTGAGAATTTACACCGTGATGTATTTCTAAGATCACTGTTACTAGCTGCAGCTAATAAACTTGGTCTCTGATGCCATACAGAAGTATTCCGTGTATCTGTATACCAAGACAGGTGAACTCAAAGATCTTAGGCGTGCCCCTGACGCCGCTGGGTTAAACCCCGGTTCTTCAACTGGCGCCCAAAGTTGGGCAACTTCAGCGGTACTGGTCCAAGCCCGAAGATTGTGAGGAGCCCCGTGAGGAAATTCTGGATGACGGCCACCACTTCATCGACCCCTGCATGTCGACGTGGACCGAAGGTTTTTTCTGCGAGGCTTCCCCTTTCCGACGGCTGCGAAGGACTGCTGCCCTGACTGTCGCACTGTCTTGGACCCTCTTGTGATGATTTGTAAGGCAAGACGTTAGACGGTCTTCTGGTGGCGTGACAGACATTTTGGTTAAGTATAATTAGGTCGCTCCCATGACTTTGTTTTGTTTCTTGGTTTTGATTCGGCCATTGCAATAGTCGAAGCCGGGGGGTTCGTATATTTGCGGGTGTATCATTTTTGATAACCCCTTGAAGTTTGAAGCAAGACTAGTGAGCTAGAAGATGCCTGGTTTTAGCAAATTTAGGAAATGGTTTTGTTGTAGTTGTAATAGGGATTCCGGATTGGAGGATTCCTGTCCGATACCTCCGGTTGGAACTCCAACTTATGAGCTCTATTCAAAGCATGGTGTAGGTCCCATTACCTTTAATGAAGTATGGGTCCGTTATACAAGGAAAGATGGTGTTTTACGATGGCCCCAACATGGTAGTTTTGAATCAGATGTTTTAGATAACCTAGAAGTTGCGCTATTTAAGAAGAAAGCCCAGCCAGCGATGTTTGACTCTTTCCGCCTTTGGCGTAGGGAAGCCAAACAGCGAGAAATTAAGCAAGCTAAGAGAGATAGGAAGGAAAGGAATACATCGGTAATGCAAGCTGCTAGGCAGTTTAAGGAAGATGAAGAAGATCGTACGATTGAAGTGTCAGATAGACAACATTGCATGGCCATTGATAAATGTTACCCGGCTTTGCCAGCTCCCCTTTCAAATGTGACTGTAGACCCTGAAAAGGATCCTTTGATGTCACATTTACTGAGATTACCACCCCCTTATGTGCAGGGTGCTACTGCACCTCCGTTACCTCCAGTTGTTGCACCCCTTGTTGTCGTTCAACCCCCTGTTGTTGTTCAGCCACCCGTTGCTTCACAGGTGGTTCTTCCTCCCCTGGTGCAGCCCCCTCCAGGGCCGCCAGCCTTGCCTCAAACTCCTTTGCCTTACACTCCTTTATCTTTGACTTCTCTTATTTCTGTCCCTACGTCTCTGTCACCTCAAAACACTTTGTCTCCTGTCCTCATGTCAACTTCTTCTCCTTCTGCTCGGCAACGAATGACTGAGACTGTAACTAGTCTTTTGTCTCCTTTCTTTGGGTCACTGAATATGAGCCCTGTTTCTTAACGTAAGCAGAGATGTAGTCAGCTCCCTGGTCCCGAAGAGTGGGCAGTGTTAGATCTCCTTGCTCATCGATGGGTTTCGAATACCTCCAAGTACAGTCCACAAGTGGTTATTGATATCTTCCTACAGTGGGAGGCACCAAAACAAAGGTATGTTTTTGATGTCATGTGTACCTTCCTTCGTCAGGAGTGGGAAGATAATGAATTGGGTTCAATTCCACTGGAATTGCTTAATGTTCAGTCTGAATTTGCTAAAGGGACGATAGTGGGTTCCGATGTTGAGGAAGCGGTAGAGACACTACTCACTTTTAGGTCTAGACTTCCTCCTCAGTCATTGTTCGAACCCGACCCTTCTATTAAGAGAAAAGTGAAGCAGTATCCTATGAGAGAGGTTCCCCCTGTATGGAGAGAGGCAGTTGTGGCTGATGCCACTCATGGTATTGAGGCAATATGGGCAGTTTTATCTCCTGTATCCATAGGCTTTCCTTCAAAGCGTATGTTACCTTACATACTATGTGATAGTAAGTGGATTGTCACCTCGTTTGCGATTGAATGCACTATATCGTGGTGTTAATATAGTTTATTTTCCTTGTGCCGTTTGTGAATAAGTCTCTCCATCACGTGCGCATTATCGTATATGCTAGATATAGTTGGCAAGTACGTCTAGCATTTGGGGAGGATATAGTTTTTATTTTCCTTGTGCTTTTTATGAATAGGTCCTTTTTTTGCCCCTAGCAGGCACTGTATCGTATACGCTGGATATAGTTGGCAAGCACTCTTAGCAAGTAAAATAGACTTTATGATCAAAGATGATTGTTTGAAGCGTTGGCTGGGTGGTTGATGTCATCAACAATCCACCTGATCAGATGCATGCTTAGCACAAACTGCACAATAATCTATGAAAACAAGCATGTTTTGCTTCTATATTTTAGTTGAACTTGTTTCCTGACGGTCGCATCCTTTTTCGAAGTGGTACACGCCCTTTTTCAACTCTGAAGTCAGGTGAGCCATCATTTTGGGCTAATTTAACCCGAAATGGCTTGATTTGTCTATTTTATGGTAAGAAATATTTCTATTGACTATCCCCATTTGGGTTTTTAGTGGAAACACTCAAGAGAAATTCTTGTTAATGAAAGCAGCAAGAATAAGGAGAGAGGGAACAAGAAGAAGCCAATCTGGCAGAATAAGAGGCCCGCTGTACAGATTAAACTCGTTACGAGCCTGGTATATCTAAATTTCTACAAATAATTTTTTCGTATTGACTTAATTAATTTTAATTTTATTTTTCTGATATACTCTCATTATTGTGTATATGTGTCATCTGACAGTTCCCCTTTGGATAAGTAGAAGAGTTGGCAACATCAACACTATTGGTCACATCTGTTCAATCACCTATATCCTAGGTGAGTTCTTTTGGGATGACTTCCCGTTTGTTGGTTTTGAAAGAAATTTTGTATCACAGCATTGATACCAATTTATTATACTTTTTAGGCTGGTATACAATTCCCGTGTCCTGAAGAAGACCCGTTACGACTACTTACAATTAGCGGTTGATGCAGGTTTGAAACGTTGACGGTTCCCCAGTCCCTTATTAATTGGATTTCCTTGTTGACAATTAAAAGATAGGACATGTGCCTTACAAGGTTTATTGCATACCCATGAGGAAACTAAGGACTTTGTCAAAAATTAGGAATTTTGTACATATTTTTTGTTATATCTTGTAAATACGTACATATACTGTAATTATTTGCACTGTCACTTATTGCACTGAGTCACTTTATTCACCTTTTCACTGCGTCGTTTTCTAAAAATATTGTATATGCAGCCATAGCTTTATCTTTTTCAATTTTCGGATTTTGTTTATTTTCAAATCAAAATACAAAGAAATAAATTGCTATACTTAGAAGTATATAATTCTGTTTGATATTGATTATTTAATTGATTTATATATGCTGTGGTCCTTGATTTGGTATGATTCAAAGTAATTGCTTCCCTACGGAACCATTGTTTACATTTTGTTGATAAGGCCCAGGTTCCTTGGGTTATAGGGTTACCCCCGTTTCTCTAATTTTCTGCTCATGGTATTGCGGCTGCACCGGCTCATTTTCAGCGAGTGTGGGTGCATGTCCCTTGGAAGAGAGCGGAGGTCCTGGCTCTTAAGAAGACTTTGCCTGACCCCCGTAAAAATCCTGCTGGTTATTATAAGGAGTTGTCTCAGACTGTTGATGCGTGTGTTATGAATTTAGCTGACATAGATATGTTGATGGGTAATGTAGTTCCTCAACTCTTGTGGGCAAAGATCCGTCATGAGGATCACGTGCCAGAGTTAGGAGATACGTGGGTTAATTTTACTGCTGCAGATGGTCGGCAGGTAGGAGGTGCCAAACCTGGACCCTTAGTTGCAGAACTACCTGGTAAGATTATTAATTTAATGAAACTATGATGCCTCCTCTGCGGGTGAATTGGGACAAGTTAGCAGCATGCAAACAAAAGAAAGACAAGAGTGTGTCTGATTTCTTCACTAGGTTTGAGGAAACATTCATTGATCATAGTGGTCAGGATATGAGTACAGAAGGTGGTCAGAGGTTGTTTGTAGATAAGTTTGTTTTTAATTTACTTCCTGAACTTTCTAATAAGTTAAAGGACTCTGGGAGTTCATGGGCTGTTTCTTCTTCGGCTCAGATATTGGCTACTGCACAATACTATGAGAATAGAGATAAAGATGAGAAGGATAAAGTAGAGAAGAAGACTAGAGAATTAAAAACAAGAGTTCTTCTGCAGCAGGCTTATCTGCCTCGCCCTAATCAGCGTCAGTTTCAGCAACCTTCCCAGTTTCAGCAACCCCCACAGTTTCAGAAACTGTTGCAGGTCCTGCCAGATGGGTTGTCGAAGGAGGAATGTGTGAAGATACAACAGAAAGTGTGAAGATGATTCAGGCAGAAGCTACTGAGAAATAATTGAGTATGTGTAGAGAGAGAGTACGGGAATGTTGGATTCAACAGGCTGTTGGGTTGAGTTGTCAGAGCACCAGCGATGGTTGTTGCCGGATGCATATGTGCTTCCGGTGGTTACTATGGCTCATGGGTTGGCTCACATTAGTTCAAAAGGGATATGTAAGTTGTTGGCTCCGGTATGGCAGAATGGTGGAATTCCTAAGTGTGCTGAGAATTTGGTTAAACACTGCATGATTTGCTTGATGCATAATCCTGGAAAGGGAACCCCAACTCCAGCGGGTCATATTGCTCCTCCAACGTATCCGTTCGAGGTGCTGCAGATAGACTATATTCATATGGAAAGATGCAATAACTTGAAGTATGTCCTTGTGGTTGTTTGTGCCTTTTCCAGATGGATAGAGGCCTACCCCCTAAAGGATAATACTGCCTTGTCTACAGCCAAGGTTTTGCTCAAAGAATTCTTTCCCAGATATTGCTTGCCGAGGATGGTATGGAGTGATAATGGAAGTGAATTCGTGGGTCACATTATGAAGAAAGTATGTGCGGGTCTGGGTATTAAACAAAAATTCCACGCTGCAAATCACCCCCAGTCAGCAGGCCTGGTCGAGTGCTATAATGGCACTCTGAAGCTGAAGTTGGCCAAGGTGCAAGAGAGCTCTGGTTTTACATGGCCCGATGCCTTACCATTGGCACTTTTGTCCACGAGAACGACAGTACATTCTCGCGTGGGACTTAGCCCATACGAGATTGTTTTTGGACGCCCGGCGAATTTCTGGGGTGTGCTGAGGCCTAAGAAGTACAGTGATATCGAGTACCCTATGTTGGTTGACTACTTACATGATTTGACTGCTAAATTGCGTGTTCTTCACCAACAGGTCCATGACACTTTGCCTACAGTTTCTGTAGACGCAGGCCACACGATTCAACCTGGCGACTGGGTTCTAACCAAGAATTTCCAGAGGTCAAAGAACTTGGAACCAAGATGGACCGGTCCATACCAAGTCCTGTTATCAACTCGGACTGCTATTAAGGTGTTCGGCAAGAAAAACTGGGTACATGGTACCCATTGTAAGAAGATACCTTTGCCCTTACCGTACGATAAGTGGGTCCGGGAAGGTGTTGCCGATTCCGAGAGTGAAAGGGTTTCGAGATTTGTACCTTTTAGCGATGCACATCTGGAATGGACTCAGTCAGAACGTGCGGATGATAAAGTCTTGCAAGAAGCTGTGCCGCCGTGTTTGAGACTTGATACTACGCACCCAGAGACACTCTTTCAGGATCAAACTGTGCCTGGTAAAGAACGCTACAACTTAAGGTCTAAAATGGACAAATAAAATCTGAATTTTTTTGTGAATTACTCTCTTTCAGACAAGAGACTATTTTTCTTTTTCGAACCACCATCCGGGTTCAGCTGCAGGGTCGCGGTATAAGAACTTAAGGGGTGGCCCGCGTATTGACGAAAGGTCTGCGGTTCTAGGGACGTCTAGGACGCCTGGATGCACACTTGAGTGAAGAAGGAAAATTGCCGCGAGCAGCACGTTAGAGGATGGAGTCTGTTGTAACTGAAAGAGATGTTGAGAGAATAGATCTTAAGATAAGATTTTGTACATTGATACATAGCAAATGTTTTATAATATTGTGCTTTTCGATGTTTTTAAGTATCACATTAGCTTGTGTGGGTTGGACTGTCTATGCTACACAACAGACATCTGCACCCACCTCCCAACCTATGCTTTCTTTCACTACTGTTTCTTTGCACCAGTTTTATACATTGCCTGAACATGAACAGACAAGGAGATCAGAATTTGTCAACAACTCGTTTATACAGTTGTTGCATCAGCATCAGTTAGTAGTAAATACCACTAATTGTTGGGTTTGTGGTCTTATGCCTCATACGACAGATAAAGGTATGCCATATTTGGTTTTGCCTTTTCTTTTAATGGGTCTGTGTGGGCTTTTCAGACCATGTTTATCTATGCAAATGAGGTACGCCCCTTACGTTGCCTTAAAGATAACTCGAGCAATAGTGCCTTAATAAGGGGAATAGTAGCTATGATCCAAGATATTGATGCATATAATGCTATCCCTAAGGATGAGGTGCAGGCTTACGTTGGTTGGAACGTGACTGGATATAGTACCAGTTTGACAGAGAAGGAGAGACGAAAAAGGTCTCCCCCTATTTGGACTGTACCCCACCGAGGCCACTTTCGTTTTCAAGGTAATGGTCAGAATCCGAAAGCTCAGCTAGGTAAGAGTGTGTGTCCTCAAACCTATGTCTATTCATCTCGGACTTCTCCACCGTTTGTGCCAGCTAAAGGCACATATTTTGTTTGTCATGACAGAGCCTACACATGGTTGCCACCTGATTTTTCAGGAACGTGTTATGTGGAGTTTCTACTTCCCCCTACATACACTACTGCTTCAGACTATCATAGAACGAGATATGGTAGAGGTGTATTCAATAAGGAAGATACCGCAGCACACGAAGTAGGAGATTTCTTCAAGGGCTTCTTGCCCTTTTGGGGTCCTATGATCAATAGTAGGCATATTCGACAGCTTGTCCGCGTTGTTGAAGCTACTATTAATGAGACAGCAGGTGCTCTTAGTAATGTTACAGCTGAGCTTCAAGCGGACCACCTTATGACTTTGTAGAACCGTATGGTATTAGACATCATACTTGCAGATCGAGGAGGAGTATGTAAATTGATTGGATCCAGTTGCTGTGTTTACATACCAGATAATGCCCCTACAGTGTACCAAGCCATCTCTAGGTTGTATAAAATCTCTGAGTCTATCCATGTAGACGAAGGAGACTGGTCATTGACGGGATGGTTTTGGGGACTGCTGTCCAAATGGGGATGGAAGATTTTGACATTCCTTGGTATGGTTTTAACCATCCTTTTCTCTTGTTGTCTTTGCATCCAGTGTGGTCCCGCCATTTGTAGTCTTTGTGCTACTATGTGTGTTCGGAGACCTGTCCCGAGAGAAGTAGAGAATAATAAGATGATGCTACAGCAACACCTTGATGACCTAATGAATATAGACATAGACCTAGATTCAGATTAACATGAGTCTTAGGTTATTGCCTACGTAATGGCAAAAGGAGGGTCTGAGGTTCTGTAATTCTCGAGTCTGACTCCATTTTGTTCTGTGCCACCATTTTGTGTTGCCCTCACGTAGGCCTGTGAAGGTAGCCTGGCGAATAAAGTGGCCTGGCCTTCTTAGTTCATTTATACATTAACTAGGTTTCTTTTTGACTCTGAAATGAACTGTAAGAAACTGACCTTTGCACCTGAAACTGACCCCGCAAAGCCAATTTCCCTGATCGATCTTTGTCTGAGATTACCAATTAAAGTTCAGGACATCGTTAACTTTTAGTTTCCTTACACATGCCTTATCTTGTTCAGCATCTGTTACCGTTTCTTTTTTTATGTTTCTTCATTACATGGGTTATGCTTTCAATTATAGGTTTGTCCGGCTTGTGGAGATTGAATTTGGGACATTCCTAATAATTAACTTTTGGGTTGGGATACTGTAAATTGAGTTTTTGTTATGTGACACTTTGTTTGAAAATGTACCTTATTGGCTAGAATTTTGTGCAGTGGGTGTACATTTATAATGTGAATATTGGGTATAAAAGGAGACGTCTCGCCTTAGTAAGATTAGCAGTCTCCTGAGAATTTACACCGTGATGTATTTCTAGGATCACGGTTACTAGCTGCAGCTAATAAACTTGGTCTCTGATGCCATCCAGAAGTATTCCGTGTCTCTGTATACCAAGACAGGTGAACTCGAAGATCTTAGGCGTGCCCCTGACGCCGCTGGGTTAAACCCCGGTTCTTCACACTGGCCTCAAACACGGCATCATAATGATAAGTTTGTGCTTTAAATGAGCAGGTACTATCAGGTACTCAGTACCTGCACTTTTTTTTATTCTGCTAAGGCTAGTATCGACAATTCTCAGCACTGCTCTAATGTTTTTCATGGGAGAATACCACCACTGCTTAGCAGCAAACAAATGTTCCGGGAGAAGGAGTACTTTCACTTCTATATTTCCATTTCAAGCACTGGGAAAAGGCAAAACAATCCTCCACCATTACCTAGCAAAGTTTTGTGTACTGATGCACCTAGTGCTCCGCCTGTTTTATGACTATTACACATAAAAAAAACACGTTTGATAGAAGAACTTGAATTTTTCACCCTCGTACAGCTTTGCACGGCCAGGTTTGCTCTAAATGCTGTTGCAAATGTGCTTGTTTGATGGGCTGCAACATGCAAAGGTTTGGATTTTAGATGTGATATAGTTTCAAACTGAAGTTAGAATCCTGGCTATCCACCTTGACTAAATTCTGTGAGCCTCAAATTTTTTTTTTTTACCGTTGCCTCAATTCACTTATTTGCCAAGAATTGAGACCGCTGACACACAATTCATCCTGCTTTATTTGTTAAAATAATTATCATTCAGTGCCATGCACAAAAAAAGAAGACTTGAGTTTTTTAAAATTCCTGAATACTCTGTCTTTACGGTAGCTCAGACTGGGTCTGTAACCTGTGTTCCCTTGTGGGTGTCGTTCTTTGCCATCCTGGACTGTCTTCACCCTTTCAACTTTGAAACTGCACAAAAAACAGACATGCATTGGCAGGAAAACATTTTTAAATCTGGTTTGACAGTGCAACTGTATGGCTGGACTATGGTTACAAATTCTTTAAAATATACATAGAATTGGATTTGACTTTGCCCAAAGAAGTATTTCTTTCTTGCCTCTTCCCATTGGCTGTTTGGTGTGTCATTCCACCTCTTACAGATCGATTGAATTGGAATGCATGAGGGACTATTTTACATCTCAAAGGTACAGTGGGCCATCACACATTAAATTATTTAATTCATAGATACATTGTATATATACAAAAAATAAAATTAACATTTCAATGCAAAAGTCAGAACTCAAAAGGCAGGCCAAACATATTGGGTTTGCCAATGCTTGCTGTAATTTGATTTTGGGGAAAGAAACCCACTGTAATGACATCCTGCCCTGCCTACAGGGCAGCCAAGGTAAATTAGCTGAGGGGCAAAGGTGTGCCGAATCTTCTAGTTTCACAGCTTTGTTTTATGTTTCTTTCTCTGCAAGGGGTGGTCAGTAATGGCCTCTGGCCTGATGGAAAAGCTGCGGGATTGAAGACACAAATCGGTAGAGAGGGAAGGCTGCGGAAAAAGGTAGAGGTAGCTAGCCTACTGCTCAAGCCGGTAGGGTTGGCATGTATATTTCCAATACATTTCCACATGTGCATGTTAATGGCGCGCCCACACCCAGCTGCTCTTTATTTATTAGCGTTTAAAAGTATAACTGTTTTAAATGCCCTTCCAGTCTGCACACGGAGTTCAAATGTTGGTCATTAGGGCTCTGTAATGAGTCATAAATTCCTCAGCCATGTTGTTCTTGGCATGTGTTGGGCGCATAATTACTGCGGCTGAAAAGCGTGGCTTCCTCTCAGAGCAGCGGCCTCTCCATAATGGCTGCAGTTTCCAGCGCCGAGGCTGGGCCTGTCGCCTCAGCACCAGGAGAGGCGGAGAGTGGAAAGTTCCAGATGCTGCGCCCTTCCCCTCCATGCCGGCCATCTCTGCCCTCTTACAGTGGCTAATATATGAATGAATATATATATGTCATCAGGGTACCATCTTCCAATCAAGTGCATTCATTTGATACCCGAGTGTATTCTGGGAGTTGCAGTCTTTACCTCAATGGGACCGACAGAGCTAAACTTGAAGAATAGAATATTTTGTAGAGGAAGAGACTGGACTAGAATGCGGTGTTCCACTGAGGCATCTGGTAACCTTAACTTGTCCAAAATTCACAGAAAGATTTTATTTTTTATCTGCCAAAGATTCCCATTCTAAGAATCTCATGGTCCACCCCGGTGTGGAGAAAGAACTACAGATTATCCCCCCCACCCACTTTTAAATTAGTTTTTTCCTTCGACTAAGTCTAGGGGCATGGAATCACCTTGTGATTCCCATCCGCCAAGTCACAATTCAAGGGTTCTCAAACCAATGTACTACAATCACAAAGAGCAGAGGAAGGCCATGAGACAATATACGTTTCTGCTCCTGTATTTTAAAAACTATTTTGAAAGTTTTTCTGCCAAGTCCCTGGACATTTAAGTGAATTCCGGTTCTCCCAGGTGTTTACTGCAGCATTTTGCGTGGTTTTGTTACCCCTTTTATATTTTGGCTTAATTTACTGATTAGGAGGAGGTGTGATTTAGTGGCTAAGCTGTCGACATTGGAACCTGGGAGCCTGGTTTTGAATCCTGCCCTTTGCAGTATACTGACAAATACCGAATTCAGGCCAAATCATTACATCTCGGTGCGTGTAAATGCATACAGACGTGAGAAATGCTGAGATTATATATGTCAAAGATGTAAATCTACACTTGACGTTTTAATTGTATAGCTCTGTGTTGTTTTTCATAGCACAGTCTATTCACACAGAATGAAATGATAAATCATTGCCAGCTTGATAAATTTGTGGCATTCCAGAGCTCTCATTTTAAAACAATGACTGAAATCCTGCAAATAAAAAAGAAATGCAAAATGAATAAAAACGACAAATAACCCGTCCTGCATAGTGTCACTCAACATTCCAAGAAAAATAAAGCATAACCCTGATACATCAAGGAAATATTCCACACTACTATATATGCTTATAAATTTTTACTTACTTGACCAACACTGTCTGCATAAAGGACAAGTCGAGGAGCAGTTCCCGGCTCTGCTGTTACCCATGCCTACATTAATACCATGTGCTGAGTTTATGTTCACATGCCTGTCTCAGTTTGACTTATTATGATGAATATTTGTCTGAAAATCCTTCCAGGGCAACCATTGACTCCCATGAATTATGCACTGTGCCTTTTCCCGCTTGTTTATAAATTTGGACCTCTGTGCGAATTTCAGCATTGGCTCATTTATTTACATCTTTTACCCAGGATTTTACTGTGAACAACTTTGAGTCATTGCACAACCTTTATATTTCTGTTTTTGACAGTAATCAAACTAGAGCTACATAAATCCCCACATGAGATATAAGATCTTGAATCATCACTAAAGACACCTCAATCCCTATAACATACAGTGGTCTGTTGAACCCCAACCAGGTTTGAGCTATATAACACAATTTTTCTCCCCCAAGGCATTGGTTATCATTGGAATGGAGTCGTCCCTGGACTGCTAGACAAGCTGACAGCAGCTGCTTCCTCTTTGTTCTTGGTTAGATCAGAATTAAAGAACAGTCTATTGTCATGTTTGTCCAATGTAAGAGTCAGGCTTTTGCACCTTTTATTGGACTCAGTGAAAATAATTTGTCCAGATGGTACACGACACAGGCCTTCAAAGCCGCCTCATTGTTATGCGAATGTGTTACACTTGGCAAGATGATTGTAACCCATCTTCCATCATAGCACTCATCCTTGGTCTGCGTTAATAAGGGTGGTTTTATTTTCATAATTAACAAGAAGAAAACTTTTGACAAAACTGCTGGTACCTGCTGTCTGGTGATCATTCTTGCGACTCTAAAGTGAGTCAAATGATCTGTAGTGATTTCCCCTATTACATCAACAAGACTGATTTTCTGGATGTTGCTCAACACAAAACCTTTGAGCCTTCTTCATCAGGACATGTTCAGCTGCAACCAACATTAGAGTCTGTCGAAGCTTTGGCCTACTCTCCCAGTATGGAGAGACTCCTGCCAGGCACGAACACCTTTTAACATTAGGAACAATTTTATAATATCTGGATGGGAAATCTTAAGAATCCAGCTCCAACAGTTCAAGCCATATCAGCAGCAGTTCCCACAAGAAGGTTCGCACTATACCTGCACTATACCAAAAGCCTCTGGCTTAGCCTTCCCACTCAGAGAAAAAAATCACAAGGTTCAAGACGGTTATAAAACTTCAGGAAACACCACTTCATTCTGGGTTTGACGAGTCGCAAGAAGTGGAGGGTGTTTTATGATCCATGCTAAAGGGAGGAAAAGGTGTGACCCACTCTGGTTGCACTGTAGGATACTATAGTTAGTCATTGGGGAATGCGTACCGCTCTGCCCAATGAACACAGTCTCTCTTTTGTCCTCAGCAGCCTAGAACCAGGAGGTTTCTCTGCTATGGAGGAGTCTGTTCCAGGTATTTGAGAACCTCTGGGAGTAATCTTTCTCCAGAAGTGGCACCAATGGGAAAGCTGAGAAAGAACAGTATAATGCTGCAAATGGAAAGGAGGAAGAGTGGGGGTTGCTTCTGATTCTCATTCGGAGATTACTGCCTGCTCCTTCGATATCACAAAATGTAAGGAAGAACTTGGGAGTTCGGCATCACTATCCTTTTCAACTGCTAGCCAATCCCAAACGGATATGTTGCCAACTTTGCCCAAACAATTGACTTAAGAACTGGCTCAAGCATTTTTTTTCCACTTGGTCAAATTTTGTATGATTCTAGACAAATCACTTTATAATCTTGTGGCTAGTTATCCTGGTAGACCAAAATTGGCTACGCTTGGAAACAAGATGGACGCCAATGTTATCAGTAATTTTGAGTGGGGCTTCTCGGGAGACAAAAACTACTAGCAATCAAGTGGTTCCAAGAGTTCCAGGCCACTTTAGACTTTAGGGCCATGGAGACAGTAAGGCCAGCAAATCAGATGCTTTTTCAACAACATTCTCATTTGAGAAATGCACTGGCTGCTCCAGCTGTGACATCTAAACAATCTTTCAGGGATACATTTCAAAAGCATGATTCTGGCTCAGATTGACTGTGCAAAGCGGTAGGAGCTAAAGGGCTGCACGCGATCAACTGAAGGATGCACGCTTTATCGTGCCATGCAGACAATGACACAGAGTTCTCAGTATTCTTGAAAGGCCACACCCATTATTAGCGAGGGTAGTTAGTACCACTTTCTTTTAAGATGTATACACCTCCTGTCCTGTCCCACAATTCTTAGGCAGGGATAGCTGCTCATCTACTACGAAAGTAAGCAATCACCTTGGAAGTCTGGCCCCTAAATGCTTGCAAGAATCCGTTGGGCGACACCTTGTCTGTTGGCATCTATTCTCAAGAATCCTTCTAGTTACACAGGGACCAGTGTCATTTATCCTTGAAAGTCTTTTGAGTGAAGCCTAGTGTGGCATTATCTATCCTCCAGAATCTTTCGAGTGTCATCTATCTTTGAAACACCTTCAAGGGACACCAGGTCCGTTGTGATATCTGGGCCTAAGATATTTAGGAGACCTATTGATATCAAACTAGAGAGTTCAGTCTTTGGGCTGTGAGCAACACTTTTCCAATGACAACTTAGTTTGCAGGTATGACACCAGACTAAGCATCATAAGATCTGCAGTAAATGTTTAGTTGCCAAGAGCCTCTGCCCCTTCTGATCTTCTGGAGGTATGTCTGCCATGGAGATCGTCCCCAACATGGACCTTACTGAAGGGTCTGGACAATTTTGAGTGTGGGATTAATCAAGCCATGTCTCCTTCAGAGAGGAGCCTTTACTCATGCCTACTTGGCCAGTCAAGAACATTAATTCATTTGAACCGCTGCTGTAAGATTTCCTCTACCTCTCACTATAATGCACAGTTGAAGATTGGCAACTTCATAACTACAAAACATTGCACAAGTTTATAATCAGGGATTTTTTTTGTTTTATTTAACAAGGCAGCTGGCCATAAGCCTATATTGGCAGCATGCATAGGGTCGATGTCAGGTAGGTACAACGGTTGGCTTACCATGGCCAATGCCAGTGTTGATCATGTGGTGGCATTCGGGGTAGAAGTTGAAATAGCAAAATGCAACATTAGGTCTGGTTTGTTTCCACCGTAATGTCAAAATGCGAATTCTGGCACATTTAGCAGGCAATTTAAACGGAACATTGATGTGGATAAGGCCATGCAAATGGACAGGCTGGTGCCCTGGGCATTGCTGGAGAGGATTAGCACTTTTCCACAACATATGCTCGCTTTGTCATCAGATTCTCAACTAATAACTTACTTTCATTGGTGAGGAGACCAGAGAATCAAAGTATCAGTAGCACACTACTAAAAAAAGGTTCCAGGAGAGGGCTAAAGAACTTGGAGGGTGGAAGGGGTTGTGGTGCCAGAGTAAAAGCATGGTCCTATGAAGCAGACAGGAAACAGGTTCTCATGGTTGATCAGGATTCAATAAACATGTAGATATGTGAGAGGAGAACCTCTGTCGTAACAAGGGTATACTACATGCATACTAATGTAGTGTTGTTTAAATAGCGCAAATCTATCTACAGAGCATGTGAGCGTTGTATTCTGACAGAGGTAGAGTGTCAGCTACAACATAAGAGAGTAGAAGGGTGGAAGAAGACAGGTAGGATATGGGAGGCAAGAACTTGTAGATGGGAGTCTCCTTTCCTCTTTGAAATAAAAGAGGGGGAGGTCATAAGGAAGCACGCTGGCTTTAGATATTTTTTTTTACTGATGGGATATATACAAGAAAGTATCTTTTGAGGGGTTTACATTATTGAAAGATAACAAGATGGTGGGGATTAAGAGCTGACCAGTGGGTCAAGAGTTGCTGGTGCAACTGGCAGACCCAGCAGTGCAATGAAGAACTGGTAGGTGATGAAGGGACCAGTAGGCAATGGACTACTGGTAGTTCATGGAAGTGGACGGCTAGGTGAAGTATGTTGAGATGACTGCTATGTCTGATGGCCCAAACATGTGGAATTTTAGCAGAGGTTAGAAGAATGTATTTATTAGTCTGTTATTTAGGATAACCCATAAGCAGGGACCCTGGAATTATGCAAATGTGTGGCCACGGCGATTATCACAAGATTATAGATTTGCTGCATTTGCTACAAAATTATCATCTGCTGCATAATATGCAGATTTCAACAACAGAAAACATTTTGTTTCTGGCTCAAACATTTCAAAAGTTACTAAAAATGCAGTGGCACATGTTGGCACACCCTGGAAGGCCCTTTGCAAGGCTAAAAGAACAATTAACGGACAGAATGCAGAACAATGTCATACATTCACCCCCATACAGAGATCTGGGCCGAAATCCATTGTTTACATCATGCCACATGATTTGCCTTTTCTTGCCGCATAATTTACAAAAAATTGCCGCATAAGTCCAGTGACCCTGCATATAAGAAAAAAGGCCTAGCGCAACAAATATCGTAAGCACTGTCCAGCCAATTAGACATTCTTATTTTGTCTTTTTTTGCGCTCAGGGAGCTATTGCTGTGCAACTAATGTTTCTGCTGGAACGAGCTCTCCAGCGGTTTGGATTGGCCAGCTTCCATCAGATGATTAGCTGCAGAAGGCAGAGATTCTTCTGTGGAAAGCTGAACATCTGCCAACATCAGAGTTCGCCCCAGGATTACACAGCGGGGCCTAAGGATTTTAAGGGGAGTACAAACCGGTGTATCCCAGAATCTGATTATGAGAGACAGCTGGATAATGGGGGTGGATGTCTACTTAGGGGACTTTTAGAACTTGAACATGGTTTCTTTAACAGGGTTCTCAAGTTTCACAATTCGAAACGTGTGTAGTTCATCAATTAAAAGTTTTTCAGCGCATTCCTGATCTGGATGCCGAGTTTATCCCATTTTAGAATGCAAAGCAAAACCTGGACTCACTCAAATAACCCAGAAACTGGAGTTCTCAGCGGTGATGAGCAACAATGCAAAAAAATTTATTAAAAACAGTGCTGTATCTAATAAGACCAAGATTGGTGAAAAACGGTTGTAGGCATCAGAGACACTCAATTTTTAACCTCACCATCAAAATCAATGGAGGAGAAAGGAGGTCCCGGACCCATCATATATGCAACACATCTGTGGAAGAAGGGTCCTGGAGAGTGATAGGCCATTGCGTCTCAGTTATGAATGTCTTGTACTAATCAAATAGGGAACAGGAGTGTCCATTTTTACGTGGCATCTCCTAGACAGTGCTTGGGCGGTCTGTTGCAAGAATGGCTTTCCAGTCACTCATATGCCTGCTTCTTATTTGTCTCAGCTTGTCAATCTTGTGTTTGTCCCTCCCACTGAA
Organism: Triturus cristatus; assembly: GCF_964204655.1. Lineage (NCBI taxonomy): Eukaryota > Metazoa > Chordata > Amphibia > Caudata > Salamandridae > Triturus > Triturus cristatus. Next base: position 682,743,166 of record NC_140595.1, read on the forward strand.
CCTTGCCTCTTTATCATCACTTTTGATTGGCTGGGTTTTATACTTCCACTGCTTGCTTTTTAAAACTGCCTATTTCTTTTCAGTTAAGCACTAGGCAAGTGTGCATGTATTTTTTCCAGCTGTCTCCCTGGGGTACTTCTCTCCCCTTGCACTTCGAGTTTCTCTCTGTCACCCGTGTGCTTCTCCCCACCCCCCTCAATGTTGCACTCGCCCTTCTGGACTTCCCCCTGTTGCTTGGTCACCCTTGTGCTAATTTCCCATCACAATATGTTGATCTCTCGCCTGTTGCTTCTCACCTTCAACCTCATCCTCCATTTGGCTTCCCCCTATCTGCGCCCTCCTCTTTTTCATCCGCTGTTTCTCCTCCCACTACCTGGGTTACTTCTGCCAAACCCCCCTGTGTTGCTTTTGTGCCCTCCTGTTTCTTTTAAATAAATAAAAATAAAGGCTTCGCACATTATTCTTTTTAGTTACCAACCAAACACTGATCGTAATAGAACACAAAAAGGGACTATTTCATGTTGTAGGTGTGTGCATGCATGATGTATGTGCCTACAAATCGACACCGATGGCCATGTCAAAGGTTTTAAAAAAGAAAAACCTTAAGCCAAGTTGCACAGCATTGTGGATGCTGTGTAGCATGGCTACACATCATTGGCAAAGACAATCGGTGCCACAGACGAGACCTATTGTCACTGTCAGTGCTTGTTCTTGCACTTGGCCCTGGCACCCATGCTGCGCCACTCCTAATAGACCCATACAGATTTCCTTAGGAGCCTTTTTTCAGTGTTGGACAATTCAACAGCGATGACACAGACTGTCTGTCTGTCCCTGTGCCAGGGAAGGGTCACGTTTCAATACTTAAGAACGCCACAAATCTGAGCTGGAGAGTCGTATTCCAAGCTCCGATGTTCTGCTGACGTCCAGCGATGTCACACAATCGCGAAGCATCAAAGGAAAGCGGTGTTCAGCAGGCCCGGCTCAGCACTCCGAGGCTGACCGTGGAAGGTGAGCCGGGCGGCGCATCAACAGACATGTCTGCCCTCTTGTTTGTATCAAGTGAATCTCCACACGCCTGCAGCGAACCCGTGGCACACAAAGCAGCAGCGCGCGCCCTCTCGAAACGTAACCGTGTCCCCCTGAATGGTAGGCTGCTGTTACTCAAAGCAGGTGCGACTGGAGAATCTTGTTGGCAGCAATCTTTGTCTTCATGGGCAACTCTTTCTGGTAGTGTTTGCTTACATGGGCGCCATGTTTGAATCTGGTTCACCAGATAAGGCCCAAGGTGTGTGAACTGTGAACGGTATATAAGCAAGGCTGGTTAGGGTGGTAGCTGCAACCCAGGCTTGTTCTTTGGGACCCTTGGTGTTGCTTTCGCTCCGCCTGGTCTCCCGGGTCTTGAAGCCTTCCTTTGGAAGAGAAAGGTAAATAGATTTAAACGCCTCCTCTCTTTATTTGCCACATCCAGCCCTTACACTAGACACCAGCAGCAAATTGGAGGCTTTTGCAGATGAGGTAAGGGGTTGAATTAGGGATTTCATAGAGGTCTAAGAGTGTGAAGTATAACGTCTACTACCCATGGTCTGGAGAATCAGCTCCATGCCAATGTGTGTCCTAAGTACGCGAGCGATATCATGATGACCATCAGGCAACAACAGCATCTCCAGAACCCAGAGAACCAGTAGCCAATTGTGAACCAAACCCACTCAACAAATCCTACAACAATGCACAATTACTACACAGATGCCGCAAGTGAGCCGTCTGGTGGGTGCCAGTTGGGAGCATGGTCTTGCCTGCACAGCACCACTAATTCGATGCTTGAGTACTGTATTTGAACGTTTCTGCCAGTTTTGTAAAGATTAATTTTTCGTGTGAGTATGCTTTTTAAAGAACGTGCAGGATACAAATATACTCATTTTCCAGTTAGAGTAGAAATATACAATGCCCTAGTAACAAAGAAATTGGTACTCCATACACATAGGTTGGCTCTCTGTGCAAGCCTGAGTGTTCAAGTGAAAAAAAGCAGCGTCTACTGTCAGATATTCCTAGTTGTGCAACTGATGCACTAGTAGTTGTGCACTGCATAGTACTTATCATGTGTTGGCTGAGTATCGTCTCTAACTGTGCACGTTAGCTGTGTATTTTTTTTCTTACAGTTATACACTATACCTTCATCCATTGTTGGCATTTACTCATACTTTATGTGCTGTACTCTCTCTGGCTGTGCAGCTCTATGCCTAAAACTTTACACCATAAAAATAGTTGCTTAGCACTAGGTCTGAACAAAATTTCAATTATGCAAGAGAAATTTGTGAAATTCCGAAATTTGTGTAAAATTCTTGAAATCCCACAAAATTCTGCATTACGATATTTCACATAACTTTTGTATCGGGTACACACCTAGTGTTAAAAGGTCTTATGAGATACTTGCAGGAAATTGGTTTGTACAGGAAATGTCGATGAGAAATGTGCGGTCGGGTAAAAAAAAAAAAAAATAAGTGACACCAACACACCACATTTTGTTCGAAAATTGTAATTTCTCAAAATTTAACGAGAAAAACATTACACAATTTTGCACACTCCTATCCCTGCACTTGCACTGAAAATTATCCCACGAACTCAATGCTCTCTGAAAAACACCGAGTTCATCCATATCTACAAATACATCTTTCTTGCTCACTTCTAACTGGCACAAGACAAGTAGAGTTAGAGGCCCCTAACTACTTTTATTGCAGATTTCCAACCATCAGCCATCACTGCTTGATCAGCGCTCTTCCTGCCCGAAACCACTCTACCACTTGGCAAAGCCACATTAAACTATTGCCTTACGTTGTGTCATGAGGGTGGCATGGTAAACTCTATGAGAGAGTGGTGCCATTCAAGGCGATTTAAGGAGTGTTGTAAGCAAACAGTGATGAGCAAAGACCACTGCATGAGCAACAGCCTCATGCCAAACTAGATCAACTAAAGAGAAACCAAGCAGTGAACAAACACGGAAGCTGTAGAGTATTATCAAGAAAGGCAGAATCTGCTTCCGAGAAATCAGAATAGATAACATCGAGTGAGCCAGAATTGTTTCACTGAGGAAACAATGACGCTAAGCAAGCAGTGAGAAGCATTGATAGTATGGACCACCACCAAGAGACCTAGACTCATTCCAACTATGAAACAGAACGACATTTCAGGATATCGTGAGGAGCATTAATAGTATGGGACAGCACCAAGAGAGCTAGTCTCGCTCTACATAGGAAACAGAACAACATTAAGCAAGCAGTGAGAAACACTGAAAGTATGGAACACCACCAAGAGAGCTAGACTCGTTCTACCTAGAAAACAGAACGACATTAAGGAAACCATGAGAAGCATTGATAGTGTGGCACAACATCAAGATAGACTCGTTAACCTAGGAAACAGAACAACATTTCAGGAAACCGTGAGCGACATCGATAGTGTGGCACAACATCAAGAGAGATAGACTTGTTCCACATACGAAACAGAACGATACTTCAGGAAACCGTGAGGAGCATTGATAGTATGGGACACCATCAAGAGAGCTAGATTCGTTCCACCTAGGAAACAGAACGGCATTTCAGGAAACCGTGAGGAGCATTGAAAGTATGGCAGACCACCAAGATAGCTATACTCGTTCTACCTAGAAAACAGAACGACATTAAGGAAACCATAAGAAGCATTGATAATGTGGCACAACATCAAGATAGAGTAGTTCACCTAGGAATCAGAACGACATTTCAGGAAACCGTGAGGAGCATTGACAGTGTGGCACAACAACAATAGTTCTAGACTCGTTCCACCTAGGAATCAGAACGACATTTCAGGAAACCGTGAGGAGCATTGATAGTATGGAACACCACCAAGAGAGCTAGACTCGTTCCAGCTAGGTAACAAAACGACTTTAAAGAAACCATGAGAAGCACTGATAGTATGGCACAACATCAAGAGAGCTAGACTCATTCCGCATAGGAAATAGAATGATATTAAGCAAGCAATGAGAAGCATTGATAGTGTGGCACAACATCAAGAGAACTAGACTCGTGAAACACTGGAACCATGGAAAGAGCCCAAACAAGCAACTGAGAAGTAGTCATACCGTGGAACAGCAAGCAGCAAGAAAGCTAGATTTGCGCCACCCAAAAAACACTGAACAAACACATCAAGCAAACACCTAAGAAGCACAGGTAGCAAGGAACAATATCAAGAGAGCCACACTCGTACTACCCAAGAAAGCGAGAACAAGGCCATGCAAACAGCAAGAAGGATTTGCTAGTAAGGAACAATATCAAGAGGGCCAGATTCATGCCACTCAGGAACCAGAGAACACCAACCAAGCAAGAGAACAGCATTGAGAGCATGGAACAATTCTGAGAGCACAATACTCAAACCGTCCAATAAACCCATAATTAGACCACAAAGGCAGCTGAGGACCCATGATAGGATTCCCATCTCTAATGGCAGATTTGTGCCACGGGGGAATCTCACGGAGTGACACCACATCAACTAAAAACACAGCAGCAAGAAATAATATCATGGACAGGCTCCAACCACCCTGGAATGACATAACGTAACTATGACATGCGCCAAAAATTGATCACATGCAATGGTGCATGGGCCCCAATGAAAGCAAGAAAGTGAACCCTCTGACTCCAGGTTATATAGTAAAATACGACAATAGTCATGGTTTAGTGGCCCTCTGGACCTCAGTACCACTGCACCTGCTGCACAGCTATGTTAGCTACGCCCCTGGCAGTATGGAACAATATCATAGGAGGCTAGACTTGTCGTACCCACTAATCGCATGGCGTTGGACCCAGCCCCCTGAAAGACACTGACAACAAGAAACAACAGCATGGGGAAGCAGACTTGTATCACCCACAAACTGCATGGAGTGTGACCAAGAAAACAGAGACACAAAGATAGCATGGGGGCACAAGCTTGTGCAAACCGCGAGCTAGACTACACCAACTGAAAAATATTGATGGCATGTGCAGAGATCAACCGAGGCAGGGTCGTGCCAGCAGGTATCACATGACAAGAGTTCGAGCCGATCAGTTACCATTAATATCACAGAAGTGGAACATTGTCGAGCAAGAGGCATTCTACTGCTATCTAGGAATTACATGGAACTGGGCCAAGACAACCAAGAAACAGAAATAGCATGAACCGATAGAGGTAGGCACTTCAGACCAATGATGCTACAGAATGAAAACAGGCTACCAAGAAACACAAATGTCATGGCACCATATGAAGTAAAAACATTGGCAAATAAATGGTAGAACATACATCTAATTGTAAATATAACTCACTATGTATTGGAGTACATTTTTGTAGGCTGAAAAGTTTCACCCCCAGAGCGTAATTCGAGCCAGTGGGAGCCACCAACACTCATTTTTGGGGACTGGCACTTATTTTTCATAATCAAAGTTTGACCCAAAGAAAGAGGGAAACACTAAAGAGGGAAAGAAGGAGGTACAGATACATTATCTTTTTGTCAATTTTTCTATAAGGATGAAATGAAACCTGCGAGAGTGAGATAAGAGGGACAGGGAGTGTTTAGTGATGGATAAAAGAGGCATGAGGTGGAGTCAATATTACTCAGCCTTAGTATTTGACATCTATGACATTTGACAGCACCAGCCGCAAGCTGCTGAATGCATTTTGGGTTCCTGCATTTATTCTTTTACAAATTAAGCTGTCATTACCCTTCCTCCCCTGCCATAAAAAAAACAGTTTGAATCCTGGTCAGGGATCACATTTTTCATTAACAGATGTTAAAAGTAAACTATTGTTTTACTAGGAGTTGAAATACAAAATTAGTTAAATCAGAAAACCTAGCACTTCTGTTAAAATTGAGTGAGCAAATTTGTAGCACCTCACAAATTAAGGCTGTTAAATGGCGTCATGAAGCAGAGGGTAGTAGGTGCAGGGTGAGGGTGGTGGACCATTCGGTCAGGGAGCTTTTGCTGATAGGTCAAACCAAGGCTTGCAGAGGGACAATAGCCACCAACTATACAACAAATAAAAACAGGCATTGACAAAGCCAATAGGTCTTGCCTATGACAGCTTTTGGTTTTGGCAATGTTTATAGCCATGCTATACAGCAGTATGGATGCTTTGCAGTGTGGCAAAAACAAATTTTAAAAAAGTGGTGTAATGCAGCCAGAGCTAATGTGCTTTAAAAAAAAGCATTAGTGCTGAATGCATAATTTCATCTTACTTTATTATTATTTTTAGCAATGCTGCAGGACAGCCATGCTGCTGTACAGCATGGCTACAAATCATTGCCAAAGTCTGTAATGCCTGTGCTGTACAGCATGAACAAAAGGAAATTGCAGAGCCAAAAGTCTCAAAAGCAAGACCTATTGGCTTTACCAATGCTTCTTAGGTCTCAGCACAACATACCTGTGTTTCTGATCAAATCAGGTTATCTCCCCATGTGTGAAAAAGTAAAAAAAATAAAATAAAAAAAAGACATTTGACAAAAAATTATATCACATAAATACAGCAATTGCACCCATGTCATAGTGAAAATACATATGGGAGCAGATGGCCTCTTGTCAATATAAAAGAAGGTAAAGTCTGTTGTGACAATCAACTTCCATTTCAGAAGGGGATAGGGTTTCCTTAAAGTGCATGTGGCATAGGAAAACATAGCTACAAATAGCAAGAGGTTCAACAAGGACAAAAGGGGAAAAAGCTAAAAGTAGCACATCTATCACAGCGTGATCAGCAGAAGGATAGCAATCAAGCAGAAGCAATAGGTCCATGCTCCAAAAGAAGAGAAAGTTAAGCCAGCACGCACTGGCCAATTAGAAGGCAACAAATAAGAGTGACAATGAAGCCAAAGAATGCTGAGCAATGGGCAGGCTGAAAGCCCCTTCTCATATAAAGTATCTCTAGTAAGCAAGAACGCATACATGGCTTGCTTTGTCTCAAGCGAGACCTAATCACAAACCGTTATGCGTTGAGCCACAGTCAATATATGATTGACAGTATCAAAATGCAATATCCATACTATGAAAATTGTCAGGGCAAATGTTGCCTCTGACTTACAACAACCAATACTTGTACATGGAGTTTCTATCTACAGCACTCATTGCTTATTAAATATCGTTCTTATTATTCATGGCTTCATTTCAACCTCCCCTTTAATTTCTATACTGCTTAATGTCCTGTGTTATATTAAATAACAAACTTGTCTTGACTCTCCCTCACTCACCCCCGCGTCTACTTATCCCAACATCAACTCTGTACACACCGTTTATGCAACTGAATTATTCCATTCAATACACACTTGAAATTCTTGGTCTGACATTCAATGTGCAGTGCTCCTCTGAAACCCATTTGGATACTGTTTGCCCTATACAAAACAATTAATAGATACATTTAAAACAAGCTTGATTTAGACAATAGGAATGGCATGCATCTTCAATACGAACTATAAAAGTTTTGAAAGCCTGCAACAGTGATAAAACAAAGTTTGCTTTCTGTATACAATACATTTATGACATAAAGAATGTAATGTGTCATGATTCTGTGTAGTTTTGCGATTTAAAGTAGTCCCTTGTGCACTCCAATGCAAGCACTCTGTAGAAGGCGGAATGATACACCAAACAGTCAACAGCATGAGGTGAGAGAGCAATAGTCCTAAGGATGGAGCCAAAGCCTTTTCTTTGTATATTTTAAAGAACTGGAAAGAAAAAGTCAAGCGACAGCTACACTGCCAAGCTAGACCCACAAAGATGGATCATATCTCCCTGTGGAGTGTTGCAAGGCATGCAATACCGTACCACTCTGCATAATAACAACCAGAAAGGATGTGGCCAAATGGCTAGAGCAGTCGAAGCTGGGGAACCAAGTTTAAGTCTCGGCATGGAAGCTCAATATACTGTGATTCTGGGCAAATCATTAATATCCCCTTGCCTTACAAAACGAATGTGTGTCTATAAAGTGCTCATGTAAAGCACTCGGATACCTTCAGGTCAAGTTTGTGCCATATAAAAACTCCCCCAAAAAGAAAGGGACAGGCCATGTGATAAGAAACAGTGGTACTTTTAGATCAGTGCCACAGTTCGCATATTAATTCATCCCAGACATGAGGTCAGGTCTTGCAGTCTGGCCACTACTGACATGCTGGTGGCACAGATGAATCAATCAGGATGAAGACTGCCTTGCATTTGCCGGCTATCCATGCCCACAACCGATGGCACACACGTCCTGTGGGTGCGATGAAATGAACGAAATCAAGAGAGTTCGCCACCACAAAGGAGCAGCTCTTGAGAATTCAATTTGCTCTTTAGGGCGTCCTTTGTAAAAAATCTGCACACGTTATACATCCCTGGGAAAGGCAAGGGTGGCTAAATCTTTGCAGATTTCAGACTTTAAGATAAGGCTCACAAGAATCAGAGCAGTGAAAGTAGCACTCCCCTCTATCAGCGACAGTAGGCTACGCCTTCACATGCTTTTTCCTCCACCGTTGAGGTTGTCCAACTCTCCACCATTCAGCTGGTGCAATTTATTCCCAAATCCACATGATGTGGACCAGCTCCAATAAATGTCAAGCCAGGGGTGAAACAAGTCCTATACCACATAAGAGAATCGGGGGTCTAAGGGTAGACAGTACAAAGAATAAGAAAGGAGTAGGGTGTGTAGAATCAGTCAAACCCATGCATGATCAGAGCAGAGCATGGATTACCATCAACCTTACTCATCCAATGAGACAAATAGTGAGAGCAAGGACACCTCTCTTGATCGTTTGCATCATATGGTATCCAACTAGAACAGAGGTATGTCTCTCGATCGTAGAGACTGCCTCACTAGTTAAAGGCTCTATTGCTCCTTTTAGGTTGACGGACAAGCGTCAAGAGGACACGTGAGAAACTGTGACCACCAGACAAAATAGAAGTGCAGTGCAGAAAAAGAGACTGTGAATTCTAAAAAGAGGTTGTGTGGAGAATGCGATATAATTCAGTTCACTCCGCACACCTTGATTAAAAAGATGTGACAAAATTACCAGCAGTACTAACTAGTCGCTGCTAGATGAGGGTCGACATGTTTCAGCCTTAAAGGGATAGTGGCCCGCGGCTTTCTTCAGGACCTTTATTCATCAAAACTATGCTACTGCATTCAACTGATACATTTTCCTATAGTGCAGTGTGCCCCCACTTATAAGAAAAAGTGAAATTAAACAAAATTAGAGAAGTAGTAATAAATACGACCTCAAGTTGTCCTAATCCTCAAAATCACAGGATGCAAGCATCACCCAGCGTGATCAGGGATTGCACCTCACCTACCCTGGAACCTGGCTCGGGTTAAGGAGGCCCCGCTCTATCCGTCGTTGCCCCAGAATTTCCGAGCAGAATGGGAGTCCTCACTTTTCCCTCTCCCCAGCTGGACTCAACTTTCACAATGTGTTTCTGAGGAACAGCATTCTGCCATAGCCACCCTCAATAGGAGTAAAAGCCGATGCCCAAAACTTACATGTGTTACACTAAAAGCTCATTCCTAACAAAGGGGGCTCTTGGCGTCATGCCTACAACGTGTTCTCGACCTGAACAGACCACTTGGACATAGTGAAGTAACAATCTCATGTCTTGGTCTGACTGCTACGACCAAAAGCCTGAGGAGAGAACCTAGGATTGTTACTCAACCATCTCTACTTACTTGTCCGACACTCAGGACCAGAAGCATCTGCAAATCACGTGGAACTGAAACGGTATGATGGCCGTTTCCTGGCCAGATGCCTAAGACCAGAACCACATCTCTGGCCACACACCTGCTGGCAACTAAATGGTTTGCCTAGCTTTCTTCCTAAAGCCCAATACCTCTCTGGATTAATTTACATATCCCTTGTAGCTTCCTGCTTTGTGTCTCACCAAAGTGCTTTGAAGAAGAAAGGTACAGACACATAGTTCCTTAAAAAAATGAATATGCAGAAGAGCTGTTTATGTGCACCGAGTTTGATGTATGCTATTCAGTGAGCTACGAAGGTGTGCCACATCACAGGAGAATATTCGGAATACAAGTGTTCACTAAATACTACTCCCTTTGTCATTTTTAACAGGGACATGCAATGCAAGGAGGCCATTGTAATGTTATAAATTGTAATCGGGACCTAAGAATTCAAGACCTGTTCTTCAACATAAAAAAAAATGGAGGACCACAGACTTCCTCTGACCATCCAGTAATACGTGGACCTGGAATATAAAACTATACAAGGTTCAACAAAAGCAACCAAGCATTCATGAACCCTGTCAGTATTTACAGTGATCCCAAGTTCAGAAAGGAAACTGTCTTATTAAAAAAAACAAAAAAAACAGTGAGACGTCTAACTAGATATATGTAGCGCCTTATTCTAACAAGCATTTGCAATGCAATAGGTCTGCATTTGCAAGAGTCTAAGCTATTGGCATTGTAAATGACAATGCCTTTAATTTGTCTGTTTTGCTAATTAAAACATAAATAAAAAACCATTGCCATTTACAATGCCAATAGCTCAAACTTTTGTAAATGCGAGACCTATTCAAAGAAGCAGCCGCCGTTGTCCCGGCTGCTCGGAAAATTAAAGCACGCATGGCAAACTGAATGTTGCAGGAAAGGAACGTCCTACCTGCAGTAGGAGAAAGTCATTAAAGAAAATAATGCTTACAGACTAAAAACGACGTACCATGTAACAACCGAAGTAAAATGGCCAGTCCTCATGGGAGGTTGGTTACAAATGAAGACAAGGCAGTACTAAAGAGGGACTAACGAGCCTATTAATGAATCAGAAACCAGCATTTACAAAGGACAATGACACAAGCCAATAACAAATATGGGCGGGGAGCCATGTCCAAAATACATGGCAGGGAGCCATGTTGAACAAGCATTTGCAATGCAATAGGTCTCGCATTTACGAGAGTTTGAGCTATTGGCATTGTAAATGATAATGCCTTTCATTTATGTTTTGGTTTTTAAAACATGAATTAAAGGCATTGTCATTTACAATGCCAATCGCTTAAACTTGCGTTAATGTGAGACCTATTGCATTGTAAATGCTTGTTGTATTATTAAAGTGTAGCCTTGCAGTGAACTGGTTTAAACGGCCGCAGGCTCAGGTTTAAGAAGATTTTTTGGCAGGCAGCTTAGCGCCCATGCAGATTGATGTGCATGGCGGACCGTGAAGTGGGCGCCATGCTAAATAAATGAAAAAAAATAAAAACACAATCATACAAACGGGTGCAGTGTTAAAATATTTAGGGCGCGTCCGTGCTGTTACTATGAAAGTGGGAGCTGTGCTGAAACTTAAAGCACGGCCCCGGGGGCGGGACGGGGATGATGGACTCAGATTGGGCACCATTGTTAAGTAGTTTTTAATCGATTGCGGCAAGTCGAGTAAATGCACACACAAAAGAACATAAAGTGCGTCTCTAAACAGCAGCGCTTAAAAAAAAAAAATACAAGATAACATAAAGAGCGGCCATACTGCTTAAACAAAACAAGAGGCTGCAGGTTTAGGAGAGAGCAAGTCGTGGGTGCAATAGGAGCAAAAGTCACTAAGGGCTTACAGACACTGCTGCACCTGGCACCTCTCACAACTTTAACAGCTCGGTGGTCACGAAGTGCGTGCAATAACCGCAAGGTGCCCACAAAGCATGGCACAGACAGCCAGAGGCGCAACTAGAGCCAAATTTCGGGGGGGGGGGGCTAAGCATAAATTTCGGGGGGGGCTGAATCTTTAAACAGTAGGCAGAGTGGCGCTGATTTCGGGGGTGGGGGGGCTGAATCTAGGCAGAGTGGAGCTGCAGGGGCTCTTAGAAGGGGTGAAACAACAGCGAGGCCTCATTAACATGCAAATAGTCTTTTTAAAGACCTGTGAAGTGCTCGGGCGCGACTTTGTGTCTGCGCGGAAAGCGGTCTCATCCCGGGCTGCCATACACGACGGGGGGGGGCTGAAGCCCTTTGAGTTCAATGGGTGTTGCGCGCCTGCAGACAGCAGCAGCTGCTCTGAAATACAAATCGATTGCGGCAAGTCGAGTAAATGCACGCACAAAAGAACATAAAGTGCGCCTTTAAACCGCAGCGCTTTAAAAAAAAATACAAGATAACATAAAGAGCGGCCGCACTGCTTAAACAAAACAAGAGGCTGCAGGTTTAGGAGAAAGCAAGTCGTGGGTGCAATAGGAGCAAAAGTCACTAAGGAAATCGTTCTTACAGACACTGCTGCACCTGGCACCTCTCACAACTTTACCAGCTCGGTGGTCACGAAGTGCGTGCAATAACCGCAAGGTGCCCACAAAGCATGGCACAGACAGCAGCAGCTGCTCTGAAATACCTAGTGGGTGGGAGCGGAGGGGTCACAAGATTCTCCCCACCCCGGTAACCTGACTGCCACCACGCACAGGTGAGGCATGTGATCTCACGCTGTGTTCGAGGATCCAGGCCCAGCGTGCGATTTTGGCACAGATTTACCTGTTCCTGGTTGCAAAGCCAACTGCAACACAGAGCTCAGAGAATTTAGAGCCGACCTAGCCTGCAAGGTAACATACAACCCACTGACTGCTTCTACTGCACAGTACGGAGAAACACAAAAGGCCGCTAAAAAGATAAGAAACATGCGGGTGCGGCGTTGCTGCTGTTCGGTTTATCAACAAATCCACGGACACAAGTCAGTAAGGTAGCTGAGAGCACCAGTGGTTGGGTGACATTCACACACACACACAGCTCACTGTCCATGGCCGGGCCTCTTCTGCACAAACTCTTGCTGCAATCCATGCAGGGCTTCCGGAGCCCACTGGTTGGATGGCTCAAGGACTTCACACGCACAGAACCAACAGGAACTGACAGAAAACAAGAAACAAAAAATTGGAAGGCTAAATATCTCGGATGAAGCGGCTCTAAATGACAGCGTCTTACACGCATTTAAAAAAAATATCTCGGATGAAGCGGCTCTAAATGACAGCGTCTTACACGCATTTAAAAACAAGCATTGGACGCGCGAGACGCGATGGTGGGGGGGTGGGGGAGAGAAGCGCGAGTTCTAATAAACTGGTGTGAACTAGCAGCAGGGAAGGGGGCGGAGAGGGGCTACGAGGGAGAGCGACGTAAAGCCATATGGCTGCTTTGCGCGCGTGCACACCTCGTGCACTGTAGCTCTATGCCAGGGGAAGCACTTTCAAAATCCCACTTACAAAATGTCTCAAAGAGACAGCTTTCGCTGTCTCAGCGAGACCTAAAAAACATACTGACACCAGCAAAAAGTGGGGATAACCATGAAAGCAGATCCTACAAGACTTAACTGTGGTGAAGCCTTGCCTTTATATACATGCAGCTGATGGATGGTGGAAGCTTGGGGAAATCCGTGGGGTCCCACAAGTCACCAGAACCATAAAGGGGAGCATTACACCAGGTCTTTTTGTCAATTATGTAATTTAGTAGCTCGGAGATAAAAATGAGAAGCTGAAAATTTTGCCAATGCAAGCTGCAGGAGATAAGCGTCAAGACCAGAATTACCCAAAACGTGCTTAGGAGTTGCAAACGTAACACAAGAATTAGAATTACTTGCTGTGGCGCTTGACTTTGATAGTTGTGTGTGCATTTTTATCAGGGAGACGCGTGAATATCCTAAAGGGCAATTATAGATGAACACACAACATGGAGCGTCGGCAATTTTGACAAATTATGTTGTTTCGATTGGGTGTACAACTGTACATCAATTACGTTAGACAATTTTAGCAACAGTCGAGGAAGAACGTCTTGATTTCTACAGTCACATAACTAATTATTTTGTTTTCGCAAAATTCTATTCACAGCTTGTGTGAACCTCAGGGGTGGCACTGTTACACTACAGATGTTCCTTTGACACCCCAGGTGGCTGCAGGGTGGTCTGAAAGAGCTGTTGTCAAGGCTATGGGCCAGAACCTCTGAATGCTTTTATGACGCATGGCTGTGATATCACAAAAGGCGTGAAGCCACGGCGTTGCACGGACCTGCAACCCTGCCACACCGCAGAGAAGTACAAAGCGTGGGGGACGTGGACTGAGAAATTGGGCTTACAGCGAATTTGAACTTTAAAAAATAAATAGAATTAAAACTCACTGCATCCCAAAGAAAGGCAGCTTCAATACAACCTGCATGTACATGCGCATCGCCAGTCCCAGTGTTCTCGGTGGTGAACATTGATTTGAGTGGTCTGCTGTTTGTGAACTATGGCTGAAAATATCATGTTTCCCTCAGCGCCAAAGAGGTCTTAAATGATCGAGGGCCTGTGATTTACAGACTCTCTTATGAGACTACGTTAGTTTCACGGACAGCTGAAAAACTGACTGCATGCATTAATAAGGTGAGAAGGAATGAGCCCTTACCTGCCGCTTAGTCTTGGAGGCCATGTCTGTGTCCAGGGGAAAGCGAAAGCACGCCATGCGCGCGTTGAGGGAGCCGAGCCGTACGCGTGCACACCTCCTGTCCTCCGTTCGTGCACATCGGCGGTCCCTTGTGCTAACGCTGCCAGCCGTGCTCGTGCCCATGTCCTGACCCCCTTCGGCAACCAAGTTGACGACAATAGATCTCGCCAAGACGAGCAACGCATGCGCTGTGTCGCTAGGCGAGACCTAACAATTATCTAAGGATGCTGGTTATCCAGTACCCTGGTACCAGTAAAAAAAGAGTTACAGCACGTGAGCCTAAAATCTTGGGAGCTCTCAAGTGGGCAAGGGGACCTTCGAATAGATATTAGGCCCTGATTTAGAGTTTTGTGCACAAGATACTCCAAAGCAAACACAACAGAGTTTCTAATCAGCCCATCCATTGGTACACCCGCCAGTATAGAGACATGCAGGCCTTATGTATTCCGTCGACAGAGCTACCATTTGCTCCTTCAACAGAATGCATCATCTGATGGCCTGACTAAAGAGGAGCAATCGGCGGAAGCACTTTACATCATCTACCCTATTGAGGGTGGACTGTTTACAGTCTTTTTTTCCTGTCCATTACCGCCAGGAAAAACCTAGCGGTAAAGGACATTAAATAACAATGATCCCACACCCTGGGAGAAAAACGTGAAGGTGTGGGGAACATTAGTTTTTAAAAAAAATTATTCATATTAAAACCTCCTGTTTTTGGAGTTTGTTTTTGAAAAGCAAAAAAATGTATTGAAAAGTTTGACTGGCATGGCTGATAATATCGTCTGTCAAACTTTTCCTACATTGACAGGATCTGCCATGACAGCAATTCCTGTCAATATACAGAGTTGTCCAGAGTACAGGTGGACAAATCTATAATTGGTGGATGGGGGTCCCTAGGAATAGAGGAGGTATTGTCCTTCACCATCCCAATGGAATAAATGATGTGCACCAAACTATAAGTCAGGTCATAAATCATTTTACGTGGCAGGAATTCTCTTTCCGAACCTTTGGTTACACCAGTGATATACGTCAGTCTCCTTTCCAGCTTAGTAGGAGCCAGTTGCAAGTGATGACCGCTAATTGGAAAAATATGGGATGGTGGCTTTCTACCTACTACTTTTATTTGGACAGGGTCACTCAAAACATGTGCAGAGAAAAACCTGAGGCTCTTTAAAGCGTAGGTGGACTCCACAATGCTTTTATATGCCCATGTTCCAACAAAAGTGTAATGTTGCCGTCATGCTTTACTTAATAATGGAACCGGCATGCAAAGGTTCTTAAGTCCAACATGCCTTGAAACTCCCAGTTGGTATTCAGCCATGACACAAGCAGCTAGGTTCATATCCTCGCCTTCATTAACAAAAGGTAAACTTGTCTCCAGACTTTTAGTCAGGTTGCTTTATGTGGTAAGAGGCTGCCAAAAATATATGTTAAGGTTTTTAATTAGCCAAGGAAATTAAGAGTACAATAGCCATTTGCCAAGAGTATGAATCAAGGAAAGTGTATACTGAAACTGGGCGTTATCTTGTCCTATTAATAGACGTATTGGGCGATTTTACCCACCTGTTTGTGAATAAAGGTCTATTTCTTATTTCCTGGTTGCTCAATCAAATGTCATCTAGATTTAGTAGGCCTGGCCCTCACAGTGGGTGGTCATGCAGAGCTTCTTATTTAGAGTTAGCAAGACCCAGAGTTACTTTTGCGGGGAAGAGCTCAGTCTTCCCTTACACAAAGTGAAATGTAGAAACAAAGCTGAGGTGGGTCAGTGATGTGCTTTGACTTGTGCCAGCCCAATGGTATGCAGTGCTCCAATTCAATGTAATTCCTTTCCAGATATTTCTATTAAATTAGCATTCAATAGCTCTGTACTCTGCATTAATGTGAAGTGATCATATTGAGTAACTGAGACATTCGTCATCACCAACTCAGGGACGGTGGAGGGCCAATAAAGAGAAGCACTTTCCTCGGGCAGTTGGGCTAGGTAGACTGCATTCCAAATCCATCACCTGGCAATTCATTTATTTACGGGGCGGTGTCCAATGTAGTCTCAGAAAAGCTGGATCCACTTAAGATTGTCTGTACAGACAACTAAGAAAAATAACATTTAACCAATCTAAACAGAACTTACTTTGCAAGCCAGGAATTAGCCTGAATCTCCGGGAAGCTTCTAGTCATCCTGAACCTATACTGGTTATCCCAGATGTAAATTAACTGGGCATTCACCTAGATCTGGTTAAACAAACCAGAAATGTCCGTTTTGTAAACTGCTGGAATATATTACAATCACAAATGCCTCAAAGGTGATCTGGAGAGATATGAACAGCCTCACTTACAGAGTTGTCCTCACCTTGCAATACTTGTCACGTGTTAAAAAAAAAATAAGATTAAGCAACTTTTTCACAAAATCTACTTCCACACACAGCAAGATCTGGTATACTAGATTACAATGTACAGCAAGCACACATTTGATAATTATATCTTAAATGTATGCGTCCATGATTGAATAAATGAGGGAATCCAATCACTGACAAATGGCTCAACTAGAGCCGAACTTTGGGGAGGAGGGGGTGGACAACAGGTCAAACAATGAAGTGAGGCCAATACTTTAAAAAAATGGGGTGGAGGTATCCATAGAACCAATAGAAAAAATAGTGATAAATTATGCATTGTTAACATATTGGTCAACCCTGATACGATTGCAACAAATCTTTAGTGAATTTGACAATGTCTAATAAGCTACTGAAAGATTTAAAAAAAAAAAAAAGGAAAGGTGAATGTGTGATTTAATAACTAAAAAGGAGCTCCTATAGATTTTAATAAAAAGCGCTTTAGAACCACTTTTTGCAAAGTTATTTCAAGTCCACTGTGCCAAAAATGTGTTCTGTGAAATGACAATGAGCTCACAAAATACGTTTAATTCCTTCTTCAGGAAGGCACCACTGGCTGACTGCAGTAACGGCTCCTGCAAATAAATAGTGGCGGGGTGGGGGCGGTGGGAATAATAATTAAAAAAAGAATTTACCTGACGCAGCCAGCCGCCTTGGTGCTCCTCTGGTCCCGGCAGTCCATGGGGCACACAGCACATGCTTCCAGAGTCCACACCCAATCCAGACGCTACTCTTGTGCTATTATCAAGCATGAGGGAAGAGTTTGGATTAGCATGAGCGGGCTGGTGTGACGCTCGCTCAGGGACAGGGAGCCTGTGCCTTTTCTTTACCCGGCTCTGCAACACAGCTGGGTTGGGTAAATGTAAGTGTGCATGTCTGTTTGCCTGACCTAAGACAGCTGGCCAAACTGACATGCGCACTTACAAGTGCCCACCACTCCTCCTTCCTGCACTGTCCAAGAGGATGGCCCAGCCCCCCTCCGCCGTAGACTCACGTTGGCTGTCAGAGAAAAATAAAATGATAATAAAATAGTTTTATTATCATTGTATTATTATACTGTATATTGGTTGTTCCTAAATATCTACGCTAATTATAGCAATTTAATCTGGTCCGTAAAAGGGACACCCTTTAATCGGGCACAAGAGAGGCACTAGGCAGACAATATGGCTACCAGTTTATCATTCTAACACTATAACAAGTAGTGCATAAAGCAGCATTTTTATTGTGCAGTGCTTTTGCATGGACAATCTATTACACACATCATCAGTGTTGCATTGCTTTTGACAGACCCAGGCTTAGTTTGATAGCAGAATAAGGGTTTTCAGGGTTCACAAACAAATTGGACTAGTTTGAAGGGCGAGCACTCAGCGATGCAATGCCTAGGCAAGGAGAGCTCTTGTCTACTTTGTCTGAATAGAAACAATTCTGGAGAAAAACCCTCAAGCATACATTAAAGCAAATTAAACACCTGCCATATAATGCACTCTGAGAAACGGATCATAGAGGCGTTTGCTTTAGGGGAAGAGGTATGACTCTGGTTAGACATAAATTATATGGGGTGGGTGACGAATTATGCTCCGCCAGTGGTGTTTGTGGAGTTTTGCTCACTCCGAAAAAGCCTGGAAGCAGAGCGGAGATTTCCTCATGCGCAGTTCATCAACGTTAAGTTGGCGAGCAAGAAAAAGCATACGCTAGACCACCTCCTAGAAAGATTTCTCAACGCAGACGGTCGCAGCAGTTCGTTACTGCTTACATTGAGAAACCTGCTGCTCGTTTTGAGGAAGCTGCTGCTCAAGTTAAACATCTACTCGAGTGGCAGAAAGAAGCAGCGCCCTCCTGCACTGTACATGGTGCCATTCATGCTGATTTTACAGTGTAGGACAAATTAATGTCGCTAACCAAATCAGCGCCATCAGTGCGACTAACTACACTCTGCTGCTTGCGGAACTCCGCGGAGCACGGCAGAGTTTTTTCTGCACTTCACAGAGTTCCGCATAGCAGAACTCCACACAGGCCTATAAATTATATGTTGAGGCTTCATGTATCTGCCCTATCTCTCAGTTTACCCATAGTGCAGGTGCCAGACACCGGAGCTATCCCTCAGCTGACAATACGCCATCACCAAAGGACAGAGCCACAACCCATAATTTCTATTTGATTTCTTCTAAAATTGCCACTGGCCCTATGTTTAGTGCCGGAGGCTACCTACCAAATATATTGAAAATCTATTTATGCAAGATAACAGTTGTTCCTTAAAAAGCATAACAAATGTCCTCAGCGATCTTGACTCTTGAACTGACAAGTAGCATTGGAAGAAATATGAAAATAATCCATAAAACAGATGCATTTTAAGAGCCTTCCTAAACACAGAATGGTTCTCAATTTTGCACAGGCCAAGACAGAGTGCATTCTAATAGAGGAAGCAACAAAAGAGAAGCAACTTGTTGACAAGTCGTGCTGATATATTCCAAACGCCTTAATGCTTGTAAATAGCGGGCTCAGGAAGGCCAATGTAGCAACCATTGGCATAGTTCAATATAGAAATAATGGTAGCATTAACAACACAAGCTTTCATATGGCACAAAATAAAAAGAAGGTTTTTCTTCAAGTTCCTCTTTTGGAGTGAACAAAGATGACAACTACAACAGTAGGGTGAGGCAGGTGGAAATGTCATCATTGCAATTTTGCCTGATGTGATTCAGTATAACCACACGTCCAGTCTCAGTGCCTAAACCAGGTTTTAAACTCATCCAGCTCACATCTAGTAACTAATGTTCTTCAACATGTTTAGAAAGCTGGTTAGCCAGACCTTCTCACCAATTTCAGTGACTACTGGCAAAAGAAAGATGAGCCTGTAGTTAGTTTCTGCTGCGAGGCACAGGTTTGACATCTTTAAAATGGGGTATGATGACACCTTTCTTTCATCCGCTAGTGACAGTGACTGATGACAACAGATGTTAAAAATGGAGATAAAAGCAGGCGTAACAATTTTAGAGACCTGAAAGGACACACATCTTCTGGGGGAGCCCGATTTTAGGGAGGTGAACGAGGAGTAAACCTTCTCCTATTCCTTAATCATTGCGAGAGCTGTGATACGAGTAACAAAAGAGTGAAGGGTTGCAATTATGCTGCATGAAACAGTACAAAACGGGAAGCTGGGTAATACAATCATGATCGCCTTGACCTCTTGATCTTCTCATTAGAAAGAAAGAAAGAAAAAGAAAAAAAAAATCACAAAACTGGAGAGGCAGAATAGTCTTTGTGACACAGGGCAGGTTAGTGAGATTGGAGACTGCCTGAAATGGAGCCCTTGAAAAGTTGGAAGCCTGGGAAATAAAAAATGTAATCAAAAGAGGACAATTTGTAATGCCCGAGTCGTTGACATTTAAGTAGAGCTTTTAAAGTCTGGTGTATGTGTGCGTGTATACAAATGTGTGTTTTGCTAGATGCAAACTTGTATATAATTTATATACAAAAGGTTGAGAGGTTACAGTCCTGCGTTTCTTCCCCTGACCTCAGCTGAACAGGTCTAAGTTATCTCCAGCCTGTCGTACTCTCAAAGGAACGAGGGTTTGCGGTTTATTATATCATTCTTGGTGTTTTCGTCAGCTCTATATACCGCATGCGAACAGATTCACAGCACCAGGAGCAAAGGCGGAAGTAAAACTAAGGTCTCATTTAGATTTTAGTGGAGCAAGAGTAGAACCATAACTCTACGGTGCTTTTGTCCCACCAAACTCCCTGTTCCCCCAAACAATTTAATGTGGGCAGAAGGGCCATGTTCACATCAGTGGAGTTTCAGTTGACTCTGTTGGTGTAAACCTCTGACCTGGTGTCTCATAGCACAGGGGATACCAAATCATAATGGCAGCTATCCTACCCTACCGAGTACTGGACTACAATCCTTTATTTTCCCTGCCAGAGGCAGGATACATACAGAAAGGGAAAATGCAGAATGTCCTACAAGCAGGGAGAAAGTTCTGTGTGCATCAAGCCGCCTATGGTTTGTACTGAGAAAACAAACTCCAGCTTTGAAAGTTTATTTTCTTAGTACAAAGAAATCTGCAGAGTAAGTGATTTAAAAATAGCGCCTGTTCAGCAAGCCTGCAGTGTCTGAAGGTGGTGCCCACACAGCATAGAAATCCCGGCCTGGCAGTTGGGGATTTCTAAGCTCTGTCTGAGTGGCAGAAGCCATGGAATTATACTCCGTGGCGAAACGAAAGTTGTGGGGTTCCCCCTGCTAGGTACATGGGCGGCCCTCTCTACGGATTTCATCTGGAACTCTCAGGCCAGAGTACTGTGCTCAGGGGGCCCTCTGCAGCTAGGGGGCCCCCACACCGCAGGGTCCTGTCTTATGACACTAAGTGGCAGATCTTTACACACATACATACCACCCAACCGCAACCCGACCCTCCCCAACCACACCTCAGTTTAAAATATTTAATTGTATTTTCAGGGCAAGGACAGATGTGGAGTTAGAGGCTGTGAGGTTACAGCAGGTAGAACATGGGCAAACTAGATAGGATTTATGACCACAAATTGAGACTCATACTGTAAGCTATGAACCTGTAAGGATATCATGATGCTTGAAACAGAAAGATAGATTTGGCAACCAAGGCCATGGTTCCAAGTTATGTAGAATGAGGGTGATAAGTGCACACAGTATGTAATGTTACTATTTAATGTGTGACATAATTCATTTCTTTTGAGTTCCCCACCTCGGAAGGAAGCCTAACACTTGGAATCAATGTTTGCCACACCAATTACTGCATGTTGTTGCATTTTATCCTGGTAGAGAAAATTGTGGAGTGTATTACTTGATGCACTTCCCCGGATTCCAGTCCGTGTGCAAACATCCATCTGCTCATGGATCGGTATTTAAAATACAACTTTGAATCAGAGTCTAAGTAAATGTATACCTTTATAGAAGGGAGGTATGGGGTATGTCAATAGAGGGCTGCCTAGCTCTATATTGCCATTGTTATGCTGTAGGATGGAAGTATGGTGTATTGTACTGTAGTTAAATTTGTACAGTGCTTCATACTCCTATTATGGCGTCAAAGCTCATTTGCAGAGGAGTAGTACGCTATTTCGTGGAGTGCTATAGTTGGAACAGTGTATGTTGTCTCTGCGGTCTACATGGGCATTTTGAAACCATGGGTTAGGACCAGAATCATGATGCACCTCTACTTCCTCAACAATGGTAATAAATCGCCCATTACTCTTCAAGCTGTAATGGTTTATGTCATGCTATTTTTCAGGTGTAGAAGTTATAGAGATAGATAATTAAACAGAACCAGAGGACAGAGTTTTAAACCTGTCAAGAGGGTTGAAATCTCGTTAACAGGCATTTGAAAAGGGGCTCTTTACTTTGTAAAGTGGTTGCATGTAACGTGAGAAGCAGTAGGCTGGGATTCCTCCAGGCAGCTAAGCCAAACATTGCAATAACTTTGAATTTGACATGTGCACATACATATCTTAACATCAACTGGTTCACTGTAAACCAGGAGGTCAATTTCAGACGGAAAAGATAGATTACCTAGACCAAAGAATCCGCCTGTAGGACATGCCTTGGGCCTAAACTTCACATTTTTAGGTCTGGCTTGACAGTACAGATGATGGCATTACCTACTATTATCAGTTCTTTAGAATATAGAGAGTGTAGACTTTGGCTTTACACAGAGAAGTATTTATCCCTCACCTCATGCTAGCGGCAGTTTGGTTTCAACATTCCGCCTCTTACAGAGTGGTGGCATTGCAATCCATGAGGGATTATTTTACATTTTAATAGTCCATTCAATCATCGCATAATTAATTCTGTATTTCGTAAAGGCACTGCTTATAGAAAGCAATTGAATTTCTTTAGTTTTGTTAGCACTGAAGGATTTTTTTATTGTTTTATTCAGGACTTGAAAAGCAAGCCAGACCTATTGGCTTTGCCAATGATTGTTTCCAATTGTTTCTGAACAGCACTGTGGGACGGTGACACTCTTCTAGTCAGCATTTTTTACACTGGTGGCACCTCTTAGCATCAACCACCTTCCATGTAAAATCCAAGATGAGAGTTGCGTGCAGCACACAGGCCTTGTGTTGTCCTTTCATTACACAGTGTTGGTCATTCGGAATGTGCTTGCTTCTACAGCACTGATGTTGAACTAACTGGTGGTCTGTTTCAAAAACCGCAAAACTGGTAAAGGGTGCCTGCTACTCTGAAACTCAAACACACCTAAGGGGTTACATAGAATACGAACTTTTGTGGTCAAGCAAGCAGCCTTGCCTCGGTCTGATTCGAAATACCCTAACCAACTTGCTGATTTACTTCATTTCGGTCCTTGGCAGACATTTTGGAACAGGCTCAAAAGCAGAGAGACTGTGGCCAGAAAATGCAGCAGGAACACCAGTGATTGAAGACAGCTGGAATGTGTTGGGATGAAAGAGCCAGATAGCCTTGCTGTGAAAAAGTATTTTCTAATGCTCGAGGGCTCTTGTTATTGTCATGGACCGCCCGAATGTCCGCACTGTGCTTCAGAACAGGAAGAAGGTCAACTAGCCAGCCTAGCAGGCTGCAAGGACAAGGCCGGCTGAAGGGCGCAGCACTTGAACTGACACAGAAGAGATGAGGGTTATAAGTGTTTAGCCATGCAACACTTGATGTTGTTGCATCAAGGATATTGTGCTGCATAATTAAACACTTATAAGGTCCCAAAGGCGAGACCTATTGGCCATGCCAATGCTTGTTTTTTTATGTCCCAAGGACATCAAATTTTTTTTGGGTGGGAGTTTTATATAGCGCGACCTCGACCCGAACCAATCAGAGGGCTTTACATGAGCACCAGGTGCGTTACAGACAGACACATTCATTTGGTTAGGCACAAGATTAAGTGATTAGTCAAGAAACACAGAAAGTTGAGCAGTGTCAGACTGGGCACCGAGACTGGGCCTGGCAAACTGCTCGGCCGGCCCCCCTGGGGGAAAGGGGTGCGGCCAAGCTGTTTGCTAGGGCCGGATTCGGCCGTTTTTGTTACAGGGGGCCGATGTTGCCAGCCCCGTAACGAAAACGGCCCCCAGGAGCCCAAAACCAGCCCCCAACCTGGCGGCCCACCGGGGAAAACGCCCAATGCCCGCTATGGCCAGTCTGGCCCTGAAGTTGAGCGTCCCTGCAGAGACTCCAACCCAGTTCCCCAGCTTCGAGGTCAATGTTCTAGCCCTTAGGCCACATCCTCTCAATCTTCACAGATGATTTTTCCAACTCTGGGGTTTGTCGACTATTTTATCTTGTATTAGTTTGTATTTGGCAGTATGCTATATTCAGTCAATATTTATCGTTAGGCCGTTTTTTCTTTATTTGCTTTTTCTTCTATTTTTCTTGGTACAGCACTACAATCAATGAATTTGAGCTTTTGTGGCACATTAGAAAACAAAAAAGTAAAGTCGCATTTTATTGCAT
Source organism: Triturus cristatus (assembly GCF_964204655.1). Taxonomy (NCBI): domain Eukaryota; kingdom Metazoa; phylum Chordata; class Amphibia; order Caudata; family Salamandridae; genus Triturus; species Triturus cristatus. The sequence continues at coordinate 682,767,396 of NC_140595.1, forward strand.
CAGTAGTATGCATACGACGCATGCACAAAGTTGACTTTCTTAAGGACTAAACCAGATTCTATTTTGGATCATTGCGAGAAGCAGAGGCCACTATATGACTTCATTTTTTACTACAAGGTAGGAAATGTTAAATTGATTCCAAGTCACTGGTGGTCATTTCAACTCTGCATTACGAGTGGGCCACTGTGGCAAGGGAAAATCAAATTATGTGACAGAAATGACTAAATTATGCAGCAAGAAAAAGCTAATTGTCTAGCCACGCACAGTGCCTGTATTATTTTATTAATTTGGGACTTTGGCACATTAATGTGTCCGGGCAAAGGTTACAAGTTATTCCAATTGAAAACTTTGCTCAAACTGAACTGCCTAATCCAGCGTTTAACCTGTGGTCTCCTGGAGGTCTGCAACACCTACTCAGGGTGTTGGCGGCTGCTTAGAAAAGTAAATAACATTAGCAGATTAATGAAGTATATACACATAAAAAAGCACAATTGAAAACTGAAAAATTGTAATCATTTGCAAATGTGAAGTAATTTAAAATTGGAGGAAAAAAATTAACTTGGTATCCTTAGCTGGGTTCGTGGGAGCAGTTCAAGTACAGCAAACGGTAGTATGGCCAATTGGTGGCCTCAATTCAAGCACTAGAATGTGCCAACAAAAAGAGGGGATGTATTAGGATTAGGAGCAAAACGATAAAGAAATATGCAAGAGTCTAGCACATTGGAACACCATTACAAACTGGAATAGCATGAAGAAATAGACTGTTGCCACAAATTAAAACAGGCTGATGGCTTAGAATACCACCGTGGACTAGAATAATAAAATGATTTCACTGACAAAATAAATTAGATTACCGGCAAACACTTGAGTGCCCCTATGAAAAAGAATTACTTAATGAACTAAAATACCATTCTAGACTAGGACACCGCTAGAGGATAGAATAACTCAAAAGGAGTAGAATGCGGCCATGAACTAGAATAACAATCCAAGCGACCAACAGACACAAGTAAAGTACTACAGCAAACTAGAATCCCATGAAGGACTAGAATGTCACAATTTAGCAAACCACGACAGCTAGAATACCGCCTTGAACTATAATAATTAATTTAACTAAATTAAAAGATTTTATTAGAACACAACAAAGCCCTTTAAGGCAACCTGGAGCTAGAACAACAAAAGGAACAAAATACCATTATGAACTAGAATACTGTCAGGAAGTAGAATAACAAAAGGTCTAGAATACAGTTGTGAACATGAAATAAAAGTAGGACTTAGAATATGGATATAAAAAGGAACCCCAGGAAAAAGGTACAATGCCACCACAAATAGGAGACGGATCATGAAATAGAATACTGCCATGAACAAGAATATCACAAGAATGTAAAGTAGCGTCATAAACTGGAATAACATTGTAACCAAAAAGAAACAAAGAAAGCCTTGTACACCATGAAACCTCTGCTCCTCACTATAATCAGGAAGCACTCCCAGTATATTGTTTGCTTGAAAAAAGAAAACTACTTATTTACTCATCTCTTAAGTGATGCCTTGCCCACGAAGACATAAACAGCAAATCAGTGTGTAGCATTTGCCTTGAGAAGGAATGGCGATGGGTTGGGAAAGGAATGCAAATGACCTCACTCGAAAAATTGGAAAGCTCATTTCCTTCTGAGGAATGGAGCCAGCACCATGTGCATTGGGACAAAATCCAATGCAGCTGTGTTTAATTTTTTAAGTGGTGCGCAGGCTTTACAGTACACAAAGCACGACTGGGGCGTATTGTGCACTCAAAAACCAATGCAAAGGGTAAGTATTGATACGTTTTATACTCAGACGAGCAATGGGAAAGCCAATAGGTTTGGTCGTTGGAAACATGCAGTTTTTTCCACACAATATGCAATAAATTGGCAAAAATATAAAAGGTGTAAAAATAAAGGAGTGTTCAAAGGCACTGTATTGCATTCTTTTGAGGCAGCTCTGCACAAGGGACCCGCTAACATACTATCACTCGCAGAGCCAGACAGCCAACCATTGATGTGGATCGCCTCACAGCTTGTGTGTAATAATTACTTTTCACAGGGAAACAACTCTCCTAAAAGTAACAGGCCTCTTCGATCTGATTGTACCTTACTGCATACATTTTATCCTTGAAAAATTAGTTTTGGTTAAATACCTATTGCTAAAAAGAAATACACTTGAAGCATACAATGGGATAAACTAAATATGCAGACGCACAGGGTATAATATGCTATTTATTACCATTGTTGAGAGAGGAGCAGGACATTGTGAACCACTCGAGATACGTCTCTCTTGAGTCATGGACCCACCCACACTCAACAATGGGAATACATAGCATAATATATTACGAGCATCTGCATGCATACTAAGAGATATATATATATATATATATATATATATATATATATATACACACACACACACACACACACATATATACATACACATGTACACATACACATATACACACACATTACCTACTGGCGGTCGCCAGTAGGTAGTTATAGTTAGGACCACGTTTCCATAGGAAATCCGCAACATTCTATTTTGAATAACTTTGGCGCCGGTCGACGAATCCTCGCGAATTTTTCAAAATAGGTGGGGCGCTACGCTACGCTCCTTCCCTGAAAGTCTCGGGGGGATTCGTCAAGCGGGGGCTGAGATAAAAGGGGGGTCCCAAAACGCGTTTTTCCCATGCATTTTTCCATAGGACCTTTAGACAGGGCTACAGCCCGAACGGCTGAACAGAATTACTAGAAATTTGGCAGAGAGGTAGTCCTCAGGTCAAGGAAGTGCCTTTTGTAGGTTTGGTGTAAATCTGTTCAGTAGATTCTGAGAAAATAGCCTTTAAATCAATATATATATCTGAGCCAGCTTACGGTGCGCTTACGGTACGCTTACCGTACGCGTACGGTGGCGTGCGCGAGCGCGATTCTGATTGGCTCTTAGATCTTAGTAAACATTCGAATCGGCCGAAACCAGGAAGCGGCGGCCGCCATTTTCTCTCTCGCACTGAGAGTGATGTTTAAAATCTAAAGCACAAAAACATGTAAAGGGGCTGTTTAGACAGCTCCCACACACATAGCAATGTTGAGGGAGTCCCCAAAGATCCCCCAAGGCCAAAAACGGAATTTTTATTTTTTCGCTAATTTCGCCGATTACGCTTACCGTACGCGTACGTTAAAAAATTATAAAAAAAAAAAAAATTATCCACAGTCTCCCCACCCCGTGTGTAATTGGTGCCCGAAGGGCACCAATTGTGCATGGCTCATTAAAGATGAGTTAAACTAAAATATTTTTAAAAAAATAATAAAAAAAAAATTATCCACACTCTCTCCACCCCGTGTGCAAATGGTGCCCGAAGGGCACCATTTGTGCATGGCTTATAACATATACGAAAAATTAAAATATTACCTTTCAAAACAAAGTGCATCATATGTCCTCCATGTGCGCATGGTGCGCGAAGCGCATCGTGCGTACATGGCCCATCTAGCGTAACGTGGGCACTAACTGCGTAAAGTGGGCGCGCAGTGCGCGAAGCGCACCGCGTGCTCACTGTGCGCGCACGGTGTGCAAAGCGCACCGTGCGCGCACGGATCGAACTGCGTTAAGTGGGCGCGCACGCCACGAATGGCGTAAAGTAACTTAGCATTTAAAAAAACGTACAAATTCACTGAAAAAACCATAGGTTTCACACACGTTATAGTTAGGAATTAGCATTTAAAAAACCTTGTAAATTCACTGAAAAAACCATAGGTTTCACACATGTTATAGTTAGCGGAAATTTTACTGATAAAAAACCAATTAAATTCCCCCGTTATAGTTAGTGCAGGCAACTATAACTCACGCGACCGCAATCTTCTGCTGATGACATATGTGTCTTTATGAAAAAAAAATATTTGTAATATATGTATAGCTAAAAATGTATGGAAGAAGACATGGGCAAATAAGTGTCTAAATACAGTATTAGCATCAGCAGAGGATTGCGGTCGCGTGAGTTATAGTTGCCTGCACTAACTATAACGGGGGAATTTCATTGGTTTTTTATCAGTAAAATTTCCGCTAACTATAACATGTGTGAAACCTATGGTTTTTTCAGTGAATATATACATACACATGTACACATACACATATACACACACATATATATATATATATCCACACACGAATCTCTGTTCAAGGAGTCTTCAACCCTTCAGGGCGGCCTCTCAAACAGCAGACACGGAGGGCCCCGCCAATCACGGCATGTGAACAAAGCAAACGGAGGCCCAATTCCAGAGCAACAGTCCATTCCATCTGGATATAATGAGAACTAAATGCAGCGGAAAGTGGAAGAAATGCAATTTTACAATCTGAGCATCAATTTGAGAACTGTCTGAAAGAATGCCATCACTTACCTGATGTTTCTGCTGCATTGTGGGAGACGCAGGCTGAACAGTCACGTGAGTCACGACCATCTTTAAAACCACACGCACGTATGCACTGTGTGAACTGCCTCTTTTCCGTGATCAAGGCACAGGTGCCGAAACATGTAGGGTTATGGGAGGCATTGTGCTGGTTTTCCACGATTAAAGGACTGTTGCTCTGGAACTGGGCCTCTGTTTGAGATATAGATATCTGACCCTAGCCGAAAAGCAACTACTATCCCTTGGATTATCATACTGTCCCCAGTCCGATTTTGATTACCCTACGACACGTGTGGATATCTATAAATTCATCCGCAAGCTGAAATTCAAAAAGTTTCATGAATTAAAATCTCGGTCTAGAGGAGATAACGCAGATATGACGCCAAACACGAATGACAGCTGTGAACTCTTGGTTACGGACCTAGAGGCTCTAAGAACCCTACAGGAACTGGCAAAGGAATCGGATAAATCCTCAAGCGGATCAAGCCTATGTCCCCTATCCGACTCTGCTTCTAGGGATCAATCGTTGGAATTTAATACCAATATAAAACCTATTACTCCCTTTAAAACTAAGTCTAAATTCATGCCCATCATGCCACGGGATTCCATTGATGTTTTTAATGAACAGGTCGTGGCACAAATAAAGAAACTGAACACAAACATTAACAAACAAAAAAGGATGGTAACTAATCATGAAAGGAAATACAACCAATTGATGACAAAATTAAAAAAAGAAAGCAATATTGTTATTAAAAACTCTGACAAAGGGGGAAATATTGTGTTATGGCCAATGAAAGATTATTTGGAAGAAGCCTACTCACAACTCAACGATGTGCAGTGTTATCGTAGAAGCACGGTACTGAAATACAAAGCCATGCAGAACCAATTTTATTCCAAATTACTGGCTTGGAAAAGTGTGGGACTTCTGAGTATGGAAGAGTTCAAATACCTAAAAACAGAACATCCAAAAACACCCTCCATGTATTTCATCCCCAAAGTACACAAGAATATTCACAAACCCCCCGGAAGACCTATAATAGCTGCCATCAATGGAACTCTAGAGAACATGTCACGTTACATTGACTTTTTTCTTCAAGAACACGTTAAGAAACTGAAATCATTTGTACAAGACACCGGGGATTTCATCAGGAAAATCGCTAATGTTGAATAGCAAGAAGGATATTTTCTTATAGCTTTGGATGTATCCTCACTATATACGTGTATTAGGAACCAGGATGGACTAAAAGCAGTTGACTATTTTTTGGCGAGTAGGCCATTACAACATGCACAGCACAATAAGATGATAATGGACATGTTGGGCTCCTGTCTGGAGAATAATTTCTTTATGTTTAAACATCAGATGTTCCAGCAAATTCAGGGCGTGGCTATGGGGGCCAGTTTCTCCCCCAGCTACGCTTGTCTGTTCATGGGCTGGTGGGAGGAGCTGGTCCTCATGAAAACGTTTGAGCAGATATACAAAGACAATATTGTATGCTGGTTACGCTATATAGATGATCTATTCATTGTATGGCAGGGAACCCAAGATAAAGCCATTGATTTTGTCAACTTATTGAATGTAAATGATGTAAATCTAAAGTTCACTTCCAACAACAGTAATACCAGTATAACCTTCTTAGATGTCCAGATCAATATAGCCAACAATAAAATTAACACTTCACTACACCGCAAGGAAACAGCAGGCAACACTCTATTACATGCTTCGAGTGCACACCCTCAGCATTTAATACACAGCATTCCCTATGGGGAAATGCTTCGAATCCGGAGAATTTGCAGTGAGGTAGAAGATTGCAAAGTTAAACAGCAAGAGTGTAGACAACATTTTCTGGACAGAGGGTATACTAATGCAACTATTGACACTGCAATTGATAAATCAAGATGTCTTAGACATGAACTCGTGCAGAATGTCAATAAGAATAGGGACAAGGAGGGGGATCTAGTAGAGCCTACCAGACTTATCCTCACTTATTCAAAGCAGGAACAACAGCTTAGATCCATAATAAGAAGGAATTGGCCAATAGTCCATGATGACCCAATAATTGGTACTTTTTTGCCTAAAACACCTGCCATTACATATAGAAGAGCAGCTACTATGGCAAATACCCTAGTAAAGAAGAACCCTGAGGAGAGTCAGAAAGTAGGTTGGTTGGTGGCCAGAAAAGGTTTTTTTAAATGCTCTATCTGTAAAGCATGTAACTATGCTTCAAACAGAGCCACATATCAGACAGCATTCAATGACAGGACACGGGAAATCAAACAACATCTGACCTGTCGTACTGACTATGCAGTATATGTGCTACAATGTTCGTGTAACCTTTTATATATAGGCAGCACCAAGTCCATAAGCGCATATTACAGCATATTAGAGCAATCACCAATAACGACCCGAGTTACCCTGTAGCGAGACACTTCAAAATACAACATGACAGTAATTTGAAACATCTTCAGTACTTTGTCATCGACACAATACCACCACTAGGCAGAGGTGGGGATCGGGAACTTAAGCTCAGACGCCTAGAAACTCGTTACATTCTAGAACTAGATACCAAACACCCTGGGAGACTCAACACTAGCGAGGATCTGCACACATACCTCGACTAGGGAATACTGCACCTGTTTAGTTGCCAGCTTTAAGAGTTTACATCTTTTGCCAGGGAGAAATGGGATTCAACTAAAGGGTAGCAATGTATGTTCATGACTATATATTTATATGAAAGATTTCTTTTAACATAATTTAATATATTTATGTACAATTCTACATACTAGTATTTTACATTTTACAAAAATTAATTGATTTTCTGCTATCATTGTTGAAATTTTATCTCTCCCTGCAATCAAATTGTTCAAATATCCTATGACCACGCAATCCTATGGCCCTTTTAAATTGATCCATTTGCACAGAATATAATGACATGTTACAAAGTTGGTATTTTACCAATTTTAGTAAGGGGAGTTTTTTACATATAATAATGTACGCACTTGCAGAGGAAACCAGTGTTCACGTACACCAGCAGGCATATCGGAGGACGCCGTGAGGGGAACGGCCTGCACAAGGGAGGCACTTTGATCGAGCCCACCATTTCACCGACAGCGCCGTGAGGGGAACGGCCAGCGTAGCGGGAACTACACTCCCCAGAAGTCTTCGCGCCGGGCGCTTGCCGCTGTCGTCATCTGGCAGCGCCTGGCCCTACTTCAGCGTCGCTGGTGCCCCGCAGCGCGGGACGCGCGCGGGCGGCGCCGGGCTAAGCCCGGGCAAAGGGCGGGCCCTCTACGGCCCTCATCGGCAGGAGGAGGCAGGGGCAGGGCCAGAAACGCTGCAGGACTCATTCCCCTATTCAACGTGCAAGTAAGCCAAGCCCATACAACATTTTTCTCATAGTTGTATTTGCGTTCCCTTCAAATATCTGCTATATAATAAGTCATGCCTAAAAAAGCTGCTGGAGCTCAACAAAACAAGATTAATAATTATCTTGTTCAGACTGTACAAAAGATAAATATGCAAAGGAGGGAGTCACTGGGGCTGAGTCAATCACCTGATTTACTTTGCCCGTCACCACCCACATTTGCTATCACTCTGACTGATGAAACTTTCATGCAAGATGTTCAATGCGCTACTATGAATGTTGATATTGCTTCCCAAGTTACACCTGGTTTTTTGGTTAATGTAACCCCGGCTTCTGTGGGCTCGCCCGTTGAGGATATCACAGACAATTACAATGAAAACGACTCTGACCAAGATATACAGTCTCAAGTCTCTGTTGTCAACCAATCTCCTATAGGTCATGTAGTCAGACCTAAGCGTCAATGCACAAAGATTACTCAAAAGCGAGGTGGTTTACGATCAGGGTCAAAACGGAAGAGAGTTATTACCCCTAAAAACTTACAAGCGCTTCATGATGATGTGGATTATTCTATCCGTTCTACTGAAGAAGCTCTTCTTGAAAAAATAGCAGATCTCATTGAGATTAAAATTAATACCATTGTCAAACCTCTCATATCCAAGATTGATAAACTGCAAGCAGAGGTCAAGAAGCTGGGTGGCCTCCAAAATACACTTGCAAGTGGCATTGAAAAAATAATTACGTTAGTTTCTTGTTCGGGCAATAATTTTAGGGGAGTTGTTGTCGGTAGCGACCCGGGTGCCGGGGAAGGAACAGAACTGCTTGGGGAGAACCCATTGCCATCAACCTTGATTGCCATTACCGAGGGCTCCATGACACCATGCCCTCAAATAAATCCAACCCTTCCGGCTAACATCCCCCCAGTGGAAATACAAGCACAAGCCCAAACTTTTACTACGGACCCTCTGCAATTTATTGTTGAAGCCACACCTGTGGTTTTAGTTCTCGCAAACGTCCCGCCGCTGGAAAGAGGCACGGCGGAATGTTCTAATTCCCTGCGTAGCAAATCCTTACACTGGCTAACTAGTAACATGCGGCTAGCTCCAGGGGGACAGCACCACCTAGCAAGTGTAATTAAATCAGTAACTAGGGTTCCCTGGCTGGGAAATCGCCCAAAAAAGTTTAAAGGTGACTGTGTGGCTGTGAGCTTTTCGAATCAATACGTTCTCCCAAATATCCTTGCGAACATCTTTCCTCCCCAACGAAGACAAGGTACTGTGGTCCCCCTCACATTAAAATTCTTTTATGGGGAACAGCAGAACGTATTTATTCCAAGGAATCCCGCAACAGGGTGGAATACCAATTGTGATTCCCACCTCAGATGGGGACAAGACTCAAGGAACAGCGCACCAGTTCATCGTTATCAACCTTTTACGCTTAACTCTGCTACACAGCCCCTGAAATTGTTTAACCGCTTTGCGCCTCTATCTTTTATGGACCAAAATGATTGACTTCTGCCAAATCAAGACAATAATGGGGAGGGACCACACTCTGTTCCTGGTCCATCAGCTCAGCCCTCTGCAGGCGTTAGGGCCTGCAGAATTATGAGCTGGAACATCGCTGGGCTTAGATCCAAATTTAAAGATAAGATTTGGTTGGATAAAATCAGGAAATATGATATTCTTGCTTTTCAGGAAACTTGGGAAACGTCAGATTGCCTGGCCTTAGATGGCTATTCTCATTTCTCTGTACCTGCAGATCCCAGCAAAGCAGGAAGAGCAAGGGGTGGGTTGGTTGTATATATTTCACTTGACGTCAAAGGCAAATCTAGACATATTAAGTCTAAATCTAAAAATTGCCTTGTGGTTGAACTGACTTCACCTAACTGTAATTCTATTTTACTTGTTAACTTTTATAATTCTTCGACCAGTCAATTTCCCAACGAGCATTTGTTATTGTTAGAGGATCTCTTATTAACTCATAGCGAAAATAGTCGCTATGGGCACGAGGTGATCCTTATGGGAGATTTTAACATTCACCCATGTCAGGCGGGTTGTCAGAGGGAAGCTGAGAAATTTCGCACTTATCCTCCCTCGCCGCATTTTGAACACACACACAGCGGAGAGGTTTTGGAATTGCTCTTGGCTACCCTCAATCTTTATGATACATGCACCTGCCCAAATGATCTAAGGTTACCGACATATGTGGGTAATGTCTCCGGTACAATTATTGATTACATTTTTGTATCTTTAAAATTTCTACATGAAATACTTGTTTTTAAGGTAGAAACCGCTGTTTTTAGTGATCACAATCCTGTGATTCTAGAGGTTTTAGCACAAGGGGTCCTGGAAAATAGGAAGATGGACATAGTGTGTGCGATAGATCTTGTGCTAAGTGATCAAAACAGGAGGCTTAAATGGGATCAAGTTTCTCCAATAACTTTTTTACAGGAAACTATGGCTAAAGTCGCAGGTGAAATAGCCATCTGCTTAGACATTAAAAACCCTAGCGCCATTTTGGTTGAGGCTTTCAGTGTCATTTGCCATCAAGTCAACTTAGACTTGACCGTAAAGGCAAAGTCTAATAAATCAAAGGGCCCCAAATGGTTTGATACAAACTGTTCCAAGGCCCACTCAACCCTTCTTAAGGCTTTAAAGCTTAAACCTAGAGACAGAGTGTTGATAGCGCTTTTGAGGAAACAATATAATCTAGCTATTAGGAAGAGGAAATCTGAGATAATAGACGAGGCATGGAATGACTTGCTACTGCCCGAGATACAGAGAGATAGTGCCAAATTCTGGGCAGTTATAAATCATCCATATTTCGTGGGAACAGATAATCAGAGAGCTGACTGTATTATCCCAGATGAACAGTGGGTGACACATTTTAGTAACATTTACAGTCATACTTATTCCACTACAAAATGCGAAACACCTCTTCCTAAATCGTTAACTCACATCTCTCCCTTTACTCAGGAAGAGGTGAAACAAGCAATCAAAGATACACTCTGCAAAAAGGCACCGGGGCCAGATGGGGTCCCTGCAGACTTTTTTAAGAGCGCTCCTGAACTTAGCTCAAAAATTTTAACTAACATTTTTAACGCCACAAGGGAATTTATTTTCCCCTCTAGCTGGGCAAACTCGACTATCGTCCCAATCTTCAAGAAAGGACAGAGGACAGACCCGGCCTGTTATAGGCCAATCTCTCTTATTGATTCGAGTGTTAAAATCTTGGGGAGAGTCCTCTTAGGCAGGTTGACCCTGATTTTAGAAAGTAAGGGTATTTTATCTAACGCACAATATGGCTTTAGAGCCAAAAGAGGAACCTTAGATCAGTGCCTAAACCTAGAATTAATTTTAAATAAGTACGTGATCGCCAAGGGGGGTTCATTGTACATGGCCTTTATGGACCTCTCCTCAGCTTTTGACCTGGTAAACAGGCCGAAGCTGTGGGGGATCCTTTTGGCCATGGGCATTGACCCCCTGTCAAGAATTCCTGTCATACAAGGGAAACACGCCCTTATGTAAACAGGAGAGCTGTTACATAACTCAAGGGAAACACGCCCTTATGTAAACAGGAGAGCTGTTACATAACTCAAGGGAAACACGCCCTTATGTAAACAGGAGAGCTGTTACATAACTCAAGGAAAACACGCCCTATAAAGGGAGGAACCGGGAGGTACAAGGCTGTCGGATATTGTGTTTACACCGACGTACCTGCTTCGTGAAGAGCAGTGTTCCGGAGTGGTGCTCCAGTAAGGCAAGAACGGAGGTAGGTCGAGTCGTTACTCCCTGGGCCGTGTCTTGCCCCATCGTCACCTGTGAAGGACCCGGAAGCTCTACCGGTCAACCATTGAGCTTCGCTTTTTGACTCGGCTGAGTCCAAGCGCAGTGGCGCTTTTGCTGGTTGGAGTCGTAACTCCCAGCCCGACCAGAGACACAGGGACTGCCAGCTGTAACGCACACCAGGAGGTGTTTGCCGCGTTACAGACTCGGAAGTCCACAGGATCGATCGAGCGGCTGCTCTCGGTTCAGTCTTCTTGCTTGTGATTGGGGTATCGGTGACGCATCACCAGGAGGTGACTCCGCGTCCCGGTGCAGTCTGAGGAAGAGGTTGAGCGGCTGCTCCCTTCAGGTAGAGACCCCGGCTGGGTGTTTCCCTGACTCCTCGATTCTCCCCAACACTCTTCGTGCCCCTCACAGCCTACCGATTGGCATTGTCGGCCATTTCATTTCTGCCCTCTGTTGGCATACGCCGGGATCGGCGTATATGCAGAGGACGGTTAGGACCATCCGTGCTGTGGGCTGGTAACGTACTTAGCCTGGAGGATTCCAGTGACTATAACTTTTGTTTGTTCTTTGTATTTTATTTGCCTTCATTAAAAGAACTAACCCTTCACAAGTGGTTGCGTCCTCATTGTCGTGTCTGTTAAACGATCCTGAGACGTTCAGGGCGTTACAAAATATCCGACCTTAATAACACTAACTGTCTCCCGGTCGATAACAGACATGGCAACACTTGATGATGTGCTGGCTGCTTTAGCGGCCATGCAAGTTGAAGTGGCTGCCTCTAGGCAAGAAACAGCCGATGTAAAAGCCAGACTGGATGCTATCCAATTGGACCCGCTCACGCCCAGCACCTCCCTCACGAACCAGACCCCTGCGGTAGTAGTGGAAATGCCGGTAGCCATCCCCTTGGCAACACCAGAGAGGTACAGTGGGGATCCTAACACAGTGCAGGTATTCCTCACACAAGTGGCGCTACATTTATCGTGCAAACCAAAGGCGTTCCCCACGAGTCAGGCTCGTGTGGCTTTCCTTATATCCTATTTGGCTGGAAACGCGGCACAATGGGCCGTACCTCTGGTGAGCAGGGACGACCCCCTCTTATGTGATTGGGGTGCTTTTCGCGAGGAATTCCTGAAGGTATTCGACAGAAGGGCTGACTCGTACACGGCGGACCGTGAAATGCTTGAGTTGAGACAGGGATCCAACGACCTGGTGCAGTATCTCAACGCGTTCCGAAGGCTGGTTGCGGAAACCAAGTGGCCTGTTGCTAAACAGACGGCGCTCTTCCATCAAGGGCTGTGCGATGAGCTCAAGGACGCCGTGGCTCATATTGACCCTCAACCCAAGACATGTGAGGGCCTTATCAACCTGGTATTACGGCTGGAACATAGGCTAAGTGAAAGAAAGGGGGATCATGGGAGAAAAGGAAAATCCCTTCCATCCTATGTGACGGTGGGAAGTCCTGAAACTTCCACCGCATCCAAGGGAGAACCCATGGACATCAGCGCAATACGAGCGAGCCTCACAGCTACGGAGAAAGAGTCACGCCGTAAACAAGGATTGTGCCTATATTGTGGCAAAAAAGGCCACTACGTACGTGAATGCCCTGCCAAACCGAAGACGTCACGTTATCGGGCCAACCGGTCGGTAACAGCCGTGGTGGACATACCGGCGGAAAACTAGAGGACTCCAAGACCAGAGAAGGGGCATCTCGGAGTCACTCATCCATCCCTTCACTTTCCAACTCGGTCACTAAGGGACAACGACACCTGTTTATCACGGTGCACGTGGGAGTGCATGACCAGTGGATACCCGTTGTGGCCATGGTGGATTCAGGGGCCACTGGCATGTTTATGGACCACAACGAGGCATGCAGGCTAGGGCTAGTGCTTCTTCCCAAAGCAGTACCCGAAGACGTCTATGCGGTAGACGGAAGGCGATTGGTGACGGGGCCCATCGGACAGCACACGGGGGTCCTTCCGATGAGATATGGGAGGAACCATTTGGAACAAATCGATTTTAACATCATCCGAGCGCCCCAATATGGCGTCATATTGGGATTGCCGTGGCTACAGAAACACAACCCCTTTGTGGATTGGCCAACACATCGCATCGAAATGACGTCACCGTATTGCATCCTGCATTGTGGAATAAGAACGGAATCCCTTGACGCAGATGAGAGCGGGAGTCAGACGGTGGCTACAGCGGCAGAAAAAGATGTGGCTCTCCCCCAGGCTTATCACAGTTTTGAGGATGTATTTGATGAGGTGAAGGCGGAAGTGCTACCACCACATAGACAGTTTGACTGCCAGATCGACCTGGTGCCAGGGGCCAGCGTTCCCAGCGGCAGGCTGTATGCCCTGACGGAGCCTGAAAACGTGCATCTCCGGGGGTACCTGGATAAACTCCTCAAGCTAGGATTCATCCGCCCGTCCAAGTCTCCGGCCGCCTCGCCACTCTTCTTCATCCCGAAGGCTAATGGGGAGCTGAGAGCCTGTGTGGACTTTAGGGCATTGAATGCGATAACCATAAAAAATCGGTACCCCTTGCCTCTCATCAGTGTACTTCTGGAACAGGTCAAGAAAGCTTGTATCTACACCAAGTTGGATTTGAAAGGGGCATACCATCTGGTGCGCATGAGGGACGGAGACGAGTGGAAGACCGCCTTTAAGACCAGGTTCGGCCTTTTTGAGTACCTCGTCATGCCGTTCGGTCTGTGCAACGCCCCGGCAGCCTTTCAGTACTTTTTGAATGAGGTATTCAGAGAGGAGTTGGATATCTACGTGGTCGTATATATCGACGACATCCTCATCTATTCGTCCAGTGTGGAGGAGCACGTACACCACGTCAAAGCTGTGCTCCAAAAGCTGAGGGAAAACATGCTGTTTTGTAAACTCAGCAAGTGTGACTTCCACGTCACATCCGTGGAATTCCTCGGAGTGATGCCGAGTCCAGAGGGACAGGAGATGGCAGAACGAAAGATCAAGGCGGTGAAAGAATGGCCGGTGCCCCAAAGCGTGAAGGACGTCCAAAGTTTCATTGGCTTCGCCAACTTTTACAGGCGGTTTATAGATGGATTTTCAGGAGTGGTGGCCCCAATCACACAGCTACTGAGGAAGTCCAAGGAGTTTGTCTGGTCCCCTGAAGCGAACAAAGCCTTTGAGGCCCTGAAAAGCGCCTTTGGTAAGGCGCCGGTGTTGGCTCACCCCGATCCGGATCTCCCCTACGTGGTGGAAGCGGACGCGTCGGATGTGGCGCTGGGGGCTATCTTGTCCCAACGCAACCACGACACAGGGGTGCTTCATCCCGTTGCGTACATGTCCCGCAAACTCAACGACGCCGAACGCAACTACCATATTGCGGAGAAGGAGCTTCTCGCAATCAAGGACGCCTTCACCGAATGGAGGCATTGGTTGATGGGGGCAAGACATGTGGTATCGGTGTACACGGACCATCGGAACCTACAGTTCATGACGGCCACTAGACACCTTTCTCCCAGGCAGCTGCGGTGGATGATCTTCTTTGCGGGGTTCAACTTCCGCATCACATATCGGCCGGGGACGGAAAACCGGAAGGCGGACGCCCTGTCCCGTCAATCTGCAGTTAAGGAACCATTGCCTGCAACCGAGCGTTCCATCATTTCCCCGAGGATGGTATTGGGGGTTATCCAACCGGATACTTTCCTGAGGGGAATAAAGAGAGGGATCAGGTCATTCGCATGGCGGAGGTGGCTCCTCAGTCACAGAGAATGGCAGCTGAAGGACGGGATACCCCTGAAGGGCAGGTGCCTATTGATACCCACGCCTAGGCTAAGGAAACAAGCATTCATCTGGTGCCATGACTCTCCATGCGCAGGTCATTTGGGCTTTGAAAAAACGGTGGCTAGCATGGGACGGCATTTCTGGTGGCCAACCATGAGAGTGGATGTCAGGAGGTGGGGACAGGAGTGTCCTACGTGTGCTACCATGAAGGCCGACCATGGCCGAACCCAAGGGCTCTTACATCCACTTCCGACCCCGGATAGACCATGGGATAGCATATCACTGGACTTCGTGGTGGGCCTACCGGTAGACCAGGGGATGACGGCAATACTGGTGGTGGTGGATTACTTGACGAAAATGGGGCACTTCATCCCCTGCAAGAGAGTCCCTACGGCCGGGGAATTGGCGTCACTACTCCTAAAGAATGTGGTACGACTGCATGGATTACCTGGGGTGATCGTGTCGGACCGGGGGGTCGCAGTTTACTGCGCAATTCTGGAAGACTTGGTGCACTGCGCTGCATGTTAAGACCGCCCTGTCCACCAGCTACCACCCTCAAACGGACGGCCAAACCGAGCGCCTGAACCAAACGCTCAAACAGTATCTGCGATGTTTTGTGGACCAGGGCAGGGAAGAATGGGTCGACTTGCTATGGGTTGCAGAGATCGCCTATAACAACGCCACTCACAGCTCCACACAGTCATCTCCGTTCTATAGCAACTATGGCCAACATCCCAGGTTCTTGCCATTTCTACATCCGTTCAGAGAGGACAGGATTCCCGCCACAGCGGACAGGGTGGCACACATAAAAGACACGTTGATGCGCTCAAGGGCTGTCCTAATAGAGGCCAAGAGAAGATACAAGGCTGCGGCAGATAGGAAGAGAAGGCCCGGGCCACTGTACCGCACTGGAGACTACGTCTGGATATCCACAAGAAACATGAGGTTTCGAAAGAACAGTGTGTTCCATCCCAAGTACATGGGCCCCTATCGAATTACCAAGTGTATGGGTCCCGTGAACGTGAAGGTGTGCTTGCCCCAGTCATTGCGGATACACCCTGTCTTTCATGTATCATTGCTCAAACCAGCACCCTCCAAGCCGTCTGGGACACCTAGGCCGGTATGCGTGGAGTCGGAGGTGGAGTATGAAGTGTCGGGCATACGGGCGTCCAAATGGCGCAGGGGGAAGCTGTGGTACCTGGTTGCATGGAAAGGCTATGGCCCGGAGGAGCATTCGTGGGAACCGGCTGAAGGGGTTCATGCTCCGCGCTTGGTCTCCTTGTTCCATCGGCGTTTTCCTGCCAGCGCTGGACCCGTGGGGAGCCGCTGAGAGGGAGGATGTACTGTCAAGAATTCCTGTCATACAAGGGAAACACGCCCTTATGTAAACAGGAGAGCTGTTACATAACTCAAGGGAAACACGCCCTTATGTAAACAGGAGAGCTGTTACATAACTCAAGGGAAACACGCCCTTATGTAAACAGGAGAGCTGTTACATAACTCAAGGAAAACACGCCCTATAAAGGGAGGAACCGGGAGGTACAAGGCTGTCGGATATTGTGTTTACACCGACGTACCTGCTTCGTGAAGAGCAGTGTTCCGGAGTGGTGCTCCAGTAAGGCAAGAACGGAGGTAGGTCGAGTCGTTACTCCCTGGGCCGTGTCTTGCCCCATCGTCACCTGTGAAGGACCCGGAAGCTCTACCGGTCAACCATTGAGCTTCGCTTTTTGACTCGGCTGAGTCCAAGCGCAGTGGCGCTTTTGCTGGTTGGAGTCGTAACTCCCAGCCCGACCAGAGACACAGGGACTGCCAGCTGTAACGCACACCAGGAGGTGTTTGCCGCGTTACAGACTCGGAAGTCCACAGGATCGATCGAGCGGCTGCTCTCGGTTCAGTCTTCTTGCTTGTGATTGGGGTATCGGTGACGCATCACCAGGAGGTGACTCCGCGTCCCGGTGCAGTCTGAGGAAGAGGTTGAGCGGCTGCTCCCTTCAGGTAGAGACCCCGGCTGGGTGTTTCCCTGACTCCTCGATTCTCCCCAACACTCTTCGTGCCCCTCACAGCCTACCGATTGGCATTGTCGGCCATTTCATTTCTGCCCTCTGTTGGCATACGCCGGGATCGGCGTATATGCAGAGGACGGTTAGGACCATCCGTGCTGTGGGCTGGTAACGTACTTAGCCTGGAGGATTCCAGTGACTATAACTTTTGTTTGTTCTTTGTATTTTATTTGCCTTCATTAAAAGAACTAACCCTTCACAAGTGGTTGCGTCCTCATTGTCGTGTCTGTTAAACGATCCTGAGACGTTCAGGGCGTTACACCCCCCTTTGGTCGCATATTTAGCTGAGTTACATAAGGATCTTGTGACTTCGGTTAGAGTCACTAGGGAAGGAAGATGTACCCGTCACTTTAGGTCAGAGAGGGGGGTGAGGCAAGGGTGTATACTCGCACCCCTCCTCTTCACCTTATACATTAATAACCTTGAGGCAGTAATGTCAACATCCCATAGTGATATTCCGCGCGCGGGTGAGACAAAAATACCTGTCCTCCTGTACGCGGATGATGCCGTTCTTTTGGCACGCTCTGGAGTCGCGTTGAAAAAACTTCTTTTATCTTTTGAAGTTTTTATGTCATCTCTGGACATGAAAATTAATACAGAAAAATCACATGTAATGATTGCTGGACCAGCTGGTAGGAAAAGAAAGTCGCTAACTTTTTATTGCGCAGGGAAGGAGGTTAAGAGAGTTCCTTCTTTTCCTTATCTAGGTGTAACTTTTGATGAAAAGGGCACTTGGGGCCCCCAGCTTTTGGTCAAAAGCAGCGCTGTTGCTAGAGCGGCCGCAGGGCTGCTAGGCTTCGCAAAAAAACTGGGCGCACGCCCTATGGAAAGTATCATCAAAGTTTACAAAGCAAAATGTTTGTCAGTTGCCCAGTATGGCTCTGTTATTTGGGGATACACTAATTCGCTTAAAATACAGAACGTAGAAAATAAATTTCTGAGATCTCTGCTTTCTGTTCCCCAATCAACCTCGACTTTTGCATTGCATACAGAGCTTGGCTTGGGCTATATATCTGACACTCTAAAATTAGCCCCAGTGATTGGATGGCTAAAAATCTGGCTCAACCAGGAGCTTACTTTAAACCACATTGTTTTAAAAGATTGTTTAGCCCTGGATAGAGCCCTTAACATCCCTTGGGTAAGATACGTGAAAACTCAGCTTACTTTAGCAGGTCGTCCGGAGCTCTTCTCATCCCCAGATGGAATAGTCTATGAAGACTTAAAATTAGTCAATAATATCTTGACAAATTTATATGCCCTGGAGAGGGAAGCAATAGAGTTAAAAAAACCCATGGTAAGGAAATACTGCATGCTTACCTCTGTTTCAGGAATGGAACCATACCTTCTTTTGGTAACAAACCCTTACCACCGTTTTCTCCTAACGAGATTTCGTTTTGATTTAATTCATTTTATATTGGGCAATTTTAGAACCTGGACTAGACCTGATGATGCTGAACCTTGCGACTGCGACCATTTCTCAATACAGTTCTGCGGTCATTATATCGAGATTAGAAAAAAATATCTGTTCCCTATTTTGCGCCCTCAGGGATTCATTCAGGTAAAACCAGCCTTGCTGTTTTTGCAACATCTTCCTAACACGAAAGTAGCTTTTTCTGTTGCCAGTTTTCTAGTTGCAGGTGCACGTTTAAATAAGCACCGTACAAGGCATGGGCACTTTATCGCTGAAAAATGAATTTCCTCTTTTCTCATTTATTAGAATGAGTTGTGTTTTATTAAACCCTTCTTTTTATCTTTTTAAATATTTATGTATGTCCTATTGTAAAATTTAGCGTTTTTAACATGTCTGTTTGTAAAAAAAAATGTGTACAAATTTTTTGGATCTGATGAAATGGTGACATGTATTTTTGCTCGTTCTTTTATGATTTTTAATAATCGAATAAAGATAATTGACTGACATAATAATGGAATGTCTTATGAATTTATTTATTTATATATTTATGTATTTTTATATTTATACATTCAAAATATTTTACATATGTATTAACATTTATTGTGCCATCTATACCCACATCAAATGAGCTGGTAAATGGCCCGTAACAATAAAAAAAAACCCTGCCATTTAAATACTCCGTGCACAAAAATTGGCCTTGTTGAATCTGCTGATCATAAGTCACAGAATTTCCTTTCTTCTGTTTACAAGACTAGTTGTTAGATTATACAGCTCAGACAACACTAGTCTGTGACATCAGAACTAACCTTGTTATATTTATATGTATACACATTGGCTGGTTATATACGTATAACCGGGGTTTTTTAGCACACAAAATAGTTTTTAACGCACTGGCACTTTAATATTTTTTCACCGGTTCTTTAACTGATCAATTTTTCCTTTTATAAATTCATTGGATGCACGGTTAAATCCTTTCTATCACATTGGGTCACATATAGGAATTTCATGCGATGAATGTTAAAGTGGAAATTCAGATGTCTCTGGCATTTATGCTATTTATGATTTTTGAGACTGATTAGGTATGGCACCCCTATAAACACTATCATATAGTTGTCAAAATAATTAGGACATTGAAATGGGGCTGGCATTCAGCGATAACATTTTAAAAGCCTGATGTCCTTCTGTTGCCGAGCTACACACTGCTGTATATACATATTCTGTTTTCTATGTTCATTGCACCATGTGACACATTTTTTGCACTTTAAAAATGAAGTCCTTCTGTGTAAGCGCTGTCATGAGATCAAGGCAGAGGAGCTGCCGAAACGCGTCATGGTGGAGTGTTGCTTGTAATAAAGAACTAATCAAGCACCTATCTGGGTCCTTCCTCGCTTTTTTCCAGCGGAGTGGCATGGAGGCGTAAGGCGAGCTTTCGTGTATATATATATATATATATTATATATTATATATTATATATTATATATATATATATATATATCTATATCTATCTATCTCCTACTGGCGGTCGCCAGTAGGTAGATATAGTTAGGACCTATTTTCCATAGAAAATCCGCAACATTCTATTTGGAATAACGTTGGCGCCGATTGACGAATCTTCGTGAAATTTTCGAAACTTTTGGCCAGCTCCGGTCCGCTCCTATCCTGAAAATTTCACGGTGATTCGTCAAGCGGGGGCCGAGAAAAAAGGGCGGTCCCAAAACACATTTCCCCCATGCATTTTCCCATAGGACCTGTTGACGCAGCTACAGCCCTAACTGCTGAACGGAATTACACCAAATTTGTCAAAGAGGTAGTCCTCAGTTCAGACTCGTGCCTTTTGCTTAAATGGTGTAAATCCGTTCAGTAGTTCCTGAGAAAATCAAAAGTAAAATCATAGATATATCTATGGCCTCGGAGGATCCACGCACCCTCCCCGAACCCAGCGCGCACCCTGCTGTGCACGAGCTGTATTCTAATTGGCTGTCAACACTCTAGATCAGGAAGTGTTGGCAGCCATCTTGTGCCTCGGTAGAACCGAGGCACAAGAAACCTATAAAACAACACGAAAAACGCAAAAAGGGGGCAGGGTAGAAACCTAGGCCTGCTCAGGACCAATAAAAGCATTGAAAATCGGCGAGATTCGCGCACCCAGTGCGGATTTCGGCCAAAAAAAACAACAATTGGTAATCCCGGGGGGCAGATTTAAAAAAAATTGTGGGGGGTCCCAATCCCCCCACACTGCCCCGGGGACCGTCACCCCCGGGGTTCAAAGATAGTATATGCGGGGGGCTCACGGCCTCCCCGCAGCCACCCCCCCGGACTGCCACCCCCCCGGGGCTTCTTGAAAATGGGTGGAAGCTCGCAGCCCCCCCAGCCCCGGGGACCGCCACCCCCAGGGGCTTGAAGTAATTTGGGATGGGGGGGGGACTCTCAGGCCACCCCCAACCCCGGGGACCGCCACCCCCCGGGGCAATTTGTCAATGTGGGAGGGGTGCCACGCGGCCCCCCTCCTGGAGCCTTGAATAGGCCCTGGGGTCCTCCAACCCCCAGGATCGGCTCCTGCAGTGTCCCGGGGTGCCCACCCAGGGATACTGTAGTTTGCAATGACAGGGCGGGAGCCTCGCGGCTCCCGCCCTGTCATTGCAAACTGCTTTGCTTCATTGAAGCGAGAGCAGGGAAACCGGCTCTCGCTTCAATGACCAAAGCCGATTGCTTTTCCACATGGGGAGCAGCATGTTAGCTGCTCCCCATGTGGAAAAGCAATGCAGACTCCCGCAGGACGCGGGGAGCCGGCTGGGACCCTGAAGGGATTGGGGACCCCCCACGGCCCCAACAGAGGCCAGGCCCCGGGGGATGGGGTCCCTGGGGCCTAAAAGTGGCCAGAGGAGGGGGGGCTACGCAGCCCCCCTCCATAAAAAAAAAAAAAAAAAAAAAAAAAAAAAAAAAAGGGCCGGGAGATGGGGTCCCCGGGGCAAATTATGGCCTCTGGAGGGGGGCCACGCGGTCCCCTTCCCAATTTTTTTTTTTTTAACAAAAATTGGGGGCTGGCACTGAGGGATGGGGTCCCCAGGGCCAAAAAAATGGAAAAAGAAGGGGGGCTACACAGCCCCCCTTCTAAAAAAAGAAAGAGAAAATAAAAAAGACCGGGATCGGGCCGGAGGCCACGCCCCCTCCTTACACCACTCTGCAAACGCGCCCCCTGGCGCGTTTGCAGAGGAGGAACTAATTCCCCTTGAATACTGGGGGTCCCTGGGGGCCAACTAGCCCACCAGGAACCTCCAGTATGCGCTAGGGGGCTACGTTGCTGAGACGTGTAATGAGGCCACGCCCCTTTTTACACCTCTCTGCAACGCAGCTCTGTGGCGCTTACTGGAGGTAACTGGTGGCCTAGTTGGCCGCCAGGGGACCTCAGGATTCAATAGGACTTAATCCCCCAACTTAAAACACGCCACGGGGCGCATTTGCACAGTGGCGAAGGTAGGGGGCGGGGCCTGAGGTGATACTGTGCAAACATGCCCTGTGGCGCGTTTTAAGTTGGGAAATTCATCCCTCTTCAATCCAGAGGTCCCCTAGGGGCCAACTAGCCCACCAGGTACCTCCAGTAAGCGCCACGGAGCTGCGTTGCAGAGTGTTGTCAAAAGGGGCGTGGCCTCTGAACACCTCTCTGCAACACAGCTCCCTCGCACATACTGGAGGTACCTGGTGGGCTAGTTGGCCCCCGGGGGACCTCTGGATTGAGGAGGAATTCATTCTTCAACTTAAAACGCGCCACAGGGCATGTTTGCACACGTCACCTCAAGCCCCACCCCCTTCCTTCACCATTGTACAAATATTCCTCTAAAATCAGCCAATTACGAATTCCGATTTACTCACCTGTTATCAGGAGAGAACCCAGGGCTGCATCTTTTAGCCCAGCACCGACCCTGAAAAGTAATTCTAAGCGTAGTTACCTGTAACTTGTATTTCCTTCCATAGGAATCCATTGTGTGGTTTTCACCAGAAAAGTTTGTCTATTTTCACAAACTAAAAATATTCCTAAACAAGCATTTGCAATGCAATAGGTCTCGCATTAGTAAAAGTTTGAGCTTTTGGCGTTGCAAATAATAATGCAACACCAATAGCTCAAATTTTTAGTAATGCGAGGCCTATTGCCAACAGACAGCTACACAAAAATAACGATGAACACAAAAATCACTCTCAATAGAAAGCAACAAGCTCCAGACTCCAATGCCAAACAATTGCTTAACCTCAGGGTGACGGGGTGCCAGGTCGAACATTCGCAAAATGTTTCAGTCACTCTCTCCATCTCGACGGCAGGATACAGTATTGTTGCATAATAACAAAATAATTAATCATAAATAATTTGTAAAACGTGAAAACTTATGCCGTGGTTGCGTTGAAAGGTGGGCCAGGCGTTCCTCCAGTGATTGCGGCCTTCAAATGCACAGGATGTCTTTTTAATTCAACTGCTGATTAATATATTTAAATTCAATTAAAGAAACGAAACATAAAGCTGAATGCTGGCAGTACTGACCCAGCCTGAATCGCCCGGGGACGCGTGTAGGTTTCAAAGAAATTTTTGTTCCATTTACTGCTGCGCTGTGAAAGGCGTTAACGAAGGGGTTGTGTGGTGCCCGAGGCGGATTCTTAGATCTTAATCATAAAAGCCTTACGCACGCACACCCAGATTGACTTAGATAGAGTGGCACAGACATCCATGCCCATGCACTTTTAAAGAAATACACAAACCCGCACACTCAGCTAGAAGGGAATTCACACACAAAGGCGGCCAAAAAGATTACATTATGGACTTGGCCCATTTAGAGGTGCTGGCAATGGTAAAATCGACCGAAAATTATGTTTTTACTAAATGTAAATGCAGGAACGTAGCTTCAGATGGGCTGTTTGGGCGGGACACCCCCTTATGATTTCTCAGTCCGGTCATGCTGCGAATTGCCATGCCAGGGTGCAAGGTGAGCGATCAATGGGCAGGTACCGCCGCCATGGCACCTCATTTACGAAGAGTCAAGAGAACAGTTAATGCAATTTACAACCAGCTCTGATAATATGAAAAGACAAGCGTGACCAAGGCGGACCGCACTGAAAGCGGACCACGCTGAAAATAAAGATACACAATACCATCACAAAACACATGCCAGCAGGGGGAGGAGAGGCTGTCAGGCCGGGGGCACCCACCTTCCTGCGCAGCCGCAGCTGGCCGGTAAGGATCGCCAGCAGGGTGGGGTCAGGCTCCTTCACACTCACGCACACATGCCAGCACGGGGTGTCAGGCCGATCACGTGCACATGCCTGCAGGGGGTGTCAGGCTTGTCCACACTCACTCACACATGCCAGCAGGGGGGGGGTGTCAGGCTCGTTCCAACTCACTCACACATGCCAGCAGGGGGTGCCAGGCTCGTTCACACTCACTCACACATGCCAGCAGGGGTGTGCCAGGCTCGTTCACACTCACACATGCCAGCAGGGGGTGTCCGGCCGATCACTCTCACATGCCAGGAGGGGGTGGGGAGGGTGTCTGCCGGGGGCACCCACCTTCCTGCGCAGCCTCAGCTGGCCGGTAAGGATCGCCAGCAGGAGCATCTTGAGCAGCAGTGTGTTCTCCATCCTCGTGGCCGTGCGAGGGCTGCTCTCTGCCGAGGGTCACCGAGCAGTGCGTGGCTGCGCTGGGAAGAGGCACTAGGTAGTCAAAGGGGGGAGGAAGGTGACTCAAAGGGCAGGGAGTAAGACAAAAGGGGTTCGAAGAGGAGGCAGGGAGAGGAGGGGAGAGAGCTGCGAGGGAGGAAGAGAGGGGGCCTCAACGGGCGGGAGAACCTGAGCGAGGGCTGAAACGCCGGAGGGAGGGAAAGCGAAAGCACGCCATGCACGCATTGAGGGATACGCATGCACTGGCTGAGGGTGGCTGGTGCGTGTGTGTTTGTTGGCGCAGGGGACGTAGAACTCGGCGAAGCAGGCGCTGCAGGAGTTCAGCAGGTGAGAGCAGACCGAGTCGGAGTACAAGATGACCAGCGGGTCTTCCCGGGAGTAAATGCCGGCCCAGCGACTGCGAAATATTCGTTGTTGCTTTGAATTGCGCTTGCATTAGTGGTTTGCCTACCAGGCACTAGGACCGGGGGCTCATGCCGATATGTTTAGCTGCCCGGAGACTGCCCCAGGTTAGCCAGCGATGGGGGTGGCTGGCCCGCTTTGGATTACACTCGGGCAAGACTGCCCACGAGTTCTCTCCTCGCTTCCCCCTTCAGCCAGACCGGGTTTCCTGACAGCCGGGATCACAGATCCTTTATCCTGTCCCTAGGGAGGGTGATAGCGCGACGGCCTAGGGGTGCAAGGCACACTACACGCGTTGTGTAGAGCAACACAACATAATGGCTAGAGCGTGGGACTTTGAAGCTGGGGAATCCAGTTCGAGTCTCGGCACCGACCCTCAAACATCCGGTGATTCTGGGCAAATCGCCTAGCTCCCAGCGCTAAAAAGGAATGGGCCCGCTTGTTTA